>NW_027286852.1:985000-1585000 GCF_022747635.1 Hetaerina americana | reverse complement strand
CCCTACCCGGACCCAAGGATGAAATTTCACCGTTAATATCAGAAGGCGTGTACCAAGTGCCATGCTCCTGTGGCAAATGGTACATCGGTGAAACATGCAGAGCGCTGAAAACACGCATGAGTGAACACCAGAGGGCAACCAAGGCCAAACAGTTTAGAGCATCGGCCATCGCTGAGCACGCCTGGAGTGAACCCGGACACTCTATTCTGTTCGACGACGCTAAAATAATAGCGAAAGAAGAAAAATACTTCCAGAGACTAATCAGAGAGGCCATTGAAATCGTTAAAAGGCCAGAAAATTTTAACAGAGAGGATGGATATCCACTCCACAGTGCGTGGAAAAGAATTATTACGCGCAAATATGAGGACGTTCCCTGATTGGCCAAGAAATTTCCCGGTGTTAGCGCCGGATTTTCTCTATATAAGACGGGACAACGAGCTTCTTGTGTCATGTTCTTTTTCAATGTCTAACTTTGTTGGTCGAAGTACTTTACCATACAGCTCTTCTATTTATTCTTTACATCTCTCTTGGATCTTTCCGGTGTCAACTATTACCTTACCAGCCTTACCTCCCTGTCTTACTTCCCGGTAAAGCATTAACTTTGCTGTACAGCGCACCTGTTTCACCCTTCCTCTGCAGACTTTCCATATCCTTGCACTGCGTCTTCAACCATGCTTCTTTTGCTTTATTTTTTGCCCGACTCAATTTATTGTTTAATTCTTTGTACTTTATTTTGTCTAACTCTGTATTTACATTCTTCCATTTTCTCCGTTCATCCATCTTTGTGATCATCTAATCCGTGACCAATGGTATTTTAGGCCTTTTAGCGTTAACGATTCCAATAGTATCTTTTGCGGCTTTCGATGACCCTTTGTTGATATATCTGCGTCTTTTGTGGTGTCTGAACCAAGTGATAGTGATGACTAACCCCTGTCTCCTGCAGAACTAAATTGCTTTCTCCCCGCCGTCATTCCTCGTGCCTAAACCGTAGTCCCCGACCTCATCACCATCTCTTGCTTCGCTTACCGTCACCTTCCCCCAACAGTAACAAATGTTTCCCTACAGGAACACACAAGATTAGGTCCTCTAACTGGTCGTATATCCTATCGACCTCTTCTTCGTTATGGTTGTACTCTCTAGAGACTTAGACAATATCTCGGAATGGTGCAATAAATGGGGAGTAACACTTAATATAGATAAAAGCGCAGTTTTGACATTTTAGAACAAAGGAAGCGAGGAACAGGATATAAACTACAAAATAGACGGTTCAGTATTGACTACGGCAAATCAAGTGAAATATTTGGGGGTTGTTCTAACACCACGCCTTTCATGAGGAGCACATATCAGGAAATACGCGGATCAGCTTTAAGGAAACTTGGCTTCATAAAACGGGTGGTGGGGAAATGTAATTAAAAAGTTAAAGAGAGGTGTTATTTTGCTCTAGTTAGACCTCATTTGGAATATGCCGCAAGTATTTGGGATCCGTGGGAGAAAATTTGGCAAAAAGAATTAGATAAAGTCCAGAGAAAATCCGCTAGATTCGTTAAAAATTGTTATGATAAGAACACAAGTGTGACAGGTCTCTTAGGGGATTTAGGCTGGGAACCACTTGAAGTGCGGAGAGAACAAGCGAGGCTTAGACTTTTAGAAAGGTTCAGAACAAACGAGTTTAAATATGACACTGAAGGAATTATAATGGCCCCACACTACTTAGGTAGATCAGACCACAAAGATAAACTAAGGGAGATAGATTCCAGGACAGATCGGTACAAATACTCATTCTTTCCCCGAACAATCAGAAATCATAATAGTAAGAAACCGAAGTCACTTTAGAAATATTAAAAACGTTGAATTTACAAGTCGGAGCAAAGTTAAACACTGCAAAGCTGTTAGGTATACTTTCAGGTGCATGTGTATGTAAGATGTAGATTGAGTGTTTGCATGTGTGTGGGGTGTAAGTGTTCATGCATGAATGTATGCCATGTTTTTTTGTGGATGTATGATTTTGTGGTTATTGCATGCGGTTTTCTTTCTTTTCTGAATTACGGGTGGTGTCCTAACACCCCCCGCCACACGCCCTTGCGGCGGCTTGCGGGGTATTAAGTAGATGTAGATGTTGATGTTGTTCGGTGGCATGTATACCTGAATAATAACTAGGTTCGTCTGTTCTGCTTCTTTCTCTACTATTAATAATTTATCTGTTCTCTATGTTGACTACGCTTCTTCCTACCTCTTATTTAGTACCATGGTAACCCTCGTCGGCTCTCGTCCCCGCCGTCGTATATTATTCTATTATTATTACTCCAGTAATCCCCGCTATCCTCTATCTCACCTGGCATAGACCTAAAATATCCTTTTTTCCCCTTTCCATCTCTCGCTTAATATTCTCCAGTTTTCCTGTCGTCACCATTTTCCTAACATTCCACCTTCCTATTTTACTAAGATGGTCTTCTTCTCCTGCGTCTTGCTGCTGCCAGTTTTTTCCCGCAAGTTTCCTGGGATGACGACTGTGGAAGGCCTGCCTTCCTGGCTGCCGGGCACGACACACCGCCGATATGGCCGAGCCCCGTAGTTGTTAGGACTAAAAATCTCTGTATTGTCCATCATTTAAGTCATGGGAATTGTAATTGAGGTGGTTTCCTGTTGCCTTCCTCAATAGTGTATTTAACGTGACACCATCACTTACTGGCCGCCCCACTGGGTTCAGACGCCATTGCAGCCGCCTCACTGAGGAACAGACGCTGCGTGGGCTAGCTTTAGTCTGACTCCTAACCTCCGACCTATCTGTCATGGGTGACCCTACCAGGAGCAATTATTTTTACTCCCGCCAGCACATCTCTAGGGGTCATCGAAACGCACAAGCCCTTCCACCACGTCAAGGTTGTAGTCCGGGGAGGGTATTTAGGTATAATCCTTCTCATTTTCTTATTAGAAAGTGTTTTTGTGACCTAGTTGTGAAGAATATTTTTAAAATGTTGTTTTGTCATGTGTTGTGTAGTTCTAGTAGCCTTACAATAGGCATTTAATATTTATGTGTGCATGCAGAGACAGCCAGGAAAATTATTTTCCAAAATTGTTCGCATTTTTTTTCGGTTGCAATAAAATCCACGATCATCTTTTTCTGCGCACGGATTTTGTTTATTGGTTGGAGGTGGAGGCTTGCCACTAAAACCTGTCAAAATGAAATACACTATGTTATCCCACAGAAGAGCTTTATTGTACGACCCGGGTTTCGTCGAAGATCGACGAAGGGTCGTACAATAAAGCTCTTCTGTGGGATAACATAGTGTATTTCATTTTGATATGAAGCAATTCCACAAAGTTACTATGGATACAATTAACCAGATCTAAAACCTGTATTTAAAATTAGAAGACATGGATAATTAAAAAGAATATGTATCTTTGGTTTTACCCGGAGGTGATCATCAGGATCCCTCGCTATTTTTTGACCCTCAACGCGTGCAGATTGTTGACAATATTTTCGCCTGAAGATAGTAGTTACCTCACCAGTAAAAATGTAGACAGAAATCTCAACATGCGCGGGGAAGTTCAACATTAGAAAATAAATTTTATTGAATGAGAAATTATTGGGCATTATTCACGTTGTCCTATAGTGATGTAAAAAATAAATATAACCGCATTTTTTCTTATCAGTTTTATATCAAAGGTTACTATTTCACCATGTTACTAGCTTTATTTTCAACTGGAGTTTCCCTAAATAGTGTGGGATGGGGGAGAATGAATGGATCAGCTGTGAGGGGAGTGGTAAGGAATCGACCGTGGGATTTCGCGAGCAATTACAAAGTATTATATTGGAGGAATATGTGCTGGTGTAACTAGCGGGTTTGCTGGGATGAAACTATCAGGATAATAGATAAGGATTAATAAATGATGGTATGATTAAGATTAATAATTAGAAGCCTTAAATGTCCTTTCATGTAAAGTATGGGTAAAATGGCACTTAATATGTATCACTATCTAGGCCAATTGGTTATTTGAGCATCTTTGATGTAAAATTAACAGGTGAACTATTGTGGCAGCGGCTACAAGAAATTGTAGAACAAAATGAATGGTATATAATCGTTTTGAGGTTGCATTATCTTCTGCAAACACTCCTCATATTCATTGTGATAACGTGGTTCCTAAGTATGGGACTGCTGATAACAGGTTAGTAATTACTGTGGGAGAAGATGGGAAATGTTTTACTTATGTCCCTTTTGAAAGGCAATGGTGTGTGTTTGTGGATGACGGAGGATTTGGAGAAGGGGCCAGTGGATATCGATGTGTTGGATCAAGTGGGAGGGAGGCGTTGAAAAATGACGCGAGGGCATTTATACGTCATAGGATGAGCCATAATGCCGTGTTAGGTGAGAGTGGGGAGGAGGTATGCGAGGGACTGGATTCATCATGGGTGTGCTGTGGAAATGGAGAGGGCGTGGGAGCCGATGCCTCGGGATTGTGCGGCTGCGTTTAACTTTGTGCGGATGTTTTTTCTTGAGAAGGGACTCGGGGTAACCGCGGAGGAGGAGCTCGTTATGCGAAGCGATGCGGCATTTAAAATGCGGGGGTTTAAAATCTTACGAATTCGGTGGCCGTGGCTAAGGAGTGACTATGAAATACAAACATATACACTCATATTTCCGAGGAATCCAACTATCGGTTCTACAACACAATTTGAAAGTGTAAAAACCATTCGCTTGGACTCTGCTAAAAGTTACTGTCGCGACCTCTCCTGCAGTTTGAAACTATCGGTTATTTTCTAAATATTCACCCTACATTTTGGTTTTCAAGGCATGTGAGGCTTTTTGCATAAATATTTTGTTTTGTCTCAAGGGTCTGCAAGTTTACATTCATACTTCTTCCTTAAGCTTTTCCTCATGAATTTCTAAACTTTCTTTGTCTTCTCAACTTCCCTTTATTCTGTTGTACATACAATTCTTGTTTATTTATATCGAGTTCGTATTTGTATGGAATGACTTCTTATTTCCAGGGACGTATAATATTTTTAAATATTTCCAATTGTGCTTTATATTTACTCTGTAAATTTTCGGCTTGATTCCCTGAAGTTAGTGTTTTCATTTCTCCCAAGGCAATCAATCGCATTCCATTTACTGAATAGGACAAATTTAAGGCATTTCATATTTACTTTCATGACCGGAATTTCCTTGTTTTCTAAAAATAGGAATTAATGAATTCTGTTGACCTCAGTTTTTTCAGGCTTGTAATAATGCCGGGAGTATTACTCTAAAATATGTTTAATGCTTTGTTTCCTCGTGTCAGCGAAATCGCAATTTGTTCTAACGAGAATTGGAATTTGTTGGCATGAATCACGATCTTGCCAGCTTCTACTTGTCTACTGAATGACTGAACTTGGTATTTACTCGTGATAAGTTTTATTAATGTGTTTTCGGGGTCGATGCATTAGCGATATCGTCAGGTAAATTGAAGTTTTTGATTGAGCTGAATGTGCAAGTATTCTAGGTTGACATTTGAAATGATCATGGATTTTCACAAACTTTATCCTGAAACCACTGAATTCATTCAAGTTTATGATGCCGCTCAGTTTTGGATGGATTAAAGTTTCCGACGGATACAAACACATTCATACTACGCTTGGTGAAAAGTTCGGAAATTTAGTCATCGAATAATGAGAATGCATCTGTGTTGGAGTTAGTTGGTCTGCAGAATGAACATATTAACGGATGCCTCTATGATCATGCGACTTGAATTTCTATTCCATTGTCGCCATCAACGGTTTAATAATTCTAATGCATAACAAAGGCATTAATTTTTGAATCAATGCTTAACCTGCCTTGGCATCTCCAGACACGCTTATGAGGGAATTAACATATTTCTTCATCTGCATTGGTATTAAATAACATGTATTTTTTTCGCATCGTGACTTTGTTTTTAAATGTCAAAATTGAGGTGCTAATTAAAATGATTTACAGTAGTTGTTTTTTAATAAAATATATAGACCATTTTACAAAAATTCAACACCTTAAAAAAACTTAAATGTATGGACATATAAAAGGTTCAACCGCTTTGTGGCACAAACCATTTCATTGTATGATTTTAACAATTTCTAGCGAAATCTAAATTGCGGCCAAGTGCGACGAATTTCGGACGCATCAAGAGAAAATCTCGAGCGTCTAGTGTCGCCCCCCTCCTCTTTTCCCGTCTCTCCACTTGAAGTGCACCCCGAGGAAGGATCAGGAGGGTGCGGTGGCTCATGTACCGGGTTCCCACCCAGAGTGCACGGGTTCAAACCCTGGATGTAGCAGATATTTGTCAGTGGAATCCCAATCCCTGCTGGAGGTGCTTCGTGGAGAGCCCTTCAAGTTAGTTCGCCGTCCGTCGGATGGGGCGTCAAACTTTGTGACCCCTTGGCGCCATTCGTCATTAGAATAGGCTAATTCCGACGCCGGGTTTCTCTTCACCATTTCTCCTACCATTTCCTGAACATCGTGCCTATATCAAACTGCCCGCTTTTCCCCCAGTGCTCCCAAATGATTTCAACAGTCAGCCGTCTCCCGTAGTAGCTGCAGCGATGGCTGTTAATCATGGCATGGCCTTTTCACGGATGCGTAAGTCGACTCCCCGGTACGTTAATGAGCTTGGACGGACGCGCCGGAAATCGAGGGCACGCGAGTGTTCCGACTCCGGTCCTGGCGAATGCTGGCGTTGTGCTGTGAAATGGGTTGCGTATCCCATTGCCTTCCTTCCGCCTCCAAACCGCCTCTCCTCGCCTCGCGACTCCCAACCCAACTCCTTATGACGGCAGCATCGCAGGAATGCGATCTCCATTCTTCCCTCCGTGGTCGGGTCCCGTGTGTCGCCCGACGCGACGAAGGACACACACTGCCTTAACTCCCGGCGTCGGGTGCGGAAGCCTGCCCGCCACCACATTCACCACGCGGGCCTGCCTCGTGGCAGTCGCTGTCCTCCCCACTCGGTGGTGCCGGGCCCCTTGCAGCCGCGTCTCGGCGCCTCGGCGACCATTGCTCCCCCCCCTCCCCCAACTTTGCCCCCCTCCCTCCAATCCGCTAAACTTTGCTCCTTCCGCGGCGTCGGGTGCCGACTGCTTGCCGTCCAGGCCGCCGGGACGAGACGGCGACGTTCCCCCGAATCGATCGGATCAAGTCCGCGAGGTACGTGGAGAAACGTTAGCGGCGTGTTCCAATCCGGAGGATGCATTCATGCGCCTCAAACCTCGGACAAATGTTCTTGCTGGGTCCGAGTGTGCTACGGGGAGTAATCACGTTCCGAATTAGCCAAACATTGAACTGGCGCGGTAGTGATCCACTTCGAAAAATCGAGGTCGAATTGTGGAAATCTTGCTGAATTATATTTGTTTGCAAAAAATACGTATATTTTAATTATTAAAATTCGTTTTTGTCATAATGTATTAAAGAAGAGTACAATTACTGTACAGAATAAGTCGAATTGGGAAGGGATGGGATGGATGTCGTCACAACAGTTGAATTTAAATGCGAAGATAAAATAACATGCTATGGTTAAATCATGACACCTACCGAAATGCGAATAAAAAAATGCGTCTTCAATTTTGATATCTAAAATTAGTTCTAGTGGAAAAAAAATTTTCACCTCCTTTTGCAAGGAAATGGTCGTTGAAGCAGGATTAAAGACGTCGATTGGAGGCTCTTGAAATGTGGGTGTGGAGAAGGTGAAATGGAGAGAGAAGAAAACGAGTGAGGATGTGCTAATGGTGAGATGGGAGGAGAGTGGAGTCCTGGGAGAAGTCATAAGGAGGCAGGAATGATGAATGAGGAGCATATTGATTGGCAGTGGGATGTTGGAGACTGTAATTGAGGGGAGCATGAAAGCGATGAAGGGGCAGGATTGGGAGACAGAGATGATGGACGGGACGAAGGAAGGGAGGAAGTACCCGGAGATAAAGAGGGAGGGGCCTGTCTAAGATTTGGATATCAGGTTGTGCATTATTAGATAAAAGGTCCCTCTTCGATTTACCCATCACCACAGACATTAAATGACGCCATCAGATTTTTATGTGCATCCATACACGACACCTATATATGTGCATACCTTTAAATACATAAGACAGACAGACAGATAAATTACGCACAGGTTTGCATATCTTAACAAATATATACATGCGTATACCTATATGTAGAATAATGTTCAGCTACACATACACAAAGTTAATCACAGTGGAGAAAGAAAACGACAGGGTAGGGAAAGTATAAGGAATAAAATAAAGTTTGAGGAAGAAGCCAGGGAGAGTAAGGCGCTGCTCACCGAGTAAAAACCCACCCACGGGAAACCCTCGAGAGGAGAAGAGGAGCGTGAAAAACCAGCGGATGCCCTATTAGTTAGAGGGAAGAGGGAATCATGTAGTGCAATGATTAATTTTCACATGGTGTACAAATTATCATACCACAGAAACAGAAATGAAAACATATTAACATTAATCATCCATGAAAGGTAATGAGAATCGTAACATCAAAACTAGAGATATTGATGCAAAAATCTACAGCTTGAGATGCGAAAAGAAAAATCGAAAAAAGTAGAAAAGGCGACCTGTATAGAGTGAAAGCCGGAACTGGTAATATGGTCTAAGGAAAATGAAATTGTGTAGTGCTTTCTTAAATGCTGTTGTGGATGGAGAGTTTTTCTGTCATCTGGGAGAGACAGGCTGTAAAGTGAAAGGATTTTTTATAGATTTCCATGTGATGGATTGGGACAAGAAGTTTATTGTAACCCCTGGTGTTCCATTTGTGGATTATGCTGATGGGGAGGAAATTTTGTAAAAATATTTAGGTTTGTGGTTTGAAAATACCCTGTAGAAAATTGAAAGAACATGTAGATGCGTGCAACTCTCTAACTTTATCCAGGATATTCTTGTAAATGAGTCAGAAATATGATCGTACATATGAACTTTACACAGGAATTATTAGCAGCTACAAGAGAATGTATCGTTGTACCGTTGTGTAGCCTGTGTCCATCCAAAGCCTTAAATTAAATCTTAGAATACGAAATGCAAATGTTTAAAAAAGTCTCACTGGTGATTAATTCTGCCACTCACGGTTTGAAGTACTTCTTTGGTGAATATATTTAGCTTAGGTGTACGAGAATAAAATTTTTTCTCGTCAGGTATATTTTTCATAGAGGAAAAATATACCATTATCTCCCCAATGTTGGTAGCCGGACGAATTAATTATCCATTCTAGATTAATTTTAATTTTGAATTTTTTTATATGATACACAGGTAACTTGTATATGAAGAATTGTTAAATTTTGAATTAATCATATTTGCATCTGCTCTATTCAAATTTTCAATTTTACTAACATGATACTTCAAAGGACTTGAGACTGTTAACTGCACATACGTGAACTATCTGTAAAAATGAAGTACATACTTTATTATTTTCTTGGATCTCAATATTTATGTTCCGAGAATACCAGGAACAACAAAGTTATCTCGAATGAAACCCAGTTTGTTTTCTATGTCTGTTTTGGCCATTTATCTAGGTTTTCATCCTCTTCCAGCGAAAGTTATACATTTTGTGAACTTTCGTGTTATTAATTCACGCTAACTTAAAAAATGTTTGACATGTGGTAATCTTCACCTAAATAAATCATAAATACGGTGAATAGAAGAATATATATATCGGGCTCAATTTAAGCAAGGTAGCTCGCGAATCTTGGTTGATGGGAAAATGAACGAAAGTCAAGACGAGATCAATGAGTCATAATTGCGGATTTGAAGAAGAGCGACTGTTTTTAGAGGAAGAGATTAGATGAGAGAAAAATGGAGAAGGATACCCTTTAAATAAATCATAGAATTGCTGATGCACATCGGCATATCACGCTGCAAGCCAGGGCGTGTCAGAGACGGCGTTTCGTTTCCAGTCATGTTAATAATTCAAGTGGGTGCGCGTGTCGCTTTTTCCGGTTGGGCTCACGTACTGTCCAGGGGAAAGAACTCCATATAACTTTCTCGCTCTGGCCTCGCCTAAAAGTGTAATGCGAGGCTGTTTTCTCCTTGCCACCGCCAATATTATTCAATTGGTATAACGATTTCTAACTCCATTGGTATCCTGGGCAAGTTCACGTAAATTCGTGCTTGTATTTTTACGACCTCTATCGACTATTATATTATTAATTCCAGGCTTGGTCGCAAACTTGTGACTGATTCTTATCGTTCATGGTGATTTCAGCTTCCGATTTGAACTTTATTCTATTGCGAAGTTATTATTTTTTACCCCAATAACTATGTTTACGTGACATACATAAGTACGCAACCAAGGTTAAGACGAGTCTTTTCATAGTATCCTTACTCAACGCCCTTGTCATTAATGCTTTCCTCTTTGTGGAAGCTTCTTTGCCTAATGCAATTCTTCTCTTTGCGTCCATCCATTTTGGCCTTTATTTTATTAACATTTATTCTATTGCCATACCTATCGCACTTCCTCTTCAATGCACTCGGCGTGGTTCGCAGGCCCAAGACTGACTGACAGACTAAAGCTTCACCATCCGCAAACCTAAATGATTTTACAAAATCTCTTCTGCTTTTCATCCACACCTCCAGTTCTTACTCTCCCATTTCCTCCACATGTGCGTTGAACAACACCACTGATAGTGGACAACCCTGCCTTACACCTCTTCCTAACATTGCCTATCCGGACTCCCCGTTCCCCACTCGCACCTGAGCAGTCTGAGACATGTACAGGCTGCGGATTAGCCTCCTGTCCCTCCAATCTTTTCCTATGTTCTGCAATATACGGGGTGCGGCGCTGAAATTCTGGCAAGCACATGTTTTCTCGAATAAGATTTCCTCGCTGGGTCAGCAAAACCCTCCCCAGACTTCTTCGAAGCATTATACATAGCCACAATATCGTTAACAGTTGATCTGGGGTACCACCGGAAGAATCGAACTATTTCGAAATTAACGCCCAGCGCAAACACTTTCGTTAATAGCGGCTCTTCAATTTTACTCTGCCCTTGTACGTAACACCTCGGCCATTTTGAGGGTAAAACTGTTTACTAGATTCCTATAGTTTCAAGACCGCCAATCGCGACCTCCTGTGGAACTACAATATGGCGGGAAATTCAAATTGAATTTTGTCAGGATTTAAGCGCCGCACCCAATACTCATTACTCTCTCAATTTATTCTATGAAACGCCTTTTCGAAATCAACGAAACAGACATACATCCTGATTGTGTACTATATTCCTCCTCTCAAATCGTGCCCTCATAACTGCTATTGCATTATCCGCGCCCGTTCCCTTCCTATATTCCAACTCATCATCTCCTATGAAATAATTCTCCCTCCTCTCCAACCTCCTGTTAATGTTCCCGAGAACCACTTCAGCTGCTTGCGAAATCAAACTTCTTGTCCGGCATTTCTCACGTGATGTAGCTTTTACCTTTTTCGGAATAGGAAATAGGAGCACTGCTCCATGTAAGTGCTCAGTATATTTTGCTCCCTTAGAAATGCTATGAAGTAGTCAATAAAACGTATCCATCCACCTTTTCATAAACCTAAAAAATGTATTTAAGCGGGAATGTCTACCCTGTGACCATATTTGATTTGAATTCCGTTCATGCCCTTACCGCCTTGCTAGCGAGAAGGCTTACATACACGCTATCCTGATCGGTTGCATATTCTCTCTGTGAGGTTAATAAAGCTGGTTTAATTTTTTTACCATACAGTTATACAGCTCCTTTAGATATTACATACACCTCTCTGTCACATTTCTCTTTTATCTTATCTGTCTTCTGTCTTATTGCGTCTTCCACCTCGATACGTTTGCTAAATATTTCCTTCTCTTCAGGTTATATTTTAACTCTCTGTACCTCCTTCAATCTAACTACGTATTCACGTGCTTAAAGTTATTTCTTTCGTCTCTTTTTCTGATCATCTGGTCCGTAACTTATGGTTTTCTTGTCCTCTTACTATTTACTGTACCTATTGTTTATTTTACGTCATTTGATATCCCTTATTTATTATGTTCCCAATTTTTCCCCTCAAAAGTACCCTGCTTTCCGTCTCCATTCATAACTTTCTCTACAGCCTGCTGATACTGCTTCGTTGTCAATCCAGTTAATGCTTGTACACTACATTTCCCAACCCGCCGCCCCTGTCTTATATTTTTAAATCGGACGCTAAAATTCATCACTACTAAAATGTATTCAGAGTCGGCATCTACTCCCGGAAAACTGTGATTTGACCACGATGTCCCTAAATCTATGTTTAAGTATAATGTAGTCTTACTGATATCGTCCTGAAGCCATTTCCATTTTCACGTGCACCGTTCGTGGTGTCTAAACCAAGTATTGGCGATGAATAACCCCTGTCTGCTGCATATTTCAATTCTTTTCTCTCCGCAATCATTCCTCGTGCCTAAACTGTAGTCCCCCGCCTCGTCACCATCTCTTCTTTCTCCTATTGTCGCGTTCCAATTCCCCATCACTATCAAATGTTTCCCTCCAGAAACAGTCGCGAATGTGTTCTCTAACGGATGATATACCGTATCGCGACAAGCGATTACACGAACACTCAATAGAGCTCACACGGGACTGGAGTGGGTCATGTGCTCGGGCACCGTGAGTATCCCCGCGGCGTGCCGGCACTCACCGGCCGATAACCTGGGTTCAAGCCCGGCCAGCATATAGTGGGCAATGACGAGGTCTGTCGTCAGCATCGTCGAGGTGAACTACTAATTGTTTTCCACATTTTACATTTCAAAGATTTTTACAGCTACAAGAACTACCTGTCCTCAAAATTCTGTTTTGTGGAATTTAATTTCATGATAATATTTATATCTCGCGAGTGAACTTAAATTCTTCTGTGGACGGGTGACTTGTGAGGGTCTTACAAATGGGATTGCCCAGGAGTGCGAAATCTCGTCGACTACGTTATTCAGCACGCTTGTTAGCATCGACATTAGTGTCGCATTTGGCATATTTGACGGAGACACACGAAGGAGGGTTAGACACGCACCAATTTATGACACCGACATCAAAAACCCCTTGTCGCTTTGCCGTACCCTTGTGTAGGCCCCTGCCTCCTTGCCATCGGTCTTCCCTCTCGGGAAACCTCCCCTCCCCTCTCCTACCCTCCTCCCCCATTCTTGAAGCTCTTCAATTATGCGCCGCAAATATGCAATCCCCCCTTGGATATTATTACAGCGGCGGATGAGAGAGCGCTTTTGAAGTAATTATTTATGCCGATAGGTCAGCAGTCGTTTCGCGTCGACGGGGAAGCCTCATCGGCATCGCCTCGCCCTAACGAACCTCCCTCGCCGCCGACGGTCCCCCCATCCCGCTCACGCGCCCCCCCCAGGCTCAAAGAGTTGCTGCGCGTACCCCATTAGGGAAAGGGGATTTCAATTAGATCGCTGGGTGGCTTAGTTTAGGGAAACAACCTATCCATGCACACGCGATGTGTATAGGAGAAAGTATTTTTCAATGGAAACCGTTGACGTGATATAAATGGGAAAACATGTTTTGAGTCCCCATTCAACGAGACCTCTCGCTCGATTGATCAAGCGAACGAGACTTCCTTCGGATGTCATCTAGTAACTCTTTTTTTCCGGTGGTCCAGGTGACGAGGAAGACACACCGCCGTGCCAACTCCGTCGGAGACTTCGTGTGCACGAAGGAAATTATACATCGTGGGAATAATCGTCCGCAAGGCAAAGAATCCCCGGCTGTCTTGCCGGGGGCATCTAAGCCTTTGGCAAATTCATCATCAGGTGTTGAATCCTTGGCTCTCAGCCCGTCGCAGGGCTTAGAGGAGACGAAGGCCCGAAGCGAGACGGAGGGAGCAGCAGATCTCGGCCCTTTACAGGGCCAAGTGGTGAAGGACACCACAGGCGGCGTCAAACGAAAGAAGGCATCTGGAAGGAACCAGAAGCCAGAAGATTCCGCGGTTACGCGTATGCCGAATCTTCAAGGAGACGATGGGGCGGAGCGTGCGTTGAGCAGAGAAGAGGGGGAAGGCGACCACGGATTTACCATGGTTTCTACCGAGAGGAAGAAAAGGAAACCGCTTCTGACGAACGACGCAGCCGTCCCGGAAGCCACACCTCTACCGGCACCGGCACCTAAGACGCTGCGACCACCGCCTATCGTCTTCTATGGTGTCACCAACGTCCAGGGATTGATTGACCAGCTGTCGGGCGACATAGGTAATGCTTTCGCCTTGGAAGTTCGAAGAGCTTCCATCCGGATCATCACCTCCAACAGAGAGGGGCATGAAAAGGCACTCTCCTTGCTGCAGAGCAAGAAAATCCGACACCACTCGCAGTCCATTGAAAGGGTGCGAGGGATGAAGCTGTTCATCAGGGGCATCTCTCGATGGATAGCAGTCGATAAGGTATCCGAGGGACTCAGATCCCTCGGATACGAAATTCGCAGCGTACGTCGCCTTACGGTCACGGAGGACGGAAAATCGCCACGCTCGCAACCGCAAGATCGCCGCGTAGCGAACGTGGTAAAGACTCCGTCGGCCATCGGCCCCGGGGACATCCGACAGCTCTGCCACTGCTACGTCACTGTGGACCGTTACCGTGGAGACAGAGGTCCACTCCAGTGCAGCAACTGAATGCGGTTTGGACACATCGGCATAGCTTGCTGGTGTGCGAAACGCTGCTTGCGCTGTGCTGGATCACACGCAGTGGAGGAATGCTCCCGAGGAAGGGGAGATGAGGCCATCTGTGCGAACTGCGGAGGACCTCATGCGGTTGTCTCTCACCGGTGTCCCGCCTTTCAGGAGGCGGAGCGGCGACAACACGCCAACTCACGGAAGCCAGCACCAGAGAAGCAGGCGCCCAAGAAACCGGCAGCGGAACCGGGACGAAAACCATCCCGACAAGGCGATCACGCGACAACCTACGGAGCAATCCTGAAGGGCCCTTCTCAGGACCAGGTTCAGGCTGTTTCCGAAGAAGAGGGGAAATGGAGGTGGAGATCACAGATCCATCCAGGGATGCCGAGGTGGTCCGAGAACCACCACCAGTGCCAGCCGAAGGAGAGGCCAACACGGGGAACTTGTCACCCCCCGACAGCCTCCCTCCGAAGGAAGCGACCCTTCCTTTTTCTTCCGAAGGGAAGAAGAAGAAAAAGAAGCAGGACAAGAAATCCCCGATCACCACCGGGGTAGAAGGAAAAGCCATTACGAAGCCAACAGAGGGTGCTTGGGAACACCCTCCGAACGGCAAGTGAAGAAGGCGAAAAACCAAGGCAGCAACAGGAAAAACGGAGAGAGGGGACATCGACTGAAAAGTCTCCAGTTTCCGCAGAGTCCTCGCAGACACCAGACAGAGAGGACCAGGAATTATGGCAGACCATTGCCGTTATTGCATGCACCTTGAAGAAACTCGTCACCTCGACGCAGAGAAAACGTCTCCTCTCACTCCTGGAGGAGCTGGTGCGCAGCAGGATCGGAAATTCAACCAACCATGGCTGAACGACCCGTCCTGCTTGCGCAATGGAACGCCAACGGAATTCTTCACCGACGCGAGGAATTACGGGCGTTCCTCCAGGATACGGGGGCCATAGTCGCCGCTGTCAATGAGACGCACCTTCGGCCAACGGACGCCTGGAGGTTACCTGGCTGGACCATCTATAGGGCGGAGGGGATCCCAGACGAAAACGACTTAGAATATCAGGAGGTGCGGCCATCCTCGTCCACAGGTCCATCGAGCACCGATCATGCAGAAAGATTTCTCACCCGCATGCGAAGGCTGTTTCAGTGGACATACGGACAAGAGGATGGCTCCGGGTCTCATCTCTGTATGTCCCACCCGAGAAACCTTGGGATCAGGATCTTATCCAGTACCTTACGGGAGACAGCGGACCATCGGTCATCTTGGGGGACCTGAATGCCAAGCATCCTACTTTGAATTCACGGTCCTCGAACCCGAGAGGAGAATCCCTGCGTAAGGTAGCGGATGCAAAAGGCCTGGCCATCTTAGGACCGGCGATACCCACGCACGAACGAGGGGATGTTTTAGAAATTGCGGTTGCTCACAATGTAAGGACGTCCCTGAGTTTGTACATATGCGTGGAACTGTAGTCGGACCACAACCCGATCATCCTGGCAGTGGGGAGCCAAATCCCAGTGCTATCTTCCACCCGGCGATTGGATCTGTCGTCGGCCGACTGGAGCAGTTCCCGCAACGTCATCGCTGAGGAGCTGCCAAGAGAGCCACTAGAGGCGACTTCACCGGAGAAGGCCGATGAACTGGTCAGCTACCTCACCTCTGCAGTAGACGGCGCAATGAAGGCCTCGATACCGCTAAAGGAACAACGGAACTCGTATCTTCGGGTTCCACTTCCAGCGGCGGTTAGAGGACTCATTGCGCAGCGAAACAACGTGCGGTGCCATTGGCAGAAATATCCTACAGCGGACGTGAGAAGGCAGCTCTCAGAGCTCAACGATGCGGTACAGGATGCCCTCCGGGAGGTCCGATCGGACCACTGGGAGGCGCACCTGCGGGAGGAACTCCTTTCGGAAGACGGCAACGAGGACGTGCCGTCGGTGTGGAAAATATGCCGGAGGCTGCGGGCTCCTCAAAGACTGGACCCGATAATTACCAACGGAGACAGGGAGCCACGATCTCCAATGGAGAAGGCAGAACTGCTCGCTTATCACTTGGCCTGCAGTTTTTAACCCAATCCTGGGAATTCCGCTTCTGTCGAGACTGAAGAAGAAATCGAGGCGTCGGAAAGAGCCGGAGACGCCGATCTGGAAGACGCCTTAGAAATTCCAAGATTCGATGAGAAGGACGTCATAGGGGCAATACGTCGCCTCCGTACGAGGAAAGCCCCCGGAAGCGACAACATTCCCAATGTGGTCATCCGGGAGCTTCCAAAGGCGGCGGTGAGGTACCTGACAAGGCCCCTAAATGGCTGTGTTAGGATTGCCTACTTCCCGACCACTTGGAGAAGAGCGAGAATCGTTTGCCTTCCGAAGTCACAGAAATTGAAGGTGGGTCTCGGAGAATTCCGGCCTATCTCCTTGCTCGACGTCTTCGGTAGGATATTCGAGTGACTGCTGCAACGACCGCTGGCTGATTTCGTCCGGGAGAATTACATCCTCCCGGAGGAGCACTTTGGTTTCCGTGCGCAGCATTCCTCAGTCCATCAGCTGGCACGGACGGCGGATTTCATCAAGGACAGCTTCAACAGGAATATGGCGGTTGCTGGGGCCATCTTCGACGTCAGTAAGGCGTTCGATCGCGTCTGGCATCCGGCTTTCCAGTTGAAGATGAGACGAGTCTATTTCCCACCTTGGATTGTGCGGATGGTTCACTCCTACTTGAGAGAGGACATTCACCGTGCAATGACTTGGGGCGAATTCAGGGGTGCGTCGGATCTCCGCCGGTGTGCCCCACGGATCAGTCCTCAGGCCACTGCTTTACAATATCTATTCCCACGACATTCCAACTCGTCGTGGGAACCTCGAGATCCTGTATCTCTGTGCCGACGATACGGCCCTCCTGTGCTGTTCCTGGCAGAAGGTGACCGCGGTGCAAAGACTGCAGAGCGCTGTGGCGGATCTCCTAGAACGGTGCCGCCAATGGCGCTTTGCTGTTAACGCACAGAGGACGAAGGCGATCATCTTCCATCCGGGAAACGGTCGGCCGCCAGGATTGAACCTAACTGTGAATGGAGTCGCCCTACCGTGGGAATCCGAAGTTACCTACCTCGGATTGCTGATGGACCGGAAACTCCTTTGGAACGCCCAAGCGCTTCGTTTACGTAGAAAGGCATTCGCGGAGCTGAGTCGGCTCCGGCCGATTATCCGCCCGCAGGTCCTGAGTATGGACACGAAGCGTAGACTGTACCAAGCGTGCGTGCTGCCTGCCATCACGTACGCTGCTCCGGTATGGTCAGGAGTGTCTCGAACGAGTCTCGCTCAAATCCAAGTGGTGCAGAATCCAGCTCTTCGTGACATCATGGCACGCGGTCGTTACACATGCTCTGAGTGGGAATAAATCAAACGACTGACAACGCAGAAGAATTCTTCCCGCCTTAGTAGCCTTGGAGGCTGGAAAGGCACAGAGTAAGGGCTACGCAAGAGCCCTTGCAAGCAACTGCTCCGGAGTTCACATGAGCACGGTACGATCATTTTCCGAATATTTCCTGTCACGAAATGAATGCACTCATCTGGTCTCCGCCACATGCATTTGTGGTTCCTTGGGTGATCTTCTCTTACTGCAACTCCTAACCTTCTTCGCATTAAGACAGCCTCCTAGACCATATTAACCCTTAACTTGTTCCCTATATCTGCCTCTCTATCGCGTATTCGTTTGATTATTAGAATCTCGTTTTTTCTTTCTTGTCTTGTCCACGGCATCATAGCACACTTCTTTCACAGTTCTACGTCACCCTTCTGCGTCCAATCCGGCCGGACGGTTCGGGTGTTGTCGGATAGGTAACGAACGGGCCTGCATGCTATCGTAAACCTCTTCAAGTCCCACATCGAATTCTTGAGTTGTTTAGTTTTTGGTTGTTTGGTCCCTTGGGACACTATTAATGGCTAGGGAAGTGTTTGTAAGGTGTTACAAAGGCCTCACGGACATTTTAAAGTCTCCAGTGAAGAGAAATATAACTGTATTAGTTGTCAGGTCATTTCTTACCCTATTATTCCTGTTTTGACCATAAAACAATCCCTAAAAATTCTCCAATACCACAGTCAATACCAATGCGAATGCTGGAGTAATGGACTCACCTTTTCGTGGTAATGCCCTTTGAAAGGTTACGTGGAGTACCCACTCAAGATATTGAATATTTCGTTTCGAAAGTTTAGCTGTATATTTTCACGAAGTATACGTCTCTTTTGTATCGTGAATGGGTGATAAAGTTATCTGTGTAACCGCAGAGTGATTATCTAACGATCTTTACTTCTTAGAAGTGTTTTTAGTCCAGAAGACCGTGGTCTCCTGACACAGTTTCTCGGTTCTTTCAGTACACAAGCCGTTGGGAGATGGTTCTTAGGAGTAATTGATATATGGCAGCAAAAGTGAGTGGACATTATGCTGGGGAAAGTACTGATCCAGCATAATAGCTTGGTTTTTCAAGGTTTGTTGTAATATGTAGTTTAGAGGGTCAAAAAATATTGGAAATCACGCAAACCTGCTTCGGAGAAATACCATCGATACGAATAAAATCCTTTGCATCACAAAAATATTCCAGAATAGCCGGAAAATCTGTTTTTCGAAAATATTTTAAAATATGTCAGGCAGACAGGAAAATTGCTATAATTAACCCATTTGAGTATACTAGCACTTTTTAAGAGTAATATTGGTGCTATAATTATTCTAGTAGTGATTAGGTTCATACAGTGATTGAATTTCTAGTCTTAGGGACTATCGGAGAGAAACGAGTGCGTGTACACTTAAGATAATTAATATTTCATATGAAGTGAAGACGAATTAAGACGTGGGACGTGAAAGAACTAATAGGATCGTGAAAGAAGTATTATCAGCGAGCTGTGGAGAGAATCATGAGTGAGGAAGTAAAGTTAGTTACTGAAGTGGGACGAAACTATAGGGACCGTTAATGGGAAAAGGACTAGGAACCCATGGATCACGGATGTGATGACTAGAAAGATGGATGAGAGAAAAAAAATGGAAGAATGTAAACACATGTGAGTAGGTAGGAAAAGGAGCATCCAGCACAGCTACGCGCGCAGAAAAAACAAGTGCGCGCGGCGGCCATCTTGGAAATCCGGCGCCGGTGCTGCCGCCTATATTGAGTTTGAAAACAAAAGCGCAACGAAAAGCGGCGCTGGAATTCCAATGTGGTTTCCGGGGGGTGAACCCTGGAATTCCAGCGCCGCTTTTCGTTGCGCTTTTGTTTTCAAACTCAATATAGGCGGCAGCACCGGCGCCGGATTTCCAAGATGGCCGCCGCGCGCACTTGTTTTTTCTGCGCGCGCAGCTGTGCTGGATACTCCTTTTCCTACCTACTCATGTGAGTTAGGCAAGAGGAAGTTCAAAGATTTAAATAATAAATTAAGGCGGGCAACAAATAAAGCAAAAGAAGCATGGTGGAAGACGCAGTGCGAGGATATGGAAAGCATGCAGAGGAGGGGTGAAATCGTTGCGCTGTACAGCAAAGTGAAATCTTTATCCGGAAGTAAGAAAGGAAAATCCATGCTAACAGTAAGAGATAAGGCGGGTAAGATAATAGTTGACACAGGAATGATCCAAGAGAGATGGAAAGAAGGTATATATAAAAGAATTCTATGGTAAAGAACTTAGACCAACAAAGTTAGCCATAGAAAAGGAACATGACGTAGAGAAAGATAGCTTAGATCCAGGCATACTAGACGATGAGATAGAAAGGGTATTAAGGGAGATGAAACTAAATAAGGCCGTGGGGGTGGAAAACATTCCCGTGGAACTACTGAAATATTTAGCAAAATGTGGGAGGAAGAGGCTATATGGGCTGATTCGTAGTGTATACTCATAGAAGTTGAGTTGAGGGATGAGAGGCTGATCCGCAATCTATACTCGTGAATTTATTAGAAGGCTTTGATGCAAATTGGGTGGCTGGGCGAGGCTGGATGGAAAGTGTTAGGAAGAGGAGTAAGACAGATGTGTCCATTATCGCTTTTATTGATCTGCGTTTATGTGAAGGAAGTGGTTAAAGAGAGTAATGGGATAAGCTGGAGAAAGGAATGAAAATCTGTGGACAATCATAACATCAGGATTGCTGATGATCAAGCTAAGTTTTTCTGTCAGTAATGGTTCTGCAAACATTACTGGGCGCTATTGTAAGCCAGCGCGATAAGTATTGAAAGAGAATGAATTTAAATAAAACAATGATCATGTTGTTTTCGAGATGGAGGAAGACTAAATTAATGTTTTAAATAAGAAGGCAAAAGCAGAGCAGGCGAAGCACTCTACTAGCTCGGAAATCCTTTGATTCAAAATGGTTCAATTAGTACATCTACATCTACATAAAACCCCGCAAGTCACGGCAAGGGCGTGTGGCGGGGGATGTTAGGTCACCGCCCATAAAAGAGAATAAAATAATATTCAAAATCAACAAAATTTACTAGGTCACAAAATATTAAGTGCAAAAGGAAACGTATTCCGTTACATTCGGTAGCTGTTGCAAGAAGGAGGGAATTGATGATATGGGTGTTTAGTAACGATGTAGGGAAAAGGATTAAATATAAAGTTTGGTTCTCTACGGCGCTTTAACATGGTAATCGAAGCAGGATGATCGGCACAGATTGGTTGCTTTTGGAATATTGTGGCTGTGGAGAAGGTGAAGTGCTAGCAAGTACTTTCTAGTCTTTGTACGACGGATTGCCGCAAGAAATTCAGATATGCTGGAGAGATGTCTTTACAGGCTTCTCTTGTCTTTACTTTTGAGGTCAAACGGGCGACGCTATCCTGAGATAGTACTTCTACTTAATTGAAGCTTCAGTCATTAAATGCTACTTAAACACAGGAGTCTTAAACACAGGTTATTACGTTATCGTTCCTTCCACACCTTCATGACTTCGTCAAGAAAATGACGCGCGGGAATATATCAAAGGCCGCTTTTAAATCCAGGAAATGTGCATCCACTTCTGTATTTTGTCTCTCGTGGTATCGTGTTTAAAATATCGTGTATAGGTTATATAGTGCATAAAAACCCCCAAAATATGTTCCACGTGCTCTCTTCTGTCCGTGCTATTTCATGATCTATATTGATTGCTGATTATTGCGAATGTCGAGGAATGCCATGACGTCGATGACAATTAGATGTTCTATTATTCAACTTGAGGAAGAGATTGAAGAAATTGATCGGTAATTACTTGGATCTGGTTTGTTTCCTATTTTGAAGATATGCAAGCTATTCTGATAGACTATCCTGACTCAGCACAGTTGCTATTTGCGAATACTGCCTCGCTGGTTTTCCTTTCCTTTTACCTTTTTCGCCATCATATTCAGTCTCAATGCCAAAGGCTCCCATCCACACAAATTGTCTTAATATATTTTCTCTATTTCCAAAGCATTAGGCAATGTTCTTTATGTTATAATTGAAAACCTATTCTTAAAATCTCAAATCAACATTCTTTTTATGGATACCCTCCTTGGGAAGGTTTCTTTGCCCAAAGTAATTATTTTTGCCCAACGAAACCTCATTTACTTTGAAATGAAATGAAATAATTGACTTTGTAATTCCACACACTTCCTCGGTTTCGACATTGAACGTCATCAACAGGTGGTCCTCATAGAAGCACGCTGGCTGTATATACCCTCTGATCGAGTGAGGGGGGTTGGTCAAAGAGGGAGGTTGGAGGAGTAAAAAGGTTACAATGTAGCTGGGAAGAAAAGAAAATTAAATTTTTGACTTGGAAGAATTGACTTTGACTTCCCTCGACCTATCCATTTCTAAAGACAAAGACGGGTTATAGTATTCCATTTCTAGGAAAGAAATGTTTACAGACCAATTAATTAATTCCTCTTCAAGGCATTGCTTCACCCAAAAGCTTTCGGCATTTCTTGCAATGATCCACCGTTTAACCGCTATCCCTATGTAAAAATTCAATGTAAATAAGGAACTTGAGGTAATTAAAACGTTAGCAGTAAACAATGATTATTCAGAAGATCTAATTAATAAACGTTACCGGAATAAACTTAATAGCCTTAAACCACATATACAGCCCCGAACATTTAAAAGATCCCACTGCCAAATGGCGGAGAATACTATATCCTCGGACTATTTCTCAAAAAGTAATAAAAAGTTTTCGTAAAGAAAAAATTAAATGTGCATATTACTGTGGTTCATTCCTTAAGAACCTGATCTCTCACACCTGAGACCAAGTCCCCAAAAACGAGAGGAGTGGAGTGTATGAGTTAAAGTGCTCAGATTGTAGCAGAAAGTATATTGGGCAAACAGGACAGAAATTTAAAGAAAGAATTAAAGAACACGAAACATTTGTTAAAAATAAGAGCATAACATCCCTCTTTGCAAAGCACCTCATCGAAAATGACCACAAAAGTGACAAAAATTATTCGTTTTGAAAATAAAAGTCAAAGGCTCGATGCTTTGGAGCAGTTAGGAATTTTGAAATGTGTCCGTTGGAAAGATGATCTTGCCTACGAAATTTTGTATCCCTCCCACTCCCCACTCCTAGACCTACCACTCTTCTAAATCAAAAATGTAATTCTCTTTTCTTCCCAGCTACATTGTAACCTTTTTACCCCTCCAACCTCCCTCTTTGACCAACCCCCCTTCCTCAATCAGTAGGTACAGGGTTCGTCCGGAAAATAAGTGTACTGAGCTCAGGAAAAAAAATGTATTACCTTTTTACATATCTTAAGCTAATATTCCTCAAAATAGGACCCTTGTGAGTCGATACACTTGTTCCAGCGGCATTCCCATTCCTGGAACGCTCCCGCGAAGGCATCATCGGGAACCTCTCGAAGACACGTCGACACGGCCTCTTTGACGCTGTCCTAAGTCCCGTATCGCGTTCCTTTCAAACTCCTCTTTATCTTCGGGAACAGAAAGAAGTCCGTTGGTGCCAAGTCTGGGCTGTAGGGCGGGTGCGGCAGCGTTGCCACGCCGTGCTTGGCCAAGAAGTCCGACACGACAAGTGCGGTGTGAGACGGCGCATTGTCGTGATGCAGCCGCCAGATGTTTTCGCATCTGTAATGGCTCCCTAATAATCTCGTGCACTATTGTTTTTGGCACATTAGACTGCTCTGCTATCATCCGAACACTAAGACGACGATCAGAGTTCAGTACATCGCGAACTTTTCGCACATTTTCGTCGGTGAGTGTCGTTGATGGGCGTCCAGGCCGTGGTTCGTCGTCGACCTCTTCTCTGCCCTCCGCGAACATCTTGTGCCACCGAAAGACCATGTTTCTGGACATGGCTGACTCCCCGTAAGCCTGGTTAATTATACCGACAGTTTTGGTAGACAATTTCCCAAGCTTTACCGCAAATTTGAGGGAATAACGCTGCTCCAAAAACTTCGGCATCGCGTTCCGTGACGTGGGTCGAGCGTGGAGGTTCGCGTTAACAGAGATCCTCACTACACTACAGCTCAGAGCCGACTGCCTTTTTCAGCGTCGCTTGCCAACATACCGCCCTCCTATCCCAGCCCGCCAGAGCGGTGCTGGGCGCACCTGGAGCGGCGGGAAAAAATCAGTACACTTATTTTCCGGACGAACCCTGTATATATAGCCAGCGTGCTTCTATGAGGACGACGACACCCGGACCATTGAGAATCACCCATTGACCGGTAATACGAGCGGAACCTTCTTGGAGCAGACCAAAGCTGATCTACAGACTACCCGTTGCCTTTCGAAGGCTAAGGGGAATCTTCTCCCTGTGTTCGAGGTGAAGATGTCCGGACACAGGCGTGCGTCTTCCTTGGGTGACAAGCTCCCATCCTTTGGGATAATTGCGCCGACAGGACTACGGACGATATTTTCTTCGGAAAATCATCTGCGGTCACCCCCGGTCTATCCGTGCAGACGCAGGCAGCCATGGCGAAAAGTCCTTCTCAGGGCCAAGAGACCACCGCCTCCAACACGGAGGAGACAACGACCGTTGGATTAAGCGGAAGGTTTCTGGAAAGCCTTCTCTTAACCCTTCTCAGGAGATTGCATCTGAAGCGATGGATGATGGCGCCGATCCGGCGCTTTCATCAGACGAAGTAAGCGGCGACGGGTTTACTGTTGTCTCGAAGCGGAAGAAGAAGAAGCAGCTCCTACTTCGCCGATCACTGCCACCCTCGGAACCACTACAGCCACACCGGCCAATATAGAAGATCGCCCGAAGAAACCTCGCGTCCCTGCCATTGTCATGTACGGTGTAACGGGGGCGAGCGAGGTAATTACCGCTCTTGAGGAGAAGATCGGGAAAGCATTCGAGTTGGAGGCCAGGCGTGCCTCTACTCGCCTTCTGGTCGAGTCCAGAGCGGATCATCAAGCAGCGCTGGATCTCCTGGGTGAATTGAAAATTCAATTTCACACGCACCCAATCGACAGAATACCGGGGGTGAGGTACCTGATTAAAGGTATCTCCCGGTGAATCCCCATGAGCGAGGTAATAAAGGCCCTCTTGGAACTGGGCTACGAAGTACGGAGCGTCAGGCAGATGACTGTCATGTAGGCTGGGAAACCAGTTCCCATCGACCGACACATCTGCAATCTGATAAAGACTCCAAGAACGGTGAATGCATTCCACATTAAGAAAATACTTTACTGTCGGGTGCAGGTGGAAGCATTTCGAGGAGAGAGCGGCCCGACGCAGTGCCTAAATTGTCTCCGATTTGGGCATATCGCAGTCGCTTGCAGGTGCGCACCACGATGATTTCGTTTTGCCGGCCTGCATCCCATTGATGACTGCAAGAGGACGCGGTCTGACACTGCAACTTGCGTCAACTGTGGAGGAGAACATGCAGCAGTGTCGAAGAAATGCCCCGCATTTCTGGAGGCCCAGCAACGCCACCGATACGCTGGAAAAACGCAGGCGCAAATCCGAACCACCCTCTGGAAGCCGAAGCTGGTGGCTCCTCCCAAAGTCACAGCACCCGGGAGGCCGGCGACTGAAACACTCACCTTTTCCTCGCTGCTGAGAAGGGAAGAAGTAGGCATCGACGCCGCAGAAACCAGGGAAATAGGCGATGCCACTTCCCCACTCCCTGAAGAAAAAGAAAACCAGGACAAAGAGGAGTAAACTCATACCCGAGCGGTCGCAACGAAAGATGCAGACCAGGAGAAGAAGGGGAAGAAGAAGAAGGAAAAGAAGGGCAATCCAAAACCCCTTCCATTAAATCTTCCCCAACGGGAGGAAATCGCCACGCCTCCACCTCTTGCAGTGGAAAATGAAGACAAGGGAGCGAAAGAACCTAAAACTACTGCATCTGCTAAGAACGTGGTTACCGCGAAGGATGGAGAGGACAGGGAGCTATGGGAAACCATAGCTACCATCTGTAAAACTCTGCGGAGATACGTCACCTCAAGGGAGGGACAACTTCTCCTAACCGTACTGGAAGGGCTAGCGAGCACGAGGTCAACCATGAACCATCGTGGCTAACGGCCCACTGGTGCTCGCCCAGTGGAACGCCAACGGGAACCTCCGAAGGCGAGAGGAACTCCGAGCGTTCCTTCAGGACAGAAACGCCAAAATCGCTGCCTTCAATGAAACTCATCTCCGTCCGGCTGACAAACGGAAGATTCCGGGGTGGTCCATCTTTCGGGCCGACCGGGATGCCAAGTACCAGCGGACACCATCAGGAGGTGCGGCGATACTCGTTCACCGAAGTATTGAGCATCGGGCGTGCAGGACAATCTCTCACCCGCACGTTGAGGCTTGTTCGGTGGACATCAGAACGAGGGAAGGATGGATAAGAGTGTCGTCAGTATACTATCCTCCGGCAAAACCGTGGGACGAAGACCTAATCCTACAACTCATCAGAGACAGCAGAGGCGCAGCACTTATTCTGGGGGACCTGAATGCCCAAGCTGGCACTTGAGAAACCCCAGAGGAAGAGCGCTGAGTGGACGAGGAAGGACTTACGGTACTTGGCCCGGCGGAGCCGACTCACGTGAGGGGCGGTGTCCTGGATATTGGGATTGCTCGTGGTATTAGGACGTCGCTCAGCATACATACGTGTGTAGAGCTCTCGTCGGATCACAATCCAATGATCCTCTTCATGGGTACCAAAGCTCCAAGTGTTCCTCCGGCGAGCAGGTGGGATTATAAAAGAGCAGATTGGGCTTCCTACAGGAGACACATCGCCTCGAAGCTACCGAAGGAAGCTGAGGAACCTACGGCGGGCGAAGAAGCGGACGGCATGGTACGTCATCTTGTGGAGACGGTTACCACTCCTATGGAGACTTCAATTCCAAGAAAGGCGGTGCACCCACACTTCCTCCGAATATCACTCCCAACCCCGGTGCGTGCACTCATCAGGCGCCGGAATAACATCCGTCGGCACTGGCAGCGGTACCGGACCACAGACGTGAAGAAACAGCTGAGAGCCCTGAATGTCGAAGTCCAAAATGCTCTAACAGAAGTCCGGAAGTACCACTGGGAATCACACCTGGAGGAGGAACTCCTCAATGAAAACGGGGGAGAGGGTTGATGGCGTGTGGAAACTGTGCAGGAAACTGCGCGGCTCTCAGCCCACCGACCCTCTCATCATAAGCGGAAATCAAGTAGCGGCCTCCCCGGCGGAGAAGGCAGAGATGCTAGCGAGGTACCTCGAAGGCGTCTTTACTCCGAACCGCAGGGAATAGTACTTCCGCGGCGATTGAGGCGGAAATCCACGACACAGGGGAAGTCAATGATGAGATTCCTGGGCCTCTAATCGAGAAAGTAGACGTCACAGTGGTTATGCGTCACCTTCACCCAAGGAAAGCGCCCGGCATTGACGACATTTCTAATACCGTCATCCGGGAACTTCCGAAGGCGGCGGTGGCGTACCTGGCCAGCATATTTAACGGCTGCATCAGAACTTCCTTCTCCCCGGCCACCTGGAGGAGAGCAAGAATCGTCTGTCTTCCAAAGTCGCAGAAGACTGAGTTGGGTCCCGAAGACTTCCGGCCCATCTCCCTTCTGGACGGCTTTGGAAAGATATTCGAAAGAATACTGCAGGGGCCGATCAGCGACTTCATACGGGCAGAAGAAATTCTCCCGGAGGAACAGTTCGGCTTCCGCGAACGGCACTCAACAATCCATCAGCTAGCGAGGACTACAGACTTCATCTTGGACGCCAATAGGAGGATGGCGGTAGCCGGTGCCTTCTTTGACATAAAGAAGGCATTCGACCGCGTCTGGCACCCAGCCCTTCTGTTGAAGATGCAGCGACTCCGCTTCCTGGCATGGATCTGGCGCCTAATCAGATCCTACCTGCAGGACAGGACATTCGTCACCAGCTGGCTCAGGACGGACTCTGGGGTTCGACGGATACCCGCCGGCGTGCCTCAAGGCTCAGTTCTTGGGCCTATGATGTTTAATATCTACACTCATGACATCCCTAGGGATCATGGGCGTCGTGGAATCCTGTCCCTATATGCAGACGACGCGGCGCTACTCTACCGCTCTTGGCAGAAGAACCTTACTGCCGAGCGACTTCAGGAGGCCATCGATATCTCATTAAATGGTATCGTCGATGGCGGATTGAAGTCAATACCGGAAAGACGAAAGCCATCGTCTTCCAAACCGGCCGAGGAGCGCCACCAAACGAGCGAATGTCGGTGGGTGTAGTCGTCCTTCCGTGGGAGTCTGAAGTCCTTTATCTTGGTGTTGCTGATGGATCGAAAGCTCACCAGGAATCCCAGCGTGCCCGCGCCAAGGGCTTTGCGGCGTTGACTCGACTTCGGCCGATTCTTCACCCGCGAGTCCTAAGCGCGGGCACTAAGAGAAGACTGTACCTAGCGTGCGTGCTCCCAGCAATTACGTACGCATCACCGGTATGGTCTGGAGTGCCAAAGACGAGTCTTGCTCGGGTCCAGGTAGTTCAGACTGCTGCACTTCGGTGTATAATGGGGCGGGGTCACTACGAACCCGCCTCAAGCATGCACCGCGACTGGAATTTGGAACCACTAGACGTTCTACTTCCGAAGGCAGCGCAGGATTTCTTCTTCAGAAAAGCAGTGGAGTCGGACTTTCCTGCTATCCGAAGAATCTCCGAGGCACAGGTCTCGCCGTGGGATCGTCACAAACGACCCATCGCTAGCCTGGACACCCCTGCATCACTTCCGCCAGGGAAGAAGCCAAGGAAGTGCTAAGAAGACTTCCCTGAAGTAATAAAGCCGCCAAGAGACAACGCAGAAGAACACAAAACGTCTTCATATTCCCAAGGACTGGTAAGACGAATGGGACGCCTCCACAAAGAGGTAGTCACAAAGGGGCGAGGTTATGAGGACCACCTGATGATGACGTGACGGCCAGCGTTTTTCTTTAAAGGTTTGCCAACTCCCCTTATGGTGTAAAAAATGCCCATAAGACGTTTGATACGACAGCCTTATTTTGTCCAATGCTGATGGAAGGAAGGAAGCAAAGCGAGCAGGTCTCTTGGAATGTATGACAGTGCTGCAAATCACTAAGTAACTCACAGGAGAGTCGTAGAAAAACAGCGGATGATATTAAAATGGGATAACTTACCTCGAGGGATAAATATTAATCAAAACCATTCCATTGACAAATAAATATCTTATACGGAAATTTTCGAAAAAGAGCAGAGTTTAGTAATTTAGACGCATGCGATACCCTGTTAAATAAGTCCATAAAGGGATGAATGCCATAATGCTAAGGCAGTATGAAACTGGCTGCAAGTGACTCATTTCCAAGCCCACTTTTTCCCCGTCCTTTGGCTGTTGCATCCATGATGTTGCCTCCCCGCAATCAGTCCCTTCGAAGGAGAGATGACCTCACGCATATAGCTTTTCAAAGTATATCTTAATTTCTTATCGTGCTTTGTGATTTTTAGCCAATAAAATCGTTGAAGTGCCGACGAAAAAATATCGTAGGGTAGATGAGACACGTAAATAGTCGTATTTTGACGATTGAAAATAATTTGAGTGCAGAGTTAAAGCCTTAAGACTCCAGAATATCATTCAAGCTAATGTATATAGCAACTCCGCTTTGTTCAATTAAAATAATAATGAAGATATAAGCAAGGATAAGGAAAAACTGTGCTTTTCTCTTTTAAAAACGCTAATACCTCAAAGGAAACTTTACCATGCAGGATCAGTGGAAGTAATGATTAATCTGGTCGTCTAGAAGACTGCTCACAATCGGTGGACACACAATGAATCGGTTAATAGGACGCCCGCCTGGTTTCCATTTCCGCGGAGATTCACGAGAACCATTCGCGCGGGGCTGGACCGCGGGTCAGCTTTCGGATCCCTTCCTCGTTGTATCATCGTGGAATCACCAATGACGCTTCCAGTTTGCATTTTGCAATCTGTTTCGGACCTATAGGTGCTGACTAGAATGATGACGCCGGCGAAATGGTCACCCGGCGAACCAAAGACCGCGCGATAGCCCTGAAGTGAACCGCTGACCCAGCTACTCTACCCGGTTTCAGTGTGAGTGAGGATTTGGTCGATGGAGGGCGCTAGAAATGAGCCATCCCGTGTGTCTCCCAGGCGTCGTGATTGCCTGGGAGTCGAAACGGTGAAGGAACATTCGACTGGGGGATTTTACTTGGGGATAGAGGCTTAATTATAATAAAGAGCCTGAACATAACAAGGTTACAATATATCGTCAAACATAATATATTATTAGTCAATGAGCAGGAAATAAAACGGTTCCAAATATTTAAACTTTTCATATAAAAGTTTTTATATTTTTGGAAATAACATAAAATTGGGTTACCAAGAGAATTGGAACAAAAGCACCTAGAGAGCTGGAAAAATGGAATCAAATATGCAGGGATGCATCATCGCTCATATATTATAATCTAACGTAGATGACACATCTTTCAGGTATCATATAATAACAATTGTAGTTTAATGTCTTCTTACGTCCCTAATGCATTGGCACTCAGGAGGTATGTGTAGCCGGTAGTTTCAGCGACGAGGTCTAATGAAGAAGACGTATTGAATGGTAGAGTGCTTGGAGGGCGAAGCATGCGTAGAGGGAGGAAAAGAATAAGCATTTTGGATGGCATTGGATGGGTTGACAATATTAAGAGCTATGCAATGAGTTATTCCAATAATTATGTGGTATTGAGTTGAATATTTTGTGTCGTCTTTGTTTGCGTTTACGAGTACTACTGAGTGAAATAGTGCTTAAAACTCTTCCCAGTTGACTCCCGTTAATGGCAATAAGCCCAATAACAACGAAATCCACACATGGCTCGCAGCAACGGAACGGAGAAAGATTGGGAACTAATATGGAGTGTTGGGGAGTGGCGTCGAGGGGAGGAGCCGCTTCGGCGTGGCCTTACTTCGCCCAGGAAGAACAAGTTGCCCGGCTTAAGAGAAGGCGGGCTTGGATTAAGATTTAAGGGGGACGGAGTTAATACTCCTCTCCCTCCAGCGAGGAGCCGTGGATGAGGCTCCTCCAAAAGCGAGGGAATCGAGGGCGGTTGGAAACAAGAGACTTCATCAAGGCGAGACGGAGGCCGTAAATAACCATTTGTCGACCAAGGGCAAAGGGGTGGGGGAGGGGAGGAGGGGGGGGTGAGGTGGTATGGAATTGCAAACGCTAAACTTCGGAGGGGAGGGTGAAAATGAAGCCGCTCACAAAAGGGGATTGATACGTGTAAAAAAGAGCCCCGTGAAAATGAAACGACCCGCGCGCATTTCTCCATTTCTAAGCCCAAATGGAAACTGCTTTATATGCCATCTAGCGGGAAAAGTAATTAATTTTGCTGTAGGATGGCACGTGGCCGGGAGTTTTGATATTATGGATAAATTCATCCATGAGAAAAATGGATTTTTAACAATAAGACAAAGAAAAAGATTACCCGACTCACTGCGCCAGATCAGAGCACTCGTGTCAAATCAGAAGGAAAGATAGTGGAACGCATGGATTCAAAATGTCGTTCTTTTTTCGTACGATTAGAAATAAAGTAAATAAAATCACAGGCAGAAGGAGATAATTAGAATCGGTAGTGTATACAGGCTCCGTACAATAAGTATCAGGACTGGCTCGCTGTAGCCTCAATGGAGCGGTGGATGGGGGTCCGGTCGGTCGGCTCGGTAGAGGGGTCCTCCACCACTCAGGCGCACTTTAGTTCAGTCGCCTCCGGGCATGCGTTGAGAAAGGAGGTGGATTTTGTGATGTGTGATTGTTTGTGGTGTTGTCACGCCAGCGTGGAGCGCACCGTCGAGCAACGCTACGCTGTGAAGTTTAGCGTTAAACTCGGTAACTCCGCGTCGGAGACTCTTGAACTCATTCAACAGGCTTATGGGGATGATGCCTTAAGCCGTACAAGAGTTTTTGAGTAGCCCAAAAGGTTTAAGGAAGGCTGGGAGCACCGTGTCGGACGCCCGACGACCGCACGTTTGTATACAAAGTATCGGGATGAGCTTCGGAAAAATAGCTTTATTTCAGATTTTGCTGAAATTCTTCAAAGTACATCCCTTGAGCGCCGGCACCATCAGTAAAGGTGAAAAGAAAATTTTTATCAACACCTGGTTCCGGAGTGTCTGAAACTTCTTTGGTGAGACCAGACGACGTGCATACTAGATTTGTATAAAAAGTATTAGGACAAGTTTCGGAAAATGGATATGTTTCAGATATTGCTACAATGCCTCTCAAATTTGTTGAATCTACATCCCTTGAGCGCTGATACCTTTTGCCAGAGCGGCTTTTCCACGAGTCGAAGGCTCCCCGATAGGCGGAATGTCCTTAAGGGGACGCGTGGAAGCTTCTTTGGCGGCACTTAGTGGTGGTGTCCTTTGAGGGAGGATTTCACTTTTATAGGGAATAGGAAATAGTCAGCTGGTGCCAAGTGGGGTCCCATTTTTTAATACCAAGCGTCATTTCTCTTAATTCCATATTGAAGCAGTTTTTATTAGACCGAGTATTTCCCAGCTGATCTGTCGTGCCCATGTTTCCGACTCGTCGAAATAATGGCTCATTGCCGGGGACTCGCTTGAAATGGACATTCTGGACTAAGTGTTATTTTATCCCCCCCTATGTACAGGGGGGGATAAAATAACACTTAGTCCAGTCTTATACTTTAACACTTATCCCCCTGTATATTTTGATATGCTCCGTTTTTTGCAAATATCTTTAGCTATCAGAGCTACAAACAAATAAGCAACCGTGCGTAGAAATAGAGATAAACGTCTTTATTTGGGCGAAATTGAGACCAAAAAGTACCTTCTTTCATTTACCCCTTCGTCAACTAGAAAGCAATAATAATATCGATAAGAGGAAAGCAGTAAGAAATGAGGTATGAAGCGCAGGAAATATTTGCGGGTTGTCCAGGAAGTACACGATTGCTGGTAAGAGGTTGAAGAGCAATGGGGTGTGAAGGAGAGGACGGCAGTGAGGTCGAGTACTACGGTTTAGGAGCAAGGAACGAGAGCGGGAAGGAAGTGGTGGAGTTCAGCGGGAGACGGGCTTTCATTATGACCAAAACTTGATTTCATCGGCACAATATGGAGGTATGCAATGAAAAACGTGATTGATGCGCGACTTCTCGGGAGTGGATCTCGGGACTCGGATCATCGTGTAGTGCTAATGAGGTGACACTTCATTTTCAAAGGGAAGAAAAAGGAAGACGGTTGAGGAAATGGAATACATACCGGAAGGAAAAATGACCACCAGTGGGCAGTGGAGAAAATTGTGGCTGAAGATATGCAGACGAGCATGACTTATGCAGACGAGAGCAATAAAAGAAAAAAAATGAGAATGCATAAAAAACATATATATCGAAAGCCGAAAACGAAGCCACTCGAACGGGGAACGGGGAAAAGACAAGGAAACCATTTGTTGTGGACGATGGATAGACGAAAGAAAAGAAAGTGGAAGAATGTACACAAATAATTAGGTAGACAAAGTATGCTCCAAAAACATAAAGAATATGAATAAAAAACTGAGATGAGAAACTGAAAAGTAAAAAGTGGCGCGGTGGGAGATGCAGTGCGAGAATATGCAAAGTACGTAGTCATTGTGAGGTTTAAACTGGTGTGCCGTGCAGGAACATGAAAGCCCGGCTAAGAAAAGTGACGGAAAAATTGTGCATAATATATATGATGTGTCAGGAAAATTATGAATTGAAACGGGAAAGATTCAAAAGAATAGGGATGATTATACAGAAGATATATACGGCGAAGAAGTATCGCCATTTTGCTTAGACATAGAAAGGGAAGATCGCGTGGACGAGGATAGGTTAGAGGGTCTGAACGGTTTACCCGAAAGGGTATTGAAGGAGTAGAAATCAAGTCAGGCGGTGGGAGTAAATAAATATCCCCCAGAACTACCTGAGTACTTAAATAATGCGCGGAAGGAAGAGTTTTTATGGAATAATTCGTAGCATCTCTGAGGTAGGAATTTGGCCAGAAGATTTAGCCAAGTAAGTGTTGGCTCCTGTTTCAAAAGGGGGATCTTCTTATGCAAAAAAAGAGGACTACAGAACGATAAGTCTGATTTCGAAAGCCACGAAAGTTGTTCTTAGAATCATCAACAAATTGATGGAGAGCAGGGCAAATGATGTGATAGGGGATAATCTGTTTGGCCTCAGAGTAAGACCGCGTGATGCCATTTCAGCAATGAAATCACAAATAGAGAGGAACATAGAATCATACAATCAGGGCGTATTCGCCTCTTCTGTAGATTTCAAAAAGGCGTTCGATAGAATGAATTGAGGAATGTGTCGCGGAGGAACGGGAGGGAGGGATGCTCAAGACTTCTCCGCCACCAGCCTGCCCTTCTCAACGCATCAGGGGACAATATCAATAAAGAGGCATGGAAATGATTGGAGAAGTGAATGGAAGCTATGAAGCCAATCGTAAAATCAGCAAAGGCATGCGTATGATAAAGCTTTAGTTAGCCAGTCAAAAAGGGGCTAGAATCATTCTGAATGCATGACAACGTTAGGGAGATAGGGTGGGATTAATTCCAACGTAAACAAAACAAATGTTAATAAGATTATTAAAAAAATACTCATGGACACTGATTTGGGGCGTGGTTTGCATAACGAGAAAACAATGTCATTGCAGCCAGGAGGTAGACGTAGATTGGAGGTATTTGAAGTTTTGGTGGCTTTGGTGAAGGAAGGAAAAGGAGAAATGAAGAGAAAGGAAAATAAATGAAGAAATACTACTCGTGATGGTTTCGGATTAGATTTGCTAATTTATGTTTGACGTCATACTGGGACTCTGTTATTTAAACTTCACCTATGAGCACAATCAATTTCTCTTTAAAATAGTTCTAATAATTCAAGTATGTTTGTAGAGTGTGGTAGCTTGTGAGGGATTTTAGACTGAAATTTAATTACTAATTGAAAGCGAGAGCTGCTCTCTTTAAATCCAACACAATTGTCATCTAAATAGCGATTGTGTTTTTTAAACCTGTTCAAAAATATTTGCATTATCAAGGTGATTTGCGAAAGGGAAACTCCGCTGTGGTTTTTTACCTCTTGCTTACTTCCTTTCTTATGCAATTGATATATTAAGGAAACTTCCTTTTCTTTCATGTTTTCCATATTTCGTAAAAAATGATTTTATATATTTTAATAGATTTTAATAGAAGATATTAACATTTCAGCTACTAAAGAGTTTTCCACTGGCGTTATTATTTTTTCAAAAGTTAAACTAACTTATTCATTTCTTTGATAGTTGACCGTATATCTTATTTCAGATTCTAATGCATAACGTTCGTATAAAAAGTATCGTAAAAGGTTTCTGAGAAATAAATTTATCCCAGATATTGCTGAAATGCCTCAAAATTCGTCTCTTTCCATCCCTTGAGCGTCGACACAATTTTGCCAGAGCGGCTTATCCACAATTCGGAGGCTCCCTGGTAGGCGGAAGGCCCTGAAGGGTACGCGTGCAAGCTTCTTTGACGGCCCTTAGTGGTGCCCATTAGTGGTGTTCTTTGAGGGAGGATTTCACTTCAATAGGGAATAGGAAATAGTCTTCAGGTGCCAATTCGGGACTTTAAGGGGGGTGGGGAATCGTCGCAATGCCGTCGAGTGTCTGCTTCTTCGCAAGCAGAAACTCGACTCTGCTCTTGGCGTTCGTCCAAAGATCTTCGAGAAGAGTTTAGCGCAGATCTTTCGCATCGCCAATTTTTAAGTGATAATGGTGTGTGCCCTGCCATCTTGTCATTACGATCTGCTGTCGAACCTTTGTGACACGGACGCGTTGTAATGCACAGTCACGTCAGGAAAACATTGTTGCCAATACTTGTTATATAAACCTTCTATACTCATGACTGTTGGTCCAATATCGCCATGACGCCCTCGCGATCTCACTGAGTGTGCCAAGGTAAGCTGTAGACGCACACAGTGGAGGGGGATACTTATTCCTAAACCTCTCAAACATTAATTCATTAGTAAATTGAAAAATTGCGTATGAGGGTTGTGACCAATATCTCATAGTGTCGCATTAAATATGATCTTTACTAATATTCTTTATTTTGCTTGTTTTTTTAATGTACCTATTCCGGGGAATAAAATTTACCATCTCCCATACGGAAGTATTACTGAATTAGCCAAGCTATAATGTGGTAAGTTTGCGGTGTTGGTGGTGAAGCGGGTGGAGCCCTCCGATGCTAACCACAAGACCAGAATTCGACTCCCGGTGACGGCTCAGGTTGACCTCGGCTTCACCGTAACTCCAAACTGAATCGTGTACGATGTTTTCCTCAGAAACTAGAGGTGACACAGGGAAAGGAGTCGACATTCTTACCCTGACGTAGGACTTAGTACGAGGTGACCACTCCCATCTAACCAACCTCGATTACTGTGATATGAATGCCCGATGGAAGCATTATCTTATGAATTTTCTTCGTTTTCTTTGTTCGTATATTTTTCGCTCAAGTGACCTCGAGCACCGGAGCCCTCGAATTGTGATTGCGGCACCCGTTTCGCGTGCCCACGCCCGAGTTCCCAAAGAAGGAGTTTGATCCAGTGGGTAGCCGAGATGGACTACCACGATGAATTTTGTTTTTGCTCTAATTTTGTTTTACATTGCGCCTCGCGAGAGGACCCATCATTCATCTCACACGGGCCACCAAAAATGGGTCCACCACTTTGGGCCAGGCCAAAAAATCCCTGAAAGCACGAGACCCACCCACTCCTGAGAACCGAATTCATTATCCATCCTAATTGGAGCCTTAATGTGAGAGTTCCTCTTTTCGTTTTTCGCCATCGGTGTTGGTTTATATTTTAACTTTTTTCGCAATTTATCTCCTTCCTTTCACCCACCACCTCTCCCGCTCCTCAGAAAGCAATCTCGCCGTCATGGCGGTGCTGGGGATGGATGTGACCAGCGTATCAGTGTCGTTTCCTAAATTATACTTTGCCGTGGGCTCGTCTGAATAATGCATCGGCAGGCGATGGGGGGGGGAGGGTAGGATCGATTAGTCAACGTCATCCAGCGCCCGTTCTCCCCCCGTCGGGGTGAGTGCGGTCCCCGCGTGCGTTGCCGGACACGCTCCCCCTCCCCTCGGCACGCAAGCCTGCCACGCGCGCGTCGGCTCATTCGGGGAATCAACAACGCCGTCCGTCTTCAAGGAAATATGCTAAGCTACTCTGAGCAAGAGATTTCGGGCCAGATCATGCATTTCAATGAAATTTGTAACATTTTCCATTTTCATGACACTGATATGCTTTAGCGCCATTTAATCATTCCTCCACTCAAGTATATTTCATACTTTCCTTCCATCCGTCCAAAAATGATTCTCTTTCCTTTTTACCGGCCATGCCTTCGCTTCAATCCCTTGGGTCGAATTGTGGTGTTTGAGATGCCATTGACCATCCCATTTAGCTATTCCTTGGACGTATGTCACTCAATTAGATAATACATTCTATTTCAATAAGAAAAAACGGGTAATTATTATGATAACATGTTTCTGAGTTAGTGTTTATTTCGCTAACAATGATTTATTTTGTCCTCGCAGGTGAGTGATTCGTCGTCTTCGCCCGGGTTCTTTCCGGATAAAATGTAGACTGATGAGGTGGAGTAAATATTTTGGTCATTGATTAAATGGTACGTATGAAGATGCTTTGGATAACACCTAACTAAGACCCTAGGTTGAAATGCAGGTTGATTTTACAGCGTATCGCCAGTGATATGTCTTCAACATTTGGGCATGTGACACACCCCGGATTACTATGATAGATCGGAACACGTACGTAATATCAGGGATATTAAGTGTAGACGGAGGGATGTAAAATATCGTTTTTCCCTCGCACCATTAGAGATCAAAAAAGATGTGACAGAAATCGCGTAGGACGTAATTAGAATTGGTAGAGTATATATTTTATCAATGTTCAGCGTGTTTTTCAAATAAAGCCGTATTTTAGCACTCCTCCCGTAGGTTTTGAATAAGTGCGTCCTGTTATTTGATATTATTTCATGTAAGTCCCCTCTTTTTGTATGAATTGCCATTATCCAGGGCATAATGAAACTTAAATTTGTGTAGGGGTGTCATGTCTGGTATTCTGCATGTAGTATACCTGGTGGCATAACACCCCACGCCACACGCCCTGGTGGTGGCTTACAGGGTATTGTGTTGATGTAAATCTAAATGTAGGTCTCCTTTTGCAGTACCAGACGTTCGTCAGCTTGTTCTATCCGTCTTCAAATAATCAATTCATCAGCAAAGAATCCTATTTCGGAATTTAAATTATTCGAGAGATAGTTGACGTGAATTAAAAAATGTAATGGTCATATAGCACTGCCTCGAGATACTCCTGCTGTAAATTTCTTTGACATTGCATCCCCTACTTGCACTATTTGACCGTATCAACTTCTTTCCCTCATCTATGAAACGATAGAGTGGGTTACCCCTAAACTCTGCATTCCACACGAGTATCCTATTCTAAACGCAGTTCTGCTTTGAATAGCATCTCTTGTCCGCTATTCCCGAATGTATCGAGCGATACTTTTGTCCATTATTTTGCCGACAACGGATGGAATGCTTACCGATCCATGCTTATCAGTTATTGTTTTATACACCGTCTCTTAAAAATGGACCTAATGCTTATTTTTTTTCCAAACAGTGGGGAAGGCATAGTTATTTAAAGTTCCTTTCAATAGATGACACAGTTATGGAGCTATTGTGGTATCATCCAGTTTTAGACCATCTTTCTGGCGCTACAGACTTAATCTTTCTCATTATTCTTTAACTATTAAAAAATACGAGTCCACCACGGTAATACCATTTGTAAAGAGAAGCGAGTTGCTGTGTGCTATTTGCCTCACAAATTTCAGGGTTTTCCATTAAGCCTCATCTATCGTTATAGTTTTTTGCCCCGATAAACATCCGTTAAACACGAGTTGAATAGTTACTATTTCTACAGCGTCTGTTATAATCTTACCGTCTTTCATTCCTCTCATACGTTCCCCCTTGTCTTCCCCATGTATCCTTTAAAATTCGTGCTATTGTCTTTCGACATAGCATTGAAAAGAAATTTTTCCTTAAGGTCTTTGTTTTTACTATTTAACTTTCGGACAAAGTACCTCCAACATTGTGATATTTCTTTACTTTCATTCTTTAGACTATGTGCCTTACCTGCTGTCTTCTTCAATTTACATTTTCCAAAGTTTGGTTGTAGTCTTCAAATTCCAAATTCTTTCAAAAATTTTCTGTCAAACTTCTTTGTTTGCCCTTCCAGAATTATCTATTTAGATGTTTCCCATATATCCTCCGCCCTCACTCAGGAAACCCTGCCCTTAAATTATCCTGAAACCCTTCTCTCCCCACACGCGTCCTTTACCTACTTTGCCTTTTGCCACTCCCGTCCCCTTACTTTTCTGTGCCACTCCAGTCGAACACACGTGCTGCGTCTTCTATCATTCCAGGAAAAATATCTAAGCAAAGGAGTTGAGTGGTCTAATCGAAAGAACGTCGGGGATGTTTTCTTCCCGCAAGTATTTGGGATTGATTCTCGGGAGAAGTCGTAGATAAAAGAATTTAATAAAATTCAGAGAAAATCCGCTTGAGTCGTCAAATATTCTTGCGATGAAAAGAATTACCTTTCTCGCTGCCTTGCACTACGAAGTCTCGCGGACCACGTTCTGCAGTTTTACCCATTACCGATGGACATGGGATTAAAAACGGTGTAGGCTTCCCGTTTCCTTTTTCAATGGTGAATTTTACATGGCATGGCATCGGTGATGAACCCGAACGTTGGTTCGATAGGTGAAGGGAGAGAGCCTCCATAGTACTGTCCTGTACAGCGCGTGAAGTTCACGCATCAGGGGAGAGGGGACGGTGCATTACCCTGTGCCACCCGTTGTTTTCCGAGGCGATTTGCGACGCAAATAATCACACATATTGCGTGTACGCCCTGAGTCATGCCGCCGAAATTCAACACGTGTCCTTCGGTCAGTGGCCCTCGCCGAACGGCCAAGTTCAACCCATTTACGTACGCAGTCCAATGTATCCTTCAAGTAAACGTAATCTACACCAATTTGTGGATTGATAGGCATGAGCTTACATCTTTCCCTTCTAAATCCAAATGTTTATAAAACGCGGAGTTTGAGAGAATGCTCTTGCTCCTAAGAGTCTTAGTTTCAGTTTAGAATTCGAACCTTTTTTCCATGTTGCGCCCTATCGCACTTTCATATGTGGGATTATTAAGATTCGTAAACATTTCCATTTTAAGCGGTCTAAATGCATCAATACAAATTTTTCTTGAAAAATTACAACGAAATAAAGTGTTTCATTATTTTTTACTATAATTTAACTCAATGAGAAATTAAAATTTGAAATCGGACCTATTGAAAATCGTTCTCAATACAATCCCCATTCGTCAAAACCAAGCTACATGAGAATGTAATAAAGTGTTATAAAAGAGTGAGAGATGGATGACTTTTTGGGAATGATCGGTGTTGATTGGTTCTGAGATAGTGGTCATAAAATTGGACTGATGAGGAAAATGTATTAAAATGCTAAAAATAAGTAAAATATTTTCTTAAGACATTAAGTTAACTATTTTTGAAAAAGTACACCTTTTTAAAATCAGGGTTTATAGTTATAGGATCATTTATTAAATAAAATAAATTTTCAGAACAAGACGGAGCAGTTGTTGGGAGCATATGGATTAATTGCTTACAAGATTTGTGCAAAAAGCATCGGGAAAAATTTCTCCTGACTCAGCTGTACGTTGCAGCGCCCTCGCATCGGGGCAAGCTCGGTAGTGTGGGTCTGACCTACAACCTGTGTCAAGCGCCAATCGCCTGCAAGCGTTCGATCTGAGTAGATCGTGTTTTTAGATGACCCCCATCGAGCGATTCGGTGCAAGGGATAAATGCAGCGAAAGATTAAACGGCTGTACGCAATCAAATTTTATGCTGAGGTGGGAAAATCGGGTATGGAGACGTTGGGCACGATTTCCCTAGTTTTCAAGGATGAGGGCATGTCACGAACTACAGTTTTTAATAGTGGACCAATCTCTTCAAAGATGGCCGAGAGAGTGTGGAGGATGAGACCGCCATAGACGACCGTCGACGTCAAGAACTGACGACGACGTCCAACGTGTGCCTTAGGTACTGGATTCAGACCGTCGGTTAAGTTGGCGCATGATCGCTAAGATCGTATTGGCATTGATAAGATGAGAGTGCACCCAGATATCACTGAAAGTTTGCCGATGCGGAATATCTGCGCTAAACTCGTCCCGATGGTGTTTGGATGGACGATCAAGAGCAGAGTCGAGTGTGTGCTTGCGAAGACCTTCAAAAACCGGCATCGCGGCGATTCCACAACCCATTCAGGGTCCCAATTTGGCATCACCAGTCTATTTCCTATAAAAGTGAAATCCTCCCTCAAAAGACACCACCACTAAATGCCGTTAAAGAAGCTTGCGCTTAAGTACCTTCCGGAATCTGCCTGCCAGGGAGCCTTCGAGTCGTGGAAAAGCCGCTCTGGCAAAAGTGTGTTGATTCTCAAGGGATGTACTTTGGAGAATATTGAGAGACATTGCAGCAATATCTGAAATATATCCATTTTCCGAAACCTTTTCCGACACTATTTATACACATCTTGTATGCCCGTCGTCTGGACTCGCCAAACGCTCCGAAACTAAGCGTTGACAAATAGTTTCTTTTCATTTTTACCAATGGGGCCGACGCTAAACGGATGTACTTTGAAGAATTTTGAGAAATTTTAGCAAAATCTGAAATTAATCTATTTTTCCAAAACTCATCCCGATACTTTGTATACAAACCTTGTATTTCGGGAAACTTTTCCGGAAATCACCTGATATCTATCAAGCGCGATGGTGATTGGCATTTCAATTTTCACGAAATTTATCCCCAAGGCCCCAATCTTCCCTTTAGCAAAGCCCCGTCGGCCCTTCCTACGCCCCACCACTGCAGAGGTGGAGGCCGCCGTTCCCACGGAGACGCCCTCTCGCAGACTCCGCGTCAAAGAGCGGAACGAGGGAAAAATGCAGGGGAGCATAAAAGATGCAGACCGTGGCGCGGGGAAGGACGCGGCGGCGTCGGGTTGCATGAAAGGGTTCTCATGGAAGGGGTGGGGGTTGAAGCGGGGGGAGGGGGGAAGGAGATTCTGTTTCGGCACCTCCCGCCCTCACAACGGCTTTCACTGTCTCCTTTTTTCAAATTGTGCCAACTAAGCCTTCGGAAAAAGGACTTCGGAGGTGTTCTGAGGATTTGAAAGTCTCGACGAAATGTTATCAAAATCTCTTTGATAACCAACTATCTTCTGCTGGATTGCTCATCAGTTTGTGCTCGATTCTGTGCCAGAATTGATATTCTGTTGATACAATATGATAGCCCCGTATTCACATGCTGCTCGTATGCACGTGTTGTAACGTTTGTTTACAATAAAATAATTTATAGTGACGTATATCAGCAGTGCATAATGAACACTAATGCTTGCTGAAATCGTTTAAAACTAATCCGTATGACTGATATCGGTCTAGGAATGTTTTACATTGGAGATTCCACGTTTCCATAATAGTCTTCTAAAATCAATCCTCAGGTTTACTGTCGTGATTGAATTTTATTCCTCCCTTTCTCCCCAATTTATCTGATATATGACCACCCTGCTTACAGGCTAACTGGATCGCAATACGTTTTAATTCTCATTGTACAAAAGATATTCCTAAGATGTTAGCTATAGATAGCTTACGTATGTCATATCTCAGACTGAGATTGAACCCCAGTTATTTTCTCATACGAATCTGGTGAGAATCAAAGGTTCTTTACCAAGAGTCACGCATCTAATGCCGACTTCAGCCTTTATTGTCACGATTCACGGCTTATAGAGGGCAAAGGCAACCTTCGGCACTAGTTTCTTCAAAACCTGATCATCATCAAACCTCACTGATTTTACATATTCCCATCCTACTTTCATTCCTCCCTCCACGTCTTCCCTCGATGCCTTTTACCGTACCTATCGCACTTCCTCTTTAATGCACTCGGCGTAGTTCGCAGACCCGTGACTGACTAACAAATTAAAGCTTCACCATCCGCAAACCTAAATGTTTTTACAAAATCTCTTCTACTTTCCATTCACACCTCCAGTTCTTACTCTCCCATTTCCTCCACATGTGCGTTGAACAGCAACGATGATAATGGGCAACCCTGCCTGACACCTCTCCCCAATACTGCCCAACCGGACTCCCCGTTCCCCTCTCACACCTGAGCAGTCTGAGACATGTACAGGTTGCGTATTAGCCTCCTGTCCCTCCAATCTATTTCCACTTTCTGCAGTGCATTGATTAATTTAGTTAAGGTAGTGCATAATTTTTAAACCCTTGCTGCTCTTCACCGCATAGGATCTGTTGTGGGAGCAACATCTCCTTCGACTCTTACGGAACTCTTTTACCTGGAGTCTTAATAGATGAGAAATGTTAACTATTACGCAGCTTGAATTATATATTCCTGATATATACACAGTCATTCTAAATGTTGTGTTAGCTACTCCACTTACTGCGCGCATGCATATTCTAAGATTGAGGTATCGAGTGCTGGTTACAAAGATATTGCTTATATTTCATGGGCACGCCCCGCGATGAAGTTTCGTGAAATAACACAAGTTTCGGAGAAATTTATGACGGATTTACCTTCTTAAATTCCCGCCAACAGCTAAGTGTGTCAAGTGACTTAAAACACGTGGGGGAGCATACCATTCCTCTTTTATCGGTATTAATTTTTATCCGTATGTCTCCTAACATACGACTTGGTTTAATTTGGCATCTCCTTGTTTTTTTGCGATTGACGATTACAGGAAGATGAGAACTCCTCCTAAGAATCTACGAAAGTCCCCATCCTCTCATAGGTTGTTCATGCTCTGATCAGCGACATTAAATATTTTCAAGATTTGGGGTCGCACAATTCCTTATGAAAACGTTCAATTTTATGTTATGGTGTATCCTGTAGCTTCAGTTTTCCTAATATGATTTTGATGGTAGTCTACTGCCTTGAAATTGGCAAACCTCTCCCGTGCACAGTATGCATTATAAGTAATTCTTGACGGATGTCCATTGCCAAAGAATAATTGTATATATATTTTCTAAGGTGATTCATCGTGCAGAAATAGTGTACGAGTGGACATTTAATGTCAGGCTGCTTTTGGTCTCAGCGTAATAATTATCTTTGTCTCGTGGAAGGTATATTTTCGGTCGCACAGACTAACGTTGCTCTACTCACGTACCAAGACAAAGCCCAACACTGTACTCTACAACAAGCCCTGATTCATCTCTGTGTACTTCCTTCCTCCCTTCATTCCGTCGAACACCCCTGTGTCCTATTTCTGTCCTTTCCTCGTTCCCCCGACATTCTCCCCTCTATCACAGTCTTCAACATCCCACTCCATATGCTTTGCATCCTTTTTCCCTGTCTCCCCACGAGTTCTCCCAACAATCCCCTCTCCTCCCATGTCACCATACTCAGGGTTTACTCATTCCTCCACTTTTCTGTGTTAATAGTTTGGTTATTTACAAGAAATAATGTGATTACTTAGAATGACATGCCTCCGTAAAACAATTTCATGATAAATGCGAAGCAATCGATCCGCCTTAACTTTTCGATTTGCATAGTTCAGCCAATAAGCATTTTTCTGCAAACAACTAACACGGACTTAGTAATTTACTTACAGCAGACTCAAAATGGATTACATATGCTTCCATGCGTAACTATGGAAACACATTGTGGCCGAAACGCTCGTCTGCTCTGAATCTTAATTTCTGACTTGGGAGCGAGAGAGAGGGTGAGACTTAGATGAGCGGGCGCCCAATCGCCCAGGGGCGGCCGTGCCAAATGCCAACTTCTTGTTGACCACCCCTAACTGACACTCCCCTATTCTCTCTACCCTTTGAGGGGCGCTATGGAGGCGAGGGCGCGACGCGAGGCATCGGACGCCCTTCCTTCCTCGAGGGGGTGGCCGATCTCGCGGAGAAACCAACCCCCTTGCCCCCCCCCTTCCCCCCCTCTGCCCCCCTCGCTCCTTTTCAGGAGGCAAACATGCCGTGGAATCAAGGTGGGGGTGAAACTTTGAATAACAAACAAAGAATTAATGAATGTATACGGAAAATTACACCTTTCCATTAAAGGGTGGAGGCGGGGGAGAATATGAAAGGAGTGTATCGTTAGTCTGAAATAATTCATCCGTCCTTCGCCCCTTCTCGCCGGAAAATCAGAAGTTGCCCAACTCTGGGGCTGGCAGGGAGTGTCCTCTCTCACTTGGCGCACCGTAAACCGCCCTTCCCCCAATCCTTCCCGAGGCCTTACCCCACACCCCCAACGCCTTCACCAGCCAGCTCCATCCTCGGGGTCGGCTCCACTCCACTCGCCCCCCTGCGTAGCCCCCAGCCTCCGCCCCCGGCCTCCGCCCCCAGCCTCCGCCCCCCACCCCTGCACCCACTCTCCCCCTTCCGGCACACTTTCGCCCCCGCATCTGCGCCGCCCACTCTCCCCCCACCCTGAATCTTACCCGTATCCTTCGGCGTCGTTTCTGTTGCCGGTTCACAGAGGGGAGGGACGGCAGGGGTGAGCGTGGGGGTGGTTGGGTGTCTCCGGAGGCGGAGGTGGGGGCCGAGCGGCGTGAGTTCGGCCTTATCTCTCGTGGACGGACCCCCGTTACTCCGGTCGGGGCTCCACTGTGTTGCCTTTCCAGCCGCCTAGGCTTCTAAGGCAGGGCGTCGTCTTCTGCGTTGTCACGGCGTTCTGGCGATCCCTGCTACTGAAGCCTGGGCCTCTTCTTCGCTGGGAGGGCATCTTGGCGATCCATGCTCGCAATGGGGCGCTTATAGCGGTCCCACGTTGAAACCTGGATCTCTCCGAGGCGTCGGATGGTGGCGACGTCTGAATCCGCAGCCCTCTCGAAGAATCTTCGAGACAGCTCCGGAAGAAGGACGTTCAGAGGTTCCATGTTCCCGTCCTGGTGCATCTCTTCCACGCGGGCGTAGCGCCCGCATCCCAAGATGCACCGTAGCGCAGAGTTCTGCACCACTTGGATGAGAGCGAGGGTAGACTTCGGCACTCCTGACCATACCGGCGCTGCGTACGTGATGACAGGCAACACGCACGCTCGGTACAGTCGACGCTTCGTTTCCGAGCTCAGGACCCCCGGACGAATAATCGGCCGAAGCCGGTTAAGCGCCGCGAAGGCCTTCCCTCGGACACGTCGCGCTTGGGCGTTCCAAAGGAGTTTCCGGTCCATCAGCACTCCGAGGTAGAGAACCTCGGATTCCCACGGAAGGGTGACTCCATTCACCGACAGCTCCTCTTCTGTCGGCGCTCCTCTGCCGGTATGGAAGACGATTGCCTTCGTTTTCCCGGCATTGACTGCAAACCGCCAGCGACGATACCACGAAAGTAGCTCGTCGACGACGATCTGCAGCCTCTCCACGGCGAAAGATATTCGCCGGGAGCTGCACAGGAGCGCCGCGTCGTCCGCGTATAGTGACAGGACCTCGTGCCTCCCATGACTCCTGGGAATGTCATGGGAGAAGATGTTGAATAATACTGGCCCGAGAACCGAACCCTGGGGGACACCAGCGGAGATCCGGTGCACCCCAGAGAACGAGTCAGACCAGGAAACGACGAAGGTCCTGTCTCTTAGGTAGGAGCGGATCACCTCGATGATCCACGTCGGGAAGTGGAGTCTCCGCATCTTCAACAGCAGTGCCTGGTGCCAGACGCGGTCAAACGCCTTGCTGACGTCGAAAAATGCGCCTGCCACCGACATCTTCCTGTTGAAGGCGTCCGTGATGAAGTCCGTGGTTCTCACCAGCTGATGGACCGTGGAATGCCGCTCGCGGAAGCCGAACTGCTCATCCGGGAGGATGTCAGCCTCTCGGACGAAACCTACTATCGGCTCCAGCAGAAGTCTCTCGTACATCTTCCCGAATCCGTCGAGTAGAGAAATGGGCCGGAAGTCTCCGGGTCCCACCTCCGTCCTCGACGTCTTCGGGAGACATATGATCCTCGCTCTCTTCCAAGTGGTCGGGAAATAGGAAATCCTGACGCAGCCGTTGTAGATGCTGGTCAGGTACGCCACCGCTGCATTCGGAAGTTCCCGGATGACGATATTGGGTATATCGTCATTTCCCGGGGCTTTCCTCTTGGTGAGTTCGGATGGGGCACGCCCGGGTCATGCTGGGAGGGGCGCTGGGCCATGGATTTCGGGCGAGAGTGGTGGTGGTGGCCTGGGCAGCGCCAAACAGCAATACAGTTGGAGCGCATTCGTGTTTCTGGGTTGGTCGTAATCCTTGAATTCGCCGAGGCTAGAGTCGCGAGCGGGACATGCCGCCGCGCCTGATGTGTCGACGGCATCGCTCGCGGTGGGTTAATATGGGTCGTCGCTTCGATGGAGTTCGTACTTGGACGCGCCGGAACGAGTGGGAGTTGCCTTCAAAACGCCTTTGCAGTTATATCTGTCGTGAAGAATAACAAGGAATTGGTACGGCTGGCTGTCTTCAGAAATCAAAATGTTTAAACTGTTCGGAGGCACTACTGTCGGATCAAATATCCGCCCCGATATTTGAATATTGGTAAGACGATCATCGACGTTTCGAAATGGTTTGAATGAGTTATTATCATATCAAAAGTGATTTAATTGCGTTAAAGTTGAGTGTTTGGCGAGTTCTTCGTGAAAGTATTGTGAAAATGGCGTTTTTTTCGACGGCATTAATGAGTGGGGCAGCGAGGTGCTGGCGGAAGAGGGGAAGGGGGATCTGGAGACAAGCGTTAATGACGCAGAGAGGCGGCATGTGTGAGGGGCGACTGCGAGTGAAACATAATTGAAATACATAGCGGTGGCTCTTACCTCACTGCTGCTGAATATTCAAATTGTGATCACGAAATTGACCGTTTCATTGCGATTTGATTCCAATCGTTCAGTCCAGCTTATTTCCATATTACCTTCATCTTTATCAATTGTTTAAGGAACCTTCGAAGCTATTGTCATCTCTGCCAGCTTTATGATTTCCTTAGATTGCCCTCTTTGGTTTTTTCTTGAAAATATTCTCGTGATTCGTCCTCGATCTTCCATTATGAATAATTTTCCTTGATTTTCCAAACTTTCTCGTCCGTTGCCCTTTTACACCTTCGTCCACACACACATTTGCATTCCCAAGGTGACGCCATACCCTCGCCCGAAGCGCAATGCGAACTCTCGACTTCCTGGTGTGACCCACCACGCCACGGAATGCTCTTCCATTCTGGCTTGCTCCTCCGTAGACTGATGCGCCAGTTCCAACTGGGTTTCCCGTCTTAAGAAGGCTCTACGTACACTCTTTGAGGGAACTTCTCTCGGGAAACATCATTTTGGATAAGGTTTTCATCAATCTTCAATAATCTGAATTTTCAAAACTTTTCGTCCTATATTCTTGGACCTTTCGCCATCCACTTACATCGTCTGCCATCAGCCATTAAAAGGAGCCTGAAATTCAAAAACAGTAGAAAGACGAAATTTGTAGTAAAATGTTAAAATGAAGTTCACTAATAACAAGACTACTAAAATGTGCAAGTCATGAAACACATGCTTCGCGTGGGACTCAATGGAAGGTAAATAGGCTATAAACACTCACTGAGCGATGTATCTTTTCAAATTAATGGAGCAAATATTATCGAAAGGCAATTTTCTGTGATTTATAAAATGGATCAAATTATAATGTAATTAAACTTTTAGTAATTTTCATTACTAAAAGTTTCATTACCTATTCCATATTCCTCGAATAATTCGATTATTGTTGATTTGTTTGTGGCAAAATATCTTAACTCTTAGACGAAAAAATGCCACTCAAAGACCGCCAAGAAAGTTTAATTTCAAAGGTGAGCTGTCTTTATTTATGAAGTTTTTAATGTAATTATTATGAGTAATGTCTGAATACTCTTTCAGCGCCAGAAAAGTCCTTATGCAATTAATTTAATTCAGTATTTTTCTATCAAATCGCAGCTCATTGGCAATGACGAAATAAGAACGGTGAGATGTAATATTGAAATTTTACGAAATAAATAATTGGGGTCCATCACCAAGAAAGAAATTGAAATTAATAAGGCCCTGTTATGCCTCTGGATGGATAAGAAGGTTCTTTCCGGTTAGAATGGATTTTGAAGAACGAATTAGACGTTCCAGGTTGAAGTGAAACGCTTTTATAGGAAGTTTTGTTTTTCTCTAAGGCTTATTCTCTTCAGCAACACTCTACATTGTTTCCTAGTATTCCCAAAAATATCTTAAATGTTTATTTTTTTGCCTTGAGCAACCTCACTAAGCTCAATAAATCCTTTTACGTAACTTTCAGTATTTAATTTCCTCCAATTTGATCAATATTTTTCATCAACATTCTCAATGCTTCTCTCATTCGTATGCTTCAAATGTCATCTCTTTACAATTTCCTTCTATTCAGCACCTCACGAGCTTTATCTCTGTCTAGTCTACATTTTGCCGAAAGCATACAGATACTATTCAGCTGAAATGCTGTCGATCCAATGACTCCTCGACACCCACAATAATGCCGTTGAGATAACAAAATTTCTGAAAAGTAGTTAAAGATTTAGGAAGAAATGGAAGAAAGTGTTTATACGAGGGTCATCGGGAAAGTAGTACCCGTTCGTGAAATAAAGACACAAAAGTAAATATTAACAAACATAAAAAATTTTATTTGAAAGAGGATACTTTAAACTACTTCTCAACATAATCTCCAAGCAAATTAAGGCATTTGTCATAACGTGTGACAAGTTTCTGTATTCCTGCTGCATAGTCCTTCGCCGCCAGCTCATTGAGATACGCGAGGGACCCATCTTGCACAAATTTTTGCATAATGCAGATGGTGTTTAACAATTTCATGAACAATTGTTCGAGAAACATTGGGAAAATGCTCACAGATGTCATCAATTGTGACGCGCCGATCGTTCCTCACGAATTCGTCAACTGAGCTCACCAGTTGGTCTGTAATGACAGACGGTCTCCCCGAACGCTCATCGTCGTGTGTGTTCCCCCTCCCCATGTTGAAGTTGCGACACCACCGCCGAACAGACGACTCGTCCATTACATTGTCTCCATACACCTCCTTTAATTGGCGATGAATATCACATGGGCGAACGTTTCTTGCATTGAGGAATTTAATCACTGCCCTCACTTCACAACTGGCGGCGTTCTCAATTTTTTTAAACATTGTAAACAATCACAGAAACAACACAGGCAATGCTAGCGTCACGCAACTTGGCTCAGAGAAGGCAGACAAGCCACTGAAGCTATCTGACCTCGTCCAGCGGCTACTCGCGTCGTCAGCACTTCATGCGGCACGAACGGGTACTACTTTCCGGATGACCCTCGTATCAACTAATTCATGAAGTCTACTGCTTCAGGCTACACTTCGTGGAAGTATTTCATATCCATATTAAAAGGACTTGGTACATATCCCCAGATTTTTATTATAAGGTACAACGTGTTTCACCGACTTGCGGCATCATCAGGTTAAAATATACTTAATAACAGTGCGAGAATATATACCCTTCGGACAGCGTGGGGGGGGGCGGGGAGGGAGGGTGGGAGGGCCTGAGAGGGGAGGGGGCGACCGGGTGCGTTGAGGGGCTGGTTTGACCAATTTCAGGCTAGTGTCTCTCAGAGAGGAGTGGGAAGGGTGACGGGAACAGTTGCTCGTTACAAAGTGTCAAGTTGGGGTTTACTAGATGCCTCCGTATCTCCATTTGCTCGAGAGCGTCTATTTTTAATCCTTTTGGCAGAATATGTAATATTTCTGGGACAAAGTCACTACTGAGGTCGAATTCTAGTAGGTGCTTAGCAAAGAGAGAGTTGGCATTCAAATTTGGGGACACCTTGCGTGTTCCTTGGCTCGTTGCTTGACATTCCTCCCTGACTGACCAACATAAACTGTGTTGCATTTCGTTTAGTTCAAATGAACCCTTCCGCCCCCAAGTTGTACGGACTCCCCGAACTACTCAAACAGGCCTTGCCTATTCGACCTGTAGTCTCAGCTGTGTCCGCCCCTTCACACCTTCCGTCACGTAAATTAAACAATTCACTCCGAGATTTTACAGGTATAGACCTAAATACGCAGTTAACAACTCAATAGAGCTTGCCAAAATAGTAAAAGAAATCAATGTACCGGATAAAGCGAGACTAGTCTCATTTGACATTAAGAATTTATTTACTTTTGTGCCCACAGGTGAAGCCTTGCTTAGGGCGAAAGAACTCCTCCATGGAACACCGTCGCCCAAAATATGTCCCACGAATTGATCTCCCTCATCAAAATGACAGCTAACCAAAACGATTTTAGTTTCAACCACATTTTTTATAGTCAAACGGATGAGCTAGCTATGGTTTCCTCCCTTTCTCCCTTTCTAGCCGAACTCTTCCTCAATTCATTAGAAGGAAATATTTCCAATACTGAGAATCAGCATGTGAAAAACGTGGGTTATTGGTTCCGTTACGTTAAAAACATTCTATGCCTTTGGACAGGAGCCAAACGCCAGTTATACAGTTTCCTCAATTATGTAAACACACTCCATCCGAATATTTCCTTCTCCATAAAAGACGTCAACGGCACAATCAACTTCCTCGACTTGTCAATTACCTTAAGGGAAAAAAGACATGATTTTGCAATTTAAAGGAAATCCACTTATACAGACCACATAGTTCCAAATGTTTCCGCCCACCATTTTTCTCACATCCCCTTCCCCCCAAAAACTTCAACATTGAACTCGTAACAATCACGAATATAGCTACCAACAATGGCCACAACCCTAAGCTAGTTGATAAATTGCTTCGGAAAAAACAAAAATCAATGGCCATAAATAGCATTTCCTCCGCACAGTCCGCAGTATCTAAAGAATTTAGGTGGTGCTCGATCCCATTTCTGGGAGATATGTCATATAGGATTTCCAGCTACCTACCCACCTCACTCAAAGCAGCCTTTTATACACCCCTAACTCTCTCAAAACTTCTAATCAATGGTAAAGACACACAGGATAGCCTTCTTAAATCAGGTATTTATGGACTGAAATGCCAGATTTGCAACACCGTTTATGTTGGTCAGACAGGGAGGAATGTCAAGCTAAGAGACAAGGAACAGGCAATTTGTACAAATATAAGAATACCCACTCTCTCTTTGTTAGGCACCTACTAGAATTCCACCACAGCAGTGACATTGTCCCAGAAATATTACATATTCTGCCAAAAGGATTAAAAATAGACGCTCTCGAGCAAAGGGAGATACGGGGGCACCTAGCAAACCCCAAATTGGCACTTTGTAACGAGCAACTGTTCCCGTCCCCCTCCCCACTCCTCTCTGAGAGACACTAGCCTGGAATCGGTCAAACTAGCCCCTCAACGCACCCGGTCACCCCCTCCCCTCTCAGGCCCGCCTTCCCCTCCCCACCCCCCCCAATCTGTCTCGAGCGGGTATATTCTCGCATTGTTGTTAAGTATATTTGTACCTGATGATGCCGCAAGTCGGTGAAACACGTTGTACCTTATGATATAAATCTGTGGAAAAGTACCTAGTCCTTTTAATATGGATGTAGTGTGCATGTAGTGTTAATGAGGAACGTATTTGGCTGGAAAACCTCGTTAAACCAGGGTTAATTCCTATTTCAAAAAGGGAAAAAGCAGAAAGGAATATTTGATGACTAAGTTCAATGCCTCTCGCAGCTAAAGTAGTTTTCAATATTATCAACGGGGATAGCAGGGCAAATGATTACAAATGGGATGATCAATATGGGTTTAGGAAGGGAAGAGTGTTACATAGCAATAAAGAAGTCACTGATGCACAGGAGCAAGGAATACAACTGGCGTGTGTTCGTCTGTTTCTTAAATTTCGGAAAGGTGTTTGATAGAGTGAATTGGGAAAACCAATGAGTATATTGCAGTAAATAGGAATAGATTGGAGGGAAAGGAGGATAATCCGCAACCTGTAAATGTCTCAGACAGAGACAGAGGCAGGAATGAAAGTGGGCGGGGAATTCGTAAAAACAGGTTTGCTGATGACCAAGCTTTAGTTTGTCAGTAAGCCAAGGGGTTGCAAGCATTTCTGGGTGCATTGGAAATTCAGTGCGACAGGTGTGGGAGGAGAATCATAATTAATAAAACAAAAGGTTATGCGATTTTCTAGAAAGAAAACGGCTGAGCTAAACTTTTAAACAGGAGGCCAAAAATTAGAGCAGGTAGAACAGTTTACGTATCTCGGAAGTGTTTTGGACCAACACGGTCGAAGTAGTAGGGACGTAAGGAGAAGAATTGCGCTAGGCAGAGAGGCTTTCACAAGGAGGAGGGAGTTGGTGAGAAGGACGTTAAGTAAGGATATTAACAAAAGACTCGTGAAAACTTAGATATTGAGCGTAGCTATGTGCGGCGCGGAAACGTGATCATTGAAGCAGGACGATTGACGTAGACTTGAGGCTTTTGAAATGTGGGTGTGGAGAAGGTGAAGTGCGCTGAAAGGAAAACAAAGAGGAAGTAAAAAATGAGGAAGCAAGTGCTGGATATGTTGGGCGAAAAGAAATAATTGCTGGGAGAAATCCAGAGAAGGCGAGAAAGACGATTCCACGGCGCTTTGAATGTCAATGGAATGTTGAAGACTGTAATAGAGGGGAGAAAGTTTGGCAAGCGATGAAGGTGAAGGATAAGGAATGGAATGTTGGACGGGGTGAAGGGAGGAAGGAAGTGTACGAAGATGAAGAAGCAACTATAGTAGGACGAGTGTCAGTTAGTGTTTTATTACGAAAGGCAAATAAATGAATCGTTACACCTTTGTTTAGGCCGTGTCCATCAAAAACTTCCCCTTAACGGCAGATTACATTCAATAATTCCATATAAAACTAAACTTACCCTACCTTTTCCAAATTTATTTATATTTTTTTGTAGCCTGTAGTTTTCATACTAAATAATATGTTATTGATATTCCGTAAAGACTAATCTTTTACCATTAAGGAAGTAGATTACTTCGTTTATTTCTTCCCTTGTATCTATTACTCTATCTAGTTCATTATTGAATTACAGGTAATTTCACCAATTGTCTGAACTTGTCTTGAAAGCACTTCTATGAACTAAACGCGTTTTATTACTTTTATAATAAACACTGTTTATTTGCAATACCGTGTCGCCGGTGTGCTCAGTGCCTTGGCAGTTACATACATAGCCGTTAATTAAAATTTGATAGAATATGCCTCCTTGCCACTTTTGTAGATGTTATTTATACGCGTTTACATGAATTGTATCCCATTGTAGGGCAGCGCAGCAATCAAAATTGGGTGTAATAATTGACTTAATTGAATAATGGATATGATTACATTTACTTTCATCCCATTGACATGCATCTACATCTAAATCATTACCCTGCAAGCCACCATAAAGGTGTGTGGCAGGGGTTGCAGCACCAGGAGGAAAGGGTAAGGGATGAGGGGGTTAGGGTTTTTCCTAGGGTTTTTCCTATCCTTGGCATACTCATTAATGTTCAAAATTGTTTGAGTTCTTATAGGCATACTATTCACATTTGATCTTAATGCAAATTCATGATTTTGCCTATAATTAGAACATTTTCTTAACGTCGCCATTCAATGTGTTATTCATACCTTCCTCTGTTTGGATATAATTGCTGCAATTTGTCCAATACGTTTGGGAAATCCGGCACAGAAAGACGTGAAGCAAGAGTGAGCATTTTCGCCGACAGCTCAGTGGGCGTTTAGGGAATTGTAATTATTCCTATTCCTCGTCTCAATTCCCTATTAATGGGACTTCCACATGTTTCCATCTCCAAAGAGGTAGGAGGACATCCATTGCCTAGTCATCCAAAATCTCTTTCTTCATGCAATCCTAGCACTCTCACCTTATTCCAATCGAGTTCGAAATCGCAAATGCCTCCCCGACAGCGCATTTTTCCACGTAGAACGAGTGGCATTAACGATGCCGTTCCTGAAACACGCCATCTTTCCTATCTGGAATGCCGTGAAAGAATTTATTGTGCCCGTAGACACAAAATGAAGAATTTGAAAAAATATTAATACAAGTTTTACTTAAGATAGGTTAAATTAATTCCAACCCGGAAACGAAGAAATAATTTTGCTGGGAAAAACTATGGGTTGAAAACGTATTTACAATTGGTTATCCGAAAAATATCATGGAATAATACGTCGACGGTTTTGATCTATAAATGATTTTTTTTATTCAAGAGACGAAAAAAATAGGTACCGGAGCATTAGTGAATTCCGTGGGCACTGATTTTAATTCATTCCGGAAGTGAACAAAGTGAGTCTTGCGTGTGAAACATCCAATCAACTACCACAAGTCTACAGAAGTATCTCATTCTAATCACGTTTTGTCATTTGCCGATCGAAAGAAACAACTGTTTAGTGATTTTAAACGCGGGCGCGTAGCCTTAGTCTGCGTTGAAGGGGATGGATCATTCTCAAGGACATCTCGTGTTTGCTTACGTCTATTCACTCGCGGCATGCGACGTCGGCTCGCCTTTAAAAACCCCCGCTTCCTCACGTTACCCGACCCGATGACCTCTCCCGGTGTCCTTTCCCACGGGGTCATTTGAGCAGGGAGTAACGGGCGAATCTCCATCCTTTTATCCCACGTTCGCCGGGAAGAGTAAAGGCATGGCATTCATTCACTGGATTCCGTTTCAATTTAAGTATGAACCTCTTGTTCGGAAGTTCAAGTTCTAATCACTGAGCCGAATGCGGAATTATTTTTAACCCTGCTGCAAGCCGTTTGAACCAGTTTACTGGATAACTTTTCAGAGGGCGCCTTTTAAAGAATTTTATTCAAGGTCGAAACTTTTCCACGAATTTTTTTGAATATTATGAAATATTTTCCCGTGTTAAAACTTGAGCGACGTTCGAGACAATTTTTTATTAAATTTAATTTAGTTTCACTCTTAGCTAAAAAAAATTAGCGCGTGAAAAGTTGCGATGTGCACCTAATTCAATTTGACAGAGAATAACAATACCTCGTAGCTATTTATCCCTCAAAAGCGATATGACTTTCCATACTGTATATATTGATGGCATAATGTTAAAATAGGAAAATAAGGTGTCTTCGACTGAGTCCTCAGATGCTAAAAATTGAGTTAAAGCCATCACCGACTGAGGAAACACGATTTGAGCACTTAGTTAAGTGTGGTTTAAAATGTGCATGTTGCTGAGACTATCTCGTGATGGGATTCGTCAAGGTCTGCCATTCGAGGCATCCGTTTGCACACAGGTAAGCCTACTTGAGATGGGCATGGCTGGGTTTCAAAGGTGTCCTCGAGCAATTCGAGACGTAAAAGCCCTCCCCACTCACTCACTCTAAGCTGTCCTATTCAATTCTTCCTTCTGTCAGCAGAGCTAATCGTAAAGATCTGTTCAAGATGTGAGCACATTCGATCCGATTCTCTTCGAGTTGTACTATTCTTAAACGATCAAGAATCAATTCCATCTGATTCGATGACTGGCCAAAAAATTCATCAGATTTTCAACCAATCCATCTTTCCGATCATCCCATCGCTCATTTGATAAGCATTTATGATTCGATATTCATATTTGTGTAATCTTCGTAATACTATCAGCTGCCATCTCTCTTCCTATGCCAAACAAAATGTTTGTTTGTTCAGGAATGAACACTTTGATTATTCTTCAAAGAATAAGTCATTATCGCTTTTCATAGAAAAAGTAAAGCAGAAAGGTCAACTGGCATTTGGACATCCGAAGAAAGTGTTCAACCGCCTGCACTGGAAATTTATACTGCACGACAGGAGATGGAGACACGCTGTACGAAAGCGTATGGAGAGGTCAGGCAGATGTGATTAGATGAAATTATAGTTGGGAATAAGCTTAAGTATAGGAAGAATAAAGTGAGGGCTTTTCATTATTATCATTGATATCATTTATGAATAAGTGCATGGAGAAGTTAATGAACGAAATTATTGGGAATTTTATTTTATTTTTATTTATTCTGTATTACTTCGAAAACAGCATATTTTGGCCTTTACATCGAACTATTAACAACGATAACAATGGTCATATTTACAAACACCCAAGCCCTAGATGGAGGGAAACTCACCCAGGTGGGAATCGAACCCGCGACCCTTGGAATGGCAGACGAGGACGTTACCCCGCGGCCACCGGGGTCGGCGAGGTAACGTCCTCGGCGGGAATGTAATTAGGCGGTGATTCAGATAGAAAGGGTAGGTTTGCTGTAGTTTCCGGTTGGCATGGATACACTGCTATGGAAGAAAGAAGGCCTTAAAACAGGGAAGCTTATGGAGGACACTCAGAAGAAGAAATTTGAGATTGATTAAGTGCATCCTGAGCCCGATAGTTTAGCGATGGTCACAACGAAAGGAAAAATATATGGGAAGAATGTCAGAGGAAGGCGTAGGATAATTACTAGAATCAGAGGGTGAAAGATATCGGTTCAATGACGTATGAGGGCATGAAGAAATGCCATGCTTAAGACCTTCTACATTTATATGGTACCTTCCAAGCTACGTATGGTATGGTGCAAGGCATAGGGTGTTTACACACCAGACATTTAGCATCAAATTTTTTTTTTTAATTTTTAGCTATCTTGGGTTGCTCTGCCGCGTGCCAGGTTCTCTCATGCCTTCTATTTTTAGCCATTATCTTAATTTATTCGTATCTTCTCCAAATCTTAACCATATCCAGCATAAAATGCTTACCTTCTTCCTTCCCCTCCATCATTATTCCCCCAAAACAGTCTTCAGCAAACACTCCTTCATCATAGTCGTACAATGCCCCAACCAATTACCCCTCCCTTCCTTGATTATCTCCACCAATTCTCTCTCTCCTCCAAAATCCTTCGTAGCATCCCACTCATTCTTCACTCTATCCTCCCACTCTCCACTTCCTTCCATTCTCCATCGGATCCACGTTTCGGAGGCCTCCATTCTATTTACTGTACATTTCTGATAAGTCCACGTCTCCACTCCACTCAACGTCACACTCCAGTTGTAACATTACGCCAATCTCTTTCTCAGTTCCTTTTTTAAAAGTCCGCTAAGTGGTGTCTTCTTATTATCAAATACTTTCTTTTGCCATAGCTATTCTTGATATGATTTCCTTGGAACAGGACGTATTCAACCTACCAAATACCTAAAGCTCTCTACTTGTACGACCGTTTTACCGCACAATGCAATGATGATCCTTTCACCTTTAACTCCTATTCTCATACAACCGTTCTCAGCCTTGTGTTTGGTATACGAGCAATGATTTAGCTTAGTGTCATGTTCTCCACCCCAAAGTTTCGTTTAAAAGGTGGACATCGTCCAGTAGGGGAGATCGCTTTCCGGGGGCGGACCAAGGAAGCGGCTGCTCACCATAGCGACGTACGTAATCCGGCGTCCCTTCGCGACGGACAGAGGCGCCCCCGAAAGCGTCGCCCTCCGACGCATATGCAGGGACACCCGCCAATGCCTTCGGCTTGGGGGTCGTTCCGGACCCAGATCAACCCTTCGCACCCCCACACAACAAACCCGACAAGATGCGTCGGAGCACGTCACGGTCCATGCTCTTCGCCCGAATCCGCGCCGGGTGCGTGGCGGGGAGCGATGTGGGAGATGGATCAGCGCCACTGCTGTCACCGCGTCGTCATCCCCTCCCTGGTTGGTGGCGCCGCGTCTTCAGGATGGAGATGCATATACATGTAGTATGCTGGCGGTCGTCCGTTTGTTCGTCGCGCGGATGTGTGCGCGGTCGCTTTGAGGCAGTGGTGTCCTCCGCGGATTAAGACTTCCCGTCCGAGGCATAATCCCCGCCGGGCGACGCCCCGACCTCCCTGGGATGCAAAACGTGTCGTGTCTCTTAATGGGGCCAGGCGGAAGGGGGAATTCCTCCCACACTTCGCCTCCTGCCCCCGACACGGTTCCACGAGATGTCCCAGCGATTTGGAAAGTTGGAAAAATGTCGGTTTGGTGGGTGGGCGCTGCTGCTTCGTTCTCTGCCTTTGGCCGGCGTTCGTTCTTGTGCGAAGTGAATGGCGGTTCTCTTTCTCCGTCGGAGGCAATTGCAAGGAATTTTACCTTGGGACAAACTTTATTTTTTATAAGGGACTTCCAGTTTTTGCGTGGAATGTGGGGAGATTCGGGGACGTGGTGGAGCAGGGGGCGAGTTGCGCTGGGTGGGGAACGGGCTCGAATCCTAGGGTCGCTGTAAGGTCACCGTGATTCTATTCGTCGGGTATGAAATCCTGTTTTGAAACCGCAGGCGAAAAAGCAAGGAATAAGGAACATTGTATTAATATAACGCAAAGAGGTGTAAATACCGCGCACCGCCGTTTAGGGGCTTATCACACGAGGTGAGCTCCGACCTCGCACGCATGAAACCATCCTTCGCGTCACGTGTGGGTTGGGTTGCCGGAGAGTAATGACCGTGAAGTGGGGAGAGACGAGGATAGGCCTTCTTCCACGCCTTCTTCCAGTGAATGTTACTTGAAGAAGACTGCAGAGTGTATCTAAAGCTCAAGCAACCCACAATGTGAGTGCTTTTTGTGCCTTATTATTATTATTAGGTAATCTACCGGTTAAGGTAGGTTTTTGGATGGACAAAACTGCCAAATAAATATTTTGTGACTCCAAACAACACTCAAAATCCAGCATCCTACTCTACATCAGGTCCCTCTTCATCTCTGAGTACTTTCTTCCTCCCTTCATCCAGTCCAACATTCCTATCCTATTCCTTCCCCTTCCTGGTTTGCCCAACATTCCTCCCCTCTATCACAGTCTTAAACATCCCACTGCCGGTCAATACCCCCTTCACCCAGTTTTCCTGCCTCCAATGGAATGCTCCCAACAAACCCCTCTCTTCGCCCACCATACCAAGTACTTCCTCATTTGTTTCCTTATCTGTGCATTTCACTTCTCCATTCTTCTCCAAACCCACATATCAAAAGCCCCCAGTCTACGTCTATCCTCCTGCTTTAATGACCACGTTTCCGCGCCGTACATAGCTACGCTCCATATCGTACGAGTCTTTTCTTAATATCCTTACTCAACGTCCCTCTCATCAACTTCCCCCTTGTGAAAGCCTCTTTGCCTAGCGCAATTCTTCTCCTTACGTCCCTACTACTTTGACCGTGCTGGTCCAAAACACTTCCGAGATACGTAAACTGTTCTACCTGCTCTAGTTTTTGCCTTCCTATTTTAATGTTCAGCTTAGCCTCTTTCTTTCTAGAAAATCGCATTACCTTTGTTTTATTTATATTGATTCTCATCCCATACCTGTCGCACAGAATTTCCAATTCACTCAGCAATGCTTGCAACCCTTTGGCTGACTGATAAACTACAGCTTGGTTATCAGCGAACCTAACTGTTTTTACGAATTCCCCGCCCTCTTTCATTCCTACCTCCAGCTCTTCCCATGCCTCTTTAATCATTTCCTCTGCATGCAGGTTGAACAGCAACGGTGATATTGGGCAACCCTGCCTTTCATCTCTTCTTAACACTGCCCGACCGGACTCCCCGTTTTCCACTCGCACCTGAGCAGCTGAGATATGTACAGGTTGCGGATTAGCCTCCTTTCCCTCTAATCTGTTCCTTTTTCTGCAATATACTCATTGGTTTTTCCTAATTCACTCCATGACACGCATTTTCGAAATCTACGCCTTTTACGAAAATTTATGCCTTTCCTGTTTTATTTTTGTGTTATATGTATTGTGCCGTTATATTGCTCTAGTGGGTGCTTCTATATCATCGATATATATATATATATATATATATATATATATTATATATATATATATATATATATATATATATATATATATATATATATATATATATATATATATATATATATATACTACCTTGATCAAAAAGTTCCCGGAATAACCACCGTGTGGCGCTCCCATCGTTCCGATTTGATCAAGGTAGTATATGTATGTATTTATATATGTATGTATTAATATATATGTATGTATATATATATATATATATATACATATATATATATATATATACACACATATGTAAGCCATAAACACAGTAATCAACCTGAAGGCTGGTTTGGTAGGTGATGGTAGAGCTCATCCAGTACTAAGCCCAACGGCGTGTGAAATTCACACATCAAGCTAGGGGAGCCACTTCCTTTCCTTGTGCCGGTTATGGTTTCCTAGGAAGATCTGGTACCCGAAAAACCACATGGCTAGGGTGGAGCTGCAGAGCCAAGAGTGCCTTGCCCGGGGATTGAACCCATGACCCTCTATATATGTATATATAATATAGACTTGGACAGCAACCAATAAAAGAACAAAGAAAAAGAAAACTCAAAAGTTATTTCTTAATAATTTTGACGGAATTTAGCTCTCTCTTCCCCAGAAGAAACTAATACTCCCTGCTGGAATAGAGGAGGTGAGGTATGCGAGAAAAAGAAAAAGGGGGCGTGGAAAAGGGAGAAAGAGTGGCGGGGGAGGGTGAGAGAAAGAGTTGGGGGAGAGGAAAGGGAGAGGAGAGGCTAGAGGGGAGTGAAGATAGGGAAGGAATGAGAGGGATTAGGTGGATTTAATGCATGCTCGGAAAAGAAAACAATTCGCTCAACCACATTTACTGCAGCATCCAAGACCCTGGTTTCAATTTACAAAGTTGTAATCAACACCCTGTAAGTCGAAAACACAGGCCACGTATAATAAATTACATGCGGAAGAACAAAGTATTTTTCTTTCCGATATGAATCGCTTCCATAAATTGATAATTCAGACCATTCTCATTAGTGAACGACATTGAGGCTGATGCTGATAGGCCATACAGATCCAAATGATTGCCATTTGAAGAGTTTTTAATTCTATAGGGTTATCGGATGGGAGAAGGGACGCTAGAACGGAAGCATCGTAGCACTGGTTGAAGGGAGTGTCATTATGGTAGGCATGTCCAGGGATGGGGAGACCCTCGGACGGGGAGGATAGATAGATAGATAGTGGTCTTTATTTGGGCGAAATTGAGACCAAATGGTCCCTTCTTCCATGGGAGGGAGGAGGGATCGCACGAGGGGCGGTGGATGTTAATCTAAGGTTCAGGGGTGTGGAACATTCGCCTATGTAAACGGACGGGTAGAGTTTACAGGTCAGAAGATAAACAACAGTATTAGAAGTGCAGGAGGAGTGGGGGAAGGGCGGGATCGAGTTAAAAGCTGGGATGGAGAGGGGTGCAGTGGTGAGAATACGTCAAGTTTAACATCTACCTCCATGACATCGAGTGGTTGTTGTTCGGGGGGTGTGAGGGGAATTTGAGAGAGGCTTGGTGGATTTGAGGAGATCTGCTAGATTGTCGGGCCGTTTGAAGGTGGCAGAGGGGCAATTGGGGAGAAGGTTGGAGGAAGTGTTGTGATTTTGGAGGATTGGGAACAGGTCTTTGAGGATGAATTTGAGGGACTGAATGCCTAGGAAGTAGGTAGTACAGATTGAGAGAGGGTGGGAGTCTGTGGTTGAGGCAGGCTTGAGGGTGTAGGAATGTTTGAGAATATTTTATGGAGGAGAGAATCAGGGTATCCTCGTTGGAGGAGGGTGTGGTGAAGGTTGTTGAGATATTTGTTAAGGGAGTTGTGATGATCGGAAATACAGTGACCGCGGATAAAAAGGAAGTAAAGGAGGGAGGGCATGGCATTGGAGGGGTGGCAAATGTTATAATGGATATACTGCTGTTTATTAGTAAGTTTAGTGTGGACAGAGGCCAGGAATTTGTTATTGGTAAGGGAAATATTGACATCAAGGAAGGTGATCTGCAAGGATGAATTGGTGCAGGTGAAGGAGAGAGGTGAGGAAGCATTGAGTTGGGAGATGAGGGAGTTGAGGGAATCTATGCCATGTGGCCAGAGTAGAAATGTGTCAGAGGATAATTGGAAAGGAAATTCTCTTCCAGAACACCGAGGTGGAGGTTTGCATATGAAGTACTAACTCTACTTCCAATGGTACAGCCCTTTATTTGGATGTAAAAGTTATTGTTGAAAGAAAAGAAGTGACCGGTGAGAATTAGATGAGACAGACCAATGAGAAATTCGCTGCTGTGAATGTGGGGGGTAGGGCGTTTGGAAAAGAAGTGGCGTAGGGAAGAAAAGGCTCCGTCTTTAGAGGCAGATCTTAATTCCACAAAAACTATTTGGAAATATTGTGTGAGTATTCTTTTTATGTGTTATTATATTGTTCGTTGATGTCCAAGTTTTATTATACAACCATTCCATATTGCTTGTGTCTTCCGATGACCCCTAGAGCTGTGCTGGCGGGAGTAATAATTGCTCCTGGTAGAGTCACCGATGCCAGATAAGTCGAAGGTTAGGAGCCAGGCGAAAGATAGTCCACGCAGAATCTGTTCCTCAGTGGGGCGGCTGTAATGACGTCTGACCCCAGTGGGGCGGCCAGCAAAAATGGTGTCACAATAAAAACACTATTGAGAAAGGCATAGGGAAATCACCTCAAGTATCATTCCCAAGATTTAAATGATGGACAATACAGAGATTTTGAGCCCTGGAACTACGGGGCTCGGCCCAATCGGCCGTGTGTCGTGCCCAGCAGCAGAGGAGGCAAGGCACCCGCGGTCGTAATCCAAGGGAACCCTATCCAGGGAATACCAGCAGCAGCAGGACAGAAGACGCACGAGAAGAAGACCAAATTAGTTAGAATAGGAACGTGGAATATTAGGACAATGATGAGGACAGGGAAATTGGAGAATGTTAAGCGAGAAATGGAAAGGGGAAATTTATATATTTTAGGTCAATGCGAGGTGAGATGGAAAGATAGCGGGGATTACTGGAGCGATAATTATAAAATAATATTCAGCGGCGGGGGCGAGAGCCAACGAGGGGTTGCCGTAGTATTAAATATAGAGGTAGGAAGAAGCGTAGTCAACATAGAGCAAGTAACGGATAGATTATTACTAATAGAGATAAAAGCAGAACCGACGAACTTGGTTATTATTCAGGTATACATGCCACCGAGAAACCATAAGGAAGAAGAGGTCGATAGGATATACGATCAGTTAGAGGACATAATCGCGTGTGTTCCTGCAGGGAATCATTTGATAGAGGTAGGGATTGGAATGGGGCAGTAGGCGTAGGAAGAGATGGTGATGAGGTCGGGGACTACGGTTTAGGCACGAGGAATGACCGCGGGGAGAAAGCAGTTGAGTTCTGCAGGAGACAGGGGTTAGTAATCACCAACACTTGGTTTAGACACCAAAAAAGACACAGATCTACATGAAAAATGCCAGGTGACTCAGATAGGTATCATCTAGATTGTATTCTGGTTAGACACAGGTTTAAGAACAGTGTGATTGATTCCCACAGCTTCCCGGGAGCGGTTGCGGACCCTGAACACAAATTAGTTGTTATGAAATGTAGCGTCCGTTCCAAAAAGATAAGGTAGGGGCAACGAGTTATAAAATGGAATGTAGAACCATTAAATGGTTAGAAAAGGAAGGAATACAAACAGGTGGCATAAGAAATCATGGAGGACGGTAAAGAGCTAAGTACTATCGAAGAAAAATTGGAAAGTATGAAGAAAGGGTTGTACATCCAAGCCAGAGAGTGTGTGATTATTTTGCTTTTATTATTATATTACGTGTGATTGACGGGCCGCTGGCGCAGAGGGAAACCTCTCCTAAGCCCTGATTGAATTTAAGTGCTTGTGGTTAGAAAGGATCAATGCTATATAGTACATCCGAGCTAGAGGGTGCGTGATTATTTTTCATTTATTATAATTTTCAATTTTATTTCACTAGGTGTGATTGGTGCGCCCCTGACGCAGAGGGAAACCTCTCGTAAGCCCTGATAGAGTGGGAGTATATGCTACTAGCAAGGATCACTGCTGCATAGTACATCCAAGCTAGAGAGTGCGTGATTCTTTTTGCTTTTATTATTATATTACGTGTGATTGACGGGCCACTGGCGCAGAGGGAACCTCTCCTAAGCCCTGATTTAATGTGAGTGCTTGTGACTAGCAAGGGTCAATGCTGCATAGTACATTCAAGCTCGAGGGTGCGTGATTAATTTTCATTTATTATTATTATAATTTTTATTTTATTACGTCCGTTTGAAGGCTTGAGGCTATCAAGGATCAATGCTGTATAGTATATCCAAGCTAGATAGTACGTAATTTATTTGAAGTCTTCCATTTCTTTGTTCTAACCGTTTGCGGTAACTATTTATTTCAATTATTTTTAGTTTTTTATTATTGGTTTTATTTTCTGTTATTTATTTATTTTAATAATTTTTATTGATTTACTGCTTGTATCTTCTCTAATTTCCCTCACCCATCCTTTGAACATTTATAAGAGCACGGCTGGGGTTGACTCTTCCCATTATATTCATACGGCCGTAGTTACCGTTTCCTTTGTACAGGATAGGGATGTTGGGCGGGATGAAAGGAGGAAGAAAGTACTCAGAGATGAAGAGGGACCTGATATAGAGTAGGATACTGGATTTCGTATTTTGTTAGGAATCAGAAAATATTTATTTAGTAGGTTTGTCCATCCAAAAACCTACCTTACATGATAGATTACCTAATAATAATAGTGGCCCCATAATATTCATCTGTGGTACGCCTGAAGTTACATCTACCCCCAATAAGCAAAGCCCATCGATGACTAATATTTGTTAGCGATATGTCAAGAAGTCTTTAAATCAATTATTTGTTTTCTCGCTGGCGCCATTTGCTCTTTGTTCCGTTTCTCCTGTTATTACCATCTTGGGAAAGCATTTCCCAAGATATTCTCTTCCACCTGCTCTAATTTTTGTCATCCTTTTTTAAAAGGCACCCTTATCCTTCTAATGACTTGAAAATCGCTATTGATTTTTTGTTTACAATGATTCTTATCCTAAACCTATCAAATTGAGTTTCCGATGCGTTCCGATGCAATGAATGCAGCCCATTATCTGACTGGTCAACTATGCTTGATCATCCCCTAACTTAATTTATCCATACCTTAACCGTCGGCTCCATCCTTGTCCCATTCGTCTTCCCATTCCCCCACCGTCACGACGAAAGGCACGCTTGATAACGGTCGCCTGTCTTACCCTTCCCAACCATGCCTATTCAAGCCGGTACACGCCACCGTGGAGTCAAAGACGTGTGCAGGTTGGGGAATAAGTCGTCTATCACCCCTCTACACTCCTATCAGTGGATAGTCATTCATCAATTATAATTATATCACTTTATAAGTTCGCTTTATAGTCATTTTACTCATTAATTATTATGATTATATTTACCAATTTCTCAATCGTTTACCGTATTTTCGAATTCCTTGAAACAAATACACCCTGAAAAACTTTATGTTCCACTTACCGGGTGACTTCCATGGCATCACGTGCACGTCTAACCCTCTCGTGCTCAGCATTCTCTATACAATCATTTTGCCTCATCTCCATCCTTAAACTGAGTATCCTAATTACTAACTACTCAAGCTTAGTGGAAAGCAAATATTTTTTCTTTATTTTTCCAATGTTCCTGCATTTTTTTGGTTGGGAAATGACAGTAATGGAATGAAATTTTCTTTGCGGATTCCTTCATCATCAATACTGAGTTAACCCAAAAAGCTCTTCGTTCCGCCGTTCCCTAGGCCCTTATAAAGCTATTCGGGGATATTAAGAAAACGCCCCTGCATAACTTTATTTATTTTCCATGAAAGCCTTCTTCACTTCAACATCAAGCACATCCAAGGATAAGCTGCCTCCCTTTATATCATATTCTCTATACATGTATATCTACACAATCGCCTGTAAGCCGTCGCAAGGACGTGTGTCAGGGGGTGGTAAGCTACCTGCCACACTTCATGTATTCCACTCTATTTCCTCATAAGCCTGGCACCCCGCAGTCCTCCAAAAACCGCGTGGAAGGGGGCGGCGAACACCAATCATGCAACATGCCTACGCATATTACGAGTATTACATGGCCAGCAGCTATTATTCCTATGTCTGCAAAAAGAGAACAAGAAAACACATTAAAAGAGGGTAGGCTCGCATTCGATTCAGACTCATCACCGGTTAGTATTCTGAACATTGCGGGCGGACAATTCTCAAATAACAATACATTAGACTTTATATATACGAGGGTCATCCGGAAAGTAGTACCCGTTCGTGCCGCATGAAGTGCTGACGACGCGAGTAGCCGCTGGACGAGGTCAGATAGCTTCAGTGGCTTGTCTGCCTTCTCTGAGCCAAGTTGCGTGACGCTAGCATTGCCTGTGTTGTTTCTGTGATTGTTTACAATGTTTAAAAAAATTGAGAACGCCGCCAGTTGTGAAGTGAGGGCAGTGATTAAATTCCTCAATGCAAGAAACGTTCGCCCATGTGATATTCATCGCCAATTAAAGGAGGTGTATGGAGACAATGTAATGGACGAGTCGTCTGTTCGGCGGTGGTGTCGCAACTTCAACATGGGGAGGGGGAACACACACGACGATGAGCGTTCGGGGAGACCGTCTGTCATTACAGACCAACTGGTGAGCTCAGTTGACGAATTCGTGAGGAACGATCGGCGCGTCACAATTGATGACATCTGTGAGCATTTTCCCAATGTTTCTCGAACAATTGTTCATGAAATTGTTAAACACCATCTGCATTATGCAAAAATTTGTGCAAGATGGGTCCCTCGCGTATCTCAATGAGCTGGCGGCGAAGGACTATGCAGCAGGAATACAGAAACTTGTCACACGTTATGACAAATGCCTTAATTTGCTTGGAGATTATGTTGAGAAGTAGTTTAAAGTATCCTCTTTCAAATAAAATTTTTTATGTTTGTTAATATTTACTTTTGTGTCTTTATTTCACGAACGGGTACTACTTTCCGGATGACCCTCGTATATACAATTACTTACTCCCCACCCGGCCCAGGGGCGCACGCATTAGGACGCCACCACACTTGGAGAGTGTTTCGTGAGAATTTAATCTTTTGCACCGCTATTTTCGACAGTGCCTATCCTTCGTATTGCTTTGTTAGGTGCTCCCACTTTTATTGTTGTCGCGAATAGTGTGTGGGAAAAAAGAATACTTGGATCTGTCCTTTCGGCAGTCTTTATAATTTGTTGGCAATTGTCGGCCCTGCCAATGCTATTAGGTGGCTTTATTACATCTCTAATGTCTCTTTTATGTCTTTATATATTTCCAAGTATCTCAAACTTGCTGGCCTATTACCTTGACCGTAATAATAATCTTTTTCCTTGACATCTCTCATGAAGTTTTATGTTTTAATTAATGAAATTCCTGCGACATGTTTATTAGTGGGCAGACAGGTGCATGACTGCTCGGCAAATTTTAGGACAGTCAATTACGGTTTGCATGAATTGGGAAAATGTGGCCATAAAGTTAAAATGCAATGTATTTAAGTGATAGTATGGCCTCATTCAAAATATGCTGTTAGTACGCATACAAGTAAATGGGATCGTAATAAAATCTGATTGAATACCGTGAGCAGCGCAGAGGAGCTAGAATCGGAAAAACTTATTATGATAAACTTAGTAGCTTGTCAAGGTTATTAGAGGAACAAGATCGGGAATCACTCACGGGGCGAATGTTAAATTAATGATGAAATCTCTGGCATTAAGTGGAAGCGATGGCGTTGACGTATCTCTATGGCGATGACGTTGAAAATGTATTATGGGTCCCATCGTTCTACGGCAGGGGATATTTATGCCAATAAAAGATTGGAACTGTCAAAAATAAAACATGCAGATTTAAGATGTAATTGTTCCCACCATGGATAAGGGATCGGAATAAGTGCAAGTGGCCACGCATGCGGGAGACGTGTTCATCTTTATTCACGCCAAGTAGGCTTGCATGTTTTAGATTACTCTCAAATAACCTAAATTTATACTTCTTATTGTTACTCAGAGCTCCGCTCTCATGCGCAGGTAAGTGTACATCACTTAGATGCCGTGCTGAATGTACCCGTATTTATCATGTTACACATTATTCAAACTGTTCAACACATATGTCTGCTCATTGTGACTAAAAATTAAGGATAGCTCAATTCTATGTGTTTATACCCGGTGATCAATCACCCCCTGCCCAACTTCCTAGGAGAGACTAACAGGGTCCCTTTAGGTGTTAAATGTCTCTGGGAACCTTAAGTCTTCAATTTTTTTTATTCTTAGTGAATACACTCATTTGTGGGTAATTGGTCAAATATGAAATGGCGTGTGCTTTGCATGAGGATGGGGACAAAAGAACAATCTGAGAGCAGGAAAAGAATGAAGGGCCAGAGCTGCCTTGGAGTGCGTTCGCTAATCGCCGCGGGGTTTTTTGCTCCAGCACATCAAGAGTGAGCTGAGGATGTTTCCGTCGCGTGTGCGTTGCATTCCTCGAGGAGTTGGCACTCCACTCTCTCCGTGCCACCTAACCCGTCTCGGCTGCCTTTCCTCCGTGATTTCTCCTCTCGGTCACGCCGACAGGATGCGACTTTACAGGTCTATCATTTGTGCGCAGTGTCTGTACGCTTGCCCCATGTTGGCCATGAGGAAAACGCTCTGGCGTCACCTTGAAACCATCCAAAACAAGGCTGTTCGGTCGTTACTCCAAGTGATTCGATTCACTAGGATGGCCGACGTGCGAGCGGCGCATAAACTCCCGTCCGTCGCGGGAGTTTGTGCGCCGCTCTCTCGCAAGTCACGTCTTTCAAATCCTGCCTTGCATCTTCTGGAAATCCGCTACTTTGAACCATCTGGGACTACGATCCCGGAGAGAAACACACGTATGCACATAATTCGCCGAAGAGTCTTTCTTATGTCTTTTAATTTTCTTCATAGCAATAAGCCGCTTCACGACCCGACGGATCTCTTCCTCTTTCCTCCGAGTTATTTTGGTATCGTTTTATCCGCTTCACGGTCTTGCTGTCACCCGCTTCCTCTTGCCCAAGTGTAATTTCCCGCTGTGGGAAATGGGCGACCCTCGCCTCCGCTTCCCCGTTTTGTTTCGCTCTATGCTCAGAGTGCGCCGGTGGGCAGTTAGTGCTGCTAATGACGTTCTCATTCATACTTGTTTGTAAAAAACCGTTCCCTGTCGCCTTTCCTTTCTTTTTCAGGTTATGATATCATTTTTCATTCCTAATTTTAAGTTTCTCCCTCTCGCAAACCACACTTCCACTTCAGCCTTGTCTCCTTCTTTCAATGCCATGAGTTTCTGATGTACATTGACCCGTAAAGGTGAGACTTCACTCTCCGGGACGGTTTTATATTTTCCCGTTCGGGCAGTCAACGAACACTTTGGGAGCGTTTCAATCGCCATCCCTGCCCGCTCTAGTTTCCACGGAGGGTGTGAGGGGAGGGGCTGAAGGGGAGGTGCTGCGGGCGGGTGTTGTGCCCGACTTACTCGCCGCCGGACTTCACGAATAGCGCGGATCGTCGGCAAATAGAACAAACCGTGGATATTGAGTGCGCATGCCATTAATGTTTTCACCAAATGCGACCATTTGTTCCGTCACAGCCGTCAAGCTTGGAGGTGGGCACGTGGCAGAGTTGTTTGACTGCATTTGGACAAGGCACGCTTTTCCCCTGCGGAAGACATCCAAGGAAATATTTAAAAGGGGCATTGCCACTTTTCCCTTCGTCTCTTTTTATTTTATTTAAGTATATGTGAAATTGAGTTGTTTCCATTGCTAAGATCTACGTGATATTTCGGCAGGTGTAGGAGCTAATGTACGTGGCGATTATTGTGGTATATTTTCAGTATATATATATATATATATATATATATATATATATACTTATGGCTGCCTTTCCCATTTTTGGGAAACACTGTTCTGACCAACTTTTCCGGCCAGATTCCTACATGATAAGTGTTACGAATTACTCCATAAAAACTCTTCCTTCCACGTTTTTTGAAGCGCTTACGTAGTCCCGGGGGAATGCTATCTACTCCTGCCGCCTGATTTGATTTCAATTCGCTTAATACCACTATATCTCGCCAACATGCGTACCTTGAACCTACCTAAGCTATCTTCATCTTCGTCATATTCTCTTTCTGTGCCTCAGCTTGTTGTCCAATCGTCTTTACCATGTTATTACTTTATATATTCTTTCCATTTTACTCAGTATTTTTTTGTCACTTCCTTGATTTTGTGCACCGAGATTTTCTTCTTAATTTCCGAAATCACTTTCACCTTCCTAAATAGTCAACCGTCATGATCTTTCTTTTGTACGCTCACGGGGAAAATTACAAAGAAAAATGGACGAAAATGAAGATCGATTCTAGGCATGTAGGGGATGAGGCAGTAATCTTGATAACTCGAGGGGGAGTATGAATGATGGATGGAGATTTATTTCATTGGGCTTAGGTGCGCATTCGTATCGGCCCTCTGCTTGCGAAAGATAGCCTATGGACGGACACAAAACGCTGTTACACATCGCGGGTATTTAACTAGGCGTAATTATTTTTACCAGTATAATATTTATTTCCTAAGTTCTCCGTAATGTACTAGCGTTCAATGTGTCTAAAAAGGCCTTTTGTTCCATCCGCCTGCTTACCGTACAACCAACCTTCTCTCGCGGCCTAATTATTGGTATTCTGCGTTCGAAATAAATTTAAATAGCGAGACTGAGCATCGTTACAACGATGTATTTATTTACCTCTCCTAGCAAAACACAATCCAGCAACCTAGTCTACATCAAGTCCCTCTTCATCTCTGAGTACTTCCTTCTCCCCTTCATCCCGTCCAATATCCCTATCCTTTTCCTGCCCCTTCCTCGTTTGCCTAGCATTCTTCCCTCTATCACAGTCTTCAACATCCCACTACCGATCAATACGCCCTTCATCCATCTTTCCTGCCTCCATATGATCTCTCCCAACAATCCCCTCTCCTCCCCCAACATGTGTTCTCTTTTCAGTCCCCCTCACCTTCTTCAACCTTCTCCACGCCCACATTTTCAAATGGCCCTCAATCTGAACGCATCGTCTCGCTTCAATGGACGCGTCAGTGCGTTATCTCATTTTCTCTTCCCCAGTTTTCCTCTCTCATGCAACATGTTCCTATTGCCTCAGCGAAACGTTGACATCCGCATTTTTCTATATCCACTCTCTTTTTAATTTTTCAAAATTCTCCGTGTTTTTGCCTTCAGGATCAAGCATTACATTATACAGCCAAAAACTTCGGCATCGCGTTCCGTGACGTGGGTCGAGCGTGGAGGTTCGCGTTAACAGAGCTCCTCACTACACCACAGCTCAGAGCCGACTGCCTTTTTCAGCTCGCTTGCCAACATACCCCCCTCCAATCGCAGCCCGTCAGAGCGGTGCTGGGCGCGCCTGGAGCGGCGGGAAAAAATCAGTACACTTATTTTCCGGACGAACCCTGTAGTACGCTCGTTAATAACGTCTTCGACAATCTTCTCCTCGTGTCTTTACTTTTGTTGAAGGTGTAATTAACAGACACTACTTTTGATAAGACTATACTTTCAAAACTAGTAAATTTAGATGCCGTCTTTGGGAGATAAGATACAGGGTTCGTCCGGAAAATAAGTGTACTGAGCTCAGGAAAAAAATGTATTACGCTTTTACATATCTTAAGCTAATATTCCTCAATATAGGACCCTTGTGAGTCGATACACTTGTTCTAGCGGCGTTCCCATTCCTGGAACGCTCCCGCGAAGGCATCATCGGGAACCTCTCGAAGACTCGTCGTCGACCTCTTCTCTGCCCTCCACGAACATCTTGTGCCACCGAAAGATCATGTTTCTGGACATGGCTGACTCCCCGTAAGCCTGGTTAATCATACTGACAGTTTCGGTAGACGATTTCCCAAGCTTTACCGCAAATTTGATGGAATAACGCTGCTTCGGCATCGCGTTCTGTGACGTGGGTCGAGCGTGGAGGTTCGCGTTAACAGAGCTCCTCACTACACCACAGCTCAGAGCCGACTGCCTTTTTCAGCGTTGCTTGCCAACATACCCCCCTCCAATCGCAGCCCGTCAGAGCGGTGCTGGGCGCGCCTGGAGCGGCGCGCCCAGCCCAGGAGTCAGTACACTTATTTTCCGGACGAACCCTGTACATATCACGTAATAATATTCCCAATTTAGGCATCCGAAACAAGCGAATTATTCTCCTTGCAAGAGGGCTGTCCCGTCAGTTCCATTAGCATGGAGTTGGTTAATAAATATTGCTGGATTCACCAAGCCGCTTTTATTTGATAGATATTCCGCATTTTCGATATTCCCGGCTTTTCATCGAGAAATGTCTTAAAAATCTTCATTTCCAAAACATTCTGTTGTGAAATCGCAGCAGTTGACTGTGAATGAGATTTTAGAATCAGAATACCAGAGAACTATCTGCATTCCTTATAAATATCCCATTATTCGTTTTTAGTTTAAATTGAATCATATGTGATCACGATCTAACCAAAGGACTGTTGCCCGTCTCATATGACGCGGGGAGAGATTTTCAAGGTAATTCTTGAAAGGCGTCGGTTTAATACAATATTTGCAGTTATTGACTCACTTGTTTGGGTGATTAAGTTTCAGAGACTTCTGCTGTGATGGTCGCAGATGTTCTTTGGTACTTTCTCTCTTTTTTCCTCTCCCTTGTCACTCTCCCGTGTTTGCACTATATTTTTCCATGGGGTTGAGGGCATCGACTTTTTCCTTCCCTTCCAGTGAAATTAACTCTTTAGTTGCAATCCTCTAAAAACGTTGATGAAAGTCGTTAAAATTGTTGAATGTTTTTTGCGAAAAGCTTGGGCGCGAGTGTTGGAATGTCATTCGTCGCGAAGGGAGGATTGAGGGGCGAGAGTGGCGAAGAGTCGTTTGCGGAGCGTTTCGCGTCTAATGCAAGGGAGCGACGTCGCGAATCCGGCTCGCCTTCAAGACGGCGCTCCCCCCACCCGTGTCGCTTCCCTCGCCTCGCATTTCCAGCGGGTTCAACTTGGAGTTGAGCAAGCCGAGAAGCGACGCGAGACTGACATTAATGCCTCTCCCATTTACCCAGGTGATATCCCCATAAGTGTCAGGGGGGTACGTGCGCACGGGCTCCAAACCGAGCCGGTGAAAAAACTGAAAATTCGTAAATACATCTTGAACACGTGAACGCGATGCCAATATTCATGATTTATTTGAGGTCGGGGAGCGAATATTAAATGGTTGTATTTCGAACGGGTTCTAACTGGGTTCCAACACCGAAAATCCGTATTTGTCTTCAATTTTCGTATTGCAATATTTTTTGGTGGCGTCCATGTTCTAATTTTAGTGCCACTTGGAAATAATTAAATGTTTAGATATTCCGTTCATGACGTTCAAAGCTATTTTGGCTTTGGCCTTGCCGATTAATTAATTAGCTCGAGGCTAATGCCAAGACTCGGGACTCCATTGCTTTCACTCCGAGGTTTTCCACCTATAATCCTTTCCTCTGGATCAAGATGTCACAAATCTCGCTGGGCTCGAAGCTTTATTCGTTTTCATGCGGGAAAGGTCAAATCTAAGGCAAACACCCGCAAATACCCACTCTTTTGCGACAAAGATTCCTTCGCTGCCTATTTTCCTATATTTCCCCTTAACTTCCAACGACCATTCACATTCGTCGCCATCTCCGTTTTCAAGCGACTAGTATATCTAGTGCACATCATATCCAGCACGCATCAGTTCCCCCGCCATGGGAATGAGCGTGAAACTCCTTCGCCAAAATCACAGCCAACGCTGCATTGTATAGAAAGAAAGAAAACACAGCAATTCCACATTTACACTTTATTCAGACGACCATGGTTTCACCACTGCGTGGCATCTTCAAGTGGTGAAACCATGGTCGTCTGAATAAAGTGTAAATGTGGAATTGCTGTGTTTTCTTTCTTTCTATACGATGGAAAAATTCCACAGAGTAACGGCTAAAACAGTCTCTTATAACGCTGCATTGCGTGACATATGCTCCCGCAATCCAATGTATTCCAAATACGAGGGTCATCCGGAAAGTAGTACCCGTTGGTGAAATAAAGACACAAAAGTAAATATTAACAAACATAAAAAATTTTATTTGAAAGAGGATACTTTAAACTACTTCTCAACATAATCTCCAAGCAAATTAAGGCATTTGTCATAACGTGTGACAAGTTTCTGTATTCCTTCCTAAGTTTAATTTCAAAGGTGAGCTGTCTTTATTTATGAAGTTTTTAATGTAATTATTATGAGTAATGTCTGAATACTCTTTCAGCGCCAGAAAAGTCCTTATGCAATTAATTTAATTCGGTATTTTTCTATCAAATCGCAGCTCATTGGCAATGACGAAATAAGAACGGTGAGATGTAATATTGAAATTTTACGAAATAAATAATTGGGGTCCATCACCAAGAAAGAAATTGAAATTAATAAGGCCCTGTTATGCCTCTGGATGGATAACAAGGTTCTTTCCGGTTAGAATGGATTTTGAAGAACGAATTAGACGTTCCAGGTTGAAGTGAAACGCTTTTATAGGAAGTTTTGTTTTTCTCTAAGGCTTATTCTCTTCAGCAACACTCTACATTGTTTCCTAGTATTCCCAAAAATATCTTAAATGTTTATTTTTTTGCCTTGAGCAACCTCACTAAGCTCAATAAATCCTTTTACGTAACTTTCAGTATTTAATTTCCTCCAATTTGATCAATATTTTTCATCAACATTCTCAATGCTTCTCTCATTCGTATGCTTCAAATGTCATCTCTTTACAATTTCCTTCTATTCAGCACCTCACGAGCTTTATCTCTGTCTAGTCTACATTTTGCCGAAAGCATACAGATACTATTCAGCTGAAATGCTGTCGATCCAATGACTCCTCGACACCCACAATAATGCCGTTGAGATAACAAAATTTCTGAAAAGTAGTTAAAGATTTAGGAAGAAATGGAAGAAAGTGTTTATACGAGGGTCATCCGGAAAGTAGTACCCGTTAGTGAAATAAAGACACAAAAGTAAATATTAACAAACATAAAAAATTTTATTTGAAAGAGGATACTTTAAACTACTTCTCAACATAATCTCCAAGCAAATTAAGGCATTTGTCATAACGTGTGACAAGTTTCTGTATTCCTGCTGCATAGTCCTTCGCCGCCAGCTCATTGAGATACGCGAGGGACCCATCTTGCACAAATTTTTGCATAATGCAGATGGTGTTTAACAATTTCATGAACAATTGTTCGAGAAACATTGGGAAAATGCTCACAGATGTCATCAATTGTGACGCGCCGATCGTTCCTCACGAATTCGTCAACTGAGCTCACCAGTTGGTCTGTAATGACAGACGGTCTCCCCGAACGCTCATCGTCGTGTGTGTTCCCCCTCCCCATGTTGAAGTTGCGACACCACCGCCGAACAGACGACTCGTCCATTACATTGTCTCCATACACCTCCTTTAATTGGCGATGAATATCACATGGGCGAACGTTTCTTGCATTGAGGAATTTAATCACTGCCCTCACTTCACAACTGGCGGCGTTCTCAATTTTTTTAAACATTGTAAACAATCACAGAAACAACACAGGCAATGCTAGCGTCACGCAACTTGGCTCAGAGAAGGCAGACAAGCCACTGAAGCTATCTGACCTCGTCCAGCGGCTACTCGCGTCGTCAGCACTTCATGCGGCACGAACGGGTACTACTTTCCGGATGACCCTCGTACACAGTTTGCTCTGAATTTATGCTGTGTTTCCTTTGATTTTCAACCCAAAATATTGGTCCCTCATTTTATTAGAGATTTGATCCAGCTTTTATGAATATATTGCATTAATTACATTAAAATTGTACGTTGATAAATACATATTTTGGGAGACTCAGAAAGGTTGTCCGTTAGACAGTACGAGACAGTGTTATGGTTAGAGTCGGAAGTGGGAACAGTGTGATCTATTCGCAGAGTTTTCCAGGATCGTATGGGGACTCGGATGACAATTTAACAATTATGAAGTGTAGTACTCGATTCGAAAAGATAAAAGAGGGAAAATGGGACATGAAACGGGAAGAAAAAGCTCAAACTGGAATGAAAAGGAGGGAATATTAGCAGAATGTAGTGAAAATCGTAAGTGAGAAAAGAGAGCTAGGCGGTATGGGGGAAAAGTGAGGATCGATCAAAAAAGGGATTTAGAAAGCCGCAAAAGGAGCTATGCGTATGAATAAGTGATGGGATAATAACGAGAAAACCATGGCTTACGGAAGAGAGGATTAGAAACACAGACGAGAGAGAGATTGAAATGGAAGAATGTAAATACAGAATTAGGTACAAGGAAGTATGAAGAGTTATATAATAAATTGAAATGGGCAACAAACAAAGCAAAAGAAAAACATAACAGATTCAGGTTTCAGTATGAGCAAGTAGGTTGGCTGGCGGGGAGACACTAGTTACCACTGGTCGGATAGGGATATTGCTTTTGTGAATTTTTGGGAGACCCAAGAATCTGGGCGATTTGGGATTCATTTGTACCAATTTGGTAGCATCACTCGGGTTAAACAACACTTCACATCTGGCCAAAGCTGCCTTGATATCTCTCTGGTGTTCTGCAGTGGGATCACGAGGAAGGTTGGCTATTTTATCAGACAATACCCTCATAAAGCAAAAGAATCATGGTGGGTGACGCAGTGCGAGGATATTGAAAGTCTGCAAAGGAAAGGTGAAATTGGTAAACATTGAAAAAATGTTGAATCACTCTCTGGATGTTAAAAGGGCAAATGCTAAAAAAGGACGTTACATTTGTCCCTTTCACGTCTTTTAGTGAGCGTGGAGAGGGCACATTTCCCTCAACTTCTCTCGCAGAAAACTCTTGAAAGCTTTTGAGGCTCTTGACTTCTCGACCAGAAAGTATTTGAACGAGTCTCCTAAAATGTAACACTTGAAATCAGCCAGCCCTTTCCGAAGGGCTGCTCTTTTCGCGCCAAGGACTTTGTAATTTTCTAACAAAGTATTATGGTAACTATTGGGGATATCTCTGTTGGCAGTTTCCATTTTTGCTTGGCACACCCTTTGGCGCCGCTAAATATTTCCGCACTTTTGCATCAGGGTTCTATGTTTACTCTTTTCCATTTACTACGCATTGGAAGTTCCATTGACCGAATGGTGATATCCAGGAAGTGTGTCCACATTGCCTCAACACCGCATTCTTTGAATTTCCGAAATTGGTCAGTCACCTCATGCCATTTGATATCCCAACCAGCCCTACTGAAATAGTAAACAGTTTTTTGCGGGTTGAATTTTTATCTTCGCAGAAGGAGAAATTATAGATATAGTTATACTAGAAAGCCTAGACTTAAACTATTATCAGGTAAATGAGGATACCTTGGGTCTAAGATTGCCCGACGGTGAGAATATAAGGGCATTGAGGAAAGTGAAATCAGATTAAGCCGTGAGAGTGGACTATGTTCCCGCGGAACTACTTAAATAGCTGGAAAAAGGTGGGAGGAAGACTTTTCATGGACCAAATCGTAGCATTTATGGGAAGGGAATTGATCGGAAAGCTTCGTCGGATCAGTGATATTTCCTATGCAAAGGAAAAGACAGTAAGATGTGAAGCCTACAGATCAATGAGTCTGATTTCACACGAGCATAAGGTTTTCTCGGGTTCCGTAATAAGAGAATGGAGAGCTGGTAAACTGGTTACTTAGGAGATGATCCGTTAGGGTTCAGAAAGGGGATAGGCAGGCGCAATGCCACTGCAGTAATGAGGTCACTAATAGAGACAAATATGGAATACAATGACTCTACATTTGTCTAACTTGTAGATTTCTTTGAGAGCTTGATGGATTGAATTGTATGAGCACCTGAAGTTTTGGGTTGAATATTGTCAGTCTCAAAAACGTTCGACAGTCTAAATTGAGTAGAATGAATTGATACAATGCAGCAGAAAATAGGAAAAAATTGCAGGAATAGAAGATTTATCCTTATACCTGTACATGCTCAGGTGAAGTGGCGGATGGAGAGTCGGGGTAGGCAGAGTTGAGAGGAGGGGTTTAGAGAGGGGTGCCCACTCGTTTTTCATGTTAATCATACAAAAAATGAACAGAGGTGTAGGGGAAGAACTGGAAGTAGGAATGTAAGTGGTGGATAAGTCAAAATATCAGCATTATTTGTGGATCATCAATCTTCAGTATATTTTGGGCAAAGAATCTTACTCACCTCTCCTGGGAATCATTCTTCGTGCACGATCGACGCGACATCACGGTTGTATTTCTTCTCTTGCGCTTTTTCTCTTTGTCTTTTCTTTTTGTTTACATTGCCCTTTTGCTTTCGTTTTATCCTTTGGGGATAGAGGCGGATTCGTTTCCTCGAGGGCCCACCCATTCTCTCGTTAGGCGAATTAGGAACCGCATTTAATATTAATCGCACGTCGTTGAGTGGACAGGCATTCATTCCGCGTCCAGAGATCACCCCCGAAGTCCACCCTCACGAAAACACATCACCTCGATCACGCCCTCTGTCTTTCCAGTTCTCTCCTGTGTTTTTTCTTTCGTTTTGTTTTGGTTTTCTTCCACGCCACCCCCATTTTGGGCGTGCGGGTGGAAGCCGTAAACACCGCGCTCTCTCCGTAATTGCTTGGTCTCCTCGCGTCACGTGACCCTTGCGTGGGAGAGAGAGAGAGAGACCACACCCGCCACCCCCTTTTTTCATATTGTGACGTCATGTATTCGCTCCGGTATCCTTTCGCGCGGAGTAGGAAGGCTGTGCGCCCCCACCTTTCAAATAGCACCTCCCTCCCCTCCCGCACCCGGCCATACTCGCCCTCCCCTTCCCAGCGCCCGCAGGGTCATCGCACAAACAACAGGAAATGAGGCAGAAATTAAAGGACCTCCCGCTTCCGGGCAACGCTTCCATTTTTCTTCATTTCCACGTCCGACGCCCTCACACAAACATCTCCACTTAAGTTCCCTCTTCGCCCTCCCTCCCTTTCCCACTTTTCTCACTCCCTCCTCCTCTTTCTCCCTCCAGAAGGAGTGTGTAAGGGTTTGCAAACCTTGTAATTGCAGATATTGTGTCCATTAGCAAATTTAAATGCTAGTTGTACCATTACGAATAATTATTTAGTACAGATACTTGATAACTGCTCTTTAGCGCTTTATTATTGCAACACGCCTTTTTGCGGAATAATTAAAAACACTATTTAGTCGATTATTTAACGTTATAAGGCGAGGTTTAACCATTGAACGTCTCCGGTCCAATATTCCAGATTTAAAAATCTGCGTAATAAGCTACGAACATTTGTTTAATTTATTCATATATTTTTTTTATTTATATAGTATACCCCCTGCAAGCCAGTGCCAGGGGGTGAATACAGGCCAGAATTGTTTTACCCGAGCATGACCCTACTGCGGTCGAACGATGTTATTATGATCCCCTATCGTTCGTGGAAAAAATGATATCTTATTCTACACTGAATCTCTCCAATTTTATTTACATCATTTCACCTACTGTAGTACGATGGGGGTAATAATACATTTTCTACATCACTGCTAAGAAGAGCTCCTTTCAATCCATGCAAGCGTTTCCATCTGCAATTTAACCTTCGCTCCATCAAATGATTCCCGGTCTAGCTGCTCAAATATTTTGTAAACGCTACTAAGTTTATCATAACAACGTTTTACTCATCGAGCTCCTTTACGCTGCGCGCAATCCAATACGGCAGTTAAGCCAACTTCGTGAGGACCTCATTTACATGCAGCATATTCTAAATAAGGCCTAACCAGCGAAAGATGACATTCCTCTTAGACTTTTTCATCACATTTACCCAGTACTTTTCTCACAAATCCTATTTTTTTGTAATCTTGTCCACATATCCCCAGCATGTGTTTTACCCAGGAGAGATCGTGAGTGAGAGTAACGCCTAGGTATATAATTTGAGTCTACGAATTCCATTTTGGTGTTTCCGAAGCACTAAGCGCTCTGGAGAGAATTACACTTTTTCCGAAAATATATCGCTACGCACATTTTAAAGTTTAATTGTAAATGCCAAGTGTCGCGCCAGCGTTGTATAGCATTGATGTCATCTGACAAAGCTGCTGTGTCCTCAGGATCACGGAAATCACGACAAACCACAGCATCTGATTACCGGATGAGGATGTCTTCGGCGAGGTTCACATCTTCCATGGGTGGCACGTGGTTGGTGATAAGGTTGCGTACATCGAGGGAAACGAGCATGCACTTTTTTGGGATGACCTTTTTTCATTAGTTTGCTGACAAGGTCCAAGGAATTCACCGTATTGGGATCTGACATATTTGATACTACAGGTCATCTGACCAATAGTATCGGAATACCATTTTTGTGAACTTTTGGTAGCCCGAAAAACCGGGGTGCTGAGGGATTCATTTACGCTAGTTTGAACAATTCACAACTTTAAATAACGCTTAACTGGATTTAATCCCTTTCTTAATTTATTCCCGGCCATAAAATAAAAATTATCAAGTGGAAAAGTGCTTCGATCGGTTATTCATTCTTAATTTCTTGTTGTAACTTGGGGGTTGGGTCTGAACGGATTACTTCAATATTACTGTCTCTGACGAAGTCTTCGCATTGCGTGATGTAAGTATTTCTTTCTAATACAGCCACCTTTATCTACTTTTGGGATGATTTAGGTTTTAGATGTCACTGAATTTTCAATGGACTTCAAGGGCTCGCACCCTGTAAGATACTTTTTCTTTTTTCTTCCGGTTGTGAGACTTTAAGGACCTCCTGGGAAACAGCCTGTTGAACCACGATGTTTTCTTTCTGAAAGGCAACTTCAAGGCCAAACGCCAGGTTTTTAATGTCTTTAACAGAAATAGGAATAAAAGGTACGCAATTCAGGCCCTTTTCTGGCAAAGAAATCTCACTACTAGAAAAGGAATGCGCGGAAAGATTATCAAATCGAGGGCCAAACTTATGGTCACAATTAGAACTTGTTGATTTAAAATTGTACTCTTTATTTTTCCGTAGAAACTCCAGCTTACGGTTGATTTTCGCTCTTTTTTGAAATAAAATCTCAATGCATGTCCGGCGGACATCATTATCAAAATATAGCAACTCGATCTAATGAAGTTTATGAGACAATACCCGGTACAACAGGGGTAAGTAATCGGATACAGCATCTCTTTTAACATCCTATTCGTGTAATTCTCTTTTTAGCCAGGCTTTCTTGGTTACTCATCTAGCGAACTTTCCAGCCGAGGATTGGGCTTTCTTGCGCTGAAGGTTGATGAATTTCGGTAAAACTCTAAGGGAGATGCAGCGACTGTTGTAGAAGATATTCAGAGAATCATTCCGGTATTTGATGAAGATTCTTTTGTGGAGGCTTGCCTTAACTGGATGGATGGAAGGATGAACTTGCCAACCAAATTCAGGTATCCCTCCCACTCCCCACTCCTAGACCTACCTCTATTCCAAGTCAAAGATTGACACCGAAAGATGTAATTCTCTTTCCCTCTCAGCTGCATTTTAATCTTTTTACTCCTCCACCCTCCCTTACCCTACCGTTCTGTCCAACCTGATCCCCTACCTCCATCAGATGGAATACATTTATAACTAGTTTGCTTCTATGAGGACCACCTGATGATGACATTCATCGTCAAAACCAGGGTCGTGTTTCGAAATAAAGTATATGGAATTACAAAGTCAATAGTTTCCTATCATTTCAATATGTTATGCAAATTCCAAAAAGTGACGCCGGGGACAGTAAATAGATTTTCAGATTTCAACTGGTAAAGATGTATGTGGGAAAGAAATTGACTATTGCTTATCAGTAAGAATTCTTATAGCACCGAAAAACCGCATTCTGTCCTCGGACGAACAAATGAATTTCACGGGAAATATGTTTTCGGCCCTATCGTTCGAGTAAAATGTCTTCATTTGGTGGCAAATGAGTAAACGGAAACTTTTATTGCATCCCTAGTATTAATTCATGCAGATTGCTGTGATATTTTTTGAAGGGGTATCACTGGTTTACCAATTTGAGTTTACGCAGAACGCTAAAAACTTGCTTTAGGTTCATACTATATTTGATCCTTCCTCATCTAGAGAATATCCAGATATTATTATTATTATTAGGTAATCTACCGGTTAATGTACGTTTTTGGATGGACACAGCGAACAAATAAACATTTTTGGACTCCTAATAAAACACAAAATCCTGTCTCCTACTCTAAATCAAGTCCGTCTTCATCTCTGAGAACTTTCTTCCTCCCTTCATCCAGTCCAACATCCCTATCCTGTTCCTTTCCTTTCCTCGTTTGCCTAACATTCTCCCCTCGATCACAGCCTTCAACATCCCACTGCCGATCAATACGCCCTTCATCCACTTCTCCTGCCTCCATAGGATTGCTCCCAACAAACCCCTCTCTTCGCCCACCATACCAAGTACTTCCTCATTTGTTTTCTTCTCGGTCCATTTTACCTTCTCCATTCTTCTCCACACCCACATTTCAAAAGCCGCCAGTCTACGTCAATCCACCTGTTTCAATTACCACGTTTCCGCGCCGTACATATCTCCGTACGCTCCATATCAAAGTTTTTACGAGTCTTTTCTTAACATCTTTACTCAACGTCCCTGTCATCAACTCCCTCCTCCTTGTGAAAGCCTCTTTGCCTAGCGCAATTCTTCTCCTTACGTTCCTACTACTTTGACCGTGTTGGTCCAAAACACTACCGAGATACGTAAACTGTTCTACCTGCTCTAGTTTTTGCCCTCCTATTTTAATATTAAGCTTAGCCTTTTTCTCTCTAGAAAATCGCATAACCTTTGTTTTATTAATATTGATTCTCATCCCATACCTGTCGCACTGAATTTTCAATTCACTCAGCAATGCTTGCAGCCCCTTGGCTGACTGACAAACTAAAGCTTGGTCATCAGCAAACCTAACTGATTTTACGAATTCCCCGCCCACCTTCATTCCTACCTCCAGTTCATCCCATGCCTCTTTGATCATTTCCTCTGCATACAGGTTGAACAGCAACGGTGATAATGGGCAACCCTGCCTTACACCTCTTCCTAACACTGCCCATCCCAACCTCCCGTTCTCCACTCCCACCTGAGCAGTCTGAGACAGGTACAGGTTGCGGATTAGCCTCCTTTCCCTCCAATGTATTCCTATTTTCTGCAATGTACTCATTAGTTTTTCCTGATTCACTCTATCAAACGCTTTTTCGAAATCTACGAAACAGGCAAATACCTCCTGGTTGTGTTCTATATTCCTCTCGATTAATTATCTCATTACTGCCACGACATCACGCGTACCTCTCCCCTTCCTAAACCCAAACTGATCATCCCCTAAGTAGCCATTTGTCCTAATTTCTACTCTTTTGTTGATGATCCCGAGAACAACTTTAGCTGCGTGGGATATCAAACTAATTGTCCTGTAGTCCTCACATGACCTAGCCTTTACCTTTTTCGGAATAGGAGCAATATTTCTCAGTTTCTGCAATTTACTCATTGGTTTTTCCCAATTCACTCTATCAAACTTTTCCGTCTCTCAAGGAAAGGTAACCACAGTGTCCAATCAACCAGCAATAGGTCCCAACAAAAAACTATTGATAACACCTTCTCCTCGAGAGTAGTGAATTTTTCCAAATGCAATTCGGATCCCGCATTGAATTTACTCCACATAGGGCTAAAATATGCTGCTGCACTTCCAATTTCCACCAAGACCTACAAAAACTTAGCTGCGGACTGCGAAGTGGCCCTTTCCGGTGAATGTTACGGCACTAAACAACTCATGGCTGATATCATCTCGGCCGATATTAAGAAGAGGCCTAGCAACTTCCAACGCCCATCGACTGACGCAGCCACACTCGAGCATCTATCTACGCAAATAGAAGAGGAGCAACTCACCATCATCAAAGCAGATAAGGGAAACAGCATAGTTATTCTGGATAAAGAAAATTACATAAGTAAGTGCCAAGCCTTCATTTCTTCCAACAATTTCGAAATTTTGAAGAAAAACCCCACTGCAGCATACCAAAAGCTTGTTAAAAATGCCATATCTTCATCCGTCAAAGTTTTTAGTCCCACTACCCCCAAGATAATACGGTTTACCCAAACTTCACAAACAAGACGTACCAATCAGACCTGTGGTAGCCAGTATGAGTGCACCGGCGCATAAATTATCCTTAACTCTAAATTCAGGCTTTCGCCAACTCTCTGATTTTAAACCGAAATTCAGTATAAAAACTTCACTTTCCTCAGTCGAACAGCTCCAAAACGTTACGCTACCCCCGAACGCCAAGTTAGTTTCATTTGATGTCCAAAATCTTTTCCCCTCCATCCCGAAACAAGAGGCATTATCTTACGCCCATGACATCATTTCCAACGCTAATGTAGATGGCTCGATAAACACCGACATATGTAAGCTACTCCAACTTTGTGTTGACCTGAACTAAATTTTGTTCAATGGAGGGCATTACAAGCAAAAGGAAGGATTACCCATGGGCTCACCACTATCCCCACTTTTGGCCGAAATTTTCATATGTGGGCCAAACGGGTAGGAACTTCTCCACCCGAATCAAAGAACACGAGAAGTGCACGATCTTAGGTAACACCACATCAATGATCGCCAAACACTTACTCGAGACTAACCACACCTGTGAATTCAAATTAAAAGTGCTACATGTGTCAAATAAATGCAGAAAATTAGACGCGTTGGAACAATTAGAAATTGTCCAACGAGTTTAGAAGAAAACCCCTCTTCTCAATGACATGCGATTCACTTCGTCCTCCCCCCTCCTTTCCATCAACCGTCAGCAAACTTTGACCACGCGTGACACACAACCGCCTCCTTCCTTGAGTGCTTTCTCCTTCCCCCCCCCCAGTGTGTGGGTTAAGTGGGGGTATTCCACCACCACTCTTCCAGAAGGGCCTAATCCTGGGCCTCCAAACCCAGCCGGTCTACTGGTTCCGTCCCGGCCACCGATGGTTTATTGGAGACTGCCGCCATCCACCCAATAGGACCACTTCACACCCTAAAGACTATATATATATACTGTGTGTGTTTTAACATGGTCAATACGCTGTTTCCGCTAATTCTTGTCAATGTCTCCCTTGTCTTCCCCCCCCCTTTCCCCTCCCCTTCTCTCCACCCCCCCTCGTTTCCTACCACGTGCTCTCCACCCCTTCCGGAATGTATATAAGCTTGAACACAACTTCAGTTGGTTACCTGATGATGATGTAATACATCGAAACCCCGTCGTAAATATAAAAATTTTATCAAGTGGAAAAGTGCTTCAATCAGTTATTCACCAAGTGTTGGCGATGACTAACCCCTATCTCCTGCAGAACTCAACTACTTTCTCACTGCGGTCATTCCTCGTGTCTAAACCGTAGTTGCCGACCTCATCACCATCTCTTCCTCCGTCTACCGTCGCATTCCAATCCCCCATCACTATCAAATGTCTCCCTGCGGGAACACACGCGATTATATCATCTAACTGATCGCATATCCTATCAACCTCTTCCTCCTTATGGTTGCTCGGTGGCATGTAAACCTGAATTATTATTTTTGGTTTGCTTGGTAACACATTTGTTGGTTCTGCTTTTATCTCTACTAGTAGTATTCCATCCGTTACCTGCTCTATGTTGAGTACGCTTCTTCCTACCTCTTCATTTAATACTATGGCAATCCCTCGTTGGCTCTCGTCCCCGCCGCTATATATTATTCTATACGGATCACTCCAGTAATCACCGCCATCCTTCCATCTCGCCTCGCACAGACCTAAAATATCTATTTTTCCCCTTTACATCTCTCGCTTAACATTCTCAAATTTCCCTTTCCTCAACATTGTCCAAACATTCCAAGTTCCTATTCTAACTAATGTGGTCTTTTTCTTCTGCGTCTTCTGTCCTGCTGATGTCGGTTTTCCCTTTCATGGGTTTCGTGGGATGACGGCCGCGGAAGCCTTGCCTCCCTCGCTGCCGGGCAAGACACACGTCCGATTGGGCCGAGCATCGTAGTTGCCAGGACTCAAAATCTCTCTATTGTCTATCATTTAAATCTTGGGAATGATAATTGAGGTGGTTTCCCGTTGCCTTCCTCAATAGTGTTTTTAACGTGACACCATCACTTACTGGCCGCCCCACTGGGGTCAGACGCCATTGCAGCCGCCTCACTGAGGAACAGACGCTGCGCGGACTACCTTTCGTCTGGCCCCTACCCTTCGACCTATCTGGGTGGTATTGGTTATCCTACCAGGAGCAATTGTTATCACTCCCGCCAGCACAGCTCTTGGGGCCATTGGAACGCACAAGCCCTTCCACCACGTCAAGGTTCTGATATATATTGAATGAAATTCCAATTGCTATAGTTCACCTCCCGACGCTAGCAGTCCTTGTTTCAACATTTCAATGAGAAGAAGTCATCAACCGGAGGGTGCATGGCCTCGCGGGTTCAATCTCCGGGACAGTATCCAGCTGCCATGGTGCCTGCCACATTAATTTCCTCCGAAGCCCAATCTCCCCCTTGCTTGTCTGCTTTCCTTTCTCTCTCTCCATCGGTCTCTTCCACTTTCTCTGATTCTTTCTCGCCCTCAATCTCCATCTTTCTTCTCATCGTTCACCCACGCCGTATATTGTATCGGTCGTGCTTTAGCGTGTCTTGAATTCGACCGTCACATGACCGAGTACAGATTGAGTGCCTTTGTCATATAAGTCTGGAGCAAAAAGAGATCGATGACGTTTATTTTTCTTGAAATTATCGATTTTAGAAAGTATAAATTAGGATTTGCGAAGTATTCTTGATGCCGGGACTTCTTTGCATAGAATACTTCAAAGCTCCTTACCCCAGGTATAATGCCTGTGTGTATGCCACTCACTCTCCTTTACCCAGCGTAGATACTTAGTTCTAATTATTACTATCAATAAATATATCGTAAAGATGTAAAAATATGGGATGAGAAGCGACTAACTTATACATCAATGCTGTCACAGAAAACTATTGGAACAAGCCGGGACAAGGCTGTATTGGTACAATAAACAATGTCGCCTCTGAAATTTAAACATCAACATAAATCAATGACATACATACATAAACCTGTGGGTCGTAGTGGGATCAAACACTTGGAGTAGGTAAGGGGGGGGGCTTGCCGCTTTACCGCAGAAACTGGTCTCAGTGCTCTCTGGGTAACCGATGGTTGAGGCCGAGACTTTGTGGAAATCCATTGCGAACAGGGGTTTCACTAAATAACTTTGCAGTTTCCACGTTCAGCTACGTTCTTGAAGATGCTACAGTGTAGCGAAACTAGTTGAAAATAAATCAGTAATTTTATGTGGAAACTGCAAAGTTGTTTAGTGGAACCCCTGCTTTCTCTGTGCAAGCTGTGGAAGCGTATGAGACAGTGTTGATAGATAAAAATTAAGGGCTGCATTTTATCCATTGAAAGCTTAATGATATTTGGTTTCTATTTATTCGGCCGCTTTATGCGAAAGAGTAAGCGGAGTATTATATCACGATTTCTGTCATCAATGGGAGACCTACTATTTTGATTTTTTTTATGTGGCTCTAAGGCAGTAATAAGCGACCTTCAGTCCATCATTTTTACCAAATTTTATCGCTTTAAAGTTAGATTAGAACTCGAGACCTTTACTTGGGCAAAGAAACATAACCAAGAGTGAATAACGAGAGGGTGACGTAATAATTAAACGGAAAACGTTGATCTCAATTAGACTGGAATCATTCGTCCCATCGCGTGTTCTATGCTTGGCGTGTGTTCAATTTCCTTTGAGCAATGTCTCCTCACGGTGGAGTCGTGAGTGCTGCGCGCCCCTGGTGCGCCTGCTCCCCTCCTCCGTCGTCCCGCGCACGAAGTCATCCGTGGCAGTCCAGGAACTCTCCTTAATATTTACGAGTTTCTTGGGAACCCGATTGCCCATCCTCGCTCTGCCTTTATCCTTTGTTTGTCTTCAAACCTGAAATTCAATTTAGTTGCAATAGGGATAGAAGGAATAGGGGATGGAGAGTCCGGATGGGCAGTGTTAAGAAAAGGATTGAGGCAGGAGTGTCTACCATCACCTGTGGTTTGCAATGTTTGCTGAGAGGTAAAGGTTAAATAGACACGGTAAAACTGGAGATTGGAATGAAAATCGGTGGGGAAATCATGAAATTACTTAGGCATTGGGTCAGGCATAACCTTTCATAGTAAATGAATGAAGACTAGCTTGGCAATTTCCACTGGACTTTTTATTTTTCACGAACATGTTTCCGTTACAATCCCTGATGATGTTGCATTGCAACGAAACCATGGTCGTGAACAATAAAAATGTCCAGTGGAAAAAGCTAGGTTAGTCTTTATTAATTTCAAATCACTTAGATTTGCTGATGAACAAGCTTTAGTTTATCATTTAACAGAGGGACTGCAAGTATTGCTGAGCGTATTGAAAATTCAGCGCGATGGATATGAAATGAGAATAAATATATCAAAGGTTTAACGGTTATTGAGAAAAATTCGGTTTTCGAGAGAGAGGAAGTAGTAGTAGTTAAGTATCAAAAAAGAAGAGAAAAAATATAAAAACGATATAACTATATCGGAAGAGTTTTGGAGCAAAACGGTCAAAGTAGTGGGAGCATATGGAGAAGAATTGCGTTAGAAAAGCTTACGCAAGGAGGAGGGAGTTGATGAAAGGGACTTTTAGCAAGGGTATAGAGAAACGTCGGGAAATATCGTAGCAGTAAGTTTTAACCGAGTCATTTGCTAATTATCAGTTCAATGCAACAAATTTCAATGCGTAAAAATCATTCACCTCGACCGGGATCCATTGAAACATTGAATTTATTGTTCAAATCCACTTAAAGTCTAAAAAAAATATCCCGCCCTTAATGATTTCTCGCTGTTGATAATGTCGCAATTTCCGATTTGGTATTAAAATGTGCGAACGATTACCCTCTTTTCGTTACCAATCTCACAAAGCATGGAAATTGGCCGTCATGTTATAAGATCAATCTCACTATTTATGTTTCGCATTTTCTTATTAGTTAGAGGATTGTGGACGGCAGAAATGATCAATGTAGGAAATTATGCCTTATAAGTGGAGTGTAATTACCACTTATAGTCAGTAAAAATGTACGACTATAATTTACATGGTCCATTTATATTTGTATGACTTAATTTATTTATTTATTTGGAAATATCTTCGCCATATAACGGCGATATTTTAATGTCACTAGATAAAAAAGAAGTAATAGGTACTCGTTAAATGCGTAATGACTGAATATTGTTGAATGACCTTCCTTCGCTTTATTAACATTTTTTGAGTGCTTGATGGAACATAAATTGGTGTAAAGGTAAGCTGGTTGAGATTGTGAATGCATGACCTAACACCCCCGTCACAGCCACACACCCTTTCGTCGAGTTATGTAGATGTAAGGCTTAAAATTGATATATTATATCTAAACACTGCATGATGTTTTACATGTTGCAGCGTTTGCATGCATGAAAGCAAATGAGCGTTATGAGCATATAGTTTTTTATCAAAATAAGTTGAGCCAAAGAGGCACTGCAAAACACTGTTGATATTAACAAATACAGTAACGAGTTGACCCCGTGGTCTGGTGGTAACATTTCAACTATGACTATCAGTGCATTTGACATGAAATATAAATTACAAATGAAATTGGAATTACGGTTATAATCATTAAATTAGTGGTCGCTGAAACATGAGGTTAATTTACGTACTTTCTTGACAAATAAACACCGAAAGTAGCAGTGAATCTGAAGGCTTCCGCGGTGTCTTTCTGATGAAGGGTCCATGCTGCTTCCGGGAATTAGCGTCGCGTGGGTTGGCTCGTTGGAGAACAGTTCTGCCCCCATTCCTGGAGGCGTCACCAGGTCGAAGTGATCTCTTTTGATTTTTTCACGATTATTAAGGTTTTATTTACGTTATCAAAAGTACATCGAAAGAAGGACTATACTATAAAGTAAATAACGTAACAGAGACCCAGTTTAAGGATAGGTTTCCATTCGGGGTGGAAGGAACACCATCAGAGTGTGCAATTCACAGAAAGCGTTGGCGAAAACATCGTCGTTGCATTTTGGCCGCTACTATATGTAGCGCTCTGATTGGCTGTTCCTTGGCGATAATGTGGAATAACCGTTATCCCCGTCGAATTCGGGTAGTCGCTATCGCGGTTGAAATCATTTGGAGGCTTCATTATTTCCGTCACTTCTCCAATGAGTCTCGGGAAAAGACGTTTTTTCCTCCCCAGCACTTTCCGTTTGGTCGCATTATCATGTATCAATTCTGATCTTCAATTATACTTAGCGTATACCGCGTATTTTCCAACATGCATTGTAATTAATTCTCAATATTCTTTTGAAGACGTTCTACGTGACATCAATCAATTTCCTATTGGCTAATCCCCCCTCCACTCATTTTTCAGCTTTCTTATCCGTCATCAGTTGTCTTACGCATGCATACTTGCGGAGTATTCCGCTCTTGCCCTTGGCATTTTCCCAAACGGCCGCCTTCACCGGGATCACAACTAGTCCGGCAAAAGTCCTCGCACCAAAATTTACATTAGGATTCTTGTTCTTCCACTCCCCTTGAAACCTCTTCAGGAGTTAATGAATGAAACTTGGACCAACCGTTATACCTTCATAAGGAACTGTGCAATTAATTTCTATTGAATTGGCATAACTACTTTGCTGGCTAGTCAATTGCTAATTCAATGTTTAAAATGTAATTGAAACCAGCGTAGCAACTCGGAATGGATTGTCTCATCGCTGAGAAGGTCGAAGGGATCAGTCGAGTGGGGGGGAGAGGCGTGATGGATTCAACAAGGGGTGCTTCCCTTCGCCGTGACTCCCGTCGGACGAAGGACAGAGCGTTCCCCTTGTACGTCCCGAGGGTGCGGGGGACGTTTCTCTTTTTCTCTCTCGCGTGTGTCCCCCTCCTCCCTTGCGTTCGCGCCCTGCTGCCTAGGGCCGGCCGGCCACATGGTGTTATCACCTCGCCTCCGTGCTTCGATCCCCTCCCCCAGTTGCCCTCGTTGTACGCCCCGGGGGCAAGGGACCATGAGCGGTTCAGGCGCGCCGCGTGCTGCTGCCAGGTGAGGCGGGCGTCGCGGGGAAGAGAGTTTGTGCGTTGGCCGGCGTGCGCCCCTTGGGCCGTGCATCTCCCAAGCGTGGGAATTGGGCCGTTCCCCCGGGGGCGAGACCTGGGCCACGCATGTGCTCGGGATCGTCCGGCTGGATGACGCCTTTGCTGCGGTGCGTCGCGGGGTGGTGCACGGGGCGGCCTCCTCCCGCATCCCCACCCCTCTTATTATCGCGCGTGCTGGACTCACGCTTTCCGCTCCTCAGGACGCGGAATTCGGCGAAGGATGGAACATCTTTCCCACACACACTCGACGATGACTTTGCCGAGGGAGTAGAAGCAGTAACTAGCAGTTTGATAGGTGTACGAAGCAGAACATCCAGCTGTCTTACGACGGTCCACCTGGAAAATATATATTGCTGTAAAAATATTTCTGTTATTATTAATCTCAAATCAAAAACGCATATGGTAAAATATCTTATATTTAATTAATACATATTTTTAGTTATCACATAGGTTATACAAATAATTAGAAATGACCTTTATTATCTGATTTTCTGTGGATAGGAAATATAAATATATTTATAGAAATATAACAATTTTCTTGGTATGCCTTTTTCGTATACACTCGTGAAATTAGAAATTTCACGAATGTGTTATCCCAGGAAATATCACTTGCTCTCGTTACCTCCAAGTATTTTACCGATTATACGCGCGTTGGTTCTTTGTATAGAGTAAGTGTTTTCGGCTGAAATACTCTTCCTCCACAAATTTATTGAAACACGGGAACCCGTATGTTCGAATTCAATCCTAGCTCCCATGTCTCCCTCCACTTTGGGATTGCTTTTAGGTCGTTAACCAATGATACACTATCTTTATGACCGGATGTTTCCCTATATGTCACTGCGTCGTCAGGAAATGGGCGAAGTTTACTGGGAACATGATTTTTTTTGTTTTTGTGGGTAGTCTTGCGTTTGCGCAAGCGAAACCAATCCATGCGTAATCGATGGGTCACCTGGGGCGAGTATGTTTCCTGGAGAACTGCAGTCGCATTACCTGGGATCGAAATCCTTGCCGAATATCCACACATTCCATCGTTTCCACGGGTTCCCGTATCGACCCCGCATTGGAAAAGGAGCGGCGGTGGGCGAGGGAGGAACGGGCGTCAAGTGCGCCGCAGGAAGGGGGGGGTTCGGGTGGAATTCCCCGCGTAAAACTTTTCATGCGGGGGCGACGGGGGGTGTGGGGGAGAGGGGAGTGTCTTCGGGTCATGGGAGAGCAGGGCATGTGAGGTGGGAGCGCCACTCCCGGGGAGCACGTGGTGCGCGCCTGCTAGTTGGCTGGTTGCATTCACACCCCGCGTCGAAACGGACGGGGGAAGGTCCGCTTTGAAATGGGGGCCAGGGGTCAGGGGCGGTGGAGACAAGGTTGCGATCGAGCGTCGTCTGTCCCATCTATAATTCGCGCCGGAGAGGACTGAGGCAGAAGTTTCTGGGGCAAAGTCGTATTCCGGGGGCGTCCGGGTCCATGGAGGAAGGGGGGGAGGGATGCTGCAAGTCCGAGGGTTGGGAGCGGAAGAGGAGGGAGGGCGTCCGTAGACTTTGAGTTCACTGCCTCACCTCTGGGAACACCAATGTGTTGGTAGAGAGCTTAGTGGATAGGACACGTGTACAATATGGAATACACGTGTAATATACGCAATTTGTGCACTCATTCGTGCGTTCGTTTCTTAGCCCTGTTGGCACCCCAGGCGGAAATAGTAATTTATTGACGGAAAAATATCGATTTCTTAATTTCTCCTTGGACGCATTTTAATCGATATTCGAGTTGGGCATAGATTTCTCAAGTGTCTCCAAGTCGGATAAAAACTTTTGTTGAAAAATACGTTAATATTATGTAAACATATTGGGCTACATTTTCATTTGTAAATAGCCATGATAATTGTAGGTTCAATGTTGTTTAATGTAAGTCTTTTAATTTTTTCCTTGGATAAAACACCATACAAAGTATGCCTTCAGTGAAGGTATAATTGTTTGCCTTCTCTCCCGGAAGGATTGCCAACATGTCTCTATTGGATGTCGTTGGAACTTTGGATGATATTCCGATGTCTCGTTACTGTGGAGGGATAATTCAGATATAGAGAGAAGTGAACCCTTTCGCGGTAAATGCTCGAGGTGCACCAATACTCGAACCTCGGATGCCGCCACAGTTGCCCTTCTTGGAAGGGACCGTTGCCCTCTGCCTCGCAGTGTGCCTTCGAAATCCTCCACTTCCAAGCTTTTTCATCCCTCGAGTTCAATTGAAGTGGCGTCCGCTGTCGTGAAACTTCACGTCTCCTGGGCTTCGGCAAAAGACCGATGTTTACGGAGGGAGTACGACAACGGCGGTCGCAATACCAGTCGAGGTCCCTCCGTCGAGAAGGCCTGCAATGGACATCGCGGGCTCCTCTCCCCTTATACCGCCCAGGGGCGTGCGGCCCTCTTAACTCTTTCAGGAAAAGAGCGACACCGTTTGTTTGGGAATCTATGGAGGTCTATGGTGAGCGTCCGGCGTCTTTGCCGGCCCTAAACGCTGCCCGGCATTGTTGCTCTTCAGCGATGTACTCACTCGGCGCCACCACGTTGGTCGTCCGGCTGGCTTCACGCCGGCTCCTTCCGTTGCCCAGCATTGCTGTTCCTCAGTGGTGTTCTTCTCGGCGAAACGTACAGAGTCCTAAGGGACTCCGCCACTTTCATGCCATTTCGTAGTGAAATTCCCAACCTATGGTGAGCGTCCGGCGTCTCTACCTGCCCTAGTCGCTGCCCAGCATTGCTGCTCTTCAGCGATGTCTTCACTCGGCGCTTCCTTGGTCTGACCGGCTCCTTGCCGGCTTCTTTTTCGCTGCCCAGCTCTGAGGCTCTTCAGCGTTGCTTCTCTCGGCGCGAAGTCCCGAAAGACCCCGCCACTATCGCACCATTTCGGAGCATATGGCTCCGAAAGGGCCGCTAGTTTTCCGCCGTTTCCTCGGCGGCTGGTCTTCCTCTTGCCCGGTGCCGGCGCGAGGACGTGAATGTTTATCCCACGGGAGAACCATGGGTGATGCCGTGGATTTCTCCGTGGGATGAGGATGAAGCAACGCGCCGGAAGCGCTGGGCCCGCTCCCGAAAGTCGTCCTGCAGGGGATGAATGCCGGCTATTTCCCAGAGCGCTTCACTCGGTGATTCCCTCGTCTCCTTTTTTTTTGCCAAAACGTTCCCTTTTGACGCTTGGCTTGCAGCTGCCCGATGATTTCATCATTCAGCTGCTGTGTTTGCGGCTTCTTAGCCCGTCGAGGAAGGAGGGTTCAATCTACTCCTTTTCCTTTTAAATGGTGGTTGGTCGTCGTCCCGTCCCGTAGCTACTCTTGGGCGTTTGTGCCTTTCCCAGGAGACAGGTTTTAAGCCGCTGATCGACTGCAAGCGCTCTTCTTTTTTGCCTTCTATCTCCTCATAAAAGGCCGTCGCGCGAAGCTTGATGATATCTCCGATGGGGAGCTCAGTTTCAGTTAAGGCGTGGAGAATTTCTGCGGCATAGTTCCAGCCAAACCCGAGTATACTGTTGAGTGTCCCTCTTTCCGTCACCTCCAAGTGGTGGAAGGCCTTCTGAGTCATTCTGCCACTCCATGCCGGTGAAGCGTACATAAAGATTGGGCGTATTGCCGCCACGTATAAATACGTCTTTATCCCTATAGAGAGGGACGGTGAACGCAGCAGCGGCGAGAGTTGCAGTCGTCTTCCTCTTGCCTTCCTGGTGGCAGCGAGGGCGTGACTTTTGAATGTCAGTCTTATCCAGTATGACGCCTAGAAAGGTCACCTCTTCCGAGGATTTCTCCTGGTTCTCTCAGTCCTCCAGGTGAAAAAAGAATCGTCTGCGTCATTGCGTTGTTGACGCTGATTCGCCACAGGGCGTACCACTCCAGCAGTTTGTCTACTGCTCGCTGCAGGTATGTTGCCGCCATAGGTGCTCTCCGCGAAGTGGTCACTAATGCTGCGTCATCACATACAGGCCTACCATGGTATGTCGTCCATGGTCCACCGGGAGGTCCGCCGTATATATATTAAAAAGTATCGGTGCGAGCACCGATCCTTGCGGTATGCCTGCATGGACCTGTTTCGGCTGTGACAGCGCGCGTCCCCAGGTGACATGGAAAGTCCTTCCTGTCAGGTATGATGTTAGCAAGCGGCTCTGCCAATTTGGAAACCGCTGTATTGCAAGTTTTAGCTTGAGACCAGCGTGCCATACCCGGTCGAAGACTTTCCTGATGTCAAAGAACGCCGCCGTTGAGCAGCATCGCCGATTGCATCCGGCCGTCACCTGTTCCACGAGACGGACGAGCTGGTGTGTGGTGGAGTGTTCCTCTCGAAAACCGTACTGTGATGCCGGCAAGATTGAATAGGCCGCGATGTGCCTCAGAAGATGTGGCAGCCCTCTCAAGCAGCTTTCCCAGGGTCGCTAACAGGGCGATCGGGCGGTAGTTCTCTACGTTCCGAGCGGACTTCGGCGGCTTCGACAATATAATGACTTTTGCCGATTTCCAGTTTGCCGGAAAATGTCCCATGGAGAAGCAGGCCGTGAAGTGCGTAATAAGGTGAGTTGCGAGCGAGACAAGCATCTGTCGAAGGGCCTCATTCGGGATGTTGTCCTCTCCTGGTGCTTTCTTGGAGCGTAGTCGTCCAAGGGCTGCTCTCAGGTCGTTTTCAATAACCTTCGTTACCGTCATGGTGCCCTCCTCCGTTGTTCCATCCTCTTCAGGAAAGTCACTAGGATCATCTGGTACCAGTGGATCCGGTGTCGACGTGAAAGTGGTCTCTAGCATAGTAGCTGCAAATTCAGCCTTTCCCTCTTCCGTGATAAGAGGGCCACCAGGTGAGTCGATCGGTGGGTCGATCCGAATGTTGTGGCGAAGAGAAGCTGCCATTCTCCAGATGCTCCCATCTTCGGTTCGGAGGGAAGCAACCTTCCTTTCCCACGTCGTCTGCCAGTGGTCCTTGATGAGCTGCCTCACTTCGGCTCGTTTTCTTCTAAACCGTGCCCCATCCGTGGGACATTTGGTTCTTTAAAATCGTCGTCGAAGCCGATTTCTTTAGCGGATGCGGCGAAGGATGGAATGCGGCAGCGTCAGATGTCCAGAAGGGCTGACCACTTTTATTGGCACGGTGTTCTGTAATGCTTGGTCCACGCCAGCTGTTATGACAGAAGCATATTCATCCAGCGTAGCTTGTGACGTCAGTGATGGCGGCTTTTCCGGTAAAATGTCGGACAAGATCTGCCTGTACTTTGCCCAGTCTGTTTTATCCAGGCATCGCACCGGCCGTGGGGGAAGTAACGTTGGGCAGCATCCTAGATAGGCGCAGACAGGGTAGTGGTCGCTGTCCAACGTCGGTGTCGCCACGAGAGAAAGGTGCAGCGTAATGTCTTAGACGTCTTCGCTCCTGCCGAGGTGCTGATGCGTTGGCCCATGTGGACCCGCGACGCGTACTCCGTTGTTCTGCAGCATTCTTTGCATTTAGATCCCCGAGAAAAAGCGACGACCGTGACCCGGAGAAGATGACTTCGAAGTCCCGTGTGGCTAGAGGTCGTTTTGGGGGGAGATAGAGTGACCCCACTGTGGGAGAGCCGAGCGAAGTATCTACTTCAATTGCTGTCGCCTCTAGATGCATTCGAGTTGGTAGGTCAATTTTTCTCGCAACCAGGTCAAGGGAAACGAGAACCGCCGTGCCCCCTCCTCTTGTTTGCCGGTCATCTCGGTAAACTGCAAAGCCTGGAAGGCCGTATGAAGTTCCAGGATGGAGATGAGTCTCTTCCAGACAGACGATTGAGATTCTTGCCTTCCGTAGAAAGGCAAGCAATTCAGGGGTCTTTCGCTTCCAAGCGCCGCCGACATTCCATGTGGTTAGGATGATAGATTTATTTGATTCTCGCCTATGGTCCATTTTGGTTTGGGAAGATAGCGGTAAGGGCGACAGTTAAAGCTTGCAGCTGTTGTTGCAATAGCGCAGCAGGGGACATCAATGCTTCCAGGATGGAAGAGAGGGATGTAGCCAAAGTTGGAGTCGGCATCTGCGAGTCTGCAGCCCGCCTCTTCTAGAGAAGCGGAATTTTTATTTCTTCCGCCGTCTCCCTGGCGACCGGAGCCGGCGTCGTGAGTGGAGGAAAGTCAAGATACTTGCACATAGTCGGACGTTGGGTTGCGTTGGTTGGGTTTCCCGGCTTCCATGCGTTGAAGGTACCGGCATCTTCTGTTGATGAGAAGGCAACTCTGTTTCAGCGGCGGTGTTCTTCGCCCCCTGGGTTGATGCGCCTTTCCTCCGGAGGCTAGCCATCTTCATCTCCTTCTGGTTGGCGTAGACAGGGCAGGTCCTGAAAAATGTACGATGGTTTCCTCCGCAGTTAAAGCAACAAGTCTTCTTCCTTTCCTTGTCCGGACATTGGATGCCTTCATGTGCACCAGCACAATTGTAGCATCGCGGGGCTGCCGTGCAATTCGAAGATGCGTGTCCGAATCGGGTGCACCGATAACACATTTGTGGCTCCCTGTGCTGATATTTTGCCACCCTGACACGGGAATTGCCGATGTATCTTATAGAAAGCATTTCTTTTGTTTGCCATTCAGTGTTTTCCTTGACAACGACAAGGAAGAAGGTTCCCTGCCGCACCAGATGGACCCGTTCCACCGGCGTGGCCCCTTGGCGTAAATATCCTCTTTCAGTAGCTCAACTGGGTAGGTGTACGGAAGTCCACGAACCGCGTAAATATTGGCTCGTTGCGATTTCGAGCCCCAGGTCGAGAATTGTGCATTTGACTGCACCAACAGCTGCTTTACGGCCGCATAATCAGTCCCAGTCTTTAGTTGAAGTCTCGTCGAGTCGGCTGTGTGAGTTGCAGTAAAGGACTTGTCCGTTCCCTTGGATCGGACAAGTTTCAGCAAGGCCGCGTGGTCTACTACATCGTATATGATGAGTGCCGGGGGGCGTGGTTCCTTATTTCGGCTTGCCGGGGATCAAGATGATGCAGATGAATTTTCAGCCTCCATCGCCACGGGAGCAGAAGAGAAGTCCGGGTACGTCACGAGCGGTAGGTATTTATTACTCGTGCATACTGGGCGCTTATTAGTTGCTTCTTCAATGGAAAGGAATGATGCGCTACGCTTCCCGGCTCCTCTGGGATCCTTGACGTGTCGCCAGTCGTCGTTGAATTTCGCTGCAGGGGCAGACGGCCCGTCCTGATGCAGGGAACATCCATATTTAGAGCGCCGACAGTATGAACAGGGTTTGAAGAAGTATTTTCCGGCTGCTGGTCGAGAAGAGTCCTTCTAGTGTCCGCTGGCAGCGGCACGATGTCCATATTGGGCGCCACGAGCGCCTTTCCTCGCTATCTCTCGATTATTAAATGATGTCAGCAACCAGGGTTAGAAGTATCCAGTAGAATATTCCAAAGGAAGCGTGCGTCGAAATTTCAGTAGGTATATCACCACGTCAGGTCTTCCTTTCCTCAGGTGGGTCGGTGAAGGTCACTCGGCGATTCTACGGAGTTCTCTTAAGGACTCCGTCCGTGTCGTACCATTTCGGGGCTTAATGGCCCCGAAATGGCCGTTACACTTTCGCCGCTTAGCCGGCAGCTGGTCTTTTGCTTCGCCCGTCGCTGCCTGCGGGCGTGGATGTTTATCCCACAGGAAAACCGCGACATCAGTGATGCCGCGGAGTTCCCCGTGGAAAGAGGATGCCGCTTTACTTCTGAAGGTCCGGGTCTGCTCCCGAAACGCGCTTTCCAGCGGTTTCACGCCGGAGAAGGTCCAAAGTGCACTATTTCCTGGAATCCATCCCAGCTGGAGTGCTGCACGAAGGTTCCTCCTTTCCGTGACGTGCAGCTTGTTCCTTGCGCCGTCGCACATGATGCCGCAGCATTCGGGTGCGGCGTACGCAAGGGTTGGGCGTAGCACCGCCGCGAGCAGGTGGACTCTCCTCCGCAGCGTAAGGCATGGATTGCACAGGATTGGAGCGAGTTGATTCCGCCGGGATGCCGCGATGCCGGATGCCCTAATCACATGGTGCCGCATGGAGAGACGATTGTCGAGGACGACGCCCAGGTATAGCACCGTCTCCACCCAGTGGACCTCCGTCGCACCGACGAGAATTTCGCCGGGCTCCTTCGGTCCCTTGGAGAAGACGATCGCCTGGGTTTTATCCTTTTTGACACCGAATCTTCAAAGGGAATACCATGAGATGAGGTCGTCGACCGCTAACTGAAGGTAGCGCACCGCCAGGTGCTGTCGCGATGATCTCGCCAGGATCGCCATGTCGTCCGCATACGTCGCTACGAGGACGTTGCTTCCGAAGTCCACCGGGATGTCCGCAGAGTAGATGCTAAAAAGAAGTGGTGAGAGCAAACTACCTTGTGGAACGCCCGCTCGTATTCGCCGCTTCTCTGATGAAGCTTGTCCCCAGCTGACCCGGAATGACCGTCCTTGCAGCCAAGATGCCGCCAAATCCGTCCACCATCCAGGAAATCCGAAGCAATCCAGCTTCCACAGCGGTCCCTCGTGCCACACCCGATCGAACGCCTTGCTGACGTCAAATAAGGCGCCAACGGTGGAATGCCGTCGGTTAAAACCTTCAGTGACGAAGTTCAGCAGGCGCGTGACCAGGTGCGTTGTGGAGTGTTAGCGTTAAGCGAATTCCAAAGGAAAAGATTACGGGAAAATTTGAGAAGAGAATCCAAAAAAATGTTAATCGTGCATCTGGGAGTTTTAGGGAAAGAAGTGAACTGTCAATTCGGCCAAATGCGATAATGGCGGAAGATTAGCCAGCATTTTGTAAAAGACCAACTTCTTAAATTCCTACTTTGAAAGGGCCTTCACCAGCGTCTCGCCGAATGCCTCCGTTGGCTAACTGAATAGCTCCGGAAAACCGATGCCCAAGGTTGAAATCTCATACTATAGGAATAGAACGTTAGCCGAAAAATATTGGGACTAATAAATCCTCCGGGCCCGATCCGATGCCCACTCGTATGAGGAACTCACGTGAAAATGGTGCCGTACATAAAAATTATATTTAAAAAATCGCTTGTAAATCCCAAAATCTCAGTGGTGGAAAACGCCTAATGTAATACCATCATTTGAAAACGAAGGAAAGGAAGATAAGAGCAATGAGAGACCTCTTACCCTCACGCCCATATCATGCTCCAAGGTCAAGAAACATATAGCTTTCAGTTCGATCGTGAGATATCCCGATAGCAAGGAGTTCATAATGAACAATAAGCACGGTACCGAGAATGTAGTTCCTGCGAGACATAACTTGCGCTTTTTGTTCATCATTCCTCATTTAGGGCCAGTAACATTCCAGTGGACGCCGTTTTTCTAGATTTTGAAAAGGGTTTTGACAAAGTGCCAAGTAGTAAATTACTCACACAATGGAACTCATAAATGTACAAGCATATGGCATGGACATAAATGGTATGCGCTATAACTCAATAGAAATAACTGAGGGTGTTCTCCAGGGAGTGTTATCGGGCCTCTTTTATTCCTTATTTACTTAACGAAATTAACTCCGTAGTCACCAATAAGATATGTATGTTGGCCGACGTTGCAGTGGTTTACCGTGATATATTGATCCGTGATCCTGAGGACACAGCAGCTCTATCAGGTGACCTCAATGCTCTGCAACTCTGGTGCGACACTTGACATTTAGAACTAAACTTAAAAATGTGCGTAGTTTTGTATTTTTGTAAAAATAGCCCTTCCCTCTCGAACGCCTACTGCATTGGGAAGACCGAAATGGAATGTGTACACTTAATTAAACACAGGCGTTACTCTCACTCACGATCTCTCCAGGGTGAAACAAATACGGGGATTACGAGGACAAAATAAGAAAAATTAGGATTTTTTGGAAGGGTACTAGGTAAATGTGATGAAAAAGTCAAAGAGAAATTTTATCTGTCGCTAGTTAGGCCTCATTTAGTATATGCTGCAAGTATATGGGATACACACGAATTTAGATCAATTGTCGAATTGGATCGCGTGCAGCGGAGAGGAGCTAGTGTTGTGAAACGTCATTATGATAAACTTCGTAGCATTTACAAAATATTAGGGGAGCTAGGCTAGGAATCACTCTCGGAGCGAAGATTCAATTACAGATTGAATCTCTTGCATAAATTGGAAGGATGCCTCTTTAACAGTGACGTTAAAAATGTATCATTACCCCTAACGTACTACGGTAGGAAAGATAATGTCAATAAAATTAGACAGATTGTGTGTTAAACAGATTTAAGATGTAAATTATTCCACGGACGATGAGGGATCAGAATAAAATACAGTTTTTGCCACCGTGCCGAAAGTTTGGTGGTTAAGTGGTTTGAGTCAAGGGTAATCCGGGGTGTAATCATCCCCTGCCGCACACCCTGGCAGTGGCTCATGAGGTACTACATAAAATTAAGAAAATGCATGCTCAGCTCGCCTTCGCGTGATAATTAATCCGTCCATTTCGTCTCTTCTTCGACTCAGCGTTGCCCACTTCTCCTGCAATCGTCCTTTCCTTCATCCGCCGCTAACTCCTATGGACTTTATTAATTAATTAAAATTTATGTATTACTTTGCTTAAGAAGACAGGAAACTATGTTATAATTTAAAAACGAGATATTCATCTCAACGGTTTGCAGATGGGATGCCTTTACGTCATTTTAAAGGAAAAATGCCGAGACTTTTCTAAACACCTTCATGCTTTACCATTGCAAATAATTTAAAAAAAACATGCCACATGTACAATTTGGGCAAATTAATTATCATCGGAATGCAGAGAAAAATGTATCCATTTCATCGGTACGATCGGAGCGGTGATAACATTGGGTGATTAAGGCCGATTGTGTTTCGAGAGTCGTGGGTCGGTATTTCAATGAAATCAGGGAAAGATTTCACTTTCATGCCACTATCTCAACTTTAGTACCGTTGAAATGATCCCAAGAGTCTTCTTTCATAAGAAAGCATTTCCACCATGCTAAACCTGAAACTGCATCATGAAAATATAGTTATTTTAAAGGCAAAGATTATTTTATGAGTCAAAATACACGAACCGGGATCGAGGATTAAATTTATTGTATATTTTTATACTATAAACAGCTCTCAATAAGCATGTACTCCACCAGAGGCTTTGTTTGATATGTAGATAGGATTGAGCAGGCTTAATGCTAAGCCCCAACGGCGTGTGGGGCTTAGCATTCCCGCCATAACCGTGTCATTGTGAGTGGTTCCTTAGAAAGTATGGGTACTCCAAAAACTCGCAACTTGTGTAAAGCTGAAGGTGTGCGGGGCTATCACCCAGAATTTCACAAGGCCCTTCCGAAAAGTAACTGAGTACTCAAACGACTGGGCTGCCACGCACGTCCACTTAAAATCTCCGTTTATTTGGCGCCATCTTCATTGGTGAGGTTAGCATTGCTGGGGACGAAGATCGTGTGTTGTCGAGTGCAACCAATAATGGCCCTCATCTGATAATCAAAATCAAAAGAACTGGTCCGACTTTTTCATAAATACTGATAAAATTAGGTCACCAGAAAGGGTATATTATTGATGTTCTCTCTGCTAAACTTGTGAATCCCTACAAACACGGAACTAACACCCGGAATCAACAGGTTTGTGCGTAAAAATTATCGCTAGCAATTTTTTCCTGACGTGTACGCGGAGTGTTGTATACAGACCGTCCGTTAAGTGTACGCATGATAACAGATTGCATTGGTATGGGTAAGATGACAGTGCACACCATTATCACTGAAAATTTGGCGATGCGAAAGATCTCTTCTAAGGTAACCAACTGCCTGACGTAAAAGACATCGTGCCGATTCCCCAACCCCATTACAGTCCCGACTTGGCACCAGCAAAATATTTCCTATTCCCTTTAAAAGTGCAATCCTCCCTCAAAAGACACCCCCGTGGGATCCTTAGTGCCGTCAAAGAAGCTTGCACGCGTACCCTTAAGGAACATCCGCCTACCAGGGGGCCTTCGAGTCGTGGATCGAGTCGCTCTGGTAAAAGTCGGTCCAAGCTCAAGGGATGTACTTTCAAGAATTTTGAGGCACTGTAGCAATATCTGAAATAATTTTTTTACGTTCAACCCTTCTTCGACTTCGCGTGACACCCATTTTCTTCAATCCCGCCAAGATGCCTGATCACTTCCTCCTGCTGATTATAAAATCATTTCACTCATTTAACCAACATTTCCCATTCCACGTGTCCCAGTCCCCAACATTAGGTTACAACTTCCAACAGTCCATGAATCCACTTTTGCTGTCTTCTGTGAATTTCTCCCAATAACCCACTCTTTCTCCTTTCTTAAGGCTCATAATTTATTCGCTTGTTCTTCTTTTCTTCCGTCCGACATTTTATCCTTTTCCTGAAACGCACGTCTCAAAAACTTCCACTTCTCTCTTCGACAAACTCGCCTTCTCGTGCGCGCCCATAATACCCTTTGTTTTCCATTTGAATTTGTTTATTCTCCTTATTAACACATGCGTCATTTGTGCAATATAATTCTACACCGTCACGCGTCGAGGGAGTAGACCTAAATCCAACTCGTGTTCCATTAATCGCCCCCGTTAATTTCCGAGTACTCGGGGCCCGTTCCCCCCTCCGATGGAAACGGGGGGCGGGTGGGTGGAATGGGGGATTTCCGGCGACGAGCGGCGCAAATGTCATCACTCACAGGGGGCGAGTCCCCCCCCCCCCCCACATTCCCCGTCCACGCCCGCCCCTGTCTTGCACGGGGCCAATTCTCGCTCGGTCTCCCGTACATTTTCCGCAGTTTCTCCGTGAGGGGGGTGTGTAGGAGGTGTCGGGGTTGGCTCCCCCCCCCGAAGCATCAGGGGCACCACCGACACCGAGATCTGCATCCGGGCGAGGCTCTAAAATGGCGCGCACCAAGACGTCCTCCGACGAGAAAAGTCCATTAAGTGTGGGAGGGCGTCGCGGTAGTGGCTTCATTAAATCAGGCAGCGCTAAACGCCGACCCCCGCCAGGCAAGCGCCTCCCTCCATCCTCCTCGCTGGAGCGACTCCAGCACGTGCAAGGTGTTACAATGTGCGCGCTGTTTTCCAGACCCTCTCCATTTACCAAAACTGACTTATTCCCGTGATAAGGGCCCGTAATGTGTTGGTGCCCTACGCCTCCTCCCTCGATGGGTGTTCGGGCGCCCTGGTGCTGAGTAGAGTGCCGCAGCCAGAGGGCGAATGAGTGAGTGGGTGGGTGCGTGGGGCGAATGCCGCCCTCACTGCTCGCGGAAGCAGGGAGCGCTCGTGTTGCGGGAAAAAGACGCCCTGTGGACGTAAGACGAACGAACGTACCTTCGGCGGTGAAACAATGGAAAAACGAAACAGCCGAGGCCGTAAAAGCGATTGGCCCTGAGTTAGTTTTGGGGTGAATAAGGTGACAAGTTATTTATTTATATATCGACTTAATTGTGCGCGATCGAGGCTTATATTTCTGCCTATGGAGACTTCCACCACACCTTTAGACATTACATTGTAAGTAGTTATGGTACCCAAGCCCCAAGTGGAGGAAAATCTACCTAGGCGGGAATGGAACGATAGACCTCTTGAATTGCCAGGGCCTTACCCCGCTGCTACCGGGGCCGATAAAAATCAATTGGTTTACAATTGTCCGTTAACAAGTCACCTGATGAATAGATTAGTTTGAGGTGCCACTTTGTGGAAGCGATTCATATCGGAAAAGAAATACTTAGATATTCGACACATTTTATTAAACACGACCTAGGTTTCGACTTACAAAGCCAATCCAAAACCTGATGATGACTTTGTGAGTGAAAACCTAGGTCATGTATAATAAAATATATGTGGAATATCTAAGTATTTCTTTTCCGAAACTAGTCAACTTCTACATCTACATCTCCACAATACTCCGCAAGGGCGTGTGGCGGGGGGTGTTAGGTCACCAGCCGTTCATGGACAATCCCAATCATGTTACCTCCACTCAATTATCAGTAGAATGCCCTGTTTTTACCTACGCCCTTACACAAACCCAGTGCCAATTAAGTTTACGGCCATTACGTTTTTCCAAAGATGCTCGGGTTTTCGGTGTGCGGTGTGAGGACTAGGGTACTTTGATGCTCCCCCTTCCCAAGGGACAATGGAGACGAAATGAAATAGAGTGATGTCGAGAGGGGAGTGCGGCGCGCAGCGGTCATCGTCGCGGAGCGCACCCCTCTCGTGTCGGGGGCAGAGTCCAGTTGCCAGGGCGACGCCAACTCCTTGCTGCTCTCATGGTTGAGATGGTCTGCCGATCCCCTGAGGAGAATGCCTCCGCTTGCGAGGGCGTGTCCGGGCGCGACTCGGGAGGGCGGCCCTTCGCAAGTGGAGGGGCCCTGAAATTCTTTGTCCATCTTGAGGGACGGTTTCCCGGTTCACGGCCAAGCGGGTCTCCGGAGCCATGCGAGCTCTTTTCACAAAGGTAGCAAACACGGTGTTTTACGAGGCATAGAAAACAACCAGATCAGTGGAAAATACTTCAGCAAAAAAGGGGAGTGGCTATTGCACGATATTCGCCTAGAAAAAAATAAAAGGAGAAAATATCACTTCAGTACGATTAAATGACAATGAAAAACATTTACCTAGAACCCATCGCCAGAGGTTAGATTTTAATATTAATGTGTGAAGTGACCAATGAGAACATACACTATATGTGAACCAATCAATAGATTTACGGCTCTTTTAAGAGGCACGGTGTGGACTTTCACAGTCAGTAGCGCAGAGGTGTCATGATTCCGCGAGACATGCGCGCAATTCGAGCTAAAAGGCTTCCATTGTTGACCGATTTCGCCCCCAGGGGTCTTTGCCACGAGGCCCCTGATCGATATCTGAGGAGAGATGCGACAACATTGAAGGCTATTTCGACCGATATCCACGGAATAGAAAATTCAGCGACTGTCGTCGTCCTTGGTAATAATAATTCGCCACCGGGTCCGGGAATAATATCCATTCCTCGTAAACACGCATCGGGGAAACCTGAATCTCATACACTCTGCTCAAGCGTATTGTGCTGTGCCGGGCTGCGGGTGAACTCCCTAGTTGAATGTTAACTGTGCAAACATTTGGTCTTTGGTGGCCCACAATGGATCCTTTAGAAACCAATTATGAAGGAAATACACACTGCGGTGAGAACAAGATGCCTCTTACTCTTTAGAAAGGACATCAATAGGGGAATTATGAATAAGCGCCAATCCAGTGAAAATCCATCCATTGCCATCAATTTGCGCGCGTTTTGAATCGAGGTGAGCGGCAGAAATGGGTGTCCTTTAATCCCATACCACCGTGTATTATGAAACCCAAGAACTTTTCTACCTGCGCGTGAATTATTCGGATGGTCCTTTTCTTTTCGAGTAGGCGGAAAGAGACGTGAAAATGATTCCATCTTGTCAAGAGAAGGGGAATTAATCAAGCATAATAAAATTAGTATTGATTGAAAATTAAACAGCTAGAAGTGGCAAATAGAAGTAGGTTGTGCATATAAAAACGGCTGGCGACAAATTAAAAGTTCCACGCAAGGTTCCACTATAACCACTGGTCCCTGTCCCTGATCGTGACTTTAGCATGACTCACCTCGCGTGGGAAATGCTAAAATATGGAAACGCCTTGACCTGTCCATCGCTCGCAACATTTTACCACCAAGAATTTTCATCCCCTTAGCTACCATGCAGTATTTTGACTCTGAGGTTTCTCTCCACTTTGCTTGTTACTCGTTCATTGTAGACTGCACCTAGAGAAGAAATATTCAAGCACAATACTTATTTGTCGTTTTGAAAGGTTACTATTTTGTAAAAGTCAAAAAATAATAATCCCTGGATTACAAAACAATGTGGCATTACTATAGTTGGGCTACCAAGCAATCGAAGCTGAGTGAAACAATCGGCAGAAATAGTCAATGATAGATTGGCAAGAGGGGGATTCCTCTTTCGCCTGTCTGCTGCGGTGTGTCGCAGTCCTTGGCTGTGTCCTTGGAGGCCATGAGGTGCATGTCCATGTTTGATTTCCCCTTCTTAATTTTCAGATCAGCAAGATCTGTCTTGTTTTGGTGGAGGACTGAGTATAAATGGTTTTCGTTTAAATTAAATTCCTTTATCGTATATTATTATTATGATTAGGCAATCTACCGGTTAAGGTAGGTCTTTGGATGGACAAAGCTACTAAATAAATATTTTGTGACTCCTAACAAAACACAAAATCCAGCATCCTTAATAAATAGATAAAGAACGTACTACGGCCGAGTGCATGGAAAGAAAGTAAAACCCAAAGCCGTACACTTAAGGGCACTTATAGGTGGAATATAGAAGGGGGTGGGAAAGTTATTGTTTGGCGGGAAGCCAGAGGCCAGTGACCCGTCACTCAAACAAATGAAATTTAAAATAAATAGTTCTACCAATTACTCCCTTGATCAGGTATTTGCACACCAAATTGACCTTCACAAGTCGCAACCACACACACACGCAGGGTTTACGGGGCGGGAAGCCCGACGCCAGTGACCCGTCACTCAAACAAATGAAAAAATAAAATAAATAGAAGAATGATCTTCTCTGAAGAGGCCTGCTTAGCAGGCGAAACACCTGGTGTCAGGTTTTTCGGCACTTTCCCCTCCAGCACTGTACTTTTGTGTCGTCCGAGTTTGAGTGACGGGTCACTGGCGCCGGGTTTCCAACCCCGTAAACCCTGTGTGTGTGAGTGTTTGTGACTTGCGAAGGTCAATTTGTTTGCAAATACCTGAGCGAGGGAGTAAGTGTTATATAATTTTAATTTATTTTTTCATTTGTCTGAGTGACGGGTCACTGGCGTCGGGCTTCCCGCCCCGTAAACCCTGCGTGTGTGTGTGGTTGCGACTTGTGAAGGTCAATTTGGTGTGCAAATACCTGATCAAGGGAGTAATTATTTGAACTATTTATTTTATTTTACATTTGTTTGAGTGACGGGTCACTGGCGTCGGGCTTCCCGCCCCGTAAACCCTGCGTGTGTGTGTGGTTGCGACTTGTGAAGGTCAATTTGGTGTGCAAATACCTGATCAAGGGAGTAATTATTTGAACTATTTATTTTATTTTACATTTGTTTGAGTGACGGGTCACTGGCGTCGGGCTTCCCGCCCCGTAAACCCTGCGTGTGTGTGTGGTTGCGACTTGTGAAGGTCAATTTGGTGTGCAAATACCTGATCAAGGGAGTAATTGGTAGAACTATTTATTTTAAATTTCATTTGTTTGAGTGACGGGTCACTGGCCTCTGGCTTCCCGCCAAACAATAACTTTCCCACCCCCTTCTATATTCCACCTATAAGTGCCCTTAAGTGTACGGCTTTGGGTTTTACTTTCTTTCCAGCATCCTACTCTACATCAGGTCCCTCTTCATCTCTGAGTACTTTCTTCTTCCCATCATCCCGTCCAACATTCCTATCCTATTCCTTCCCTTTCCTCGTTTGTCTAACATTCTCCCCTCAATTACAGTCTTCAACATCCCGCCGCCGGTCAATATCCCCTTCATCCACTTTTCCTGCCTCCATAGGATTGCTCCCAACAAACCCCTCTCTTCACCCACCATACCAAGTACTTCCTCATTTGTTTTCTTCTCTGTTCATTTCACCTTCTCCATTCTTCTCCACACCCACATTTCAAAAGCCTCCAATCTACGTCTATCCTCCTGCTTCAATGACCACGTTTCCGCACCGTACATACAGGTAGCTACGCTCCATATCAAAGTTTTTACGAGTCTTTTCTTAACATCCTTACTCAAAGTCCCTCTCATAAACTCCCTCCTCCTTTTGAAAGCCTCTTTGCCGAGCGCAATTCTTCTTCTTACGTCCCTACTACTCTGACCGTGTTGGTCCAAAACGCTTCCGAGATACGTAAACTGTTCTACCTGCTCCAGTTTTTGCCCTCCTATTTTAATGCCTAGCTTCGCCTTTTTCTTTCTTAAAAATCGCATTACCTTTGTTTTATTAATATTGATTTTAATACCATGCATTTCGCACTGAATTCCAATTCACTCAGCAATACTTGCAGCCCCTTGGCTGGCTGACAAACTAAAACTGGTAGAATCAGTTAGGTTTGCTGGTCATCAGCAAACCTACTAACTAACTAATTCTACGAATTCCCCGCCCACTTTCATTCCTACATCCAGTTCATCCCATGCCTCCTTAATCATTTCCTCTAAATACAGGTTGAAAAGCAACGGCGATAATGGGCAACCCTGCCTTACACCTCTTCCTAATACTGTCCATCCGGACTCCCCGTTCCCCACTCGCACCTGAGCAGTCTGAGACATGTATAGGTTGCGGATTAGCCTCCTTTCTCTTCAATCTATTCCTATTTTCTGCAATATACTCATTATTTTTTCCCAGTTTACACTATCAAAAGCTTTTTCGAAATCTACGAAACAGGCAAATACCTCCTGGTTGTGTTCTATATTCCTCTCGATTAATAATCTCATTACTGCAATGGCATCTCGCATACCTCTTCCCTTCCTAAACCCAAACTGATCCTCCCCTAAGTAATCGTTTGCCCTACTCTTTATCCTTTTGTTTATGATCCTGAGAACAACTTTAGCTGCGTGAGATATCAAACTAATTGTCCTATAGTCCTCACATGACGTGGCCTTTACCTTTTTCGGGATAGGAACTAAAACTGATCTCACAAAGTCTTTCTGCCAGATTCCTTCCTCATAGATACTACGAATCAGCCCATATAGCCTCTTCTTCCCTCATTTTATAAAATCATTCAGTAGTTCCGCAGGAATGTTATCCACCTCCACGGCCCTATTTAGCTTCATCTCCATTAATACCCTTTCTCTCTGATCATCGAGTATGCTAGGACCTAAACTGCCATCCTCTGCATCATGTTCCTTTAACTTTATTGGTGTAAGTTCTTTACTGTACAGTTCTTCTATATATTCCTTCCATTTCTCTTTGATCTTTACTGCGGCAACTATTATCTTACCCGCCCTATCTTTAACTGATAGCATAGATGTTCCTTTCTTACTTCCCGATAAAGATTTAACTTTACTGTACATTGCAGGAATTTCATCCTTCCTCTGCAAACATTCCATATCCTCCCACTTTGTTTTCCACCATGGTTCTTTTGCTTTATTTGTTGCCCGCCTTAATTAATTGTTCAATTATTTGTACTTCATTTTGCTAATCTCTGTGTTTACATTCTTCTTATTCTCCTCTCATTCATCTTTGTAATCATCTCATCCGTGATCCATGGTTTCCTTGTCCTTTTCGCATTAACGGGTCAAATAGTGTCTTTTACGGCTTTCGATCACCCTTTCTTGATACTTTCTAATTTCTCTTCGAAAGTACTTAGCTATTTACCATTCTCCATGATTTCATCTACCGCCTCTTTGTATTCCTTCCTTTTCAAACCATTTAATGGTTCTACATTCCATTTTCTAGCTCGCCGCCCCTGTCTTATCTTATTGAAACGGACGCTACATTTCATAACAACTAAAATGTGGTCAGAGTCCGCATCCGCTCCCGGGAAGCTTTGCGAATTTATCACGCGGTTCCTAAGCCTTTATCTAACCAGAATATAATCTAGCGGATACCTTTTTGAGTCACCTGGTGTTTTCCATATATACCTGCGCCTTTTATTGCCTCTAAACCAAGTGTTGGATTTCACTAACCCCTGTCTCCTGCAGAACTCAACTGCTTTCTCTCCGCCGTCATTCCGCGTGCCTAGACCGTAGTCCCCCACCTCATCACCATCTCTTCCTTCGTTTACCATTATATTACTATCCCCCATCCCTATCAAATGTTTCCCTGCAGAAACACACTCGGTTATGTCCTCTAACTCATCGTATTTCCTATCGACCTGTTCTTCCTTATGGTTGCTCGGTGGCCTGTATACCTGAATAATAACCAAGTTCATCGGTTCTGCTTTTATCTCCACTTGTAATATTCAATCCCTTACCTTCTCTATGTTTACTACGCTTGTTCCTACCTCTTCATTTAATACTACGGCAACCCCTCGTTGACTCTCGTCCCCGCCCCTGTATATTATTCTATAATTACCATTCCAGTAATCCCCGTAATCCTTCAATCTCACCTCGCATACCTGTAGACCTAAAATATCTAATGTTCCTCTTCCAATCTCTCGCTTAACATTCTCCAATTTCCCTGTCCTCATCATTGTCCTAACATTCCACGTTCCTATTCTAACTAATGCGGTCTTCTTCTCCTGCGTCTTCTGTCCTGCGTCTTCTGTCCTGCTGCTGCTGGTCTTCCGTTGCAAGGGTTTCGTTGGATGACGACCGCGGAAGCCTTGCCTCCCCCGCTGCCGGGCACGACACACGGCCAATTGGGCCGAGCCCCGTAGTTGCCAGGACTCAAAATCTCTTTAGTGACCGTCATATTTAACTTTGGAATGATAATTGAGGTGGTTTCCCGTTGCCTTCCTCAATAGTGTTTTTAACGTGACACCATCACTTACTGGCCGCCCCTCTGGGGTCAGACGCCATTGCAGCCGCCTCACTGAGGAACAGACACTGGGTGCACTACCTTTCGTTTGGCTCCTAACCTTCGACCTATCTGGCATGGGTCACTCTACCAGGAGAAATTATTATTACTTCCGCCAGAACAGCTCTAGGCTTCATCGGAACGCGCAAGCGTTTCCACCACGCCAAGGTTGTAGTCCGGGGAAGGTTTTTGGTTTCATAACGAATTACTTATTTATCTGGCAAATTTACCCAAGTGCAAATTTGCACGATATTTGATAGATTTTTACTGAATAATTTTCCTTTTTCCCTTCCTTATCCATATCTTCTCTAATCACTCACCCTTCCTAACTTCTGCTTTCTCCTTCTGCTACACATTTTTTGGTGAGTCGCGTAGTGTTATTGTTGATTACAAATTATTCGCTTGCTGAAGTGACGAACAGTTTCAAGTATACGTTGTGCTCAAAATAGTCAAGCGATTTTCTCTCCTAACCCCTCCTCCACACCTTACTTGCTCGGTGTCGAGGGTTTTAGTGCACGCCCCCGACGGTAACGATTCGCTCTCTCCCGCTGCAAAAGACGGGTTCACCATAATTGTGCTGATGTTTTATTTCAGATCCTTTAGAGTAATCAAAGCTATGAACTGAGTTAAATTCTCGATGAAGAATTGTTTTTGCTCTAGTTATGCCTTTTCCTTAATAGTCTAATTCCTCGTGAAAAACGTATTTATGATCTGACGCCCTCTTGATGAAGTATAAAGTAACAACTACTGTCGGTTCTTGCGTTGAGGAGTCTATAGTTTGGATAATTTCACCGTAAACTCCTAATTAATGTAAAATATTAATATTTTTACCTTTTTGAGACCTAAACCAGATGCTGAATTATTTTAGCAAGTTTCCATGCAATCAAACAAGGATATTTAATTTTTCATAGCATTTCATTCAAGGTAACGCGAGCAAAACGTATTCATCTAGTTCCTGCATGGTATTATCAAAAAAGAATTTTTTGGTTCAACTTCAGGTAATAATTAAGCTACGTACCTCCTTGGAATATATCAAGGAAGGCTAAATCACTATCGTGGATTCTGGGTACATTCAAAGATAAATTAGGAGAAATATTATATGTACCAGGTAGAAAAAGTGAGTAAAAGAGAGATTAAAGTAATATTTGGGGAACTGTGTGGTAAAGACAATAGATTAGCAACGTTAGACAGGAGGATAATTTAATGCAAATGGGATAGCTTAGGTCCATGTATAGTGGACGGTGAGATAGAAAGGGCATTAAGGAAGAGGAAGTCAATTGAGACCAATGCATTTGACAAACTTCCTTTGAAACTACTCAAAAGTTTAGAAGAACTTGGGAGGAAAACCTTTTACTGCCAAATTGGTAGCATTTATGAGGGAGGAAATTTACAGGACGATTTTTTTAGATTAGTGCTAGTTCCTGTTCCAGAAAAGAGAAAGGCACCCTTACGGGAAGACTATGCACAGAACAATAAGTTTGATATCCGGCGCAGCTCTAAAGTGGTTCTCAAGATCAAAAACAATAGGATAGAGAGTAGGGCAAATGATTACTTAGGGGAGGATCAATTTCAGTAATGATATTATTAATCGAGAGGAATATAGAATAAAATCAGGAAATATTTGCCTGTTTTGTAGATTTCAAAAAAGGGTTTGATAAGGTGAATTGGGAAAAATTAATGAGTGTATTCATGAAATTAGGGATAGATTGGAGGGACTGGAGGCTTATATGCAACCTGTACATGTCTCAGACTGCTCAGGTCCGAGTGGGGAACAGGGAGTCCGGATGGGCAGTGTTAGGAAGAGGTGTAAGGCAGGGTTGCCCATTATCACTGTTGTTGTTCAACGTATACGTAGAGGAAATGATTAAGGAGCCATGGTAAGAACTGTAGGTAGGAATAAAATTTGGAGGGGAATTCGTAAAATCAGTTAGTTTTTAGTATGACCAAGCTTTAGTTTGTCAGTCAGCCAAGGTGTTGCAGGCATTGCTAAGTGAATTGTAAATAGAGTTGCGATAAATATGAGATAAGAATAAATGCAAATAAAAAAAGGTCATGTGGTTTTCCAAAAAGAGGAAGGCTAATTTAAACGTTTAAATAAGAGGAAAAGCAAAGGTAGAGCAGGAGGACCAATCTCGGAAATATTTTGGACCCAATGGTATAACTAATGAATATGTTGCCGGAAAAAGGGATCGATTGGAGGGATAAATGGTTTATCCGCAATCTGAGGTTATCTCAAACTAATCAGATGATTGAGGTGGGATAAGATATAAGAAAGGTAGTGTAAGGAATTTTAGTAAATCTCTCGCTTAACATTCTCCAATTTCCCTGTCCTCAACATTGTCCTAACATTCCACGTTCCTATTCTAACTAATGTGGTCTTTTTCTTCTGCGTCTTCTGTCCTGCTGATGTCGGTTTTCCCTTTCATGGGTTTCAGGGGATGACGGCCGCGGAAGCCTTGCCTCCCTCGCTGCCGGGCAAGACACACGGCCGATTGGGCCGAGCATCGTAGTTGCCAGGACTCAAAATCTCTCTATTGTCCATCATTTAAATCTTCGGAATGATAATTGAGGTGGTTTCCCGTTGCCTTCCTCAATAGTGTTTTTAACGTGACACCATCACTAACTGGCCGCCCCACTGGGGTCAGATGCCATTGCATCCGCCTCACTGAGGAACAGACGCTGCGTGGACTACCTTTCGTCTGGCCCCTAACCTTCGACCTATCTGGGTGGTATTGGTTATCCTACCAGGAGCAATGATTATTTCTCCCGCCAGCACAGCCCTAGGGGTCATCGGAATGCACAAGCACTTCCACCACGTCAAGGTTGTAGTCCGGGGAGGGATATAGTTCCCAGAGTGCCTTACCCGGGAATCTAACCCAGGCCTCTCCGGTCAGCTGTCTACGCTCTACCCCCTGGACTACCGCGAGCCAAAATATATATGTATATTTATATATACATACATATATGTATACATATATATGTATTTATATATACATATATATGTGTCTACGAGGGTCACCCGGAAAGTAGTACCCGTTCGTGCCGCATGAAGTGCTGACGACGCGAGTAGCCGCTGGACGAGGTCAGATAGCTTCAGTGGCTTGTCTGCCTTCTCTGAGCCAAGTTGCGTGACGCTAGCATTGCCTGTGTTGTTTCTGTGATTGTTTACAATGTTTAAAAAAATTGAGAACGCCGCCAGTTGTGAAGTGAGGGCAGTGATTAAATTCCTCAATGCAAGAAACGTTCGCCCATGTGATATTCATCGCCAATTAAAGGAGGTGTATGGAGACAATGTAATGGACGAGTCGTCTGTTCGGCGGTGGTGTCGCAACTTCAACATGGGGAGGGGGAACACACACGACGATGAGCGTTCGGGGAGACCGTCTGTCATTACAGACCAACTGGTGAGCTCAGTTGACGAATTCGTGAGGAACGATCGGCGCGTCACAATTGATGACATCTGTGAGCATTTTCCCAATGTTTCTCGAACAATTGTTCATGAAATTGTTAAACACCATCTGCATTATGCAAAAATTTGTGCAAGATGGGTCCCTCGCGTATCTCAATGAGCTGGCGGCGAAGGACTATGCAGCAGGAATACAGAAACTTGTCACACGTTATGACAAATGCCTTAATTTGCTTGGAGATTATGTTGAGAAGTAGTTTAAAGTATCCTCTTTCAAATAAAATGTTTTATGTTTGTTAATATTTACTTTTGTGTCTTTATTTCACGAACGGGTACTACTTTCCGGATGACCCTCGTATATACATGTATGTATATACATATTTTAATTATTACTATTAGGTAATCTATCGGTTTAGGTAGGTTTTTGGATAGCCAAATCAATATTTTTGTTATTCTTACAGAACACAAAACCTACCTTAACCGGTAGATTACCTAATAATAATAAAAATATCTACTACTTAAGGTGGGATTTCATTTTGTGAAAATTTAGCATAATTGCTTGGTAGTCGCTGAAATGAACATCCATATCACTTAGCCTAATATTTGGGGTAGAGCATGACCCAATTTGATACATTTCTTTGTGACTTTTAGACATTTGTCGGGGATTAGTGTTCTTCAAATGCACGTAATTAGCCCTCAATGGGAACTTTTTTAAAAGGCAGAACATTTGTATCTCCATTATTACCCTCATATTTTATTAACCATCTTTTCACAAATGTATTATGTTATGTTTTGAAATTATATGTGATTAAAGACTACATCATGTGAGGACTACAGGATAATAAGTTAGATATACCACGCAGCCACAGTTTTTCTCAGGATCATAAATAAAAGGATAGAGAGTAGGGCAAATGATTACTTAGCGGATGATCAGTTTGGGTTTAGGAAGGGGAGAGGTACGCGTGATGCCATTGCAGTAATGAGATTATTAATCGAAAGGAATATAGAATAAAACCAGGATTTAAGGGGAAATTGACCGGCAGTGGGATGTTGAAGACTGTGATAGAGGGGGGAATGTTGGATCGTATATTCTATTGACTTCTTCAGGCATACATTCCACCGAGCAACCATACGGAGGAAGAAGTCGATAGGATATACGATAAATTAGAGGGCATAATCGCGGGTGTTGCTGCTGGGAAACATTTGATAGTAATGGGGAATTGGAATGAGATGGTAGGCAAAGGAAGAGATGGTGACGAGGTCGGGGATTACAGTTTAGGTACGTGAAATGACCGCGGGGAGAAAGCAGTTGAGTTCTGCAGGAGACAGGGGTTAGTCATCACCAACACTTGGTTTAGACACCACAAAAGACGCAGGTATACATGGAAAATGCCAGGTGACTCAGAAAGGTATCAGCTAGATTATATTCTGGCTAAAAATAGGTTTTGGAACAAAAATTCGCACAGCTTCCCGGGAGCGGATGCAGATTCTGACCACAATTTAGTTGTTACGAAATGTAGCGCCTGTTCAATAAAGATAAGGTAGTGGTAGCGGGTTAGAAAATGGAATGTAGAAGCATTAAATAGATTTAAAAGGAAGAATTACCAACAGGCTGTAGAGGAAATCATGGAGGATGGTAACGAGCTAAGTACTATCGAAGAAAAATGGGAAAGTATCAAGGAAGGGTTGTCTAAAGCCGCCAAAGGCACTGTTGGAACCGTTAACGCGAAAAGGACCCGGAACCCATTGGTCATGGATAAGATGGTTACAAATATGAATTAAGGGAGAAAATGGAAGAATGTAAATACAGAGTTAGGCAGAATGAAGTGGAAAGAGTCTAACAACAAAATTTAGACGGGCAACAAAAAAAGCAAAAGAGGCAGGGTGGAAGTCGCATTGCGAGGATATTGAAAGTTTGCAGAGGAAGTGTGAAATTGATGCGCCGTACAGCAAAGTTAAACCTTTTTTGGGAAGTAAGAAAATATCGCAGTTAAAAATAAGGCGGGTAAGAGAATGGTTGACACAGAAAAGATTCAAGAAAAATGGAAGGACTATATAGAACTTTATAGTAAAGAACTTTGACCAACAAAGTTAGACATAGAAAAAGAACATGACGTAGAGAACGATGGTTTATGTCCAGGCAAACTCGACGATGAGATAGAAAGGGTATTAAGGGAGAGGAAACTAAATATGGCCGTGGGGGTGGATAACATTCCTGGGGAACTATTGAAATGTTTAGGAAAATGTGATAGAAAGAGGCATTATGAGCTGAGCCGTAATATCTAGGAGGAAGAATTTGGCTGGAAGACCTTGAGAGATGAGTTTCAGTTCATATTCCGAAAAAGGTAAAGGCTACATTATATGAGGACTACAGGAAAATAATTTGATATCACACGCAGCTAAAGAGGTTCTAAGGATCATAAACAAATGGATAGAGAGTAGGGCAAATGTTTACTTAGGGGATGATCAGTTTTGGTTTTAGGAAGGGGGGAGGTACGCATGATGGCATTGCAGTAATGAGATCATTGATTGAGAGGAATATAGAACACAACCTGGAGATAATGCCTGTTTCATAGATTTCGAAAAAGCTTTTGATAGAGTGAATTAGGAAAAACTACTTGGTATATTTCAGAAAATAGGAATAGATTGGATGGACAGGAGAATAATCGGTAAACCTTTACACGTCTCAGACCGCTCAGGTGCAATTGGGGAACGGGGTGTCCGGATGGGCAATGTTAGGAAGAGGTTTAAGGCCGGGTAGCCCATTATCACCGTTGCTGTTTAACCTGTATAAAGAGGAAATGATCAAAGAGGCATGGGAAGAACTGGAGGTAGGAATGAAACTGGGCGGGGAATTCGTAAAATCAGTTAGGTTTGCTGATGACCAAGCTTTAGTTTGTCAGTCAGCCAAGGGGCTGCAAGCATTTCCGAGTGAATTGGAAATTCAGTGTGACATACGTGGGATCAAAATCAATATTAATAAAACAAAGGTAATGCGATTGTATAGAAAGAAAAAGGCTAACCTAAACATTAAAATTGGAGGGCAAAAACTACGGCAGGTGAACAGTTTACGTATCTCGGTAGTGTTTTGGACCAACACGGTCAAAGTAGTAGGGACGTAAGGAGAAGAATTGCGCTAGGCAAAGAGGGTTTTACCAGGAGGAGTGAGTTGATGACAGGGACTTTGAGTAAGGATAACAAGAAAAGACTCGTAAAAAATTTTATATGGAACATAGCTATGTAAGCGGAAATTTGGTAATTGAAGCAGGAGGATAGAGGTAGTTCGGGGGCTTTTGAAATGTTGGTGTGGAGAAGAATGAAAAAGGTAGAATGGGTAGAAAGAAAACAAATGGGGAAGTACTTGGTATGATTTGCGAAGAGAGGGGTTTGTAGGGTTAAATCCTGTGGAGGAAATCCAGGAAAAGTGGATAAAGGTGGTAATTGGCCGGCAGTGGGATGTTGGAGACTGTAATAGAGGGGAGAATATTAGGCAAACGAGGCAAGGTAGGGAGCAGGATAGGGATGTTGGAAAGGGTGAAGGGAGGAAAGAAATACTGAGAGATGAAGAGGTACCTGATGTAGAGTAGGATTCTTGATTTCGTATTTTGTTAGGAATCATAAAATATTTATTATCACTCCAGTAATTTACGCTTTCTTTCCATTTCCCTCGCTTAAACATAAAATATCTGTATCTCGTCTTTCCATTTCTCGCCTAATGTTCTCCAATTTTCCTGGTCCAAACATTTTCTTAACATTCCACATTCCTATTCTTACTTCTTTGGTCTTATTCTGTGTTTTCTGTCCTTCAGCTGTTGGTTTTCCCCTGCGAAGGTTTTGCGGAATAACGGCCACGACCAAGGGTTTCGTGGGATGCATGGACCTTTGTCTAGCTCCTAACCTTCGACCTATCTGGCATGGGTGAGCCTACCAAGAGCAATGATTATTTCTCCCGCCAGCGCAGCTCTAGGGGTCATCGGAATGCACGTGCCCTTCCACCACGTCAAGGTTGTAGTGTATGGTGATACTCATTATCCCTATCTCGGCGAATCCCACGTCATAATGTACTCAAACGGAGACGTTCCCATTGAAAACGAAGTCGAGTCATATGACTTCAACTAGGATGATATTAGTAAAATCTGGTGATCTCCCGGCGTATTTGCATGATGAAGTCTCCTTGGGTCCTCCATCAGGTCATGGGTTCCATATTGACCCACTAGATCAATATGTAACCCCTTGAACCCGGTGAAAGACCCGAGTAAATTTCCTCTTAGTTTGATGATATGTTCCGTATTTTCTCATCTATTTGTCTTTATCAATTAAGCTTCTTTGTGAAATTATAATGCGTGTTTCATTTAATAAGAGTGATAAATCTAGAGATATCGAGCCTTAGCAGTTTAAGCCTGAAACCATTGAAGGAATGGGAATTATAATGAGCGCGCACACATTTGCGTTGTCTTTGAAAAATGCATATCTAATTGCTTTTTCCCATTTTTTTCAGGTAAGGAGTAATAATGCTCTGCTGATTTTGGAGCGCCGGAGATTCTGTGAGTGACATCACTTCATTTCAATCTTTAAGAGTATTTCTCGATGCCATTGCCTTTGGACTCCATTCTGCATGAGATTTGTTTACGTGTATGCAATTATGTGCATCTGAAGCCGCTTATGACCGTGCTTGATTGGGACAGGAATATTCTTCAACGGTTTTGCAAAAAATTCTTGGTGCCATGCTCGCATTCGTGCGGAATGATGAGTAATGTAGCGGATAGATTTTATATGAATTTCACGAATTAGTGACAGAAACGCAGCGAGTATTTCCTAGAGTCTAATGCCAGTGAACATACCTTTATTTGATCCTGACATTTTTAACAACTAGTCATCGCAGGTTAAGTAGAATTTTTGGGAATACTTTTTATGTCTTCTAGGTCTTCATGATAGATAATCGGTCGACTAACATAACATCATTTAGAAATTAGGTTTCTCCACTATGTATTTTTAGTTAAAAACTTGAGCACCACTATTAATCCGCAATAGTGCCACATCCATGGGCACCCTTAGTCTTGAAGTGCATACGAAAACGAAAATACGTTGCATGAAGTTAATTGTGTTTCCCTAGACAACAATATACACAGTGTTCTGGCGCGTGAATCCCAAGGAAATTCTCGGTGTATTTATTTATATGTAGATTTGATCGCGAGGTATTTTGTTTGATTTATGTACATTAAAATCGCGGGGTATATATATGGATGTAGATTAACACTATTTCGTCGTCAGTCGAATCTGACATTTCACACTGTATTAGTTAAGTCATTAATGTATGCTATATTACTCTATAAACGCTATGGTATCAATGAGAAAGTGATAAGATGGTTTGGAGATTCCAAAGAAACTGCGGGAGATGCCGCAACAGTAACTTTTAACGGAGTCATCCGCTAATGTGCATTTCAATGCAACAGTTTAAGTTTAAGAGGACGCCTCGGTAGCTTAAGTGGCTAAAGCACTCGACCGGATATTGAGGGATCTGGGTTCGAATCCCAGTCAAGGCGAATGATTTTTACACTCTGAAATTGTTGCATGGTTTGGAGTCTTCTCTTATCGCAAACAAACGGGGATCATATGTGGTTCGTTCTCAGCGGAGGTAGATATAACTTCAGGCATTCCTCAGGAAGGGTGATGGGGCCGCTACTATTCTTAATAGACATTAATGCATAAGCTCCCGAGTGTGTAGGGGACTGGTGCCTTAAAATACCTCAGCAAAGATTGTGCAAGCATGGCTGTCGACCTGAGACTTTTCACCGCACGTTCTTGCGCCTACTGCGAGGTATGATGTAGATGTAGATGCTCATGTATTCCGTTTTCATCGGAAAACTCACGAATGAGGAATCAATCACAGATGGAAAAAACCAAAACCTGAATCCATTTAAAGTTTAAAAAAATTTGAGTTACAATTGGAATCAACATCCAAGTTTTAGAGTGATTAACATTCTTTTCTATTTTAAATGGCAATTTTACAACTGTATTCCTGATAAAAAATCAAATGAAAACGGCATTAACTTTTAGCATAAATTGCGAGGGACAGGAAGAAATGTCTCTGGGACTAGACAAACATTATACTAGGAAACATTTTCCGAACATAATCTAACGAATGAAGCGATGCATTTTATCATAAATGTCTTAATAATTATTTTATTCAGATGGTTTTCATAGCATTCGAAAGATTTCAACCTGCGTTACCTGAATCTCTTTGCAAGCGTTGAGGTAGGATGCATTCATTGAAACTGCTTCCAAGGATGCGATGAGTGAGATGTGTCCGCTCCAGAGATGTCCTCGGAGAGGCTGGGAGAGTTGCCCCGTGACTCCTGTTATCTTTCCGAGAGAATGGCCGCGGCCGTGAGAAGGGCGGTAGTGAAGCGATTGGTGGATAGCGGGGAAAAAGGAGTGGACTAGCTCAGGAATCGAACGAAAGTATCCCACAAACACACCGCGACGTGACATCACGATCAGGTATTGAGCGGCCCTCTTGCTATGGCCGGAACCTCTAATATGCAGATGTTCGTAAACTGAACTCATTGACCCCTATCCATCGACGCCAAAACCCTCGCGCCGGGTCACGAAATGAGTATTGCATTAATAACTAAAAATGACTATGCGGGAAATAATGGTATTTAGTGGTAATTTATTGGGTGAATTAACCCTTGTTTTGAATTAACGAATTAAGAAAGTCTTCCTACAGCATGTATATCAATTTGTACGCTATTTGATGGATTTTTACTGAGTAGTTTTCCCCATCCTCTCCCATGTCCTCCTTCATTCAATCACTCACCCTTCCCCCTCCTGGTGCTTTCCTCCACTGCCATACACCTTTTTGGTGGATCGCGCGGTATCCATTTCGATGTCGAGGTCTGGCTACAGAAGGGGACATTATTTTATACTTACTGATATAAATGTAGCCATGGCCATTTCATACTTTAAATTAAGTAGTTAATTTTAAAATTTTTAATCTGCAATTCCATCCTCAGGGAATAAGTTATCATGGATGAATATCATCTCCCGCAGTGAGAGAATCATTCGGCTAAATTGAGATTCATTCACGGATCCCTCTTTTCCGGCCGAATGCTGTCCTTTCAATGCGGTGAGTATTAGTTTTGATCGGGATTTGACCCAAATTCCTGACTATCGGAGAGTTTCCGATTCCTGTTTAGCCGAGTGATTTTTGCTCCGTTAAATTTCTCGTTTTGGTGAGAATGCCTACAGGCTGCACCGTAAAAACTCTTTCTCGAAGTTTCATTGAAATCATAATCTGATGATGAATGGCGTTGTGAACTCCATTCCATCCCACTTAGGGAAGTACATAGATGGCACTCGATGCGGTGTAAGGCGCATGGTCTATCAAAATTTAATGTTGTTTGATATCTAGTAGACAAGAATCGGTATGTTAACTAATTTACATGATCGAAATAATTTACAGAACAGTTTAAGTAACTGGGGTATATACTATAAGTTTAAAATGATTCACTACTCATGCGAGCCGAGAACATAGTAGGAACAATGCAATAACTTCAGAGGTTCAAAATCATTCGCCTTGACCGGGATTCGAGCCAGGATCCATTGATGTATCCAGCCGATTGCTTTAGCAAGATATGCTACATCTACATAACGGAGCTACCGAAGCGTCATCTTAACTTCCGAATACCTGTGACATTGTATGTACGGTATTTCGTCAAAGCATCTTGTTCCTTTAAAGCGCACCAAAAACCTCGGAGTGTTAGAGGATGCCTCATTAGTTTAGCTGTCTAAAGATCTCGGCCGGAGACATCGAGGGATCCGGGATCGAACCACTGTAAAGGCAAATGATTTTGACACTCTGAAATGGCTGCAATATAATGAACATTAGAGGACGCCTCCGTCAAAAGTTACTGTCATGGCATTTCACAAAGCTCCTTGAAATTTGTCATTGTAGGAAGTTCAATATTAGATGGGCTAGTTAAATATTCTGTACAATATTATAAGAATTTTTAAAAAATAAATTCAATATATATGAAATACTGCTGACATACCATGCATCCAAATAAGATTTCATAAAGTGAACGAAGAGGTAAAAGTCCAAATGATGTATTGAGGTATGCTGACAGTAGATATTAAGTGTGACAGAATATCAATTATATGTGCAATGCCGTGCTCTACCTGGAGGCAGGACATGTCAATGCCACGCGGTCCATGGGCCCCGATCGCCAACTGGCTTGGAGCCGGCCGCCGTGGGCACTGCGCCGGCCAGTGCCCCGGCCAGCCTGCCGAGCGGAGCGGACTCGACCACCGCACCCAAACGTGGTGACGAAAAATTGCGAAATTGGCAGCATCACGGTACCAAGAGCGGCTTATTCGCAGCGGGGCCCTCAAAACCAACCCTTCCCTCCCCCTCCGACTTCCTGCCCGGAATCGACCTCAACAACCCCCTACCCCCCCAAACTTCCCTGTTTTGTATTTAATTTCCTCTTTCACCGCCCCACCCTCGCCGCGCCCTATTTTCGCACGTTCCCCTCCGTCGTCGTGGGGGCGTTGGGGCGAGTGCGCTTCCCTCCCTCCAACGGCGGTGGCAGCGCTTTCAGGGACGGCGGATCTACAAGCACTTTTGATAAGCGGTGAAGAACGATGATTAAAGAAGACTTATAACGTCTAAGCAAATTTTTATCCCGTAATAGTTGATGAATAGTATTTTCCTTAAATATTATAATCACTGGTCATTAGTTTTGTGATTAGTTTGGCACGGATCTTCACTCAATTATGCTATCGACAAAAACTTGATGTCTAAACATATTTTCTCTTACAATCTGTCCGCATGCCAAGCTATCGCATCTAATACATATATCAGCTTATTCGCTTTACTTTTCAAGATTTTTGTTGAAGACAATGTCTCTTGTAAAAACGTTAGCGTCGTGTAATAGAATAAACACAAACCATATATATATATATATATATATATATATATATATATATATATATATATATATATATATATATATAGTATATATGGTGTATATATATATATGGTATATATATATATAGTATATATGGTGTATATATATATATATGGTATATATATATATATATGGTATATATATATATATATTTATATTTATACATATTATTTATTTTAAGTTAAACTACCAGTTAAGGTAGGTTTTTGGACGGACGCAGCTCCTAAATAAATATTTTGTGACTCCTAGCAAAACATATACGAGGGTCATCCGGAAAGTAGTACCCGTTCGTGCCGCATGAAGTGCTGACGACGCGAGTAGCCGCTGGACGAGGTCAGATAGCTTCAGTGGCTTGTCTGCCTTCTCTGAGCCAAGTTGCGTGACGCTAGCATTGCCTGTGTTGTTTCTGTGATTGTTTACAATGTTTAAAAAAATTGAGAACGCCGCCAGTTGTGAAGTGAGGGCAGTGATTAAATTCCTCAATGCAAGAAACGTTCGCCCATGTGATATTCATCGCCAATTAAAGGAGGTGTATGGAGACAATGTAATGGACGAGTCGTCTGTTCGGCGGTGGTGTCGCAACTTCAACATGGGGAGGGGGAACACACACGACGATGAGCGTTCGGGGAGACCGTCTGTCATTACAGACCAACTGGTGAGCTCAATTGACGAATTCGTGAGGAACGATCGGCGCGTCACAATTGATGACATCTGTGAGCATTTTCCCAATGTTTCTCGAACAATTGTTCATGAAATTGTTAAACACCATCTGCATTATGCAAAAATTTGTGCAAGATGGGTCCCTCGCGTATCTCAATGAGCTGGCGGCGAAGGACTATGCAGCAGGAATACAGAAACTTGTCACACGTTATGACAAATGCCTTAATTTGCTTGGAGATTATGTTGAGAAGTAGTTTAAAGTATCCTCTTTCAAATAAAATGTTTTATGTTTGTTAATATTTACTTTTGTGTCTTTATTTCACGAACGGGTACTACTTTCCGGATGACCCTCGTACATCAGGTCCCTCTTCATCTCAGGGTATCTTCTTCCACCCTCATCCAACATCCCCATCCTGTTCCTTCCCTTTCCTCGTTTGCCCAACATTCTCCCCTCTATCACAGTCTTCAACATCCTACTGCAGGTCGATACCCCCTTCATCCGTTTTTCCTGCCTCCATTGGATTTCTCCTTAGAAACCCCTCTCATCGCCCACCATACTAAGTACTTCCACATTTGTTTTCTTCTCTATCCATTTCACCTTCTCCATTCTTCTCCACACCCACATTTCAAAAGCCTCAAATCTACGCCTATCCTCCTGCTTCAATGACCACGTTTCCGCGCTACACTCCATATTAAAGTTTTGTGATTCTATTCTTACCATCCTTACTCAACGTCCATGGCATTAACTCCCTCCTCCTTATGAATGCCTCTTTGCCTAGTGCAATTCTTCTCCTTACGTCCCTACTACTTTGACCGTGTTGGCCCAAAACTACCGAGATACGTTAACTGCTCTACCTGCTCTAGTTTTTGCCCCCCTATTTTAATGCTTCGCTCAGCCGTTTTCTTTCTAGAAAATCGCATAACCTTTGTTTTATTAATATAGATTCTCATTGATATCTGTATTGATATCTGTTCTTTTGTACCTTCCGAGTACATATCTTGCTGTCTTTCTTTGAAATTTTTTTATCTTTTTAATATGTCCCACCTCATATGGATCCCATACTATGGACGAGTATTCTAGGATAGGGATAACCAGTACCTTATATGTTTTTTCTTTTGTGGCTACGCTACTTCCTTTTTAATTTCTCATTACCCAATGCAATACTTTAAATGCCTTCCGTGTCAAACTATCTACTTTGACTACCTGGTTAAATAAATGCTAAATATTGGCATTGACTGGTACATGGCTTTCTTTCTCCAAAGACGGTGTAAATTTCCTTTTCTGCATTCTTTTTATTTGAAAAATTTATATGATAACTTTTACTTATATAAATGCCCATATTATTATTTTGTACCCAGTCACCAAGGCGATTGGTTTCATTTTGTAGTATTATGCGCTTATTTACATGCTCTATCCTTCTCTATACAATGCAGTCATCAGTAAAGAGTCTTATTTGGGAATGTAAATATTTTAGTAGATCGTTTACGTAAATTAGGAAGAGCAATGGCCCTGGAACAAAGCCTTTTGGAACTCCTGCTAAAACGCTCGCCTCATTTGAAAATTTATCCCGTATTTACTTTTTTAGTTCTGCCTCTAAGAAAATTTTTTATCCACGGTTTTACCCTCAAGTCCAATGGTAGCGAATGCAACTTTAACAATATTTTATCGTGAGGCACTCGGTCAAAAGCTTCCGAAAAATCAACAATTACTGCATCCACATCCTTTCCTTCAGTTATTGCATCGCCGATATATCGGCTAAATCCCAAAAGCTGCGTTCCACACGAGTATCTCGTTCTAAACCCATGTTGGTGTTTGAATACCAATCTATCTCTGTCCACCATTCCGAATCTCCAGGGTTGGTGCCAAGATAGAAGGTGAGTCTCTGGTGCGATTTTGGTGCGAATCGTTTCTGTGATCCATTACTGGTACATGTGATCGAAACCGGGAGTGTTTGCTTTCTCGGCCTCGTTTGGCCCAATTTCCATTGTTTTTGTGTGATTTTTCCTCCAAATAATTTGTCGGATCAGTGTGAATTTGGTGCCAATCAGAGATTTTCTTTCGATAATCGGAACACAAGGTTCCAGCTGGAAGTGCCTGTTTTCTCGGCTGCGCTGCCATTGCTTAAGTCGAAAATTCCAACAATTGTTCCTTGATTCTTTGTGTACATTGTGTGTGACTTTCTCTATGCGATGCCTAACATTGTAACCGATACCTTCAGCCATGGCGTTGCCGTATCTTAAGTCGATAATTTTAACGATTGTTCCTTGATTTTTTTTGGGTACATTTTGTGCGACTTTCTCTCTGTGCACAGAACATTGTAACCGATACCTTCAGCCATGATTGACAACCCACTCTCCCCATCTGGGGAGGCGGAACTTCCGCGCATAGGCGACGAATTTAGTACTGTAAGTGACACCGTTCGCCGCATAATTGGTTACGAGAAAATTAGTTCTTTAAAGAAAGGTGAAATTACGGATGAAATTAAAAAGCTCGTAAATTTGTTTAGGAGATTAATGTACACACATCAGAGGACGTTAGGTAAACTTGAAGCCAATGAAAACTATACCAAAAATAACTGTGGCTTAATTAGGGGAATTATTAGAGAGGAATTAGAATTATGCCTCCCTAAACCAGTAGAAACAGTCTTTCGCCAGCATTGTAGCCACCCAGAAAAGAGAGAAAAACAATAAAGTAACAGTACCAGGCGGGAAAAAAATCACCACACCGCGCCGCACGGCAGTTATGATCAACCCACCCGAAGACAACACAACCTTAGAAACCAGTGAGGACACTAAGAAGGAGGTCATGACATTAATAGACCCCAGTATTACAGGAACAAGAATTAGAAAAATCAGTAGGATTAAAGATAAAGGGATAAGACTTGAATCCGAAAATCCTGACCTGGAAAAAAAAAGTTGCAAGAGTACCCTTGCATCAGGGAAAACAAGCTAAAAATACAGGAGGAGGAGAAGAGCAAACCGAGAATGTGTGTAGCGGGCGTCAAAACAACTGTTACCGATGAAGAACTGGTCAACTGCATCACAAAACAAAATGACCTCACCGAGACCGCCCATGTAAAAACACTTCTTACGCTTGGAAGACGAGAAAGTGATAAAATAAACTGGGTCGTAGAAGTTGATCACATTTATAGGAACATTTTAAACAACCACAAACGAATATATATATAGGCTACAACTCACATAGGATCAGCGATTATATTAGACTCACACAATGCTACAAATGCCAAAAGGTTGGTCATATTTCCAAAGCTTGTAATGCCTCTTCCTCAGTATGTCAACACTGCTCTGGAGACCATACATCTAAGGACTGCACACATTTAGATAAAGCTCCAGCTTGTGCCAATTGCCAGTTAGCGAAAATAGAAGATACATCCCACAAAGCAAACGACCATGCATGCAGTGTCTACCAGAGGCGACTTCGGAATCTAATTGAGACCATCGACTAAAAAAAAAGCACAGTAATCAACCCGAAGGTCGGTTTGGTAGGTGATGGTAGAGATCACCCAGTACTAATCCCTATACGGCGTGTGAAAATTCACACATCAGGGTAGGGGGCCAGTTCCTTTCCCTGTGCCGGTTATGGTTTCCCAGGAAGACCTGGTACCCGAAAAATCACCCAGCTTGGGTGGAGCTGCAGGTGCCCAGAGGGCCTTTCCCGGGACCCTCCGATCAGCAGTCCAACGCTCTACCCACTGGACTACCGCGACCCACGACCATCGACTATGGAACCGAATAAAAACTGCTTGAATATAGCTCAAATAAATCTTCAAGGGGCTAAAACACCAACTGATGAAATCAGAATGATGAGGGAGCAACTAGCCGTTGACATATTCCTGGTCCAAGAACCGTACATGTGCAAACCAACCAAGAACCATCCAAGGATCCTTCCGGGACAAGGGCTGAATACGAGAATCATCCCTACAAGACCCGTATCAAGACCCTTTGCCGCAATAATTGTGTTCAACGAAGACCTGGATCTTTTGGAAATAAGTAGCTTCACTGACGAGTACATAGCGGTAGCAGAATTAAGATCAACCTCAGAATCCTTTATCCTAGTAAGTGCCTACTTCCCACCAAGTCAAGATATCCTACCTTTTCTAATCCAACTCCAAGCTATAGTTGAAAAGTTTAAGAACAAACAAATTATTGTATCCATGGACTCGAATGCGAAGAGCGAAACTTGGTTCAACCCAGCAACAGACTCTAGGGGAAACCAACTCGAAGTCCTCATTTCATCATCCAACTTATTTATATTAAATAAATAAACCCGGCGAACCGCAGACATTCCATAGCTTAAACGGATCCTCTTACATCGACTTAACTCTGATCAGCGCATCATTACTAGGAAAAGTCAGAACATGGAAGGTCTTAGAAGACCAGATCACTGATGACCACAGACTAATCACCGTAAATATTAGAAACAATAAAAACACACAACTTCCACAAAAAAGACTAAACTTTGGAAGCACTAATTGGGAAAAATTCAATGGAAAATTTCTAAATAAATTAGACATCATCGATGGAGAATTACTATGGACTCCAACAACTAAGAATATTGGCCTCCGCATAGGCAGGTTAACTACAGCAATAATAGAAACCATGAATGAAATCATACCAAAATACACTAAAGCGGAAAACCAGCACCCCTGGTGGACCGTGAAGCTGGAACACTTGAAAGCGAAGGTCAATAAACTTCGTTCCGAATACCAGAAAGGTATTACGGAGGACAAAAATATCCTAAGAAGTAGATACAAGGCTAAAGGGGATCGAGATGGTGCGGGGGCTAACGTACTGGCTTCCCACCCTGAGGGCGTGGGTTCAAATCCCGGCGGTGTTGAATATTTTTCAGAGGTATCTCGATCCCTACTTGAGGTGCTTTGTGGAGGGCACTTTGAGTGAGTACGCCGTCCGTCGGATGGGACGTTAAGCCGCGGACCCCTTGGCGCCTTTCGTAAAGAGTAGGCTAATGCCGACGCCGGGTTTCTCTCCACCCTTCATCCTTTCCTGTCCTTCCCCTATGGCGCAAATGACCTTAGCTGTCGGTCGCCTCCCATCAAAACTACTACTACAAGGCTAAACTAAAGGAATATAAACTTAAAGTGAAAGAGTCTAAAAGCAAATCATGGGAGAAGTTTAGCTCCCGAAACCTCGAAGAAAATGCCTGGGGATTCATTTATAAATTGCTCTCGGAAAAAATGAAGCTACCAACCATCCTAGGAACTACCCTCAAGGACGACGGAAACATCCCTTTGTTGGAGGAAAAAATCAAGCTATCCCTTGACACTCTGCTTCCGGACGACACATTCGACAACAATGAGCATGAGAAAATCAGGAAGGAATCTAAAATAATCCCCGAGTCTGAAAAACTTGATCCATTCACGGAAGAAGAAGTTCTCCATGCAATTGGTCAGATTAAATCGAGAAAAGCGCCTGGACATGACCAAATCCACGGCCTTGTTATCAAAAAACTTGTTAACAACATAACAAGTTTTCTAGCAAATATTTACAACGACTGTCTGCTGCTATCATACTTCCCCGACACTTGGAAATCAGGGACCCTACATGCAATTTTAAAATCAAAAGAAAAAGACCACGCAGATTCCAGCTCTATTCGTCCTATCACACTCCTACCTGACCTAAGGAAAATATTTGAAAGATTAATTAAAGAGAGAATACAAATAATTCGCGAGGACACGCTATATCATTCTAATCAATATGGCTTCAGGAAAAACCGAAGTACATCAGACGCAATCAAGGCCCTCTTAAATAACTTAAATAATCAAAGTAAATATACATTAGTGGTTTTCATTGACACAAAAGGTGCATTTGACTCTGTTTGGTGGCCTTCCGTCCTCCAGGAGCTGAAAACACTAAAAATTCCTTCGAACCTAACTAGGCTCTTTTCAAATTACTTTACAAATAGACTGGTCGTATACAAAATGGAAACTATTTCCACAAAGAAAATCCTCACCAGGGGCTGCCCACAAGGATCTGTTTTGGGTCCAAAAATGTGTAACCTTATTACTAACCAGATCTTAAGGAAAGAATTCCCCATAGGATGTAGATTAATAGCTTTTGCTGATGATATGGCTTTGTCTATTGAAGCTAACTCAAGAGCTAAAATGGAGCAACTGACAAAAAGTTGTATTGGACAAATAGAACAATGAGCAATAGTTAATAAATTGGTAATTTCAACAACCAAGACAGAATACATGGTCTTCGGAAATAAAATGTCTAGGAACCCCACTGTTAAACTCTACAATAGCAATATCCGACGCACACCATCTTTTAAGTATTTGGGCATCGTTTTAGACGAAAAATTAACTTATTAGGCCCACATTAATTTCATTGCCAGCAAAGCCAAAAAACTTTTTCAAGCTGCCCGTAGGTATTGCAAAACTAATTTTGGAACCGACTCCCTTCAATTGATATACAAAGCTGCAGCAATACCCATTGTTACCTACGGCTGCTCCATTTGGGGTCATAAGGTTAACTACAGCAGAATCGAAAGAAAACTCAGAGAAGCTCAAAGACCCTGCCTCTTAGCAATTAGCAAAGGTTACTCGACAATCAGCACGGACGCACTATGTTTAATTACCGGACAACCACCTCTAAAATACGAGGTTATGGAGAGAATTAGCATAATCGAAGTCAAATCGGGCCAAGGCACAAAATACTTCCACTCCGAGATCGAACACAATCACGCCCTAAGCAAAAAACAATTAAAAGAAATACTCAGGGAACAAACAATTCGTCAGTGGAATAAAGACTGGCTGAATTCCGATAAGGGTATTCACACTAAAGAAATATTCCCAGACGTCGTTGAAAGGCTAAATATAAAATTCAAGCTAACTAAGAAAGCGACGCAACTCCTATCAGGCCATGGAAATTTTGGACACTACCTCAATAGAATAGGAAAATCAAGGACTAATGTATGTAGTACCTGCCTAACAGAAGACACCGCTAAGCATAGAATAGAGGAGTGCCTACAGTATGAAAAACCCAGACATGAAATTTGGCACAGTATGACTTATAAGAAAACCAAGATGCGTGAGATTGTGCTATTTTGCCTTAAGCATAACAACGACCAATTATTTAAAATGGTGCAATGAAATTTGATAATTGTAGTGACATTTGAGGTTGGTACAATAAAGTTTGATAAAACTAGTAATTGTATTGCTCGTTTATTGTATAAATAAAATTGTATGTAATTGCTATTTTAAGTTAACGAGTACTATTTTGCCTAGGGTACGATCAAAGAAAAAAAATTCTTGTATGACTGTGCAAACTGAAGTGTTATCATAGAATAATATATTTATTTCTTATAATAATTATTATCTCTAATTGTACTAAATTTGGGTTGTACATTACTTCTTTAATTTAATGCTACTGTGTCATCTTGTTTGATATTTCTTTTTCTCATGTGTAATTGATGTTAATTATATCAGAACACTAAAGGGGGATTAAGCGAGAGCAGGAACGCCCTCAACATATCATGCTATTTTTCTGTATGCTATTTTTTTTGTATTTGCTTCCGCAATAAAAAAAGGAAATGTGTGATTGAGGAAACTCCTTCACCACCTTTCCTTATTATTATATTCCCGAATTTAGTCAGCGATTCTTTTTTCCATTATCTTGCAAACAACTGAGGTTATGGTTACCGGTCTATTATTGTTGGCAATTGTTTTTCCCCTTTCTTGAAAATTGGTATAACATTTGCTTTTTTCCAATCATTGGGCAAGGAATCATTATTTAAAGTTACTTTGAATAGATGACTCAGGTACAAAGCTATTGCGGTATCACCCAGTTTTAGAATGTCAATTGAGATATCATTCGGTCCCACTGACTTATTTTTCTTCATATTCCTTTTTTTCACAGAATACGAGTCCTCCACGATAATACCGTTTGTCGAGGGCAGTGGGCTATTTGGTGCTGTTATGCTGATGAAGTTCTTTGTCGTTTCTGAGCTATTTAGGCAAGCCTTATATTCATTTTTGTTTTCTATTCCCCGAAAAACATCCTTAAAGCAGGAGTTGAACATATTTGCTATTTCTACAGTGCCTGTTAAAATTCCATTTTCCTTAGTTTTTAATATAATCACGCGTTCCCTGTTATCTTTCCTCGTTCTCATGCATCTATAAAATTTCGTTGCATTTTCTTTCGGAATTGCATTTATAAGAAATTTTTCCTTTGCCCTCTTCTTTTCCCTATTTAGGTTTCGGACCAAGGTTCTGTAATTGTGTGATATTTCTTTACTTTCATTTTTTAATCTCTGTGCTATTTTTACCGCTCTCTTGAGTTTTTTTATGGTTTTGTTGTAGTACTCCGGATCCGTGTTATATTTCTCATTTTTTATGGGAACATACTTCATTTGCCCTTAAAGAATTATTTCTTTGAAAGTTCCCCATATTTTCTCCACGGTCGCTCCACTAGCTGCCCATCCAGGAAACTTGCCCCATAAAAATTCCTGGAACCCTTCCCTATCTGCCCGGGTATATTGCCAAATTTTCTTTTCATCCCCCATACCTCCTTTTGTTGATCTATACCAGTCCATTTGAACACACACTGCTGCGTGATCACTTATTCCCGGAATGAGATATTTACTATCTCGGAAGTGTCTTGGACCAACACAGTCAAAGCAGTAGGGACGTCAGGGGAATAATTGCGCTAGGCAAAGAGGCTTTCACAAGGAGGAGGGAGTTGATGACAGGGACGTTGAGTAAGGATATTAAGAAAAGAATCGTAAAAACTTTTATATGGAGCGTAGCTATGTACGGCGCGGAAACGTGGTCATCAAAGCAGGGGGATAGACGTAGACTGGAGGCTTTTGAAATGTGGGTGTGGAGAAGAATGGAGAATGTGAAATGAACCGAGGAGAAAAAAAATGAGGTAGTACTTGGTATGGTGGGCGAAGAGAGGGGTTTTTTGGGATCAATCCTATGGAGGCAGGAAAAGTGGATGAAGGGCGTATTGATCGGCAGTGGGATGTTGAAGGCTGTGATCGAGGGGAGAATGGTAGGCAAACGAAGAAAGGGAAGGAACATGATAGGGATGTTGGACGGGATGAAGGGAGGTAGGAAGTACTCGGAGATGAAGAGGGGTCTGATGTAGAGTAGGATGCGGGATTTTGTGTTTTGTTAGGAGTAATAAAATATTTTTTTGGTAGTTGTGTCCATCCAAAATCCATCTCAACCGTTTGGTTACCTTTAATATATATATATATATATATATATATATATATATATACACACACTCGTATATTCAATGAATGAGATATTTATTTTTCCAGCCGCTGGAGCGATAGTGAATTGACGCGAAGACTATTTATTGGCGGTGAACGAATGGTTCCAAATCAATCAAAGTTCTCTCGTTTTAATTGATTCCAACGGTATGCGTTTTATCTCCAGCGATTTACGAACAGAGCTCAGTAAAATTGAAAGTTAATCACGTAGGTTATTTACTTTCGAAAGAGATCAAATTTAAATAGTTCTTCAAAAAGGAATGGTCAGGTTTGTGGGCAAAACACCGATGAAACCACACCAGGAGTTTCCACATTGTTAGAATGCAGTCAAGTCCAGAGATATTGAGAAGCGGCATTCGTGGACCCCTAGATTTGAGAATTCTTTAATTTTCGTCTTAAAATATAAGAAAAAGCTTGCAGGGAGGCACACGCATAAATACGATATATTTTCATTTATTTTCAATGCTTCTCTCCTACAAGTGCGACTGAAATTATTTATTTTTTCTTCTGATGTTGTGGCCTGGAATATATTTTTTAATGGCGCTCTCCGTGCGTATGAGCAGGCTGACCCAGAAATGCTAGGATTGTCGTGGCATTGGTTGCTTCTTCTTTTGGAGAAATTTCGAAAACTTTGTTCGTGTGGTCGAAATCTATGGCATAATTGTATAACCAAATGTGGCGCGCCATTGATTTTCAGTCACCGTGCGAGGCCCATCATCGAAATGTTCCTCTCGGCTCCTTGAAAACCTTCCGGTTTTTTTTCCGTTGGGGCTGCATGCCATCCGTGGGTGTACTTTTGCCCACAGTGAACCTGAATGCTGGAAGACGAGCGCCTCGCCCCACCACTGGTGCCCTCGACGTGGTGCTTCCCTTTCCCAGGCATTCGATTATAGGAACGTGGCTGGTGCTCCACCGCTCTGTATATATTACAATTGTGTATGCCATTAAGCAATAATAGGACGCACTCACAAAGGACCCGCGAAATGATAAGTGAGTCAATAAAAGTAAAAAAAGTATTCTAATTAACCACAAAAACACCCCGTAAGACTATATGTCATAGCATAGCTCGATCCTTTTAAATATTTTTGGTTTTAAACATTCCATCTCATTCTGACCATTAATATTTTTAACGCTCATACTCTCTGTGCCCCCCGCCTGGTTTTACTCAGTTTGCAGATACATGCCATTCCCATGCAAGCCAAGAGTATCTTTAAAGTGGATCCGCATGTTCTCCTGATAGGCGTTCCCCATGAAAGGCGTGGTGTTAGAACCACCCCCAGCTATTTAAAAATTTCCGTTGTTCTCACCGAACCCCTTCTGCATATATCATGTGCAACGAATCGATGAGAAAAGGACCGAAATGCATTAAATCAAAACTCTAAAACAGTTCAAGCGTAAACAAGGAAAGAATGTCTCGCAAGGCGTTCACAACGTTAAAAAATGAAAGATATGGTGAATATTTGGACGAGAATCCTGAATTTTATTTGTCATATGTACGGAACGTCTCGAGACATAAGCTAACAGAGTCATCGCCAAATACCTACGGAGGAAAACTAATTACCAGTTTAGGAAAAGCTAACACGCTAAACCACTGCTATGACTATGCGAGGGTGGTTCCAGAAGTACCCAACCCGACAAAGAAAACACAAATAATTTGGGAAAAAGTGTATTTATTTTTCAACTTAATGCCCTTACAGCTCTGTACATTTTTCCGAGCGATGTTCAATTAGTCAGATACCCTTTTTATAATAAGAACTGTCTTGCTCCTAAAAATAGCCATTAACTGCCAACATCACTTCTTCACGGTTGGAAAGTCTTTGACCACAAAGGCATTGGGTCAATTTTGCGAACATATAATAATCCGAGGGGGCTAACTCTGGCAAATAGGGTGAGGCATGAGGCAGAATTTCAAACTTTAATTCATGAATTTCGGTAATCGCAATAAGAGATTTGTGTGCTGGTGCTTGCTAAAACAACACTTTCTTCTTGGCCCAATGCTGCCGCTTTTGTTTGGTGTTGCAATAAGTTCGAATAATGCCGGCCTTTTGTAGGTTTTCCTTTTACAAGATAGTCAATAAAAATTATCACACGCGCATCCCAAAAAACGGACGCTATAACTTTGCCTGCAGATGAAACCGCCTTCGACTTCTCTGGAGGTGGTTCTCCCTTTTAAATACATTGTTTTGATTGTTCTTTTGTCTCGGGTGTGAAGTAATGCACCCATGTTTCATCCATGCTAATGAAACGGCACAAAAATTCTACTTTGTTGCTGTGAAACTTTGCTAAAAACTCAATCGAAACATCTTCACGACACTGGTTTTGCTCGAGTGTGAGCAAACGCGGCACCTGGATTGCACACAACTTTTTCATGTCCAAATTTTTAGTTGGCATGCGATGTGCCGCACTTTTTCAAATGCCTATTATGTCGTCTAGCTCGCTCACTTTCAGTCGCCGATCATCCAATATCATTTTGTGGATTTTCTTCACCCTTTCTGCAGTCATCACCTAATTTGGTCGACCAATGCGATGCTCATCTTGACAGTTCGTACGGACTCGTTTACACCCAGCTACCCAATATTTTACTGTTGTAAACGAAGAAGCATACCCTCCCAGAGTAGAATCCAAAAAGTGTTGTTGAGTGAATTGGAAATTCATTGCGACAGATACGGAATCAGAATCAATATCAATAAAACAAAGGGTATACGATTTTACAGAAGGAAAAAGTCAAGCATAAACATTTAAACGGAGGGCAAAAACTAGAGCAGTTAGAACAGTTTACGTATCTCGGAAGTGTTTTGGACCAACACAGACAAAGTGGTAAGGACGTAAGGAGAAGAATTGCGCTAGGCAAAGAGGCTTTCACAAGGAGGAGGGAGTTGATGACAGGGACGTTGAGTAAGGATATTAAGAAAAGAATCGTAAAAACTTTTATATGGAGCGTAGCTATGTACGGCGCGGAAACGTGGTCATCAAAGCAGGGGGATAGACGTAGACTGGAGGCTTTTGAAATGTGGGTGTGGAGAAGAATGGAGAATGTGAAATGAACCGAGGAGAAAAAAAATGAGGTAGTACTTGGTATGGTGGGCGAAGAGAGGGGTTTTTTGGGATCAATCCTATGGAGGCAGGAAAAGTGGATGAAGGGCGTATTGATCGGCAGTGGGATGTTGAAGGCTGTGATCGAGGGGAGAATGTTAGGCAAACGAGGAAAGGGAAGGAACAGGATAGGGATGTTGGACGGGATGAAGGGAGGAAGAAATTACTCAGAGATGAAGAGGGACCTGATGTAGAGTGGGATGTGTTGTTTTTCAATTAGTAATTTTTTCCATCCAAAGACCTACCTTAACCGGTAGATTACCTAATAATAATGTATAAAAACACGGAGAAAAACAAAAATGGAATTCACACATATTCTGAATTTCCTTAGGCACAACCAGTTACCTTTCTCACAGGCCCAGTTCCTTCTTATCCTTGAGATAAGAAGAGTGGAGTTTGGAAAATCGGGGTAAGGGTTAGTTTCATTGGTGTTTTTTTCACGAGTGCTATCTTGGTGTACACTATTATTGAAATCCTTGAGACTTTCCTATAAGTACCATATGTGTACATAAATATTTATGTACAGACGCATGCACAATAATCCCCGGCCTCACTTTCTGTTTCCGCTACCTCCCCCTCCCCACTTTCAATTTCCTTCCCCCTCTTTCAAGCCCCCGACTCCTCCTTCCGCCCCCCGGCACGTCATTGGCCTCTCTTGCACCCTCACATCCTCCTAAACGAGCACTCCCGAATTTTAGAAACTCTCATTTCCTCCCCTTCCTCTCTCTTCATCCCCTTCCCTCCCTCTCAACCCCCCTTTATCCCTCTCCACCCCCCTCCTCCCTCTCCATCCCCTTCCCTTCCTCTCCCCCGTTTGTTTCCTCCATTCAATCATCCAACCCTCAACCGCGGCAGATCCTCCTTCCCCTCCCCTCCCACACCCCCAAACCCCTACGTCTTTTGCCACGCAATATCCCGACCCAACCATTCCCTGCTTTCGGATTCTGCCCCGCTTTTTATGCCACGCGGCCCGAGGGGTGCCAAGGGGCCGCTCCACGGTCACGTCGCCGTCTCGATCGCTGGTTCCACTCCGTTTCGATGGCATCCACCTACGATAACCGCCGCATTCTTGACCATGACTGTTATTTTCCTCTTGTTCGTGGACAAACGCATGGTCAATGAGTAATTTTTAATCGCATTTGCTGTTTGTTTAGGAAATAGGAATGAAAACCGAAATTAAAGTGACAGAAAAAAACAAAGAGTTGTATTTTGCCGTCGTATGCCATTATTATTATTCTCGTACTTCGCCGACGTATCTGTGTAGGTATATTATTCATTTATTTATTGCTTGAAATTAAGAGATTTTCGTTAAACTTGCCTGAAAAAATTCCCCATCGCACGCCTTTTCGGCAGCTTGCGGGGTATTATGTAGATATAATTTAAATTTAGACACAGTAGTAGTAGTTTTTATGGGAGGCGACCGACCGAGGTTTTCCATGGATGTGTTGATTTTGCATTTGGTTTTATTCTTTTTTACGGGTGGTCAACTAGCACCCTCCGGCACGCGCCCTCGCGGCGGCTTGGGGGGTAATGTGTAAATGTAGATGGGTAAAGCGCTTAGCGACGAACCTTATGTTCAATCGATTTGATAGACAAAGCAGCGTGGGCAATTTTTTTCGGAAAAAGTACTCTTGGAATAATTTTGTTGGCATAAGAACGCATGAATAGAAATCGGTTACCACTAGCATTTAATTGCGTGGACGAAGGCTCACTTTCTGTGGTGATCAATGGCGAAGTTTCGTTAGAACTGGAAGTTAATTGAGGTCGTCCTGGTGCGCGAAGAATGGAATAGGGGGAGGCATTATTTTGTGAAAGGCCTAAGAATCACTAAGGGGTACCTTTTCCATCGGCCCAAGTCCCCGCAGAGAGAAAGCATGCTTGGGGCAGGGAGGATTAGGAAAGGGCCAACGGTCGGGGACTGAAATGAAGAGAAAAAGCCAAAGGTGGAGAGGAGCGGGGAACGATGAGAGATACTTGGCGCGGAGAACTCCCTCCCGAATAAGGTCATAGGCTTGCTTTTCCCTGCGGTCGATTCTCGCAAAAATCACACACTTAAATTTCAATGCTAATTTGCACCTAATATTATTGAGAAGGTGAATTTCGCCTATGGTTCGTAGATAATTCAAGGGAGAATTATCTACGTTTTTAACAATGCATCTAAGAGTCAGATGTGCGAGTAAATGACCCCAGTGGACATTATAGAGGCGCGTGACCGGATTTAAGTCTAGTGCAGTGTAATTCGCGAGAAAAAACATATCACGGAAATGCTTTTCGTTTACTTTCGAGATTAGAACATAATCGTATATCCTCATGATTAAATCCAGAAATCCAAAACAATGGTTTATATGCTTCTCGTAAAACATCACCTGTATAGAAAAGTGTTCATCCGAAAACATAGAAAAATCAATACATATAACGTTGGTGAATGCGGAAAATAGTTTTCCAAAATAAGCGACTGAAAATCACAAGACAATGTATGTAGTATATAACGACTGAACAAAACATTAACTCACTCAAGATGTCTCCTCGAATAACAAAACCTATACTATAATCTATTCCATAAAATTTATAAAGACAATAAGGAAATGCAATCCTGCATTTAATGCGTTCAGAAAACTGGTCAGGATCGAAAAATCCGGTCACATTTCGATTCGTAATCGGATAGCGTATAACTCTGACAGAAAAAGTACCTTTTGAAGATAATACCGAAATATCACAATAAAAAATGAAATGAATCGGATATTATCCCTTCACCATCAATAGGAAGGGGCGGATGCTGGCGTCAAAATAATATTGTCACCGTAGAGGTTGTGAATATCAGATGGAAAAAAGAACACTTCCTTAGTCCTTTCTGGTTTGTGGACGCAATAAATCATAGTGATCCCTTCTACCAAGAGAGCCGTCCAGGGAGTTACAAACCATAGACCTAATGGTATATAATGGAAGGATTATTTCAATCTGCAGCGCCCCTAATCCGTGAAAGGGGTCTCGTGGGGCATTTGAGAGGGTGTTTGCATCGAAGAGGCATCCCAGGGCCCGAGGTCATCGATAAGGCCCTGAGATTCCTGCGGCGAGGAAGTAAATGGAGCATTCAGGGTCACGGGCATTTTAGATGCCCCACTGCTCGGAATCGGAGGCGCACCAATCGGGACGGAGACAGGATTTGGAGAGGGGGATGACCGCGGGGGGGAGGGGGTCATAGGGTCACCGCCCTCCCCCACCAAAGCCTCATCCAAACCTCTTGCTTTGATTGCGCCCTTTCCCTCATCAACCGCACCAACCTCGCTCTCGTCCGCCCTTATTAACCCTTACCCCCCCCCCCCCGCCTCCATGAAATTTCGGATTTGATAGGCTGCTTTCCTTGGGGTTCACTCCCCATATAGATATATATGTATGTGTCTAGGAATTTCCCTGAGGGTTGGCCCCCGAGGTCTTTTACAGGGGTTGCTGCAACACTCGCCGTTACGGAAACTTCCCATTCGATCATTACATTTACACGAGCAGAGTTTTTTATTTCCTCGTAGATTTAGTTTCTCCGCCTTACATTTTACTTTATTCATATGATTGGAAAGCATTGTTACCATGGAAAAAACACACTAATAAAAATGGTTATATTTTTGGTGCGTGCATGATAACGACAAAATACATTCACTAGCAATTCTAATTATCGCCCAAGCGATTGCTCTCGTGTCTATTTCGATCTCAAATGGTTGGAGGAAAACACGACATTTTAAATCTAACCGTTCTACAATGAATCTCCCTGATTCTGTGTGAGTGATCTGATCTGCCATAGTGAGTGGGGCCTCTAATATGTCTTGAACATCCTCGGATAAGTAATCTGCTTCAAATTCACGCAGTCAATTTAAAATGTATTAAAGGCTACGGTCAACTTCTAATAGTATCGTGACACTGCTACCATGTTCATAACAGCTTTTTACTAACCTAGCTGCTCTACATTGCACACGATCTAGTTCCAAAATTAAGCCTACTTCGTGGGGATCCAATACCCCCGCAGTAGACTCAAGGTGTTATCTAATTAACGTGAAATCCAAACTAAAAGGGTAAAAAATACCACAGTTTTAAAATAAAAATATGTAAAAAATGTAAATCAGCCACTGGAGGATAAACTTTATTGTTCAGTGATTATTAGACTATTGTACTTTTAAAAATATTGTTCTGCATGTGATGTGGACGGCGTGAGAAGTTGTATTGCGAAAGTGAATGATATGTTAACGGTGCGTGATTTCCAAAGGTATATGAAATTGAAAAGTGCGTGATTATGGACGGAGTGCGGCGATGGACGGGTGGGCGTTGTATGTTTGGTGCACACCTAGTCCATGTTCGATGGTAAAGGTGCGGTCGGTTATCTTCAAGTGTCATTGTGCCAAAGAGCATTTTGTTTCATATCTGTTCTTCATGTGTATGCACATATATATATATATATATATATATATATATATATATATATATATATATATATATATATATGTGCATTGAAAGAGTGACCGTTACCACCAGAACAATTGCCTCATGCAACGAGATTTATAAAATAATAATAATATTGTGTCACATTCAAGGCAGGGTAATGTTAGTAAGGTTGACGCGAGTTGAGAGTATCATATGTTCAATTAATTCAGCATTATATTTAATAACTAAGCTCCTTAATACTCTCATAACTATTCCCAAATATCATTTTTATGAAGCCTAATTTATTATATGCTATTCCGAAACAATCCATCCTGGTTTGATTTTTTATTTTTATGCAATGTAGGCAATTCTTACACGTGAAATGGTTGCGTCAGGCCTTGCGCAAAGGCAGAAGCGTTCTGTCTAGATAATATCAAGATGCATAATATGCTGGGGTAAAGCTGTTTTTCTAGTCTGTAACGAAATTAGATATATGCGCATGAGAGAGACGTTAATGTTTTATGATGCTGCCTCATTTTGTAAGAACACCAATTAAGACTAAAGAAAACCATTTCTTGAAGCTTGTCCGCGGGTGGGAGGGAGCATATCCGGAGATGGGGCGGAGGGCGCGCCAGGGAGCCTTCAACTGTTTCCACCCATAGCTAACAGTTACGGATTTCGAGGTGCATTTATACTATTTCGATTCATGTTCATTCCAACCACTGTTCGAATGGATTTAATGAAGAATCATGTGCTGAATTGAGCGTGGTTTTGTACAGTGCGGAAGCAGTCATCGGATAAGGTTGATAGACGTCAATTGTAGGCTTTTCGAATGTAGATTTGGAGAAGGATGGAGGTGGTGAAATGGACAGAAAAGAACACAAATGAGAGGTTTCTGGGTAAGGTTAGAAGAGATGAGTGGTGATTTCTGGGATAACTGCAAAGAAGGCAAGAAAAATGGATGCGTAGAGTATTTTAATCGGCAGTTGGGCGTTGAAGACTGAAGTAGAGGGGAGATGTTGGTCAAACGAGGAAAGGGCAGTAACAGGCTAAGGATGTTGGACGGTAGGAAGGGACGAAGGAAGTACTCAGGGATGTATAGGGACCTGATGTAGAGCAGGAAGCTGGAGTTAGTGTTTTGTTAGGGGTCACAAAACATTTATTTAGTAGATGTGTACATTCAGAAACCTACCTTAGGCGGTAGATAACCTAATAATAATAAATTATATATATTTATATATATATATATATTTATATATATATATATATATATTTATATATATATATATATATATATAAAATATCTTCGAAATGGAACGCTCTTCGGCGACGCACAAATATGTAAAAACACAGATTTAGATTTTTATAATATAGAAACACAAAGAAAGGACACTCACAATTTGTTATTTGACGCTTCGACAGCACGGCTGTCGTCTTCAGAATGGCGTTCTCGGGGAAGAGCGGAGAGGATGTGCGGGGGAGAGGTGGGGGAAGGAGAGGTAAAGGGACCAATAGGAAATGAACAAGGGGGTAGGGGGATATGTAGGCAGCCAAGTGATGCATTCAGTGGGCTTGGTTCAGCCCGGGCGGTTTGAATGATTGGGCCACCCAGATATGCGCCATCTCGCGGGTTCTCACCTCTATTATACTCGCAGTTTTGGGAAGGATTTCAATCACCGAAACGGAGAAGCAGTCGTCAAAAGATTGATTGTGGGAAGCGGTGTGAGTAGGGATGGGATAATTAAGAAAAGTGGGAGATTTGGTGGAATATCGGTGGTTATTCATGCGGAGGGAAAGTGCGGTCGTGCATTCGCCCACGTAGAAGGCAGGGCAGAAGTTACAGGAGAGGCGATATATAATATTTTTTGAGGTACAGGTGGCGAGTGTTTGGGAGTTGGTACTGAGTGAGGGGGAGGGTCTTAAAAGATGACAGCATTTGCAGAGTGGGCGGTTGCATGGTGCGGATAGGGGCGGGGGAGAGACGGGGGTGCTTGAAGTTGGATTTGTGGACTTGAAGATGTCTCGCAAGTTCGACGGGCGTTTAAACGAAACAGAGGGACAGTGTGGGAATAAAAGTGATGTGGACTGAGTGTTATTGATAATTGGGAAGAGGTCACGGATTAGATGTTTATCTAATGGCTTGGTCATCAGCAAACTTAACTGATTTTACGATTTCCCCGCCCACCTTCATTCCTACCTCCAGTTCTTCCCATGCCTCTTTGATCATTTCCTCTGCATACAGGTTGAACAGCAACGGTGATAATGGGCAACCCTGCCTTACACCCCTTCCTAACACTGCCCATCCTGACTCCCCGTTTCCCAACCGCACCTGAGCAGTCTGAGACATGTGTAGGTTGCGGATTAGCCTCCTTTCCCTCCAATCTATTCTTATTTTCTGCAATATACTCATTAGTTTTTCCCAATTCACTCTATCAAACGCTTTTTCGAAATCTACGAAACAGGCAAATACATCCTAGCTGTGTTCTATATTCCTCTCGATTAGTAATCTCATTACTGCAATTGCATCTCGCGTACCTCCTCCCTCCCTAAACCCAAACTGATCATCCCCGAAGTAATCGTTTGCCCTACTCTCTATTCCTTTTGTTTATGATTCTGAGAACAACTTTAGCTGCGTGGGATATCAAACTTATTGTCCTGTAGTCCTCACATGATGTAGCCTTTACCTTTATCGGAATAGGAACTATAACTGATCTCACAAAGTCTTGCGGCCAGATTCCTTCCTCATACAGGGTCGCACCCAAAAGTGGTAGGACTGATTTTCTCTGGCGCGAACGGAGCGGTGGATGGGGGGTCTGCCTGGCAGGGTAAGGTGGAGGGGGCTCTTAGCAACAGACCGACACCAACCTCAGTCACTTGCGGGCTATCGTTGAGTGAGGACACCGTTTTTAGTGAAGCAAGTTTTTTGTCGGCGTCGAAAAACAAAATGAATCTGCATTTAGAGCAACGTTATTCAGTGAAGTTTTGTGCGAAACTCGGGAAGACGGCAATTGAGTCCCTCGATATCATCAAGCAGGCTTATGGGGACTCTGCCTTAAGCCGTTCCACAGTATTTGAGTGGCACAAGTTGTTTAAAGAGGGTAGGGAGCTTGTTGAAGACGACCATCGCTCCGGACGGCCGTCGGCGACAAGAACCGACACGAATGTGGACAGAGTGAGGACACTGCTGAACACAGACCGACGCTTAACCAGTGAAGAAATTGCAGACCAGTTGTGTCTGTCTGCATCCAACGTATTATTTCACAGGATTTGGCCATGCGCAAGGTGTGCGCCAAGATGGTGCCAAAAATTCTGCCATGGCGCGCTCGTCGTCAGACAGCTCCTGGCCAAATACGGCGTTGCCACGTTGCCGCACCCGCCCTATTCTCACGATCTGGCACCACCGGACTTCTTCTTCTTCCCCCTGATGAAAAGACAGCTCAAGGGACGACGTTTTGACTCGATAAAGGCCGTTCAAGAGGCTTCGACGAGGGTCATCAACGGCATCCCCAAAGAAAATTTCCAGCGGGCGTACGGGGAATGGGAGCAACGTTATACTAAGTGTGTAGCAGCTCAAGGAGCATACTTTGAAGATTATGAAGTCGATGTAAGTATATCGTTACTAAAGTTCTTGTAAGAAAATCCGTCCTACCAGTTTTGGGTGCGACCCTGTAGATACTACGAACCAGCCCATATAGCCTACTCCTGCCACATTTTCCTAAACATTTCAATAGTTCCGCGGAAATGTTATCCCCCCCCATGGCCTTATTTTGTTTTATCTCTCTTAATACCCTTTCTATCTCATTGTCTTGTATTCCTGGACCTAAGCTGTCTTCCTCTGCGTCATATTCTTTTTCAATGTCTAACTTTGTTGGTTTAAGTTCTTTACCATACATTTCTTCTATATACTCCATCCAAATCTCTTGTATCTTTCCTGCGTCATCTATTACCTTACGCGCCTTATCTCTATCTGTTACCATAGATCTTCCTTTCTTACTTCCCGATAACGATTTAACTTTGCTGTACAGCGCACCGATTTCACCCTTCCTCTGCAGACTTTCCATATCCTCGCACTGCGTCTTCCACCATACTTCTTTTGCTTTATTTGTTGCCCGCCTCAATTTATTGTGTAATTCTTTGCACTTCATTTTACCTAACTCTATATTTCGCATATACCGCATATATTTCACAATTTGCTCCAATTAAATCGCCTGGCCGTTATCCTGGCGCATGGCTAGGACGCCGTCTCGCGCGGAAGTGATTAAGGGCGCCCCGGTTATGGTCCGCTCCCTCGGCTTCCGGCCCCCCGTTCCTACGCACCCCCACTTTGCCCCCGCGCCGAAGAAATAGCTCCGTTACACCGTCATTCCCGGGCCCTAACCCACTCCTCAATTCTCCTCTGGTCTACGCCTGGAAGAAATTTACACCCCAACAACGGAGGCCACTCAATGACCTTCTTTGGCTCCAGATGCTCGGTCTTACGGGACCCTGTCCCGCACCGAATGATACAACAAAATTCAACTACCGGTAAACGCATTTTTAGCGATAAAAATATATTTCTAGGTCGCCCAAATAATTTCAAATGATCGAAGATCTTCCTGAAAGTAATTTGAGCAAGGGAGAAAAAGTCATTGCAAGGGGTAATATGAGGCAGAGGGATTTCTTAAATCCAGTGTAATTCAGAAAATGGTGAATAATCAAAGAAGAGCACACATAAGAATACGCACTTTAGATTGCTTATAGGAAGTTGGGGAGGAAAGCAATGCTGGGGAATGGAGTGAAAGCTGAAGGAATTTCTTGCGATAAGTAATACCTGTGTATAGTGGTTGGTGACTCTCCTAAACATGGAATGTAGATGGGTGGAAGTCGAAGGTGGATCGATGTGGAAGTCGAAGATTTATGTGCTTCTTAACGAAAAACAAGGGGAATGTGTGCTGAACTTTGCCCTAAATAAGGATTCAAACCTAATTCTGGCACTAGGCATCCCTTGTTTTAGGAGAAAAATTACCTGAATATTCCTCCCACTCGAGAAGTGCATGGAATATGGAAAAAAGCCTTTTCATTATGAATATATTCCGTTTAGCTGATTCCGAGGGCTTTGAAGTATTCTTTCACTATAAAGTTACAACTAACTTTCCGCGGTATTTTATGCAAGGTTTTCCCGAAGAAGAAACAAAAGGGTGTGACGAAGGCGGAGAGCAGGGCCGGCCGTTGTATTGAGCCCCGACACGATGGGCCACAGCCCTGACGTGTCCTGTGCCTTCCACGGTGCCCAGGCGTACGAAACATGCCTGAGTCACGTCATTACCGGAACTCTTTCATTGTCTGGTCCATCATGAGAGTTTGAGGCAAAATAAACAAGACGATTTCCCGTTAACCTCTTCAGAGGTGTTTTTAACGTGACACCATCACTCAATGGCCTTTGCAGCAAAGTCACGGAGGAACAGACGCTGTACGGGTCACCTCACGACTGACTTCTACCTTACGACCTATCTGGCATGGGTCACACTTCCGGGTGCGAATGTCATTCTTCCCGCCAGCACAGCTCTAGGGGTCATCGGAACGCACAAGCCCTTCCACCGCGTCAAGGTCATAGCCCATGGGAAGGTATAACGATAATGACATGATGTGATGTGTATAATTTGGTCTTAAGTCTTATTTTGCTTCCTAACGATAAGATATTAAATGTATCATGAGCGAAGCTTTAATTAATGTTTTAATGTAATCAGATAATCTCATTACTTTTTGGTTGTTTTCATTTAATAAAATTCTAATGCCAGTAATACTCTATTTAAACTTTCCGTTGTCAGTTCTGTTCATTATTTGAAACTTAATTTCAGTTGTGAAATTGAAAGGCGATGTTTAAATGCTATCTCATTGCTAGGATTGTATTTTGGCATTTTTCGACCTTGATTAGAGAACTTAGCTGATATATTTTAGCATATATATCATGCACAGTTTTTAGACCACATTTTATTTTGCATGTGGTCATTCATCGAGTGTTTAGGGTGTTATGCAGACAGGTTTTCCAGAGAGAAGCAGTGACTCGTCTGGGCGTCTCCCCCGGTTGGCTTCATGCTCCAAATATCCCGCCAATCGGTCATTGGGGATGGAGTGAGGGATGCCGCCCCCCTCCTCCCCCTTCCCCCTCCCTGCCCTCCCACACACCCTCATCCCTCTTCCTCAGAGAACACTTTTGGAGACCTCTCGCCCCACAGCCGTCTCTTTTTATCCCTTTTCAAGCCCTCCAATTAAAGCCCCACTTCGGCGACCCCCTCGACGCTCACCTACCGCCACATTTTTTCGTTTCATTTCCCAGAAACTGTTCTCATTAGATTTTAAGCCTTTCGCTGCTATAGACGTACGTTCCTTCATTATGATTCCGTGAACGCCGTTTTCCCATAGCCGATAATCAATTACTTCATAAACAAATAGTATAATATAAATAGATGACCACGTTGTACTGTCATATTCATTTATTTTTCCCTTATCCTCCAACATGCCATTGACAGCATGGCCATATAATTAATTTGGAGATTTTACGTTACTTTTAAATTTTATTCTCATACTTAGAAGTTAAGCAGAGGTCAGTCTTATTACATTACTGATGCAGTGGGAGAGTCAATTCCCGGGAGAGGTCGCGACGGAGAAAGGATGAAAAATATTCAATTTCCCTGTTTATCTATACGTATCTAATGTGTGTCCGCCCCTCTAGTTTCACGTGTTTGCCTTCCTTTGTTGCCCGGGCGGATTGGAGCAGAATTGACACAGAAGGGCGCCACGGAAGTTCAGATGGGACGTCCTTGACCTCACCGCCGTCATCAATTGCAATCATTTGTTGCGTTGCCTCGGGAGGCCTCTCCATCAACACCGCCCCTCCCGCCCCTCGCCAATCAGCCCGAGTGTTGAGCCGCCCCTGGGGTCTGTCACGACGGCGTGAGAGATCGGCAGGGGCGGCGAATTAATCAATCGCACGTGGGCGGGCGAGCATAAGGGTGCGGGTTCGATTTTCGAGGAGTGTTTATGCACCACTCCCTTTCGGTGCTGCGTAAGATGAACACGAGGGGCGCCAGACACGAAGGGGGGGGGGGGCGTGGAGTTTTCATGGAGGATGGTGTTGTGGCACCGATGAAATTCGATTCCCGCCCGAGGGATCAGGGGGAAGAGTGGGCGAGGGCAGGGGAAGAGGGGACGGGGCTTAACTACATCGGCCGCGGAATGCCGAATGTCAAAAAAGCCTTCGACAAAGTCCAACACAATAAATTGTTACATAAACTTAAATACTATGGGATCAATGAGAAAATAACAAATTGGATTAGAGACTTCTTGTCAAACCGCAAACAAATAGTAGTCATAGATGGGTTGTGCTCAACCGATAGAGATGTAACTTCGGGTGTCCCCAAGGGAACTGTAATAGGGCCTCTTCTGTTCTTAATATACATAAATGACTTAAGCACACACGTTAGTAGCAATCTAAGGTTATTTGCTGATGACACGGTGATATACAGGGAAATAAGGAGCCAACTAGATCGCGAACTACTCTCTAGAGACTTAGACAATATCTCGGAATGGTGCAATAAATGGGGATTAACGCTTAATATAGATAAATGCGCAGTTTTGAAAATTCGGAATAAAGGAGGCGAGGAACAGGATATAAACTACAAAATAGAGGGTTCAGTATTGAGTACGGTAAATCAAGTTAAATATTTGGGGGTTGTTCTAACACCACGCCTTTCATGGGGAGCACATATCAGGACAATATGAGGATCAGCTTTAAAGAAACTTTGCTTCATTAAACGGGTGGTGGGGAAATGTAATGAAAAAGTTAAAGAGAGGTGTTATTTTGCTATAGTTAGACCTCATTTGGAATATGCCGCAAGTATTTGGGATCCGTGGGAGAAAATTTGGCAAAAAGAATTAGATAAAGTCCAGAGAAAATCCGCTAGATTCGTTAAAAATTGTTATGATAAGAACACAAGTGTGACAGGTCTCTCAGGGGTTAGGCTGGGAACCACTTGAAGTAAGGAGAGAAAAAGCGAGGCTTAGACTTTTAGAAAGGTTCAGAACAAACGAGTTTAACTATGACACTAGAGGAATCATAATGTCCCCACACTACTTAGGTAGATCAGACCACAAAGATAAACTAAGGGAGATACATTCCAGGACAGATAGGTACAAATTCTCATTCTTTCCCCGAACAATCAGAAATCATAATAGTAAGAAACCGAAGTAACTTTAGAAATATTGAAAACATTGAATTTACAAATCAGAGCAAAGTTAAACACTGCAAAGCTGTAGGTATACTTTCAGGTGCATGTGTATGTAAGATATAGATTGAGTGTTTGCATGTGTGTGGGGTGTAAGTGTTCATGCATGAATATATGCCATGTTTTTTTTTTGATATATGATTTTGTGGTTATTGCATGCGGTTTTTTTTCTTTTTCTTTTCTCAATTACGGGTGGTGTCCTAACGCCCCCCTGCCCCAGGAATATCCATGAATGATGTATTATTTTTAACATACTCAGATGTCCTAAATTTAAGCAGAAATTCATTCTTACTCGCGATTTCAAGTTCATAGATGACAAATACGTAGTATCCGATGCGGCTACCATTCCATGGCAGTCTATTGAATTCATCGACGACATAGATAGAAAAGTAGGACTATTTAATACTTTTTCAAATGATCTAGGGGAAAAACATGGGATACCACATTACGGGTGGTGTCCTAGCACCCCCCGCCATACGCCCTTGCGGCGGCTTGCGGGGTATTAAGTAGATTTAGATGTAGATGAACATGTACCGTTTAGAAAAATCCGACTGTCCAAACCACGCTCCCCTTGGATAACAGATGAAATAAAATACTTGATGCGTAGGCGTGACGCAGTCTATAGCCTGTTTTAAAAACATAAAAACGAAAATGTATTCAATATCAAACTGCGTAACAAAACTAAACAAGCCATTAGAAATTCCAAAATCAGATATGCCTTCTAAATAACTAAAGAGCCCCCGTCACATTTTTGGAAAAGCTTGAAGTACCTTGGTGTCGGAAAAACTAAAAATCAACACTCCCTACCTGCTGACATTTCTCCAGACGACCTAAATCGTTAATTCACAACCCCACCGACGGTTTCGACTTTAATGCAAAAAATGAATACTTATACAGTTTGCATAATTCTGAACCAACTCCATTTTCTGCTGAAAGCTCATTCAAAGTTTCTCCCGTCACACAAATGGAAGTCCTCCAGGCCCTCAAAAAAATCAAATCCCTCTCAGATGGAGCTGACGGCATTTCGGCTATTCTCATGCAAAAGTTACTTCCCATTGTACTTCCTCTTTTAACTCATATCTTTAATTGGTCTATACTAACTGGAACATATCCCTTACTCTGGAAACGTGCCCTCGTCCGTCCCATCCCCAAAAAATCCACACCCACTAACATTGCTGAACACAGACCAATCAGCATTTTGCCTACTTTATCAAAAGCATTCGAGAGACTCATTCACGAACAAATTTCAAAATTTCTCAAAGAAAATAACTTATTTGATCCTCTACAATCTGGCTTTCGGTCCTCTCACAGCACAGCTACCGCTCTCCTTAAAATAACAGATGACATCCGACTATCCATGGATCGCAAAGAGGTGACAATAATGACTCTCCTAGACTTTACCAAAGCCTTCGACTCTATTGACAAAGATATTCTCTTAGCAAAACTTCAAAACCTGAATTTTTCTTCCTCGTCTTTACTGTGGATTCGCTCATACCTAAGTAACCGATTCCAAAGAGTCATTACACCTACTTCATCCTCTAACTGGCTTCAAATACACAGAGGTGTTTCACAAGGATCCATTCTTGTACCCTTGCTTTTTTCCCTGTGTATAAACGATATTAGAAAATTCATTTTAAATTGCAATCATCACCTTTATGCCGATGATTTACAAATATATCACCATTCCCGCCTTCAAGACCTATCTACAATTATAAACGAAATTAATGCAGATCTAGCTGCTTTGTCACTATGGGGAATAAAAAATTTATTGAAAAAACCCAATCAAAAGTCAGTTCATTACAATCGGATACCATAAACTACATTCTAAAGTAAGTATTGATAAACTACCACCACTAAAATTGCAAGGATCTATCATACCATACCTAAGGACAGTAAATAATTTAGGCTTAACCATAAATGAAATATTATCTTGGACTGATCATGCAATTGCTATCTGCAGAAAAATTAACTCATCCCTGCATTCACTGAAAAGGTCATACTGTTGCTTTGTCTGCTGCTGATAGTGGATATTTGTTCGTCGAGCTTGTGTAGGATATCTGTGTTAGAATCTGGGGGTCTGTAAAATGAACACACGAATAGGCTTCTGCCGTTGTAGTCCTTAATGTTGCACCAAACGCTTTCTATGTCATCTACGTCGCATTCATATCGTTGGCTACTAAGATGTGACTTTACTGCAATGAATACTCCCCCACCCAACCTATTTGGTCTGTCCCTTCTGTAAATTGTGAAACCGTTTGGAAAAACCTCATTGTTTGCTATATCTCCCGTGAGCCAACTTTCTGTTCCAACTACTATGTCTGCGTTTGTACTGACAAAAATATGTTCAATATCCGATATTTTGTTACTAATGCTGCGGCAGTTTAATGTTATAATTTTAATATGGCTAATAACTTCTTGTTTTTCGGTTTTATGTACGCTAACAAAACTGTTTTGAGACGATTCGTGGTGAACAGAGACAAAAGAATTACATTCACTTGCATTGCTATCTGTTATGTATGTAGAGGCACCAATTTTATTAAATTTACGTGAGTTATATGTTGTTTTAACGCAAGTGTTTGTTTGCTCAATTTTTTTGGGGATATGAGAGGCATTACCTGAACTGAATTGACAAAAAGCGCTGGATTCTACTTTATTTATCCCAATATATGACCTACGCTCTTGCCTACCAGCTATGCTAAACCCTCGAAACATGTTTGTGTAACCTACGCGCTACCAACTGCGATGCATCGGCAGTATAATGGACCCCGGAGCGATTAAGGGGTACCCGACACGATGAGAGGACGGGCCTCAGATCAACGAAGTCCGCTCCGATTCCCCGGCAAAATCCCAGCAATCTCTGATTAAAACCCTCAATGCGGCTCCAAACGAGCCTTCCGCGGTCTACGCGCGGCACAATACTACATATACTTAATTTAATTGGGACCTTCAACTCTGCCTCGACTCGTTTCACCTCCGAGTGCATCTCCTTAAAGGAGCACAGAATCTCTTAAGATCCACGTTCCGAGGCGTCGTTTGTCCCGACATGAGCCACAATGCGTAGCTTGGAGCAGCCCGTATTACTGACGGCCGCCTTCACCGCCAGCGTCGCCTGGGGTACCCCGCCGCCTGGTATACACCAGGACGACAATAATCCAACACCTCCCTCCTGTTGGACTCCGCGGTGCAGCAGATTCATTATACGCCGGACATTTGAACTACCTAATATAACGGTTTCCTCCCTCCCCGGCCGCTGATGCCTTACCCTAGGCAGTGCCCTCGGAGTAGGGGTAGGGGCTGCAGGTACGGTGGTGCTGTCATCCGACAGCACCTGGTACCTGTTGGAGACGGGGATGGTATCTGCCTCCTCAGAGTCCAATCCTCGCGGCAGTGTTACCTTCCCCTTGCCCCGAGAGACGACCCTCCAATCGTCCGATCTACGGACGTGAGACACTCCCTCGTTGAGAGATGGGACACGGGGTAGGTCTCTAATCGCCCAGCCACGTGTAGCATTCGGACGAATCCGTGCATCCCTATGGGCGTGGCGGGTTTTCGTATTCCCACCTTGAGCACCATCTCTCCCGAGGGGAGCCCTCCGGCCGGCGATCTCCGATCGAAGCTCATGCACCATTCTCTCCAGCATGACGATACGGGCCCTTAAAGCCGCGCATTCGCCAGTGCCTTCGAGCATGGCAACAGGGGACCTGGATGAAGCCATCCTAATTTAACTACCGAGTTCCCAACAAAAGCTAACCTGTATATACTATGCTAAAATTTCTAGAAGGGGTTAGCCAAATTTAGCTCAAACAATACGTTACGATTTGGAATTGAATATGAAGCCTAAGTGGAAAAAACGATGCTTGAGTAAGGTCTGGTTTTCAGAGGACCAAAAAGAAGATAGTAAGAAAAAGGAAAGCACTCACCGGTCACCAATCAGAGTCGAAGGACAAAAACCACCACAATCCACTAAATAAATTACTACTACCACACACTACGGTTAACAAACCACACACAAAACGAAAACTATATAAACGAAGCAACGTATACGTTGACACTACACTACACTTCACTAAAACCAAAAGCACCAAGAATCAAGCTGGCAGGCAGGTAGCCTCTTGTGGGTCAAACCGGTTACCAGGAGCGCTCAGTAGGCAGGTCCGCTCAGGTTGAGGGCCAGAGAGAGAAATGAGAATATTAATAAGACGGAATCTACCAATGCATGGTACCCGAAGCGAAAATTATGGTTCAAGAATAGCCTCGAGGTGGAACTATTCGGTATATTGCACGTGGATGTGGTAAATCAGTCGTGACTATCGCTGGATCGTGTCGATGTGGGAATTTTACTAATGCTAGCACAACCCTCATCCTATCTCATGGAAGGAGAAGATGGAGTTTTGAAAATTCTCGACGCAATTTTATACGTGCAACATTTTGACATTAATCCATCCATATTGTTGGCACATAATAAAATATTAGAGAAAGATAATGCAAAATACCATTACAAACGCACTGAGCTGAAAACTTTTACGATACCTGCCGGAGGTCGTGCCATTAGCACCGACAATTCTATTGTCGGTAGGATAGCCAATACAATAATATTCGGAATGGTCGACAACGAAGTGTGTGCGGGAAATTTATCAAAAAATCCGCTTTCTCTCTCACTATTCTCTCGAAAATTTTTCGCTTTTTCCCAGCGGTGTTCAGACCCCTTCTGAGGGCATGGAATGTAATTTTTTCAGTAAAAATACTGGGTCAGAGCGTACGATACGATATTTTCGGGTACTAGAATAAAGCATCACGATAGAGGAAATCAAATAACGTATGACATGCTTGGACACGGGTATTTTATGCTCGTCTTCAAGCTCACCCCTGACGATTCTGGCAATGAGGATTATATAAGTTAAGGAGACAGAGGTGTCGTGAGAATAGAGGCAAAATTTGAACGAGAATTGACAAAAACCAGCACATGTATGCTTTTTGCAGAGTACGATGCCAGCATGGAAAAAGATAAAAACAGGAACATTATCACAAACTTTTAGTCATGGATAGCGTGCAGATAGATAGGTTACTGAGACCATTTAAAATATTCCGCGGAGTCTATGCATCTTAAAGGTTACCTAAATCACCTCAAAATGGAGTTTAAATTGTTAATTTACATACTTCTATTTTACCGGGTTCCCACTGGGTGGGGATATAAATGACCAAGCTTTAGTTCGTCTGTCAGCCAAGGGGCTGCAAGCATTGCTGAGTGATTTGTAAATTCAGTGCGACAAGTATGGGATGAAAATCAATATTAATAAAACAAAGCTTATGAGATTTTCTAGAAAGAAAATGGCCAAGCTTAACATTAAAATAGGAGGGCAAAAACTAGAGCAGGTAGCAGCAGTTTACGTATCTCGGTAGTGTCTTGGACCAACACGGTCGAAGTAGTAGGGACGTAAGGAGAAGAATTGCGCTAGGCAAGGAGGCTTTTACAGAGGAGGATGGAGTTGATGACAGGGACCTTGAGCAAGGATATTAAGACTCATAAATTACGTAAGACTCATAAGACATTAAGAAAATACTCAAAAAACTACGATAAGGGGCGTTTGTATGTCCGACGCGGAAACGTGGTCATTGAAACAGGAGGATAGACGTAGACTGGAGGCTTTTGAAATGTGGGTGTGGAGAAGAATGGAGAAGGTGAAATGGTCAGAGAAGAAAGCAAACGAGGAAGTACTTGGTATGGTGGGCGAAGAGAGGGGTTTATTGGGAGAAATCATTTGGAGGCAGGAAAAGTGGATGAAGGGGGTATTGACCAGCAGCGGGATGTTTAAGACTGTAATAGAGGGGAGAAGATAGTCAAACGAGGAATTGGAATGAGCAGGATAGGGATGTTGGATGGGTTGAAGGGAGGAAGGAAGTAGTCAGAGATGAAGAGGGACCTGATATAGAGTAGAATGCTGGATTATTTGTTTTGTTAGGTGTCACAAAATATTTTCTTTAGTAGCATTGTCCATCCTAAAACCTACCTTAACCGGTAGATTACCTAATAAATAAAAAAATAAAAATTATCGCCAAAAGTTCCGGAAAAAAAGATTTATTTGCGATATTGCCCTCTCAAAATTCTTCTAAGAACATCAGTTAAGCGACAAAACACTTTTGCCAGTGGGTTTACCACGACGCAAAGGCTGTTCGCTGGTGTATTTTGGACTTCCGGAGGGTACGTGTGCAAGCATCTTCTTTGAGCGTACTATGGGTTTAATGGTGGTATCCTTTGAGGGAGGGAGTATTTCACTTTAGGGAATAGGAAATAGTCTGCTGAAGCCAAGCCGGGATTGTAAGGGGGTTGGGGAGTGGTCGCGATGTCGTTTTTCGTCAGGTAGTCGGTTACCTTGGAGGCTCAATATCTCAAGACCTTCGGAACGAGTTTAGCACAGATCTTACACATCGCCAATTTTCCAGTGATAATGGTTTGCACTGTCATCTTGCCAATGTCAATACAATATGCGAGATGTATTAGTTTTAAAGGTTAGCATAGTTTTAGCATATGTTTTAGTTTTAAAGGGTTTTGGATGAATGCATACGATTTTGTGTTTGTAGATTGGCATGAATTTGTGGATTTCTCATGGGGATTTTATTCTCAATTACGGGTGGTGACCTAATGCCCCCGCCACACGCCCTTGCGGCGGCTTGCGGGGACTTTATAGATGTACTCAGAACTTTAATAACCTCCTTTTAATGTTTACTATAATTTATTAATTATTTGGTGATATTATCTATTTCTGCGGTTAAGTTCGTATTCATCTCGCCCAATAATGGGAGAAACGATTGTAACAAAAGATAATTGTAAATATCTAGGGGTACACCTAAGTAAAGACTTAGGGTGGGGACTTCACACAGATTATGTGGTAGGCAAGGCCTTTAAATCGCTCCACTGGGTCATGCGGAGCCTCAAAGGAAGCACTAAATCAACTAAAGAATTGGCCTTCAAAACAATTGTAAGGCCTATTGTCGAATATGCGACCACAGTATGGGATCCCTTTGAAATAGGGCATGTGAAAAAATTAGAAGCAGTGCAAAGGAAGGCTGCCAGGTACGTTTTAGGGCGACATAGGCAGACTGACAGTGTAAGTGACATGCTAGGCTCACTAGGATGGGGGTCACTAAAGAACAGACGGAAGCTGAATAGACTGTGTGCCATTTTTAAAATATTGAAAGCTGACGGAGGCTGGAAAGAACTGAACGAGAGTGTAAATAAGCCATGTTATCTCGGCAGGAATGATCACCCGCTTAAAATCAAATACATGCCCCAAAGGACAAACACCGCCAAGTTTTCGTTCCTAAATATGGGAATCAAAGAGTGGAACCAGCTGCCTGATGAACTCTTTAAGCCCTTACCCAAAAGCATTAAATCATTTAGGCGTGAATGCAAAAGGTATACATGATGGGATTGTTAAATGACACTATTTAATGGCGACTATTTAATGACACTGTGATATGTTTTAAGAATGACTACTGTTTGTTATATCATGTCATTGCCACCCGGCTTATCGCCTAACAGCAATGTATCCCAAATAATAATAATAATTCCGCCCAACTACCCTGACGCTGTTGGTTTATCACATAAGTTTGATTATTTTTCTTTGTGCATTCGCATTCTCCGAATTTTCTGGTTAACATTCTTCCATTTCTTACTTTCACCTTTAAGAACAACTTCCAGGGACCCATGACTTCTTAAATTTCTTATCTTTTACCATTCCCATAATGGTATGTCTATGGTTTCAACTCTTACTTAAACACTGTATCGTCGATCACAAAAAACCATATCGCGGATTTTGTCAATCATTTCGGAGGGAGTCACTTCCTTTGAAGGTCCCGAACGGTGTTCATCATTTGTGGATTTACGACCGCGTTTGAACCCACTCACCCAATTATGAACGGTCGCTAACAAGAGGAGCAGACATGTCACGAACTTCATATACTTCGTCTTCGACCTCGTTCTCTATTAAGTCTTTCAAAACGAAGTGTTCGATCACTGCACGGAACTCAGTTTTCTCTATTCTCCTAAACATTTGTTGCTCCAATGGGTTATAAAATTGAATTCACGTGATGAATATAGCTGGAACTCAAACAGCAGTGTAGTGAGAGATGAGGATTACTAAAAGGAAATCTATTCTGGTAATATGAGTGCCATCTCTTGGAGTTTCTGAGTTCTGGAACAAGCTACTTATTGAATGTTCAGTTTACCTGGTCTCTTTTCCGCTCTCATTTTACCGGAATTAGCCTCGAACATATGACTGACTAGTCATTTGGAGAATGTAATCGGAATATAAGGAATTAAGGTGAGCGGGGACGCCATGAAATGAACCGTATTGCAAATGATATCGAAGTAATAACAAAAGTAATCAGAAGACCTGCAAGGCCTATTGACGGCAACGTGCGCAGTACTTCATGAATATAACTTCAACGTAAAAATCATGGAATCCTCGTGTGCAGAAAAGTGAAGAGGCAGGCGGACATTGCGTCGGCAGGGGGGTTTGAACAATTGGGGTCGTTCGCTCCTCGAATGCTGCGCAACACCGGAAGGATGGAGCCCGACGTGAATGCAGTGCTCGAGGTGGCGTTTACCAGGAATGGAAAGGACTGCGAGTGCGCTCAGGGAAGAACATCTTAGGGACAAGGAAGCCCCACGTGAACACTCTGGATGATGACACTCGACGGACTGCAGAGAGATGAACCTGTGGAAATTCAATTCAGGGAAGAGCAGATGGTGTCATGGCGTGGTTTCGGAGGCGGATGAGAATGGGGACCGATGAAGTTAGAAATTAATGAGTGTATCGAGAGGAAGAGGAGGGAAACACGAGGTGGGCGCAAGAGAGTAAGGGAGACTAGGATTAGTTGAGCGGTGGCACCTCGAGAGAAGCAACGGATTTGTGGAAGCAGTGCGCGTACGAGGGAAGGGGAAATAGATGGGAAGGCGCCACGTGGAGTGAGGTCGGTGAACGGATGCACGTTGACCGTGAGGGATGCCGGCTGGTTTGCTGAACAGCTCTTGGGGCGCGCTTGAGGGGGTCATCAGCATGGATAGGAAGTTCGCAGTCAACCCATCATCTGCTCGAAGGCCCAACTCAGGTTGAGTGGTGCCATCTGATGTGCCCGGGCCAAACCTCACTCACTCCTCAGTATATTCTGGAAATGCTACATCTTGCTCTTACTCTCCCTTCCCTCAACCCCCCTCCCCCAAACCCTCCCCTCCTCCCAAACCACTCCCCTCCCCTCCGCAGGGTGCGCCCGCGGAATGCTAAACGGAAGGACATCCCCGTCCACTCCCTCCCTCCACGACCTCTCCATCCACGTCCACTCCCTCTGGCACCACGAGGGATGCACGCCATCCAACGAGGCGGCAACTCGTCGCCTTGTCCGGCCATGATTCACCACCCCCAGCCCCCTCCTTGCACCCCCCGGCCGCCACGCGAGCCTTTCCGGGAATAGGCGGTCGGGGCCGTGGCGATCGAGGGGAAAGCCTGCTCCTGTAAACGATGCAGCCTCGAGCCAAGTGGTCGTAATGGCGATGAATGAATTTAGGTTTGCCGAGTGCCCATTGAAAAATATTAATGGTCTTTGATTGCTCTATTTGGCAATGCCATGCCGAAAAATATTTCGCGATAGTATTGTAATATGCGCACATTTTCGATGCCTGTATATAGATATGGGTATTATGAATGCAGCATCAATTGCTGTTCAAATACAATTAGAACGTATAAATAATAATAGCCTTTCAGGAAGTTACCATTTGAAGGTTTCATACATGTGATTAATTTGAACGTTACGTTTAATATTTTTCCATACATAATATAAATTTGATGGCCATATATTTATTTTGGCTACATATGATATTTTGGGGTTATATTTTTCTGTGACTCAGTGTAGTCTGTGTTTTATTTCATTTGTAATACCCGTGTTACAGTTGCGCTGAAGAAAGCGCCAAGCGAAAGGAATTGATGCCTGAACAGAATGGGTCCCTGGCCCTGTCGACATATGCAGTCGACGATATCTCAGACTGTTGTTATTGTAGGTAATCTACCGGTTAAAATCTGTTTTGGATGGACAACCACCAAATTATTCTCTTGTCTCTCTCCAATCAACACACAACCTAACATCCTACTCTACAAAATTTGTTGTCTCAGGCGTAACTTTGTGGAATTTGCATAACATATTGAAATGTAATGAAATAATTGAAACAACCCTCCTCTTCATCTCTGTGTACTTCCTTCCTCCCTTCATCCCGTCCAACATCCCTATCCTGTTCCTTCCCTTTCCTCGTTTGCCTAACATTCTCCCCTCTATCACAGTCCTCAAAATCCCACTGCCAATCAATTTGCTTTTCATTCAATTTCCCTACCTCCATAGGATTTCTCCAAACTATCCCCTCTCTTCGCCCACCATACCTAAAACTTTCTCATTTGTTTTCCTTTATGTCCATTTCACCTTCTCTATCCTTCTCCACACCCACATTTCAAAAGCCTCCAATCTACGTCCATCCTCCTGCTTCAATGACCACGTTTCGTACCGTGTGGTGACACGCTCCATATGAAGTTTCAAACGATTCTTTTCTAAACATCCTTACTCAACGTCCCTGACTTTTTACCCTCATCCTTGCAAAAGCTTCTTTGCTTAATCTAATTCTTCTCCCTCCGTCCCTACTTTTTCGACTCTTCTGGTCCAAAACACTTCCGAGATACATTCCACCTGCTCTAGTTTTTGCCCTCCTATTTCAGCATTCAGCTTAGTCTCCCTCTTTCTGGAAAATCTCATTGACTTCGTTTTATTTATGTTGGTTATCATCCCATATCTATTGCACTTGGCGATGGTTGCAACCCGAGGGGATGGGGAAGGTGAGACACCGCAGCAGACATACAGCGGAGGCCCACCCTCTCAGAGGAAGGGAAGGAGAAACTTGAAAGCAAACAAAATTTGGTACACAATGCTGTAATGGGGACTACATCCTTTAAATAGCGTTCCAATGCGGCGGGAAGGGATTTTACGACAAAGCACAAGAGATTAGTGAAAGTCCATGCATTATTAGTAGAACTAATTATTCCCTAGACGCTGTGGGTGGCAAGTGAGATTTTTGCTACCTCTAAACCTACAGGTGCCATCCCGTATTGTCTGTGGGCATCTACTCCTTACCCAGGCTCCTATTGAATCTGATAGTTACCGTAGCGTGTCATTGATACTCTTCCGATATCCAATCCTTCTTCATTCCTTCCATTTTGTCATTTGTGAAGTACGATGCCTCTTTGCGTTCCTGTAGGTTTCCTAATACTATCAGTAGGTTTTAAAGCTCTAAGAAGTGAAGTCCCAGATATTAAAAAAGTCTTGTGTGATGCTCTATGGATACTGGCTTCCCACGCTGGGAGTCCGGGTTCAGTTTTCATTACGCAGTCGGTCTCTTATTCTTCTAATTAACCCTTCCTTTTTGGTCGCTCTAGTTCTTCGATTGCACCGCCACTTGGAGTGGGATATCACTCCGGGATCCCTTTGGCGCAGTGAGTCCGGAGGAGCCCTTAGGGGTGTCATATTCTTGAGCACCATTCCGTAGACCCCAGGATTCCTGATCATGATTAGGGGTCACACATTTCTTATGTTCGACAGGAGCGCGTCATGTCGAGGGAAAAGAGCTCAATGCAGGCCAGGTTGGGAGGGACCGCGACAAGAGATGGAGGAGGGAAGGACAGCCCTCGCCGGGATCCGAAGGAATTACAGATGGCTCTGGAAGAATGATGGGCTGAGATCCAGGGCATTGCGGTGGACGGACCCACTCAGTTATTGTATGCAATGGCTACGTACAGTTTTACAATTAACCCTGAGATACTATCGACAGTTCTAACTGGCCCACACGTGAATGTTATTATGAAGTTGAAAAGGAACAGAGGAGTGGAGGCGTGGTCTGCCCTTTGACCTGGCTGGGCACCGTTCGGACATTCACCGGTCGCCTTGTTTGTTAAAACTTTTCCAATGGGTGCTTTCATTGGGCACAATGAATTTGGAGAAAAGAATAAACACCGTTTTCAACACAAAATAAGGAATGTTCTGTGTTCGTCCGATGAATTTTATTAAGTTACGACTTGTTACAACGCTTCAGCGTCATCATTAGGTTCAATTTTGACAGGAATCCATAGGAATTTGTCCCTCATCGCTAGCCTTGGGTTTTTGAAATGAATTCGATGGTGTTAGACTCGACTGTGTTAACGTTTCAATTAATCAAATTTGATTTTTATTTAATGGATCTTGATAACGACACCGAAGTCTTGAAACTAGTCGTACCTTAATTAACTCCATCGGATGAATGCAGTGTATTCCGTATTTCGTTTACATGGATTTCCCCGTATTTAGAGAATAATCGAACCCATTTTAAACTTATCAACTTACTTTATTTTGCAATTATGATTTCATCGATGTGCAGTCGCAGTCTACGTTCCCTCAATGGCAAACAGTGAAGGCCTTTGACACCACTCGCCCCGAGGCCCCTTCATCATATGTGAATTCCAATGCTCGGCTCCTTTGAGCACCTCAGCAGAGGTCGCAGAATCCATCGCCTGCTGTATGCCTCCGCGTCTGAAATGTGTCCCAAATAACATTATAAAGGAAACTTTGAATATTTATTTCTCCTGAGGATAATAATTAAATTTCTAAGCGTGAACAATACATGGGTAATGCAAAATCTTCACGGTCAATCAAGTTTAAGTAGTGTAATGTCGCACTTTGAGTGGCTGTAAATTAATTTATCTTAATTTTATCGGTCAATCCCATTGATGATTTGTTCAATTTGCCAATTTAATCTGTGATTTTGAGTTAAAGGATACTTACCGCCTTCGAAGCTGGAAATACAAGGTTTGTATAGAAATATCGGTAACGAATTTTTTCATGATGTTTGTGGCATGTACGTGTAAATAAATGTAGTTGTAAAAAAGCTTTGCTATACAATCTCGGGGGATGACTTCTTTCTGTAAAAGCGAATTTCCAATGCTAATCAACATTTCATGAATAAAATTTGTTTAAAAACTGTAAATATATCTGAAGAAATGAAATATTATCTATTATCATTTAATTTCTCTCTTTCTTTCACCCTTATCTCTTTCTCTCACTCACTCCAAAATATAACTTAAACCCTTTAACACTTCCATGTAAATATCGCCGGCTTTCAAACAACCGGCGTGACGTCATACGTAAACTTCGTCGCTTGAACTCCGGGGGAGTGGAGGATGGGAGCGGACCGTTTAATCCGTGCCGCCGTTAGAAGTGGTCAAGACCCCTTTCTCTCCCCGGCATCACTTCGAGAGGATGCCCGGAATGTGTGATGGCGGAAACTTTAATTACATATTTTATTTCTTACGAATGATCGGGGTGACAACGGATGGGCGTAGTAGCATTGTAGGCATTTGGGGAACGTGGGCTGAAGAAACAATAGCGAAGTATATGGAGTTGATGACGGGAACCTTAAGGAAATGCGTTTAGGAACTGTTAATGTGAACTAGTGAAGAGGCATGGAGGAAACACGGTGAAGTGAGACCAACGAAGAAGTGCTGATGAATTTAAGTGGCGGAGATAAACTTGCTGGGAAGAAATTCGAAGGAAGCGGAGGCAGGAGACACTGTGATTGGAGATGGATTGGTGAAGACATGGGCGTGGAGGGACTCGATATGCGAGTTGGGAGGAAGGAGACAATACGCGTTTTGAACAAAGCGAAGCGAGAAAGATGACGTTCGGATTTGAATACTATTTTTTTGCAGCGCTTGGGGAGTTTTAATATTGAGAAGTGCTCTCATTTAGTTACATCCTTCCGGGCTCTTATCCTACCGCTGACTTTTAGATTGTAACTAAAAAAGCACTTTTATTAAAATGTTGCGTTCGGTGAAATTCGTGCCATACTTGAATATAAATGTCAGTGTTTCATATTACAATACTCATCACATGATATTTCGATCACGCGAAGTGTTGAAATTCGGGTCGTGTGAATAAGAATACTTTAGTAAAAATCACAATGGTTAATTATCATTTCTCTTCAATTAAGAATGAAGCCCCGGCGGCGATTTAAAATAACCAGAGGTGTATACTTTCACCAGCAATGGCGATGTGCAACTCCGTTTCTCGCGATCCTTTTTGCGAGACAAATTGGAAACATAATGAATGACAAAGAGTTGATTCACAGCTGTGAACGTTCTCATTGCCCTCGTTATTCACGATGTCAAGTTTTAATGGCACATGCGTATCGCCCGCCATCTGGCGGCCTTGAGGAAGGTCGTAGGATACCGTTCTGCTTCGCTCGCTCCATTTGAAAGATACAACCGACCTCTCCCTTTGCGCGGCGGAGACGCCGTTGGACTCCGGTAGCCCTATTTTTTGGTGTTGGTGCTGTCGTGGAGTGTGTGCGCGTTAAAGGTGCTTCACGAGTCCCTTTGAGGCCGTGTGCAAAGGGGAGATAAATATTCGGCCGCGAGTATCGAGGGCGGAGGAGGGAGGAGTCGGCTCATGAATGACTCATGAGAGCGAATCGGATTCCGAATTCGAGAAGCAGAAGCGAATGAGGGTCTCCTCCGACCCACCCCCGCATCTCATCCCCATTAATCCCATTTAATGAGAATGCTTTACGGATTCATGCTGGTTTTTTCCACGAATTTCAGTTGTTTCAAACAATTTTGCCCTGGTAAATATTTATTTCTGATGCCACAGTATGAGGCTGTCGTCTTTATTCCTGTTGTCCCTTTAAATTGAAACTGGGATTCCGCTGATGTTTTTTTTCGCAAAATATCAACGATCAGAGACGACAGTTAAAAAATTTTGGCATTTGTATTGATCATGTTCTTTTGGGTCCTTGCGCTTAGCCCTCGGGCAGGGGAGGGGGAGGGCGAGCGAGCGTGATTGTGTTCCCCGCAGGTAATCCAAGCTCGATGGCTTAAGTTTATTTTTTATACAGTTATACTTTTTCCCCTTGACACGCAAATAGTATTAAAGAAAATACCTTATTTGAGAGTAACGAATATCCCTAGGCATGATATTTTAAGGTAAACGTATATTTAGCTTTTACCAAAGCCACAATTCCATACACTGGTCAGATTGGAGCATGGAAAGTGTTATGAGACTGGGAGGGAAATGTAGTCAACATACCGCGGATATCATGAGAAGAGTCGACCCCAGCCGTACTCTTATAAATGGGCAAATGGTGGGCGAGGGAAATTAGAGAGGATATATATAGTAAATCAATAAATAAATAACTGAAATTAAAAATAAAATAAATATAACAAAAATAAATAAATAACGCAAACAGACCCAAAGTATGTTCTGGCTAAGGTTTACTAGATGGCATTGACCCTCGCCCTTGTCAAACACTCAGCAGTCAGGGGCTTACGAGAGAATCATCTCCGCGCCAGCTGCCTGCCGGTCACGCGTAATAAAATGAAGTAAACACAAATTAATCACGTACTCTCTAGCTTGGATATACTATACTCTACAGAATTGATCCTTGCTCATCTCTAACGCTCACACTCAATCAGGGCTTGCGATAGACTTCTCTCTGCGCCAGTTGCCCACCAATCGCACGTAACAAAATAAAATTTATAAATATAATAATAATAATTAATCACACCCTCTCTAGCTTGGATGTACTTAATAGCATTGATCCTCGATAGTCTTAAGCACTCACACTCAATCAGGGCTTTCGAGAGGTTTTCCTCTACAGTCTCTTAAGGTTTCAGCGTGTACTCTATGCCAGTTCTTTTGGTAGAACCTCTTGGAGTAATCTCTGTAATTATATGAACATTTTGGAATTTCGAAACCAAGATTGGGGCGACAGTGAGTGAATTCACAAATTTTGGGACGCATCAAAAGGGTTTGTATTCTTGTCAACCGAATTTCCTTGATAGTTTTGAAAGAGCATTTCCACTTTAACTTATTTGTCCAACATATCTTAAAAGTAAGACACGCATGGATCGATCGTTTTTTGCATCACTAAAAGTAATTATTTTCCTTCAAGGTCGTTATCATCCTCTTTCCCTTTCGAATTTCCTTTTTCTGCTTTGCTCTTGGCCATGAATATATTTCACCTTACTCCCTTTCACCTTTTTCCTTAGGGGTAGTAATTTCGTGGAACTCCTCAAATGGCAACCATTTAATAGTTCCAGAAAACATTACATTTGATCTCATTCTGATTATTGAGAGAAAATTGCCGCCACTAATATATTAATAGGAACAAGTGCTGTACACAAACGTTACAAGGTCAAAAATCCTCCAGTTACCTAGGATATGGCTGAATTACTGGGATATTCCGGTCAAGAAAGTGTAAATGCATCAATGCATACATTGATTACGGTTCTTTATATTTACAGAAATATAATCACTATTTTGAATTTTTAAAATCTGGAATTTAAACTCTTTCCATAGTTTTGCTAATGTATTATGAATATTTTCGTTGGAGAGATGTAGTTTAAAATGCTATTTTTAAATTATACGAAAAAAAGACGTAAATTTATGTGTTTATGTGGAAAAACTTCCTGAAGATCAAAGTATTTCAAAGTAAAATTCAAGTATCAAAGTATATATCGTAAATATTCATGCATACCAATCTTTCCTTTGTTATTCTGGTCTTAATGTTCTTTCATTTGGCCAGACATGTTATCAATATTTCCATCTGAAAGGAGGGAAGGAATTTGCGATACATAACTTAGTGGTAAATCCCTAACGATTGAATTGGATTGAATCTGCTTGAATATTTTTTCTTTCTTCGAATTCAGCATTTGGGGTGTTCCGCTGTACAGTAAACCGAGTTGTCCAAATGAACTTCACAGTCTGAGAGCTTGGATAAAGACCTTTGCGAACAAAGACACAAAGCTGTAGTAACAAGGAGGCACCTAGAAATACTCAAATCGTCCGAGGAATACACGAACCTGATTAATAAACGGAAAAAATAAAAATAAAAGGAAAAAAATTTTCCTTTTGTTAAACGGTCGGCCGTGTTTCTTTTGCAAATAGACGCAAAAAAGATATCCTTATGGTTGTAGTCTATCAAACTTAAACCATCCCTTTGAGGTTGATGTTGCACAGTTTGTATAAACTATTATAATCTCAATGGTGTGCAAACATGCATTTATTTTTCTCACCTCATTTGAAATCTTCGAAAATTCTACCTACCTAATGCCGGCTATCGGGCAAAATATATTTTGATGTTGCATACCTAGTGTATTGTCCATCCAAGAACTTGAGCAGGTAGAACAGATTACGTATCTCGGAAGTGTTTTGGACCAACACGGTCAAAGTAGTAGGGACGCAAGGAGAAGAATTGCGCTAGGAAAAGAGGTTTTCACATGGAGGAGGGAGTTATGAGAGGGACGCTGAGTAAGGATATTAAGAAAAGACTCGTCAAAACTTTGAGATGGTGCGTAGCTATGTACGGTGCGGAAACGTGGTCATTGAAGCAGGAGGATAGACGTAGATTGGAGGCTTCTGAAATGTGGGTGTGGAGAAGAATGGAGAAGGTTAAATGGACAGAGAAGAAAACAAATGAGGAAATACTGGGTATGGTGGGCGAGGACGAGGTTTTGCTGGGAGAAATCCTATGGAGGCAGGAAAAGTGGATGAAGAGGGTATTGACCGGCAGTGGGATGTTGAAGACTGTAATAGAGGGGAGAATGTTAGGCAAATTAGGAAAGGGAAGGAACAGGATAGGGATGTTGGATGGGATGAAGGGAGGAAAAAAGTACTCAGAGATGAAGAGGGACCTGATGTAGAGTAGGATACTGGATTTTGTATTTTGTTAGGAATCACAGAATATTTATTTAGTAGCTGTGTCCATCCAAAGACCTACCTTAACCGGTAGATTACCTAATAATAATAATAATACCTGGTGTACACTCCCCTCCTGCCACGCACCCTATTGGCGGCACGCAGGGTAATGTAAATTTGTATTCCAAAATTTCTTCATCATGTATTGTTCACTCTGCCGTGTCGAATGCCTTGAGACAATCCAAAAAGCAAGCCATAGGTTCCTTAATTTACCGATATTACACTCAAAGCACTGTATTAACTCCGCATATTCGCGTCACCTGAAGGTAGTACTTCCACGAGCGTCGGAAAGAATGCCGTTCTGACGACTCAGTCGTGCATTTCTCTGGGGAAATGATTCGTGGTGGAGCGATGCCGTTTTTGGAGGTCCCCGTCAACATATTGCGATTTTTATGATTATCGGAAAAACTCCGGATTCGCGTTTCTCGAATGCCGCCCTGCCCCTCATCCACCTTATTGGCGATTCGAATTTCCAGAAGTGCCATTTTTCATGGATTTCTAACTTTCCAAAAGAATTCATCGTACATACAAAAAATATTTCAAATAATTCATTGTCGTGGCATAGCATTGTTATACAGATATTCTTATGACTCCATGTTAAAAAGTACCGGAAATTCAAATAAGAACATTTGGGCGCGGATATAATTTCGGGTTTGAGAATCGACGATTTACTTTGCGGTTCGACCATCAGAGTGAAATGCAGGCATTAATCACTCGGGAATATTGATTTTTAAAAAAGACCAGAAGCATCTGATTCACTGAAGTGCTTATGCACTCAAAATGATTTATCTATTCACCATATTTTGTTTTGCGTAATGGATTGCTTTCAGAGTAGCATTTACTTGTTGTTGAATAAAACCTCACCGTTCAGGAAGATGGTATTCTATAAAATGGATTAGGGTAATTGGGCAGTGGTGAAATAAGGCTGGCGCAAATGATAGGAAACGTAGTTTGATGGATTTTTAATGTTAAGCAGTCATTATTTACCCAAACAAATTTACATTTATGCGCGTCATAAATATTTGCTCTATTTAAATTATGGTATTAGTTAAAATTTATTAAATCCGAAACTTTAGATGGGGTAATTGTTTGTTGTCATTGTTTGAGTGATGATGAATGCGGCTAGCGCCTAATCATTAATACGGACATTAAATCTATGGGCTGACATTCATATCTGGGATGAAAAATGAACCCATTTTAGACTTGATAAACATAAAAGTTTCAGGTTTAACTTTGTCGACTTCCTTCATTTTGAGGGTGAAAAAGAAACTGTACCCTTCCTCAATAAAGATTTAATATTTCATGACCATGTTTTGGATGTTGCGCGTCATCACCAGGTAACAATCATCAACATTATTTTAGCTTGCATAGTGTGGCTCCAAGCGAGAGGAGTGAGGGAGAGGAGAGATGGTAAGGTAGGGGCAGGGAAGGAAAGGGGGAAAGTTAAGTTGAGGTGCAGCAAACTATTAGTGGTCTATGGGGAGGAGGAGGGTATGTATTGGAAGGTTACTGGCTCAAATTTGTGAAAGTTTATATTAATTAAATGATCATTATATGAAGTACACAGGGTAACACTCCACCATTCTTAGAAATAGCGACGAAAAAACAAACACATTGTGTTCTATCTACATCTAATTAGAGGGGGTGTTTTTCTACAATGGTTTGACCTTTAGTATGAAATTTCAATGATTTCGTGTATATTTTTATTCTGAAAAACGTTTAATTTTTGTTGTTTCCTTGAAATAGTGACTTGTGTGATGGAAAGTTAACACCGTATTTAAAATGCATTATTATTAATATGTTTTAGATGTTTATTTTGTCGACATCGCATGTATTTCGTCGTCGATGGACGATTTGGTCATACGTGCACTCCTGGGATAACAGAGCCGTCATGGGTGCACGTTGCCGTTTCATTATCTTCGGAGCGTACCACCTGAACATCGAAACCAATTGTCAGGGTAATCCTTGTCATCAATATCGCCCTGATCTGAATTTGACTCTTCGTTAATAAGATGAAATATCCTCTATGTCGTTCAAAGGTGCCTACAGATCGGCCGCATTTCGTCATCGACGACCATCGATATTAAGGACCCTCGACAGCGTTCACATGGATCCGGGCGATGTGGGCGATAAAAATATCTCAAGGGTGTCAGTAGACGGCCAGCGCGGGGGTCGAGTGACCCCCTCCGTTGTTCCAATCCACCCTGCCCTGCCATGCCCCCCCCCCTCCCGGGTTATCGCGCGAACGAACTCCGCCCCGCAACTGTCGAGTGTCCGCCGATCAATGCTCACGGATGTGTCCCTGCGATTGAATACGTGTCACCGTGGGGCGACCCGCGGCCCCATCCCAACAATGCCCCTGCACGCGGCCGCCTCCTGGGGAAGGTCCCTCTCTTCCAGCCTCCGGCCCCATCTCTTCCAGCCTCCGGCCACATCCCTCGGCGGGCCCCGGCGTCCCTCATCCGTCGAGGGCGGATCCCCCGCGAGGCGGCGGCGGCGTCTGGCCGTGGGGTTTCTGGGGACCCGATCGCTCGCCATCGAACACATCGACGTTTCTCTTTTAAGAAGTCGGATCGAGAGGCGGGGGAGGAGGGAGGGGGGGTTGTTTTTCCGTGTGGACGGAGTCGGAAGGCCAAGGAGAAGAGATTGAGAGGAAATTGCTCATGAAAATGACTGGTGGGGTTGAGAGCGGAAAGGGCTGTTCCGTTGGGGCGGAATGGTGGTGTTTGGGAGAGGGGCATTGCTCCTCTTCGAGAGGAAATGGGGCGGGAAGGGGGGGGGGTGTGGATTCAACGGAGTGGTTAGCCCCGAGAAGAAAGGGGGGGGGATTCGATGGGGAATGCGAGCGGAGTGGGAAGCGCGGAGCGGCGTCTTCCAAAGGCGAGCAGGGGCGGGAAACAATGTTTCGAGGAGATTCTGTATCTCTCTTCCAGTTGAGTACCATGCTTAATGTCTTTTTATAGGTTTAATTAGAATTTTTTATAGTTATTTCAATTCTTTTTACATACAACCGAAGTTAATTGAACGATATTAAATTGTTAATTATAATATCATGTTTTATAAGTAATTGTGAAATAGTTTTGTAAAACTACCGCACAAATGTATCTCCTCGAATATATAATTATCATCATAAAAAGCAGTAGTCAAAGGTGTACAATCAATTGAGTCATAACGTTTCCGTGAGTAATAATGAATATTTTTCACCAAGTGTCTAGCAAATTTTGAAAAGCACGATGGTTGTTAGAAAGGTTCTCGGAATCGTCACAATAGTTCAGCGCTTAAGCAACAAGTCGTCCGCGTCATAAAAGGCAATCCTTTATGAGCAAATGCATAACGCGTCACTGTTGGAAAAATTTGAGTATGGAGCAGTGGTTAAATGCTCCGAAAAGAAAGGTATGAAAGTAAAGGAAATTCATGCCATGCTAATACTACGCTACCAAGAGATACTACGCTAACTTCCTGGAATAATTGCAGCAAAAGATACACGAAAAAATGCCAGGTTTGACCAGGAAGAAAGTCATCATTCACCAAGATAAGGCATGTCACACACTGGTGTCGTTGCAATGGCAAAAATACGTGAACTATGATTAACAATTGCTGCCACACCCGCCTTATTCGCCTGATTTGGTTCCATGACATTTCCATCTCTTACCCTAGCTCAAAGTTGTCCTCTGTGGACGGAGATCCTCCTCCATTAATTGGATCAAGTCATTAAAACATCTCTGGACTAAGTGCATTAGTGTTGAGTGAGACGAGATTGAAAAATAAAAAAGTTCAATGGGTTAAATCATTTATTCCTGTTCTATTCCGAGAATGTTTCAAAATTACACTCGTAGTGCGTGATAAAGGAAGTGAAAGGAAAATATATACAAAGCTATGGTGAGCCTATAGAGCAGAGGATAGACCAGAGAAAGATGAGAGTGTTCATGATTTCCAGAAATCATGTAGAATAAAAATCCTTAGAAGTAGCTCAGGGCAAGAGTTATCGCCTTGAAGGAGAAGCAAAAACATCATAACTACTGCAATATATAGAACATCTACAAATATCTAAGCGGGAATGGAAGGGCACAGAATGGAAGACTTAAATATAATTAAGAATAACCAAGAAAAGATTTCAGGTAGAAGGAAAGGTGTGGGGAAAATTGCATGGCAATATATGCAGATATGGATTTATTTGAGGATGCATTGAAGAGAACAGGAGCAGGCGTGGGACAGAAGCAGGCGTGATTAGCTCTTCATACTTTCCAGCCCTTCATTCTCCTTTCATGTTTTTCAATTGCCTTCCTTAATTGATTGACTTGAGCTCTTACGGCTAGTAGAATTGAATAAATGAAAAACTCCAATAGCTGTAAACAATGCACCTTTCAAAAAAACACAAATGAGATTCAATTGTTTCCGGCTCAACTTTGTGCAAATTCATTTTAATTAAAGAAGAATACAATGCATCTTTCCACTGTCTTTTATTCACGCACAACCAGTTTCAACGCTCAAGCGTCATCATCAGGTACAAATTAATCAAGATGCAGTCTATTTACATACCATCCATGTGGGCGAGGAGGGGTGGGTGAGAGAGGGGGAGAAGGAGGGGAAAGAAAGTGGGATTGCGATCGGCGTTGATGGGGAGGCAGGGAGAGGGGTGTTATGCGTCGGGAAAGGTGATTGGTTGGTTCACAGTGGGGTGGGGGGTTTGTCGGGTCTATCTGTGAAGGAAAGGGGCACTTCCATGATTGGGGAGAGGTATTCAAACAATTAATCGTTAACCAAATGACCCGTTTTTAAATTCTTCCTCATTTCGAGCTCTTCCCACTTGTCCATCCTCATTCCTTTTTCCATCTGGAGTAAGAGTTCCGGGTTGACATCACTCCCATGGTTTTCTTCCCATAGATGCTTGGCGAAGTGTGACTGCTTGAGGTCACAGTTCCTGAAACAGCGTTTGTGTTCCTCCGCCCGTGTTTTTAATGATCTCCCCGTTTTACCTACATATATAGCACTACTGTCCCCACAAGTTAACTCATAAACGCCACTTTAATTTTGTGTACATATTTTGTCCTTTGTAGTATACAAGAATGATTTTAAGTTATTAGTATTGTAAAAAGCTATCCGAAATTTCTCCCTAGGAAAAAGGTTGCTAACTTTTGTGAAATGAATCCATAACACGGGAGTTGGCACCATTTGTAACCTATTTTCTCTACATTAATTGGTTTTAACAGAAGACTGTATGCTTTTAAGGAACATTTTCTTTGCAGTATTTTGTCAATTAAATTTTCTTTGTAGCCATTTTTCATTGCTAAACCTTTAATAGTTTCGAGTTCTTTAACAAAATTATTTTTGGAAAGAGGAATGGCCAACAGTCTGTTTAGAAGGAAATGAAAAGTGGAAAGGTTGTGCGATATGTGATGGCGGGAGTTGCAGAGGATGATGTGGGCTGTGGTCGTACTTTTCCGAAAAATTGCAAATTCAAATTCCCGTCCCTTTCTCGACACTGTGATATCTAAAAAATTTATTTGATTATTTTTTCTCACAAGTAAAATTGATACTTTCGCATTGGGAAGACAGTGGAAAGATACATTGTATTCTTCATTTAATTACAAATGAGATTATTTGGCTAACGCCACAAGTCAAAGGATAAATGGTAAATAAGGGAAGGGATAAGAAAGGTGAATACGAATACGTGTATTTTGGCCACAAAGTAGCCCTCTTCGGCGTACTGAAGGTGAATCGTCACGACAACAAGCTGAAGTGAGGACGAATAGGGACATCCGAAGAATACACAGTGTAAAACGTGCTCATGTACCCGTCCCCTCACCCACAAGTGTAATACCTCCGCCCAGATAGGACACTCCTTCCTTTTCCTCCCTCTTAATTCCCCTGCATTCAATTTTACTTCTCTCGTTCCCTCCCTCATTCTCTTAAGTTTAGCATTAAGATTGATGAGCACTGAATTGTTATTCGATCTTGTGTCTACTGCCGAAAAATTACGGGAGTGTATCACGCTATTCCCAAACCTAGATCTAGCCATAAAATAACTTGTAATGATAAAAAATAATCATACGTAATACACCTCCTGTCACCCGGGATTTCCCATGAGCATCTGCGCCTATTGTGCTGTTTAAAACTGGTTTCAGTTAAAATTAAACTACTTCTCTAACTAAAAAATATAAAAATCCTCAGTGTTCTCCGCGCAGTCATCCTTTCTCTCTAATCTTTACTACCCTATCCAAAAACTCCTTCACACCCTTCAGATTACCTTTCAATATAGATATTATTATGTGCATTTCATTTGTGCGTTTTGGTTTCCTCCACTTCGTTTTAACTCTCCCCTTTTGGCATTGACAATTATGTCGATTACTGATTAGCACTACTGTCGGTTACTGTTTGGCGATTGGCAATGGAATATTGAAGATTGTCGGAGAGTAATCGGTTTGGCGGACGACAAGGAGAGGTATTTTGGACGGAGGCAGAATAAATGTGAAATTCGGTAACAGTAAGATGTGGATTGGATTATTTACGTCTACGCAATACCCCACTAGATATCGCAAGGGCGCGTGTTAGGTCACCACCATTAAAATTGAATGAAACCACTCGCAAAACCAACGAATTCATGCAAATCTACCCCCACAATGGCGAATGCGATATTCATACATTTATAGTATTTATAGTTTACACGCATGCAAATACATATACCTTCAAATAACATGCACATGCACCTACGAATATAGCACAAATGTCTACGCAACGTTTAATCTTGTCCTTTAATATTTCCATCGTTAATTTGGTCTCTTATTATTAAGATTCCTGACTGTCCGAGGAAAGAACGAGTATTTGTATACATCTGTGCTGGAATCTATCTCGATTACAGTACGGATCGTACAGGCAATCAATCAACAGACAAGGTGTCTTATTAGAAGAAGTTAAGATCTTCAGTCTGTAGTCATCTAATACCATCTGATACGACAGAATCCCAAAAGTAATAATGAATGATGTGAAAACGACATCCTTTTTTTATCGGCCTCAAATCATTAATTTAGGCAAGGTGTTCATTGTTCTGGTATTATCTTAATTTTATTCTTGTTGCCGATTCATTATTGTCTCTCACCCTTCCGACGCATTCGATCAGCGTCCAGCGTGGACCGGGAACTCAGGAAGGTAGAGCTTCAATTGAGAGGGACCATGGCGTTTCCGATGCATCGCTTTACGTAACTCGAATGTACATTCTGGCTACTGAGATCAGAAAAATGGCTGTGCCTTCAAATGCTGAATTAAGACGCCAAGTTCGCTTAAAATGCATCACATATTCAGGACCCTGGGGGGAAATGTAGGCCTGAGATGCGCTCGGGGGCGCATTTGCCAAAAGTAGGTCAATGGTCGGGGATTCTTTTTTGCCCACGATACGGCAATGCTCCTAGCGGCAGGATATCCTTTCCGCAACGAAGCAGTCCCGGCAAGGGAAGGCCTAATTCCCTTCTCAAGGCCCCGCGCGGTGGTGATTACGGTAAAAGCCGCTGCTAAAATAAAGGGGAGCGGGCGTGGATGTTGGTGCTCATGGCGACGGCTCCAATCTGTGCGAACTATCCTCGAATCCCCCACGTTATGGCAATTGATAGGATCTGCTCCGTTGATCACGTCAGCAGAAAAAAACTGACTGCCGTTGATGGCCAAGGGGCGTTTATCTCTTTAACGCGTCATATTTCACACCCCTGTGCTCCCAACTCCTCTCCTCTCTTTCGCTTCGCTGTTAAATGAAAGCACCCAATAAGTCTCCCCCTGGACCCATCCGGCGACCCTGGGCCTTCAAGCGGCCATCGAAACGGTAGCGCAGGGTGCCGCCGGGGAGTTTTCCCTCTGCGCCACTTGAGAAGTGCCGCTCCGAAGTCCTAGTCGCCCCGCATCGGGCCTTCACGTCCCGGGGTCTGATGCCGCGGGTGACGCACTCGCGGGGACGGATGTCGTGGCATGGGGGCTGACAGAACGGCTGTGGCATACGCTTGTTTAATTCGTCCTTTCTAATGCCACAGATGGGCGACAGGGCATGCCTGCCAGCGGAGATAAAGGCGATCGTGTATAACATTACAGTAAATAAATTATTCAAAGACTTATTCCATTATGCCGAAAGCTAAAGTTGAAGGAATGATACTTAAAGTATTTAAATTACAATTCTCGTTCAAATAGAAAGGGAAATACATCAATCGTGAGGACTAAAAAACAATAAGTTTGATTTCGCACGCAGCTGGAGTGGTTCTCAGGATGACCGACAAGAGGATGGAGAGAAGTGCAAATGATTGATCAGAAGATTATCGATTTGGACTCAGGAAGGGGAGAGGCGTGATGCCTTTGTTGTCACCATTGAAGAGGAACATAAAATACAATCAAGGTGCATCACGGATTTTACAAAGGAGTTAGGTAGAGTGAATTGGGTATAATTAATGGATGTATTGCATAACATAGGAATAGATTGGAGGATTAGTGGACTTATTCCCAAACTGTTCATTACATACCTCAGTTAAACTTTTTTATTGTTCAATGTTGCCTCCCTGTACACCAATACAATTGATCCAGCGTTGTCCCGATGTCTTGATACCATCTAAAAAATTAAATTCCTTCTGGCCTGCCAAATACCGATTTACTTCAGACGTTACCTCTTTGGTTGGAGAGAATCTCCGTCCACCCAGGAGAATTTTGAGCTCGGGAAATAGATGGAAATCTGATGGAGCCAAATCAGGCGAATAAGGCGGGTGTGGAAACTATTCGTTTCTTATTTCACGTATTTTTGCCATGACAACGACGCTTGTGTTGGTGTGCGTTTTCTTAATGAAAAATGACTTTCTTCCTTGCCAAACATTGCTCTTTTTCTTATATTTTTTGCTGCAGTTGGTCCAGGAGGTGGGGTAGCAGTGGACCAAAGTTTCATCTTTAGTCACAAACTTGCGCGGAATATCTTGTCGGTTGCTCTTAACACGGGCCGATCTTTGTTCGTAAATTTCCATTTTGAATCGTTTGTAATCCTGCGTCAAGAGTCACGGCACCCATCTAGCAGATCATTTTCCAACATCCAAATCCACTATTAAAAAGTGATAAGTTCTCATGGATGACATCGCTATAGCTTCAGCGATTTCTCGCACTTTCATTCGGCGATCCTCCATCACAATTTTATGCATTTTTGCAATAATATCTGGGGTAGTGGCACATTTTGGCCGATCACCACGCGGATCATCATCCAAGCTCTTCCGACCAAATATTAACTCGTTTGTTCACTTGGTAACAGTTTAATGTGAAGAAACAAGAGTCCCCCAGAGTGTTCTGAAAGTCGGTATTAATTTCCTATACTTTCATACTTTTCTTCACGAAGTATGTAATCACTGCTCGAATCTCAATTTTTTCCATATTCACTAATCACTGCACGGGAATGACATCAGAGAGGCCTCCGCACCGCATATCTTCTCCCTGGCCACTGACGTTGCGTGTTCACCCATAAAGTAAAACCTATTAATAAGCGGGCAACTTGTTGCGCTAGCGCTTAAAATGGTGCTGATTCCGAGAATTTTTCCAACTGCCCTCGTGATTTCTCCAGATCGGGGTGTTCATTGAGGCACCCAGCTTGTCTTATTGGAACGCTTTACTTGCTCTCTGACTCCTTCATCGACATTTTATAGCTGAATAGCTGTATTCCCTAATATACGGAGGACATATCCTATTGGTTAATTTCACCATCTAATTCTAAATTGAATGTAAATGGTTGTGCTGAGAGCACTTGTTGCGTTTTCAGGATCAAGTTTAGTACTTGACATATTGCATTGAATATGTTTGAAAACAAAGTCACACAGAAGACCAGGACTTGCTTATTCCAACAAGAGAAGATGCAATTGAAAGTATTGGAAAACAAAGGAATGGCACAGCACCAGTAGAAGATGGAATTGATTAAAAGTGGTTGTCAAGATTTAAATAGAGCATTACATCAGCTAATTTGTAGTATTTGGAAGTTGGAAGAGTTCCCAGAAGACTGGAAGACAGCATTGATCTGTCCAATGTATAAAAAAGGCGACGCATATGATTGCAAAAACTATCGGGGCATTACATTACTGAATGTAGTCTATAAAATGTCCACCGGTATTTTTCTAAAACCCATAAGCACCTATGCTCAAGACATACTGGAAGAATATCAGTGTGGCTATAGGTTTGGTAGAAGCACCATTGACCAGATATTCTCATTAAGACAAACAATGGAGAAATGCTACGAATATAATGTTGACTTGCATATATTCTTTATTGACTTCAAACAAGCTTTCGACAGCGTGAACAGGAAAGAGATGCTACGTGTGTTGAGGGGAGAGATCACTTAAAATCTAATCTCACTCTCTCCTTAGATTAATTCTTTTGCACGTTTGCGTTTCTCACGTGGTCTGGTATGATGAGCCACGGGCATTGAGATTCACTTCAAGAAGCTACTCATAAAAATAAGTCAAAGGAAAAAATACTATGAAAAATGCAGCCGTTTCCTTGTACCCTTTTTGATCATCGAATGGCCTTCTAGCCGGATGGAATGTGCATTTTCCGTGAAGAAGCCTTTATTTAAAGACCCTGATCGCTTTGTATATCTCCTCCTTAATGAGCTCGCGACAGCTCTCTAATGGGCGTTTTTAAACCGGAAGGAAAACTATGCACCAATATTCCCTTAAACCGTCTCTTGAAGAGGGTGCTCGCTCGGGGGGGTTAACTCGGTCCCCCGTGCCCTCAGCGCGACCCCGCCATTCATGCACGCCGGATGAACCCCGACCGCCTCTCGCCCCCCTCCGCCGCCTCCCTTCCTCGGGTGGCGGCGCCACCTAAATGGAGCGCTGGCGGACGATAAGGATAAAGCGTCGACGTTGTGGTCATTTGCGAGGAGAGGGCTCTGCTAAGGGATAGGGGTGTCAGTCCTCTTTGCGCCAGCCCTCGAGCGAAGGGGTTGACGTTGGCGTAAAAGTTGCTGAGAGGAATTCTAGTAAATATCTCGGGGCAACCTTTTATATCACATGATGGGTTTTCTCATGTTTCATACTATTTATACTCTTTGTGCTCTCGGTAACTTTAGAAATATTTGTGATGCCGTTCACCTGGAGACTCGTACTAAGTGATTTCTGTACACACATGGTTTCGATAAGAAGTACAGAGAAGAAAGATTTATTTCAGACATTGATTGTAACAATGCCTCAAAATTCTTCAAAGTACCTGAGTCCTTGAGCGTCGGCACACCTTTGGTTTTTCAACAACTGGAAGGCTCCCTTGTTCGCGGATTCCGGATAAGGGTACTCTTGAGGGAACGCGCGCAAGCTTCTTTGACGGCACTCAGAGTCAAACCATGGTGGTGTCCTTTGAGGGAGGATTTCACTTGTACAGGAAATAGGATTATTCGATACTATGTGCAATGCCAATACAATGTGCGACCATGGGCGCACTTAACAACCGATGGTCTGAATTCAACACTTCACGGACGCGTAAGCAGAAAACGTTTATCGATACTTTTCGATAAACGGTGTGTATTTCAAATGCAGGGTGAATTCGACAGAGTAATTTTATCGATATTAGTGCCACAATAGTTCATTTGAGAAGAGTAAGGTGTGGTGGCTAAATTACTGGCTCTCCACTCAGAGGGTCCGGGTTCGAATCCCGGCGGCGGTAGATATTGTTCTTTGGTATCCCGATCTCTGATTGAGGCGCTTCGTGGAGAGCACTTTGAGTGAGCGCGGATGGAACGCTAAAACTGCGGACTGATCCTTGACGCCTTTCGTTAAGAGGAGGCTAATACCGACGCCGGGTTTCTCTCCACTCTTCAACCCTTTTCTGTCCATCCCTAATGGTGCAAGTAACCCAATCGTCTTCCCTAAATACTACTACTGCTGCTCGAGAAGACTAAGTAGTCTCTTTCAAGAAGTTCACCGGCCGCTTAACGGAGGGAAAGCACCCGAGGGGGTGTAGGCGCCGGCGCCTCTAACGGTGGTGAATGTGATCCCAACGTCAGCCTTGCAGACATATTTCTCCTTTCCTTTCTTCTGCCTCGAGCGCTCGAGATTCATCGAGGAACTCCGCTCGAGACATTTTCAGGCCATCGCCGGCGGTGGGACTGAGACGACGAGCTTATCCGATCGCCTTTTTAAACCAGGCGCCGTCTGCTCGGCGTCCCGCCCCAATCTCCCTTCCTCCCCCCTATCTCCCTTCTTCCCCCCCTCTCTCCCTTCCTCTCCCCTCCCTGGATCTCTTTGCCGTCACTATCGCCATGGAGGGAGGGGGGTTGGGATCCGGGGGCGCACGGATCCCGTGCTTGTTGAAGTGGCGATAGCACATAGGCGGTTGCAGCTTAGGGAGAGAGAGAAGGGCGCCTGTAAAGGGAAGGAGCCCTGGCGCCTCTTCTCGCGATCCATTCCCCGGCATCACTGCCCGCGGGAGGGGATGTTTTTTCAACTTGAGCAGGAAGTGCGATGCTCCCCGGAGTTTAAGTATTTCCAATTCCTTCACTGCGTGCACGTACGCTGGCAATCGCCTGGTTTTCCCTATTCTCTCTTCTCGGGGTCTGCCGCGGCCATCGGCACTTTGGGTCAATTTTTTTCGGCACATTTGGTGTACATCAGGTTCCAATTCCTTCAGCGTTCTTCTCCCTTCCTTCTCTTCTCAGATACCCTCTTCACATTTTTGTAGCTCTTATAACATAGTGGGCATATGTGTCATCTATACCTGATCCACTTGTTCCGTTTGTGGTCTTTGACTCCAATGATCTCTGTTTCCTCTTTTAAATTGGCTTAAAGATGCCGACGGATGTTAGAATATATCAAATCAAATTATGCCTTCCTCATCTAAAGAGAATTCGTGTTAATTTGCACTGCAAGTATTCCTTTACTTCTCTCTAATCGAGACATAGGTTCATCGAAAAGGTGTATGATATTATATTCGACGATAGGCAAGTGAAGATAATTGAGATAGCTGAGGCCGTATCAAAAATCGGAAGAAAGGCCGCGAAACATCTTGCACGAAGAATTAGGGAAGCGGAAGCTCTGCGCAGGGTGTCTAACTATTTTACTGAATGCCGATCAAAAGTAAATGAGCAAACGATTTCAGGAACAATGCTTCGAAGGATTCATGAGGTAACCGACCGATTTTGTGCGATTGTGTTTGTCACCGAGGATGAGAGACGTGTCCACCACTATAAAAAACCAAGTCCATCAAAACTGGCGGAAAGGCCAGTGTATTTTAGGATGCGAAAGGCATCCTATTAATTGATTACTCTGAAAAATGCAGAACAATTAAAGGCTACTAATACTCAAACCTTACTTATAAGGAGGGAATCTGGCCGGAAGACTTTGTGAGATCAGTTTTAGCTCCTATTCCGAAAAAGGTAAAGGCTAGGTCATGTGAGGACTACAGGACAATTAGTTTGATATCCCGCGCAGCTAAAGTTGTTCTCAGGATCATCAACAAAAGGATAGAAATTAGGACAAATTGCTACTTAGGGGATGATCAGTTTGAGTTTAGGAAGGGGAGAGGTACGCGTGATGTCGTTGCAGTAATGAGATAATTAATCGAGAGGAATATAGAACACAACCAGGAGGTATTTGCCTGTTTCGTAGATTTCGAAAAAGCGTTTGATAGAGCGAATTAGGAAAAACTAATGAGTACATTGCAGAAAATAGGAATAGATTGGACAGAAATGAGGCTAATCCGCAACCTGTACATGTCTCAGACTGCTCAGGTGCGGGTGGGAAACTGATCATCCCCTAAGTATTCATTTACCCTCTTTTTATACTTTTGTTGAGGATTCTTAGAACCACTTTTGCTGCGTAGGATATCAAACTTATCGTCCTGTAGTCCTCACAAGATGTAGCCTTTACCTTTTTCGGAATAGGAACTAAAACTGATCTCACAAAGTCTTCCGGCCAGATTCCTTCCTCATTAATACTACGAATCAGCCCATATTGTATCTTCCTCCCATATTGACCTAAACATTTCATCAGTTCCGCAGGAATCTTATCCACCCCCACGGCCTTATTTAGTTTAATCTCCCTTAATGGCCTTTCTATCTCATTGTCTAGTATGCCTGGGCCTAAGCTATCTTCCTCTACGTCATATTCCTTTTCTATTTCTAATTTTGTTGGTCTTAGTTCTTTACTAAACAGTTCTTCTTTATATTCCTTCCCTTTCTATTTGAACTTTCCTGTGTCAACCATTATCTTACCCGCCCGATCGCTAACTGTTAGCATAGATATCCCTTTCTAACTTCCCGATAAAGATTCAACTTTGCTGAACAGCCGGCACTAATTCCACCCTTCCTCAGCAAGCAAACCTTCCATTTCCTCGTACTTCGTCTTCCACCATGCTTCTTTAGCTTTATTTGTTGCCCGATTAGATTTATTATTAAACTCTCTGCACTTCATTTTGTTTAACTTTTTGTTTACATTCTTCCATATTCTCCCATCATCCATCTTTGTTGTCATCTCATCCGTGATCCATGGTTTCCTATGTCTTTTCGGGTAACGATTCCAAGAGTGTCTTTTGCGGCTTTAGACAACCCTTCCTCGACACTTTCCCCTTTTTCGTCGATGGTACTTAGCTCTTTACCGTCCTCCATGATTTCCTCTACCACCTGTTGATACTCCTTCCTTTTGAATACACATAATGCTTCTATATTCCATTTTCTAACCCGTCGCCCCTGCCTTATCTTTTTGAAACGGACGCTACATTTCATAATAACTAAATTGCGGTCAGAGTCCGCACCCGCTCCCGGGAAGCTGTGGGAATTTATTATACTGTTCATAAACCTGTGTCTAACCAAAATATGATCTAGCTGATACCTTTATGAATCACCTGGCTTTTTCCATGAATATCTGCGCCTTGAGTGTGGTATCTAAAGCAAGTGTTGGTGATCACTAACCCCAGTCTTTTACAGAATTCAATTGTTTTCTCCCCGTTGTCATTCGTCGTGCCCCGACTGTATTTCCCCACCTCGTCACCATTTCTTTCTTCTCCTACCATCGCATTTCAATCTCCCATCACTATCAAATGTTTTTGTATAGGATCACACGCGATTATGTCCCCAAACTCTTCGCATATCCTATCGACCTCTTCCTCCGTATGGTGCTCAGTTGTATGTATACCTGATTAATGACCAAGTTCGTCGGTTCTGCTTTTATCTCTACAATTAATAGGCTATCCGATACCTGTTCTATGTTGAATACGCTTCTTCCTACCTATTCATTAATACTATGGCAACTCCTCGTTGGCTCTCTTCCCCGCCGTTGTATATTATTATGCAATTTTTAGTGCAGCAATCCCGTCTATCCTTCCATCTTACCTCGCATAGACGAAAAATATTTATATTTCCCCTTTACATCTCTCGCTTAAAATTCTCCATTTTCCCAGTCCTCATCATTGTCTTAACATTCCACGTTCCTATTCTTACTAATTTGGGCTTCTTCTCCGGATCCTTACATCCTTCTGCTTCCGGTTTTCCGTTGCAATGGTTTCGTGGAATGCCGAAGCGGAAACCATGCCTCCCCCGCTGCCGGGCACGACACACGGCCGATTGGGCCGAGCTCCGTGGTTGCCAGGACTCAAAATCTCTTTAGTGACTATCGCGTTTATCTTGTGAATATAATGGAGGTGGTTTCGCGTTTCCTTCCTCAATAGTATTATTAACGTGACACCATCACTTACTGGCCGCCCCATTGGGGATAGACGGCATTGCAGCTGGATCGCTGAGGAACGGACGCTGCGAGGACTACCTTTAGTCCGGCGTCTAAACTTCGACCTATCTGCCCTGGGTGACCCTACCAGGAGCAATTATTATTACTCCCGCCAGCACAGATCTAAGGGTCATCGGAAAGCGCAAGCCCTTCCACCATGTCAAGGTTGTAGTCCGGGGAGGTTGGAGAAATAATAGAAGGCGATAGGGGCCGAAAGGAAAACAAATGATTTTTAGGTCAAATTGAAATGTGAATATCCAAATTTTTGTCACGATAGATCCCAGTAATTACAGACCCTATGCTGATTAGAGACATTATTATGTAACACACAATTATCAGTTTAGTAATTGCATTAATTTAATTAGTTACCATTCAGAATAGCTTTCCCTGCTGAGATTCTTATAGGTTTTTCCACAGATGAGTTACTTTAATCGTAAGAGTATAGTAGGCAATAAGATGAGAAAAAATATTAGATAAATTCCCCATAGTAAACAACCTTATGAATAAAAGTGGCCGTCATAAATTAATTGGGTGTATCACACTGTCGGAATGGAAATAGATGGTTTTCTTCGACGCCGCTAGGTTTGATGGCATAGGAGTTACCCCGGGTGTACATCAGGGAATTGCATACGGGCCAGTGATTTTGTTAATTTTTGTCAACTATTTTAACCGCGGAGTAAAAAGTGATACAAGAATGTTCCTGAATGACACGGTGACTTACCAGAAGATATCTGGTGAAGAGAATGTGTTGATAATAGGAAAATAACTCATAATTGTTTTGGTTTGATGCGAAAAAATGGGAATTGGTGCAAAATGAACCACCAAATAATGTTAAAATTTCTTTTAAAGATGCAGGGCTTTTTCAAGCAAGCATTCTCTATTTGATGGAGATTTGGTCAATACGATGAACTACCTAGGTGTAGCTATCACTGACGTCCTGTCACGGGTACACTTATGCGTAAAATCTGCGGGAGAGCAAACGGAAGATTTGGGTTCATTAGATGCATTGTTGATAGGAGTAAACTGGGTCGAGGGACGTTTCTACCACGCTCTTGTGAGACCGTATGCGGATTATTGCTGTGGTTGTACGGGGTCCGAGGGAAAAACTCCTCGTTCGAAGGCTCGACGGAGGGCAGGCCGATTGCGCGCGTTCGAAACTGTTGCGAAAAATGGAAAGCGCACAGAAATGCTTTTACATTTGGTTTGGGAATAAGTAGAACTAAGACGTTCTTACGCCTTGTTGAACTCTTGGACGTCGCGAAAAAAAAATAGAAATAGTTTTATGAATTCCCAAGAAGCACCATTTTTAATTAAAATATGAAATAACTGAGCCATTAGCATGGGGTTCTATCAACCTTTTAAGTTCTAGTTACATTTTTAATTCTCTTCTTAATTCATCGTATCTTCCAAAAAAATTCAAAGCATCGTGCATAAGCGGACTTGCACTTTTTTGGCCGGTTTGACTATGCCATCGGACGCAGGAGACCAATGGTCAGCGCCATTGCCCGAGACCAATGGTTGGCCCTTATTCATGGGGCAAATGCCGAGCTCCTTCCACCACGGGAGAAGAATAGAGGCCTCGAGAAAAGGACATACTTGGTAGTAGTTTTGAGGGGAGGCGACCGACAGCTAAGGTCATTTGCGCCATAGGGGATGGATAGGAAAGGATGAAGGGTGGAGAGAAACCCGGCGTCGGCATTAGCCTGCTCTTTACGAAAGGCGCCAAGGGGTCCGCAGCTTAACGTCCCATCCGACGGACGCCAGGACATACTTATGGAACACGAGACCCATTTTTAGAGCAGGACATCTCGAGAGCATTCCTTCATTTGGCCTAGCAGGGGCTCATGAAAACAAACCACAATATCGCACCGTGAACTATTAAATGGTATTTTCTTTATGTGATCGTAGGGTGGAAACACCAAATGAATGATATCGTCCCGATTTCATCCGGGTTTCAAAATTCCATTCCACTTTTTGCTTCACTGCGATTTTATGTGAGCGGGATCCGTATTGCCCAACACGCGAAGATATAAGTTTTCAACTAGCAATCATCGCACCTCAGTAGAACCTCTTTGCTTACGATATTGCCACAGCGCAAAGTTAAATATCTTTCAGTGTTAAATATTATCCCGATCCCTACTTGATGTGCTTTTTGGAGGGCACTTTGAGTGAGTATGCCGTCTGTCGGATGATACGTTAAATTGTGGATCCTTTGGCGCCTTTAGTTAAGAGTAGGCTTATGTCGACGCCGGGTTTCTCTCCACCCTTCATCCTTTCCCGTCCATCCCTAATGGCGCAAATGACCTCAGCGCTCGGTCGCCTCCCCTAAATACTGCTATCACACGTAAAGGAAAGTTCAAAAAAGATGGTTCCTATCTCAGAGCCAGCCTGCGTTTCTAAATCGTAATATTTCCTCTCAAACCACTTAATTCCACGGCTCGTTTCACCGGGGTCCCACCGCGAGGGAGGCCTAGATAAGAGGGAAGTCTGTGGGGTTGAGGGGCTGAGGGCTGTGCCGTGGGCGCGCGGGCCCTACGTGGGGAAAACCGCGACTTTCGACGCCCGCCGATGGATCCAATAAATCCCCAAAATTCCCGCCATAAATCCCAATTTGGAGGTTTATGACACCAAGGTAGACGGGGAATTACATCGGATTACGCAGCTCTGACGTCATCGCGGTCATCTTCGGCAGAGCACCACGAGAAAAGGGTGCCGTGAGGGGGGATGACCCGGGGGAGGGGGGAGAGGGCTCTTGGGGGGGGGGCAATGGGAGAGAGCGAAGTTCCACCCCCATACACGCAAGGTTCGATTCCTCCCGACTTAAGCCACGTCATTTCAATGTAATCAAGGTTTGTTCCCTCACGCACACGTAAGGTACCATCTAAGTGACCCAGCCATTCATTAGGAGGGCGAAAATATGTAGTGTGCGCATTATCCTCTGAAAGAAGACACAAACCTACGGATTCATTTAGCTTCAACGATACGTTCACCTTACACTGCAAGACACCACGAGGGCGGGTAACCACGAGCATTAAGTCAGCAGCCATTGAAACTTGGAGTAATTGTGCTTTGATGGGATCCCCTGGAATTTTGGGGAAATTGCGCTGCTACACGTGATGTAACCTGATGTTTTCTCACGATCTGAGCAATGGAAAACGGATTCCTTCTTACCTACATTAGTCTGCACTGTGGTCAATTTCCCTCCAACCTCTTAAGGTCGTAAAAAATAATTTATTATTACGTGACTATGGTAACAGTTATACCATAACCATTTCTATTTCCATTACGTCGGAGCTAAAATTAAATTAATTTAATTGATTAAATATTTTTAGTCGTCCAATATAATTTTAAATTAAAAGGGTATAAAGGGTACTGAAATCAAATAAGGCAACGGTGTGAAACAACATTCCAGCGGAACTACTCAAAGATTTAGGAGAACGTGGACGAAAAAGTTTTAATGGACTCATTCGCAGCATTAATGAGAGAGAACGTAGCCGGTCTACTTCGTCATATCTGTGTTCACTCCTATTCCAAAAAGGGAGAGGATGACATATGTGAGAATTAAAGAATAAGTTTAATTTCGCACGCAGCTGAAGTGGTTTTCAGGATCATCAAGAAAAGGATAAAGAAGATTATGGCAAATGATTACTCAGGGGGGGGGGATCAGTAAGGGTTTAGGAAGGGGAGAGGCACGCGCGATGCCATTGCAGTCATGGGATCACCAATAGAGACGAATGCAGATTATTCTGAGGACGTGTTCGTCTGTTTCGTAGATTTCTAAAAGACGCCTAATAAATTGAATTGGGAAAACTAAGGAATATATTGCAGAAAGTAGGAAGGTTCAAAGGATAGGAGACTAACCCACAATTCGTGCATATCAGAGACTGCTCGGTTGCAAGTGGTAGATGGAGATTCTTGATTGGTAGAGCTATTAAGAGGAGTAAAAGCGGTGAGTCAATTATCTCCTATGCTTCTCAGTGCTTATTTGGAAAAATGGCAAAAGAATTGTTGGAAAGATCTCGGAGTAGGAATGGAAATCGGGAAAAAAATCCTAATATTAGATATGTGGAGGACCAAATATTATTTTTTCAGTCTTTCAAAGCGTTGAAAAGCTTCTAGGAGCATTGAAAAGTTATTGCAATAGGTATAATGTAAGGACTCTTTACGATTGAACATAAAAATACATGCTGGCATTTTGCAAAACATGAATGTGAGGGAGATGGGTCGGCAATCACTCCAATTTTGTCTGTCACCTTGGATAAATATCACCGTGGCATTGGCTATTGGGCACTGCATGGTCATTTAGGGATTCATTCTATTTTTATTAAGTATTATACCGGTTAAGGTAGGTTTTGGGTGGACACAAATACCAAATAAATATTTTGTGACTCCTAACAAAACACAATCCAGCTACCTACTCTTTCAACATCCCTATCCTGCTCCTGCCCTTTCCTCGATTGCCTAACATTTTCCCTTGTATTGCAGTTTTCAACATCCCGCTGCCGATCAATACGCCCTTCATCCATTTTCCCTATCTCCTTAGCATTTCCCCCAACAAACCCCTCCCCTCCGCACCATACCTAGTACTTCCTCCTTTGTTTTCCTTTCCGTCCATTTCACCTTCCTCCTGTTGTCGGTTTTCTTTGCAAGGGTTTCGTGGGATGACGACCGCGGAAGCCTTGCCTCCCCCGCTGCTGGGCACGACACACGGCCGACTAGGCCGAGCCTCGTAGTTGCCAGGACTCAAAATCTCTCTATTGTCCATCATTTAAGTCTTCGGAATGATAATTGAGGTGGTTTCCCGTTCCCTTCCTCAATAGTGTTTTTAACGTGACACCATCACTTACTGGCCGCCCAACTGGGGTCAGACGCCATTGCAGCCGCCTTACTGAGGAACAGACGCTGCGTGGACTACCTTTCGTCTGGCTCCTCACCTTCGACCTATTTGACATAGGTGACCCTACCAGGAACAATTGCCATTACTCCTGCCAGCACAGCTCTTGGGGTCATCGGAACGCGCAAGCCCTTCCGCCACGTCAAGGTCGTAGTCCATGGGAAGGGATTTATTACATATTATTTGCAATAATCAGTTATTTCTAATGCCATCGATTTGCACACGTAGGGTAGGGATTCGATCAAAACCTGTTGATTTATATGGACTGATGAGTTTAATTTGACGTTTGGTGGCAAGAGAAGATATTACAATTTTATACAAATTGAAGCGATAGGGTAGCGTCTCGAATTATTCCAGCGGATAATTATTGAAACGCTATGAAACGCGTGGTTAAGCGTGACAGCGTTTTCTAAAATGTTATTACATTTTTCTCCGTAGGTATTTAGTGAAGAAAATGTTGACTTTTTCCCTGAACCTCTTGTACAGGTGTTCCAGAAGTCGATGATGAGGATCAGGATTATATGATCCACGGCATCGTTCCAAGGGAGGATCGTGGTTTGGACTCTGGTTTGGAGCCGAATGGAAGGCATTAACCAGAGACTTCTGCGATTCTGCTCGAACATATGAGCCTCCTTCGTCGACCTAAGGCCAACCCTCCGATCGTACAGGACTTCCCTGAACCGATCTGGAGTCTTTAACACGTCGGAAGCGGCGACTAAGGTAGCGGATAGGACACTCGACCACTGTAGGTTTTTTTTAGAATAGATGGTAGGCCAATGAGAAGGTCAATCATTTGGCCGTCAATAAAATCGCCAAAGCTTAGCATTTCGGCGAGAGATTCAAATAAGTTTCATAATAAGTTGATTCATTGATTTATTTCTACTGCTACTAATGAATGCTATAACAAAATCATAGGAAATACGTAATGAAAACAAAACCAACAGGAGAAAACTGACGCAGCTATCAGTAAAGTGCATCACGTAAGTGAAAACCCTCTCTACCCCAGTGGTGAGCACGATAAACTAAAAATAAACGACGTACGGGTCGAGAGAGGGATCGAGATAATACTACTTATCTGTCGTAGTATCGAAAACGTAAGAGGCGACGTCGACCATACATTTGGAAGTTTAGATGCGGACATGGTTATGGAAACGGAGAGCTGACATACGGAGGATGTTAATTACGGTGAAGTTTTCCCTTGTAATTTACTTAAGCACCATGCGAGCTGCGGCTAGGGTGGGTGGTAGGAGTTGAATACGCACCAGACTAATTTTGACCCGACGGCGGTTGGACAGTGACATTCTGATCCCTTTTCGCTGGAAGAAAAATGACATCTTATATCCGCCTGTTCTACACTTTATCCCTATGGCTTCATAGATATGATCTCTCCCGCCGTATCACGATAGGGGTCATACTACATTCTCAAAATCACTGCTAAAGGGACATCATTCTAACCTATGCAAGAGCTTAGCTCCCAACCTAGCTCCTCCAATATTTAGGATACTCTACTAAGTTGATCATAAACAGCGTTTAAAGAATTGAATAGGGTACAGAGAAAGGCCGCTAGGCTCGTGAAATACTCGTCCCAAAGGACACAAAGCGTCACGCACTCAATAAAGAATCTGGGGTGGGAACCTTTAGATATGCGAAGAATAGGGTATAGATTAAACTTATTGCAAATATATCTACATCTAAATATACTTTATACCCCGCTAGTCGCCTCAAGGGCGTGTGGCGAGGGTTGATAGGGTACCACCGGTAATTAAGAAAAAAAACCGCATGCAAAAGCCATATATTTCTATAGCCCACAAATAAGACATCGTATACATTCATACAAAAACCCGTACAATCCGCACACATTGAAACACAAACTACCAACTAACATACACATGTACCTACAAATATACCTGATATCTTTGTAATGTTTAATTTTGTTCCGAATTGTAAAATAAATGTTTTTAATATTTCAAAAGTGACTTCGGTTTCTTACTATTATTATTTCTGATTGTTCGGGGAAAGAACGAGTATTTGTACCTATCTCTCCTGGAATCTATCTCCCTTATTTTATCTTTATGGTCTGATCTACCTAAGTAGTGTGGGGCCATTATAACTCCTTCAGTGTTATAGTTAAACTCGTTTGTTCTGAGCCTTTCTAAAAGTCTAAGCCTCGCTTGTTCCCTCCGCACTTCAAGTGGTTCCCAGCCTAAATCCCCTAACAGACTGTCACACTTGTGTTCTTATCATAACAATTTTTAACGAATCTAGCGGATTTTCTCTGGACTTTATCTAATTCCTTTTGCCAAATTTTCTGCCAAGGATCCCAAATGCTTCTGGAATATTCCACATGAGGTCTAACCAGAGCAAAATAACACCTCTCTTTTACTTTCTCATGATATTTCCCCATCACCCGTCCAATAAAGCCGAGTTTTTTAACAGCGGATCCGCATATTGTCCTGATATATGCTCCCCATGAAAGGCGTGGTGTTAGAATTACTCTCAAATACTTAACTTACTGGCTGTAGTTAGCACTGTACCCTCTATTTCATAATTCATGACCTGTTCGTCACTTCCTTTGTTCCAAAATTTCAAAACTGCGCATTTGTATTAATTAAGCATTAACCCCCATTCCTTGAACCAATCAGAGATCGAGTCTAGAGAATAGCTCGCGATCTAGTTGGCTCCATAAAACGTGTGGTTTCGCATTTGACATTAATGATGAAACTGAGTTCCCTAATAATATTGGCAGGGCCGACAATTGTCAAAGAAGAAAATAATAGGAACACTGTCGAAAATAGAGGCATACAAGATTACATTCCCACAAAACACTGACAACGTCTGACGCCTTGACGCCCCCCGCCGTGCGCCGTCACACACTAAAGTTCATTGACTGCCCAAGCGGGCAAGTGTAAACCGTCCCGGTGAGTGAAGTCCCACCATTACCGGTCATTGTACTTAAGAAACGCATGGCATTGAAGGAAGAAACATGGCTGAGGTGGAAGTGCGGTTTGCGAGAAAGTGAAACTTGAAAATAAAATATGAATTCTTAATCTAACAAGAAAGGAAAGCCGACAGGGTACGGCTTTTTACAAAAAATAAAAAAAGTACGTCGCTAACAGCACTAACTGCCCACCGGCACACTCTGAGCATAGAGCGGTGCAAAAAGGAAGCGGAGGCGAGGGTCGCCCATTTCCCACAGCGGGAAATCACACTTGGGCAAGAGGAAGCGGGTGACAGCAAGACCGTGAAGCGGATTAAATGATACTGATATAACTTAGAGGGCGGAGGAAGAGATCCGTCCGGCCGTGAAGCGGCTTAATACTATGAAGAAAATTTAAAATTAAAAGACATAGTAAAGACTCATAGGCGAGTAATATCTTTAGGCAGTGTATAAGTGTGTTTCTCTCCGGGATCATAGTCCCAGATGGTTTGTAGCAGCGGATTTCCAGACGGTGCGAGGCGGGATTTGAAAATCGCGACTTGCGAGCGAATAAATTCCGCGACGGATGGGAGTTTATGCGCCGCTCGCACGTCGGCCATCCTAGTGAAACGACTCACTTGGAGTAACGTCCGAACAGCCTTGTTTCGGTTGGTTGGTTTCAAGGTGACGCCAGAGCGTGTTCCGGATGGAAAACACGGGGCAAGCGTACGGATACTGCGGGCGAGATGTCGACCTGTAAAGTCGCATCCTGTCGGCGTGATTCAGGGGAGGAATCACAGAGGAAAGGCAGCCGAGACGGCTCATTGCGACCATTGCCTTCCGACGGCAAAAGTCGAGGTGCGGCTGAAAAGTGAGCTGGTTGTCTAGAATGACACCAAGAAATCGGTGCGAAGAAGCCCTCGGTATAATGTGTTGGTGGAAGAAAAGAGGAACGTGGGGTGTGCGTTTTCGTCTGCGGGAAAAGTGAATATGTGTTTTTGTCAGGATTGATTCGTATTTTCCAAGTCCGTGTCCACCGGTGCAGTTTGTCAAGGTGTGCTGTAAGTCGTCTGATGTTCGCTGAGCGTGTTCGAGATGTGGCGGCGATAGCAGTGTCATCGGCGTACATGTAAAGGGAAGTGTGAGGTGTAGAAGGCAGATTTTGAACGTACAAGTTGAATAACAGAGGGCTGATAAGAGAGCCCTGCGGCCCGCCCGCCTCGGCTCTCTTTACAGAAGAGAGGGAATCACTCAACGACACGCGGAACGTACGATCGGAGAGGTAATTTCGGACGAGGAGGAGAAGGGGAGGGGGAAAGTCGACGGTATGCGTTTTGTAAATGAGGCCCTTGTGCCAAACGCGGTCGAAAGCACGGGCGACGTCCAGGAAGACGGCGTCCGTCGTACGACGAAGATTGAAGCCGTGCGAAATTTGTTCACTGAGGCGAAGGATCTGATGACACGCGGCCACACGCGAACGAAAGCCAAGCTGCTCAGGACGGAGAATACCGCGGTCGCGGACGTGGGTTTCTAGGAGGGTCAGAAGGACCCTCTCGAAAATTTTCGAGACGTTTGAAAGAAGGGTAATCGGACGACTATTTCCCGGGGTGGTGGCATCTATCCCTGGTTTCGGGTGGAGAATAACTTTCCCTGACTTCCAGGGGGAAGGAGAATGGGAGGAGAGGTAGCAGTATTTAAGTAAATATGAAAGGATGAGAGGAAAAGTGGGGACAGAGGCGGCAAGCTGGAGCTCGCGATTTGAAACATTATCAAATCCTGGCGCCTTATAGTTTGGGAGCGAGGTGAGGATAACCTTAATTTCGGCCGCAGACGTAATCAAGGGGAGGATAGGAGGATTCGGGGGATTGTTGGAAAGGAATTTACGAATTTTCCGGTCAGCAGGAGAGGGAGCGGGATCGGCAACCATGATTGACCCCAGGTGGATCGCTTGTATCTTCGCTTTGCGGCTAGGATCGAAGATTAGGACATCATTAAATTGGAGTGGGGGGTTGGTACGCTTGGGATAGAGGCGAAGGGATTTTGAAGTACGCCAGAGAGAGTTATCCTCAAACGACAGGGAAGCAACGTGGCGCATCCATTCCTGCGATGAATAAGCCGCAATAGATTTCTTAACTTCGGCCGCCAGGCGGTTGTATCTGGACTTGTCCCACGGCAGACGGTCTCTTTGCCAAGTCCGCCGGGCGGCATTGCGCGCTTTAATCGTGGCAACAATGTGAGGAGGGAGGGGGCGCCTCCTTACCCTTTTCTTAGGAGGGACTGGCGAAGTAAACAGGCGCCTCGCCTCAGTAAAAGCCTCTAAAATGACCCCGGAACGGCGGTCTAAGTCCTCGGGAGAGGGGGAAATGAGAGGGCGCCAGGACGGCGGAGAGAGAGAGTCAGGAAAGCGTTGCCAGTCAAAGGACTGAATGGGAGGGGGAAGGAGCCGTAGAGAGGAGAGGGGGAGGTGAAAAGGAATTGAATAGTGATCTGAGAATAAATCACCTACGACTGAAGGCGGCCTGTCGAAAGGCAGGTTTGCCGATAGACCGAAGTCTATCATTGACACGGAGGAAGGAGATCTTGTGACGTGCGTAGGCTCCAAAAAAGCAAGGATGCACGCAGACTTGTGCGAAAGGAAGGAATGCAGGGTCCGAACGTTCATATTTGTTCTGGAACAATTCAACGTTGTCTGGTGCGAATTCCAGTCTCCTATGTACAAACCGTTCTTTCGCGGTGAAACCAGCCACGAAAGATCACTGTTTTTCAAAGAATACGCCTTGCCTATGCGTTGGTAGATGGAGAATATGTCAAGGTCACCCTGTGTGGTATGGACTGTAATACCGAGGGCTTCCGAGGGAAGAGAGAATGGGAACATCAAGAAGAGAGTGCGGAAGATCGCGGCGAACTAGAACAGCAACCCCTCCGCCATGTGAGTTACGATCGAGTCTGTGTGTAAAGTAATGCGGTGAATAGAATGAGAGGTGGGGTTTGAGCCATGCTTCCTGTAGAAGTATGACGTCAATATGGTGCTGCGCGACGTAGTGAAAAAGTTCATGTTTTTTGTTCGCAATGGCATGGCAGTTCCATGCAAGGACTTTGAGAGTGTCAGGTGTGCTAGTATTTTCTGTGTTAAACATTAATGCGAAGGAGCTGCTCAAGGATAAAAACTTTTTTGTCTTCAATGATAGGAGCCTTCTGTATCTCCACCATTATGCTACGAAACCATTGCAAAAGTTCCGGGGCGTCCGTTGGAGAAGGTTGGAATGGAGGGGGCGGAGGGCGAGTAGGGAACGGCTGGGAAGAGGGTGTCTGTGGGAGGGGAGGAAACTCAGCGGACGGGTTTACCACCGCGGCAAAGGGACGGAAGAGGGGGGAGGGTTTGGGTTTTCCGCCGGAGAAGGGCGAGATGTCACGCCCGTTTTTCTGTCAAACTGCAGTCTCTTTGCCTCCTTGTGGACTTCGCAGCCCCGATAATTCGCCGGATGCACGTCACCACATAGAAAGCATTTTGCGAGCTCGGTCAGAGATTTGGTGCATGCGCTGCTTAGGTGGTCACCACCGCAGCGGACGCAATTTGGGTTGAGAAAACGGTGGTTCTTGGTGTGGCCGATACGTTGGCATCGGTGGCATTGCACCGGCTCATTTGGTTTTTTTAAAATAGTTGCGGAGACACGGAGACCCGCGAGAGAAGAGATCGCGAGGAAAGCCTCGCAGTCAATAGTGCTCTCCGCCATGATGTGGAACGTGCGGGTCGGATATCGGGGAGCTTCGCGAGTGCCGTCGGCACGCTCAATCTCGGAGGGACGAGTGGAAGTTATTCGGCGAACCGATATCACTAGAAAGCCAAGAGACTGGAGGTCGGACAGGATCTCCGATTCAGGGATGAACGGAAGGACGCCTCGGAGGGCGGATTCGCGTCGCCGATTTTCTGGGAGTTGGTATGTCACGAACGGTACCTCCAATTCGCGTAAAATAGAGGAGACGGCCCGGTAATCCTTCGGATTAATGCACCGAATCACCGCGGTATGGGCGCCGGTGGAATGCGCAATCGGAGGAGTATTACAGGCCCGGGTCATCCGCGCGTGAATCTCCGACCACTTGGACGTGTCTCCCAAGCGGAAAGGCGGTATCCGGCCTTTGCTATCACCCGGAGAAGAAGCCGGGGCCGAAGAAGAAGGGCGAGGGGGATGTACAGATGGAATCTGAGCACTCGCCACATTGGGAGGCGGCGCAGCTGCATCGGATAGCAACGTGTACCGATTGGGAATGCTCACTAAGGGGGCAGGTATCGCCGAGAGAGCGCCAGACGCCATGTGACGGCGACGTTTCCCCGTCACCAACTGGAAATCATTGGAGTCTAAACCAGCGGAGCCATGCGTAACGGGGCGTTCATCGCCCGTACAATTTATTTCTTCGACGGAAAACTGACCGGCAGGGTGGGACATACTCACCGGAGGTGGCACAGATGCAGCAGTGGCCAGGGTGCTGATGTCCATCGGCTCCGGGCGGGAAGGAGGAAAGCAGGTCGGGCCGAATGCTGAGGAGGAGGCGGCTGTGTCCGGCGTAGGCGTCGCAGTGGAAGTAGAGGAGTTCCGATGGGAGGCAAGGATACCAGACGTCGAAGCACGAGGCGTCGACGCACGAGGGGGAGGCGTAGCCGTCACGGACGTGGTGGCAGCGGAACCGCGAAAATCCGCGAGAAGGGCATCGCGTTCACTCACCGAAAGCGCGTCAAGTGCCGCTCTCGCCGCCGCCAGCGAAGAATCCACGGGATTCGCCATGCTAGTGACGGAAGGTTCGCAACGAGGAAGCACTGGCGGTGGCTGAGGAGATTAAGTGGGTGGAGGCCGGGACGACACCACACGTTTCACGACTGCAGGGTCAGAAGCGCTGCACTGAGGATTCACATGTGGATGCTGGGTAGATGTCGGGAGTCCAGAACTGGAGCGGCGTATAGTCCTGCGACGCAATTTAGAAGCACCATGGTCCAGTACCGAGTCGCGCGAGCTCCGAGTATGCAGGTAAGGACCGGCGACAGGATGCCCACGAATAGGTAATCTATAGCGCATCGCCTATTGGTAATACTTCCATGGAGGAATCACGGCTTGGACGAAGCGGGGAAACAATGGAAGTTGTAGTGGACGCCCAGGCGGGCGGCCTGGAAGCACAGCCGGGCAGGCGACGCGCTGGTCGGGCCCAGGGAAGGGAGAGTGGTTTCACGCGAACGGCCCAGCTGGGCGGTCCGTCGGACGGAGGCGGCGACCGCCTGGGTAAGAGACCCGACCGACGGCACAGAGAAGAGCACAAAGGCGGCTCGGGAGCCCCGTAAAACCGAAGGGCACGTAGGCGAGCAGGGCAAAAGACGTGCGCCGTTGTGCCCGGTGGGGTGTGGGTGAATATATAGCCTATTGTACTTGCGAATTGTCCGTCGAATGGGTAGAATAGTGACCAATAATTAGTGTCTAAATTGCATGTGTGCCTACCCTCTTTTATTGTCATATTTTATTGTCCTCTTTGTGGAGGCATAACTGATCTGATTACGTGGAGCTGCTAACCATGTTATATTCGTAATATGCGTAGGCATGTTGGATGAATGGTGTTGGGTCGCCCCCTTTCCACGCGGTTTTTGGTGGATCGCGGGGTAGTTGAGGAAGTGGAGGGAATACATGTATAATGGCTGGCGACCAACCACCCCCTGCCACACGTCCTTGCGGCGATGTGCAATGTAGATGTGTATTAGGGTAAGGTGGAAATTTCTCGGCCTGGCATGTAAGGCATGTGATTTTCAGGTAAAAAATGATTTCATTTTTCTAAATATCTCTTCACTTCAACGCACTTGGCCAGACGTTTCTCCAACATCAGGATTCCTTCCCGGAAGTGAGAGTCCCGACTGATGTAATAGCAGAATGAGCACAGCGGCCGTTAATTACGCGTCATTGTATCATGAACAAGTAAATTCAAACTACAATAAGCATCAGTACACGTTCAGACAACATTTTTAAATTAAATTCATAGGTGTGAAACACTTGTAGATGCCGCATTCATTTGTATTAAAATGCTCAAACCATCATTCCAGTCAATTTCAATAATCTTCTTCTCCATAAACCTCCGACTTTTATCACGGGAAATTCTTGTAACGGCGTATGGCGTGAAACACGGGGAAATTTATATTCCATCTGCGATTTGAAAAAGATTGAAGGTTAAGAGCAAGGCAAAAGTCTTTTAATTTGCCGAGGAAAGGGAAACTTCCGCGGACTATTTTGGCGCAGGAATCAAACGCAAGGCCGCAATTCGGAGGCACCTATTCGAGGCAAGTATGACGGAAAACTCCCACTTTCATCACCACCATCTTGAGGATTTGCATTCATTAAAGGCCTCCGATTTTCCTTTCGCGGTTACGAGACTCCGAAAGGGGAAAGAGGGAAGGGGAGGGGGGAGAGAAGGAGGCAGACTGTTATTTTTAATTCCCAACCTTGGAGGGAAAACTCTGTGAATTTAGTATTTTCCCGCAAATAAGTTGCAAATGCATTCCATCCGCCTCTTTTAATAATGAGAGAAGTTCGGAGAAGAGCTTTGTTTTCATTTTTTCTACTCTGGACGCCATAACATCTTCATGACTTGGGAATATCTTATCGTGGCGTCTGGAAAATAAAGGTTTCCGAGCAGGAGGGAAAGGGAATCGCGTCACCAGCTTAGATTGACAGTTGAATAACAAGACGCGACTCCATCATATTCACTGGGTAAACATTAAGATGAGAAAATCATCCCGCCTGACAGAAATTCTCTCATTCCCGTCGCGGTGGGCGTTGCCCTTGGATGCGAAGGCGCACCGAGAATGCTGCGTGGAGCGAGCGGGGTGACAGAGTCCTAACCGCGGTCGGACTCGCGCGAGCGAGTGAACGAACGCTTCGTCCCGGTTGCCGTGACGACTGTGCTTTGCGGGCCGCCTAATACATAGTGTTTACCGCGGTTGTCGCTGGCGGGGAAAGAGGCGGTAAGGTGCAGGAGCCGTAACCTTCTCCGGCCGAACTGCATTGTTTGTATAAAAAGCATCGGATAAATAGTTTTATATATCAGATATTGCTGGTTCAATGCCTCAAAATTCTTCAAAGTACATCCCTTGATTGTCGACATACTTCTGCCAGCGGTTTTCCACAACTCGAAGGCTCCCTGGTAGTCGGAAGGTCCTTAAGGGTACGCGTGCAAGCTTCTTTGGCCATACTTAAGATCCCGTAGTGGTGTCCTTGAAGGGAGTGTTTCGCTTTTATAGGTATATTGCTAAAAAAGTATCAGTAACAATTTTTTCCTGATATGTGTGCGTGATGTGATGAATTCAGACCGCCGGTTAAGTGTGCGCAGATATCGCGCATTATCATGAATGAGACAGTGCACACTATTACATCACTGCAAATTTTGCGTTCCGAAAGATCTGGGCCACGCTCGTCCCGATAGTCTTGGGACGGACGACCAAGAGTAGAGTCGAGTTCTGTTTGCGAAGACCTCCCGCAGCGGCATCGCGACGATTCCCCAGCCATCTTAATATCCCCCTGACTTGGCATCAGCAGAATATTTCCTGTTCTCGAAAGTGAAATCCCCACACAAAGGACACCAAAGTGGGATCCTAAGTGCCCTCAAAGAAGCACACCCTTTAGGGTATTCCGGAATTCGCCAACCAGGGAGCCCTCGAAACGCGGAAAAACTGTTGGAAAAAGTGTGTCGACGCTCAAGGGATGTACTAAGAAGAATTTCGAGAGGAATTGTGGTACTATCTGAAATATAAATCTATTTTCCCGATACTTTTAATACACAAAATGCATCGTCACTTCCCCTTCCGTCTATGAACTCTCCATATACTATAGTGATAATACTTGATGTTCTCCTGAAACATGCTCTTACGTCCCCTCGTTGGGACTGCCAGGTAGATTCATATTTATTGGACTGTAGATTTGAATTTTAATGTTGAACGCATTTGAATGTTTGAATGTATGTCCTGATTTGCAACGGATAAGAAAATGTTAAGAATAATTATGCCATTTCAGATAAATGTCAAGATTTTCAAAAGATAAAAATTGGCACCGGGAGCGTATCAGTAGCAGAGTAGAATTAAAATACGTATGTGTTGGGCATCTGTCGATCATATGTTGGAGGGGAATTATCTGAAAATAATTTCACATCTTGGTCATCCGAGACCATTCCGCAAGGCGTCACCCCTACTTTCTCCTCGTGACTTTTTTCTCATGCCTCATTAATTATCCATTTTCAGTATTCTTACCGCCATGCCTTCTTCAATCACAGTTTACAGCATATAACCGATTTTAAATGTCTCATTTAATTTTAATCCCTGGCTCCATGGCTCTCCTATCATTAAAGCTCACTTATAATATCCCGTAGTTCTTTGGCATGAACTTTTGAAAATAATTTCATTTATAAATGACCTTATCCGTTTTAATTTAATAAATACGATTGCCACTGTTGCTTTTGTTGTAAACCACGAAGAAAGAATCAAAGACTTTGCGTTTCTACATGGAAAGAATTTATTGTGTCGACTAGTTTCGCTGCACTGAAGCATCCTCTGCAAATTCTTTGATATTCTTTCTCCGTGCTTTACAAATGGATTTCCAAAAAGCGTCCGCTTCAGCCATCTCTCAAATGCTTTTGTTATAATAAGTGGTTTCGTAAAATCAGATTAAAAACAGCCTTCGGCTAAATTCTGTAAATGAGTCTTCGTCCTTAAGAATTATATTTTCTTCTATCTTCCAAAGATATAAACAACGAAAATCTGCAAAACAAAATGAACCACGCTTCCATAGGAGTAAAGGAATCATGGCGAATAAATCATGGTTAAAAGTAGTAACTGATGCATAGTATTTCTCATATGCCTAAGTACACAGGGTTTGTTCAATAAGTATCGTGACTGGTTCGCTGTAGCCTAAACGGAGCGGTGGATGGGGGTCCGACCGGTCGGCTCGGTAGAGGGGTCACCTACCACTCAGGCGCACTTTAGTTCAGACCTCTCCGGGCATGCGTTGAGACGGGAGGTGGATTTTGTGATGTGTGATTGTTTGTGATGTCGTCGCGCCAGCATGGAGCGCACCGTCGAGCAACGCTACGCAGTGAAGTTTTGCATTAACCTCGGGCAATCCGCTTCGGAGACCTTTGAACTCATTAAACAGGCTTATGGGGATGATGCCTTCAGCCGCACAAGAGTTTTTGAGTGGCACAAAATGTTTGAGGAAGGCCGGGAGCTCGTCGAAGTTGAGCACCGCGTCGGACGCCCGACGACCGCTCGAACCGATGCTCAGATGGCCAAAGTGGAAAAATATTTGGACTCTGACAGGCGTTTAACCATCGCCCTAAACGGTGAGGAGACCGGTCTTTCAGTCGGAACCGTCCACACCACATTAACAGAGGATCTTGCGATGAGGAAAGGGTGCGCGAAGCTGGTGCCGAAAGCCATGATCGAGGAACAAAAAACTGTCGCGGGTGGAAAGTTTTGCAAGAAATTTTGGACTGCGTCCAAGAAGATGAAGTTTTTCTCGACAATGTTATTACCAGCGATGAAACGCGGGTGTTCCAGTACGACCCGGAAACAAAGTTCAGAATCGCACACGCAGGGGTCCCCACGTCCGAAAAAAGCTCCGATTTCAAAATCCAAAATCAAAACCATGCTGTTTGTTTTTTTTCGGCCGACGTGGCATTGTTCACAAGGAGTTTTTGCCTACTGGAACTGCCGTAAATACTGCATTTTGCGTATAAGGACAGACATACCTGCGAAATCACGTAACGCGCGTGCGACCAGCCATAGCGAAAAATTGGAAACTTCACCATGGCAACGCGCCGTGCCACGCTGCGATTGTTGTGTGGCAGCTGCTGACGAAAGTCGGAGTGGCAACGCTACCTCACCCCTTCTACAGTCCCGACCTGGCTCCACCTGACTTTTTCTTGTTTCCGCGAATACAAAGGGAGCTCAAAGGATATCGGTTCAACTCCATCGAGGCGGTTCAAGCGGCGACGACAAAGGCTCTCAGCAGTATTCCGGAAACCGACTTCCAGCGAGCTTTTGAAGAGTAGCAGGCGCGCCGAACTAGGTGTATCGATGCAGGAGGAATGCATTTTGAAGATTATTAAGTAATTGTAATGATAACTGCAATAAAGTTTGATTTTTGGAACCAGTTCCGATACTTATTGAACAGACCCTGTACATAATAGCATACGTAGATGTAATTTCTGTTATTGAATCTTTTGAATTGTACGACTACTAATTGGCCATAATTTTAATGATAACTTGTTACTTAGGTGTGCGTGCTAAGCCCCTTTCCTATCCTATTGGCTCCACCCTAGGTATCCATAGATGACGTCATTTCCTCCTCCCGATTCTCACACCCTTGCTCGTATTGTTTTTGTGCAGAGGTGTAGCAGCATGGTGATCGCCTCCTTTCGTGTTCTCTCCGCCAGGACCCGCCATGGCAGTGCACATAACGGCCCTGAGAGTGCCGGCGGTGGTGCGGAATGGGTCCCGAGCGGGTGCGGTGTTGGACTGCGAGTACGCGCTGGGCGCCCGCGAGCAGCGGCGACTCGCTTCGGAGACGGGCCTCGTGGTCAAGTGGTTCCTGGTGGGCTCGGGGCCCGCGCCCGTTTACCAGTGGATCCCTGGCCAGCGGCCCCAGGACTTCGGGGCCCTCCGGGGCCGCGTCGACCTCGCCTTCAAGGTGAGAACACCCCCTCTGCCCTCCCCTCCCCATCAGCAGTGCCTGTGTCACTCTTGTTTGAAATACTGTTTGCATTCATTCATGCATCTCTGGTTCCATGGGAATCAAATCGTGGTCAAATCGCTCAGAAGAGGAGTGCAAAGCCTCGGAGAGTGGCAACTGCGAATCATGACTACTTTCGAGCCAGTGAAATCAACAATTGGTTCTCGCTTCACTTTTACTTAAAACAGGGTTGAACACGGATGGAGGTCATGACACGCGTTGCGCCTATTTGACGGCTGGGGCGGGAGGGAGAGGTGTTGGCGTGTAGCTCTCGTCATCAAACTCAATTTAATTCATTATGTAGTGTATATTCAGTATATAGTTAGATAGAATTCACATTCAGAGTCTAATTCTATTAGAGTATTATAGTATAATTTATTTATTTATTATTAATAAGAAAACATCGCCCATTTTTGGCCTCTACATCGGACTGTAATTAAAAATTGGCAATTTTCCGCAGGACAAAATTTAATACATATTATACTTTATTATTATTAGATATGAATTTTTATTTTGTGGAAAATTGCCAATTTTTAATTGAACTTTAAATATATTTACAAACAACCAATTACTAGGTGGAGGAGAACTCGCCTTGGAGAGAATCGAACCCACAACCCATGGGCAAGCGAGGACGCAACTCCGCCGCCGGGGGAATCGGCAAACACCACTCAGAAGAGTGGATCCCATTTTCACTCGCCGCAGCGTTTGTCATTTGTTATAGTGTGGGGAAGTGCCGTGGGTTTTGTGGGCAAGGGGTGGGTGCTCAGACCACCATCTATGGAAACGCACCATGGCAATTTCACGATGGATCTCAATCGATGACACCACAGTGCCATCATTGGGGAGTTGGTGCAGGGGAACCCAGCTTCAAGTACTTTCACTGCAATCAACCCAAGGTTGGTTTCGTGTGATGGTACAGCTCTCATTCGTAATACCATACCCAGGAAAATGCGTGGAATTCGCGTGTTTTCTGAGCATTGATAAGGGGGAGGATGCTTCTTAAACCTTCAAGCGACCTAAATGCTTACCTCAGAAGATCTAGTATCCGTCAAATTGTAAATCTTGGATGAATCCGGGGAGCCCAGAGGCGACGCCATTAACCGACACAGGGTCCTCTGATCAGTAGGCAATCGTTTTATTTGAAAGAATAGAACGCCAAAATTTTGGTAAGCATTAATTACTTGATAAGCCACTTCTAGTTAAGAGGCGATCGCTAAGTAGTTGATGAATAAGGGAATAATTTGTTTCAAAAATGAATTCTGACTAAGATGTAAACTGAAACGACTAAACTATTCTCAGATGAATGTCAATAGTATATACCATAGAGTATTTCGGCGGTGCATCATGTTCCTTCGGATTAAATGGAGACCTACGAAAGAAAATAAGCACGAGAAACATGATATAAAATGCATGTAGAGCGATAATTGGCATTGAATGAAAAAATAATTATTAATTAATCATATGGATGCTTTGTGTTTTAATTGGCAAGTGGAGAAAATGTGGAAGTATATGATAAAGTTATGAGAATTGCAGAAGAGAAGACTCCATTGAGAACCTCACTGAGACTCCATAGGGAAAGGAAATTTGGTAATGAGTGGAAAAGATCATTTAAAGATTTTTTCTTCGCACCTGTTATCTAAAAAATAAGAGGCGAATCAAACTTGTGCCACAGAATAGGAATTCCAATGTCGGCGGGAGTTATTTTTCAGTAGCCAGGCAGAGCGATGTCTGAATGGGAATGTGTACCATGCATGGGACGCAAATAGATTCAAGGGTAAATGCTGGCTAGGCTTTCTTCATGGATGGAGTTGTGTCACCGGGTGACAGACTAATAGTGTCATCTTTTGCTCCCTTGTCCAAAAGTCGGTTTCACCACTAATTGAAGGAATGGCGAAGGATTGCACGCCAATTCATTTCAATTCAGAACTCGTGAGGCCAGTGGCAGTGGAGAGCCGTATGTTTGAATGAGAGTGGGCGTCCGAGGGCTGGGACTGATGATGTATCTCCAAGAAAAAACTGCCGTGATAATTAAAAATTCATTTTTCTTTTTTAAGTGTCTTCCCGATAGACGCGCCACCGTTGCATTAATGTCAAACGTAACTTTCTACGTTCACTTAGGTAACCACACAGTCTAGGCACCCACTGTACTAACTAACGAGAAAGATCGTCTACATGCAGCATCAATTTATCGTTACTCAAAATTTGACTTTCACCTTCGATAGATTACTTTTCTTGCTCAAATATGCTGACAGAGAGTAAAATAAATAGATTGAGTTGTTTGGGAATGAAATTTGATGTACTGTTTTCATATTTCCCGTGACCTTTTTGAAAGCCCTTTGGGCACTCCCACATGCTTCGATACTGATCACATCTAGGCACGTGCCTGCCCGCGTGTACGCCTGATGCAGGCACACTACAACGTTCTTCTCTTCGCCTCCCACAAAGGTCACAGGATCGGACGAGCGGGGCGCCCACCGTGCCCTGAGGATCCCCACGCCGACCACTGACCTCTCGGGAGAGTACAAGTGCTCCGTGTCGACCTTCGAGGACGAGGACTTCATGGTCAAGAGGATGCTCGTGTTTGGTGAGTGTGAGACAATCCCTTCTCGCCACGACCTGAGACCCACGGCCGTATTTCCCTTCGCAGAACCCCTTTTCTCTTTTCATCCGTTTTCGATCATGAAGGGTCAACATATTCAGGATATAATTTTATTTATTTATTTATTCTTTAATTTAAACAACGTTCCAAAATGACTGTAGCTGAGAAATATATGTCAAGATATGACATTAGGATAGATCGTTTAGATTGTTTCACGTAAGTGTATTTCGCATTTTTGCGATTTGGTAGTTCACCGTGTAATTTAGGTTTTCTATGGGCACTTCTATGCTTCTTAGTCTCACATAACAAGGCAGAAAATAAAAACCCACTCTAAAATAAATTTATTTCAATTCCGCATGCTATCTAAATATTCATTTCGTTATAAGTTTCCTTTCGGCCTTTTCGTCATATCATTACTCATTGTCCCAGTATCCCAGTTAAAGCTCTTTGCCTTGCGCAATTCGTCTCCTTACGTCTCTACTACATTGAACGTCTTGGTCCAAAACACTTCCGAGATACGTAAACTCTTCCACCTGCTCCAGTTTTTGCCCTCCTATTTTAATGTTAAGCTTGGCCTTTTTCTTTCTAGAAAATCGCATAACCTTTGTTTTATTAATATTGATTCTCATCCCATACCTGTCGCACTGAATTTCCAATTCACTCAGCAATGCTTGCAGCCCCTTGGCTGACTGACAAACTAAAGCTTGGTCATCAGTAAACCTAACTGATTTTACGAATTCCCCGCCCACTTTCATTCCTACCTCGAGTTCTTCCCATGCCTCTTTAATCATTTCCTCTGCATACAGGTTGAACAGCAACGGTGATAATGGGCAACCCTGCCTTACCTCTTCCTTTCACGCCCCATCCTGACTCTCCGTTCCCCACTCGCACCTGAGCAGTCTGAGACATGTACAGGATGCGGATTAGCCTCCTTTCCCTCCAATCTATTCCTATTTTCTGCAATATACTAATTAATTCCGCTTAATTCACTCTTAGTTCCAAAAACTGTCTTTTCTGTTTTATATTTTTAATCGGACGTTGCGCTTCATTATCACTGCATTATCGTCTGGCTTCCAATATTCTGTGGAAGCAGCTGGAGGTTCAAACATTTAATACCTCATAAGAAAGTCTTGAGAATGCTGAAACGTTTGCAAATCGTTTGTAAATAACGAAGTTGTACATTGAGATAAATGTACATTGCTCATTATGGACACAAGAACGATCATTAACGAAGCAAGTTTGTAAGAAAAGCTAGCGAAGCTGTGGCAATGTCCTCACTGAATAAGCAAATTAAATTTTTAAATAAGTATGTCATCAGTGAAATTGAAATATAATGAAGGACAGCGACACTTGAAAAAGGATTTTTAATGACTAACTATTTTTGCGTAAATTGACTCATTTTGATACCTTTATCACACTCTGCGTGGGCATGGTCAAACATCCGTCAAAACTAGGAAGAATTTGTTCATACCTAATTTATATTCCTCGGTGTGAATGAAAAAGTCCGAGAATGGCCTGAGTGGTCACTTCGTGGATGCGATTCATACCGGAAAATTGAAGACTTTGTTCATCCACAACAATTTTATTATGCACGACGTAGGTTTCGATTCGCCTGATGATGACTTGGTAAGTCGAAACCTAGATCATACATAATAAAATGTGTGTGGAAGTCTTTTATTTTCCGGAACACCACCCAAGATGCTAGTTCTTTAGTTTTCACTTGTTTGAGCGCAAGTACGCTCAAACATACCTCTCCCCTCGTGCATCCGTATTGATGGAACGAATACCAAATGTATGGCAGGTGCTTAGCAAAAAGTGTGTAATTTCATTGCTCTTATCCACGATTGGATTACATCTCCTCATATGAATCTAGTTAACTTTGAATCATATGTGAAGTGTATACGATTAGAGTTTGCTTGATCATATTTATAATCGGTTATTACGAAAAAGAACTAAATTATGGGAGGATTTTTTTTTTAAGTTTTAGTATTTCAGCCGAGGCATAAAGGGGATTTTCACGATTATTTTTAAATTTATCGTTTTTAACAACAGTCTTGCAGCTAGGGTATAGGAGAAAACCAATCTTCTTGTGTTACGTTCAGCATAAATAACCCCGTTTACAAATATTTACCGCTGTATTTTCCAGTTTGCCCACTTCATGATTAAAAGATGGGTCCATAAGATTAAAAGTGGGGTCCATAAGACCGGGAAATTATATTATTATTGCTAGTAATCTACCGGTCAAGTTAGGTTTTGGATAGACAAACTTCCAATCAACAGTCCCGTTTCTCCTTACTATGCATAGCCCTACATCCTACTCTACAACAAAATCCCTCTTCAATCTCCGTATATTTCTTTCCTCCCTTCACTCTCTACCGATAGAGGTCTCAGTTTCGCCCAAGAAAATACTTCTAACTATCAGTCTATCCGAGCAATACCCACTTTCCCGCGCCATACCTAGTGCTTCATCATCTGTTTTAATTTCGGTCCATTTCACCTTCTCCATCCTCCTTTACACCCACATTTCAAAAGCTTCCAATCTACGCCAATTAATCTACTCCAATACATTCCTCCCCGCCGTATCTAATAGCGCCTTATATAAAAGTGTTAACAAGCCTTTTGTTAACATCCTCATTCAACGTCCCTGTCATCCATTCCCTTCTTCTTGTGAAAGCTTCTTAGTCCGACGGAATTCTTTTCCTTCGGCTCTGCTACTTTTACCATGTTGGTCCAAAACACTTCAAAGATAGGTAACTGTTCCTCCTGCATCTTCTGTTCTGCTGCCGTCAATTTTGCTTTGCGAAGGTTTCATAAGACGGCCACAACGGAAGCCTTGCCTCCCCTGCTGCCGGGCACGACACTCAGCCGATTGGGCTGAGACCCGTAGTTGCCAGGACTCAAAATCTCCCTAGGGACCATCATATTTATCTTGCGAATGATAATTGAAGTGGTTTCCCGTTGCTTTTCTCAATAGTGTTTTTATCGTGACACCATCACTAACTGGCCGCCCCACTGGGGTCAGACGCCATTGCAGCCGCCTCACTGAGGAACAGACGCTGCGTGGACTACCTTTCGTCTGCCTCCTAACCTTCGACCTATCTGGCATGGGTGACCCTACGAGAAGCAAGTATCATTGCTTCCGTCATCACAGCTCTAGGGGTCATCGGAGCGCACAAGCCCTTCCACCACGTCATGGTTGTAGTCCAAAGGAAAGGGAATATTATATATAATGCTAAAAATCTCCAGCACTGTTTTTTAATCGGCCAAGCCTGACGAAATGAATCACGTTTGATTCAATGCACTCCAAGTCGGGAGAGGAAAATTCGATCGGTTGGGATCTGGGGCCACCACTCACATATCTTTGCATGTTGTTGATTATTGGAACCCATATGGTAGGTTGGTTAGGAATCTTGCCAACTTTAGCCTCGGACAGTGGTGGGTGAATTTTTTTCTGTTTCTGATATTTCAAAAAGTGCAGCACATCAAGTCGAGAAAGCCACCAAGGAAATAATCCCTCCTTCCAGAGTCCCTTCAGAGGGCAGGAGGGGAGGACGGTACTGATCCATTGGGGCGGGAAAGGCGAGGGCGGGGGTTCGATGGTAGTTGATTACGGAGCCTAGGAACCAGGATGGAATCCAGGAAATCCTTCCCAGCGTGTGTTCTCTTGCGTTCTTGCCAGGATTTCAGCGATGGAATTGAGAGGAAGGAAGTTTTTCGAATGAATTCATTCACGCGCCCGTTTTCCTGGAACATGAGAGCGCCCTCCTCCCCCAGGAAATATTCCTGGAAATGTTCCATGCAGTGAAACGGGAATGGATGGGGAAGGGGTTGTTGTTTCTGTCAAAGTTGTGGGAATATTGTTTTCAACGCTGGAAAATTATTGCTATTGTGCAACACGGTTGAGGCACTTCGAAATGCTTTTGACTATGAATTACTTCTATACAACACCCCGCAAGCCGCCGCAATGGCGTGTGGCGGGGGGTGTTAGGTCACCAGCCATGCACGCGCGAACCCAATCATAACCCCTTTACACAAATATCAGTTTGGTCATGCGCTCAAAATATTTTAATCTCACGAATATAGGTACTTACTTTCAACGAACGAATTAGTTCTGTAGAACTGTTAAAAAGATGTCTCTAATACGTAAAATTAATGTCAGACTGGATAAAACATGCGAGATATCGAAAAATATATACACTGCCAATTCTAATAATTTCCTAGACGATTGCTATCATACCTATTTCGATTTTTAACGGCAAGGGGAAAAAACGACATTTTTAATTTATCCATTCTACTATAAATCTCCCTGATTTTACGTGCCTAATCTTATCCACCGTTGTAAGTCGGAGCCGATCATATGTCTTTAACATCCTCAGATAAGTGACCTGCCTCAAATTTACGATGTAAATTTAACCGGTATTTAAACCTACGGGTGATTAGTTGCTCTTACGCTAATTCTTTCAATGGTATGGAGACACTGCTACCTTGATGGTTATGATTTAAAACCTATTTTCTCCATGTTGCATTTAACCTATGTAACATTGTTCCAAAATTAAGCCTACTTCATGAGAATGCCATACCCTTGCAGAGCATACTCAAAGTGGGGCCTAAATAACGTGAAATGACAAAGCTCCTCGCACTTTCATATCAATTTTATGAATCATTACTTTAAATTTACTATTCCGCATATCTCTCGAATGTGTTTTCCCCTGGAAATATCCTAAGTTATCGTTACACCCAAGTTTTTTTTACTGATTTTACATTACTTATGTTGTCCCTGGTTTAGTGTTTGTGTGTTCGGGTAAAATATTTTTCCTTCGAAAATTTATTGAGGCCCGTTTATTCAAATTTAATTCTAGCTTCCATGTCTCGGGCAAGTTTTATTTTGCATTTAAATTACTAGATCAAGTAAATCTATCTTCATGACTGGATATTTTCCTATATACTATCGCTGCATCGCCAGCAAATAGATGAAGTTTACTGTAAACCTGAGACCCGATGTCATTTTTGTATAAAAGGAACAATAGCAGACCAATGACACTTCCTTGTGGGATACCCGATGCTATGCTTACTGTGTCCTATGATACTCCCGACTATTATGACCCTTTCATCGCGACCTGTTCAAAAGTTAATACTAATCCTGTCAATTACACATTTATCAATTCCGTAGCTTCCCAACTTATGGAGCAACTTTCTATGAGGGACTTGGTCGAATGCCTTTTTGAAATCTAGAAATATAGTATTGATCTGAGCATTACTCTCACCCGAAATTACAATATTATGAACGAATAGTGCCAGTTGGGTCTCGCAAAATCCATCTTTTCGGAAACCATGTTAGTTTTCATGTTAGTACACTGTGAGAATCAAGATATTTCATTATTGAACGTACAATAATGTGCTGTAATAATTTGCATGAGATTAATGTGAGAGAAATGGGAACACCTGTTTTTTCAAAATTGGTATCTTTATAGGGCGTCTTTTGAAAATGGATGGATTTCGATATTCCATGTTCTCATTATGTTGTTCCTTTTTTTGACCCTGGATTTTATACTTTTATCCACTTCTCCTCAGCCACCCTTTTAGCAAGAAACGCTGTTTTCGCCTATATTATTTCCTTCCTCAAATTTTCGCACTTCCGTCTTACAAATAAAGAAGGTGCTTCTGTTCCTACCTCCTCTCTCCACTGCGAAGCATCTTCCCATTTCTTACACCATCCTTTCCATTTCTTCCATCTTTCCATCTCTTCATTATCTCAGCCTCTCAATATCTTCTGTCTCATTATGTTCATTTATATTCGCATTTTGCATGGCCGCGCCAAGCCTTCTTTAACCATGCTTTAATCATTGTCTTTCTTCTCGTTCACCGTTGAACGGGACCCTAGCCTCACTTTCGCCTTTCTCTTTTAACCTCTCCTTTAAAATTTTCACCTTTAAATCAGTTAGCATTAATATCATCATTTGGCACGCAAGGTTGGAGCGAGAATGGCCTCTATTGTTACTAAACTTCTTGATCCAAATTTGTCCTCAAATACCCAATAGCTTTCTTTTACGTTCTACAGTACATTATTTTAGCCAGAATTCTTCGAGACATTGGCCGTTCTGAAATACTCTCATTTTCTCCCTTTTTTTTGGTAAAAGGGGCAGCTCTGCCCGAATCCTGAATTAATGAATTTTATATTTGTGTTTAGGATGTTGTCGGTCCCTGGTGCCTTGTTTTCCCCTGAGTCCTCCACCGCAGAGTCAAATTCTTGGCTTTCAGATATTAAAAAAAAGCTAATTCAGGTTTTCTCTCTCATCATTATCGGGGTTATCTGCGTGTCTTTTCCATTGTAATAATCCTCAAAATACTCTTTCAATTTCTTCGCTTGGTCTTCATATGTAAGACGATCACATTATTTGATAATCATTCACCGTGCCATAAAATATAATTCTCTTTTATCATTAAGGTGGCAAAATAATTCTGGAAACAGCTTCAACCTTTATCGTGACAATGAATTGTTGCTTTACTATTTACTGGGTTTACATACATTCATATCTGGTTTCCTCGATTTTTGGCTTATTTAATTTCTCATCCTTCCGTAGCCATTTCTCATTCCTTTCAGTTCTCTCGCCCCTTTAGGTCCACATTATCGTTTTTCCCGCATCCGCAGTTTGCTTATCAAAGCTTTCCTTCGGCTTTCTTTGAGTTTCCCTCGCGACTTTCATTTATCCATTCTTCATCTCTTGACAACTTTCTTCAATCCATTCCATCGTGTCATATTTTTTCATTTCCCTTTCCAATTTCTGCCGGGCATTCAATTTTGGATCGATTAACCTTAATCTTTCTCATGGCACGCATGTCCATCCCATTTTTTTAGCTTCTTGAATTTGAAGCGTCCCTTCAACTGCTCTGAAATGTCGTGGCAGTGGATGTATGCCCACTCGAATACGTTTTTCAATTCCTTCATCGATTTCCATGTCTCTTTTACACGGATAAGCAGTCAATTTCGTATCCTCTTAGATCCTTAACATGTGTATTCTCTTCGTGGTTGGTTCTGCTATAGCTTCTGACGCATTGCCATTTTTATTGTGCGCAGCCTTTGTCCTCTCTCATTTCGCTATATAGCTTGTATAGCGCTTATATAGAACCTATCTTCTAAATATCTTTCCTTGTTGGCTCTAAATAATTCATTCTCCTGGCCAAGTATTATGAGACTCTCTTCTTCCTTCTCATTTTTTAATTGATTAGGCTGTTTGTTTATTTGGAACCTTTCCCACCACTTCGTCCTTTTTGTCATTTGCCTTCGACGGGCACACTCGCACCACTTAGATACCTGCCTTCCTGCTCTTAGGAAACAAAATACACATAATAAAAGAACGAAATGTTTTTCATCTCGGTGCTCCACCCCAGCTCCTTCGATTTCCGTGAGCGGGTCCATCAAATCCCGCCGCTACACACGTATCTTAGAAGTGAATCTCCAGAGCGATTGCTCCTTGAATGCCGCACCCGGTTTCAAGTGAGCCGCCTCGAGAAAACTCATGAAATGGAGACAGGCAAAGGGGTCCAGGGAACTTCGATGGGGGGCGGGAAGGGGTTTTGGGGTTTGATGAGGGCCCATTTGACGTCACGCCACGGCGGGAGTTCTGCAACCGCCCGCATCGGGATGTCCATCTTCCTTCCCTAAGGCGGCCATCGCGCCCTGGAACCATGCTCATCTGTCATCCTGTGCACCAAGCAAGCATCCACGTGAGCCCTCCCGCCCTCAAGGGTCAGAGGCCACCGAAGGTCCATTTACCTCATGGGACCTCGGAGCCCCATCCGAATGGCCCTAGATGCTTTCCATTTCTCGAAGCCCCCTGGACCCTTCGAGCGGCATCATCAATATTTATTCACGCCTCTCATCCCTGAAAGCTTCCCGCCATCTCCCGCAGGGGGCCATGATCGTTCCTCTCCTTGGGCATACGCGTGCCGCCCCACCCCAAGTCCGGGTGGGTTTCGAGAGGTGGTGGGTAGGGGGCCTCTCTCCGCCCTCCCCTCTCGCCGTCGTCAAACGGAGCAGCTGGTTCGATTGGAATCGCGGCGAAAGGGTCTGGCGGCATCGGAGGAACTATGGTGCGGCTTAAGATTTTACGTATTTGTCTCTAGAATCTACATTAAATGATATTCCTCGAGCAACCGGTCAGGCCCAGTACTCAGTGTGATTTTAAGTAGTACATTCAAATTACCGGTTGACTCGGTTTACGAGTCTTTCTTGCTATTAAAGCCTTGAAAGTTTCATAATTCTATTGTGCATGTACTAATAATATCGTATTATGACGGGTGGGCGCGCAGATTGAAGAGCTCTCTGCTCTGAAAATCTACGAATTGGGGCTAAAAACATTCCCTTAAGACGTAAGTTATTCCTGTGCGTTTTCTGTCTACCGACTTATTTTGAAAACGAGCTGAATCGTAGACCATCTCGAAGTTGAGTTAGCCTAAAATAAGTTAGACATAGTCCAATGAATTTCTACCCAATAATTTGTTTCTATAACTGTCTTAAATATTTGCATTTTGGGATAATGAAAACTCACCTGTGTTCATGATGCCGAGGGTTAAAACAAAAATGATGATCCACTGTGAAGTTAATACAGATGTTGTTTATTTTGATCAAACTTGAAGTTATAATCTTCCATACAGGTCTACCCGAAGTCTACCTGTATATCAACGCGTAATCGTTAGTTTCGATATGGAATTGTGACGAGTTCTTCGATTGAGTGAATGACGGAACACCAAAAAATAAAGCTTTGTTTCAAACTGTGGTTGATACTTTTGGTGTAATTGAATGGTCTAACTTCATCATAAATATCCAATCCAGAGTCTTTTGCCAAAACTGCGCGACAGAGGAATAGATACTCGTTCAGTATGATCACAGGATTTATAATGGCTGCCACAAAATGGGAAAATGCGGTCCCCGAGGTACATAATCGCCATGAAATATTAACTTTTGATTGACAGGAGACCGAAAAATTCAATTAATTCTTTAGAGGAAGGTATTTTTTTCAACGATTCTGGGTTCATTGGACGATATCAACTCAAAACTGCTTCTTTCCCCCATTGCCACGAGAACCGACATTTTCCAATATCTGCTTTCCATTAACTGCCTATTATCCGTCATCCTTCGCTTTCCTCTGTAAATCCTATCCGCCGAGTTTCCTTCAATTACTGTCCCTATTGAACCGTAGCGTTCCTCACAATGTGTAAAAATTGCTCCCTTTCATTTATGTGTCATCCATGCCTCCATTTGATTGATTCTTGGAAATACTTCCCCATTGGGCACTATATTCCCGTTCCATCACGCGTAGCAGCGCTACATTTCAATCGCCTCCGTTCCTCTTCGCCCTTTCGCCCGCGTCCCTCGTCGTTGGGAGAAGAAACCCCATATGCAACAGCTGTCATGTCTGTTGTCATCATATCCACGCGACTACTACTGCCGTCTTCCGTGAGTAGTTGCTTCTTCCGATAGAGCACCTCCTCCGCATTACCTTTCTCTACAATATATCTTCCTTGAATTTGACGGACGCAGGTTGCCTTGCTGCTGATATCACAGAATATTTCCAGTTGATCCATTAAATCATTCTCTCGTATTATTTGCAAAATTTCTATCTTACCTAGTCTGCACACCATAACCTTTGTTTTGATCACAAATACTGATTATGAAGAATAAAATAGATGGGGTCTACTGTACCTGATACCACATCGGCGTAGCTGTTCAAATGTTGCACCATAGTCGAGGTCATATTCTGTCCCGAACCAGCTTGTAGTATCGAATCAGGATTAATAATTCCCGCATTGCCTACAGGGTTGATTATTATTCCAGTTTAATGTTTGCGAATGATAATTTTTCTTTTCATTCATAAGCAGTTATAAATGTCATCTTCTAACTACTGCATATAAAAAGATACTGTAAGTCTTTCATATATATTACTAATATACTATATTTCATATATATTACTAATATACTATATTTCATATATATTACTAATATACTATAGTTCATACATATTACTATAACACTATATGTTACCAATATATTCCCACCTCTTTATTTAATACTATGGAAACCCCTCGTTGGCTCTCGTCCCCGCCGCTGTATATTATTCTATACTGATCGCTCCAGTAATCCCCGCTATCCTTCCATCTCACATTTCATAGACCTAAAATATCTATTTTTCCCCTTTCCATCTCCCGCTTCGTATTCTCCAGTTTAACTGTCCTCATCATTGTACTAACATTCCACGTTCCTATTCTAACTAATGTGGTTTTCTTCAGGAAGGATAGTCAACCTAGAGCAGGTAACGGATAGATTATCAATAGTAGATATGAAAGCAGAACCGACGCACTTGGTTATCACTCAGGTATACATACCACCGAGTAACCATAAGGAAGAAGAGGTCGATAGGATATACGATCGGTTAGAGGACATGATCGCGGGTGTTCCTGCAGGGAAACATTTGATAGTGATGGGGCATTGCAATGCGATGGTAGGTGAAGGAAGAGATGGTGATGAAGTGGGGGACTACGGTTAAGGCAGGAGGAATCACCGCGGGGAGAAAGCAGTTGAGTTCTGCAGGAGACAGGGGTTAGTCATCACCAACACTTGGTTTAGACACCACAAAAGACGCAGGTATGCATGGAAAATGCCAGGTGACTCAGGAAGGTATCAGCTAGATTTTATTCTGGTTAGACACAGGTTTAGGAATATCCCAGTAGTGGATGCGGACTCTGACCACAATTTAGTTGTTAAGAAATATAGCGTCCGATTCAAAAAGATAAGGCAGGGGCGGTGGTTTAGAAAATGGAATGTAGAAGCATTAAATGGTTTGAAAAGGAAGGAGTACAAACAGGCGGTAGAGGAAATCATGGAGGATGGTAAAGAGCTAAGTACTATCGAAGAAAAATTTGAAGAAAGTGTTATCGAAAGCCGCAAAAGAACCTATTGGAACCGTTAACGCTAAAAGGACTAGGAAATCATGAATGACGGATGAGATGATTACAAAGATGGATGAGAGGAGAAAATGGAAGAATGTAAATACATAGTTAGGTAAAAGGAATTACAAATAATCAAACAATAAATTGAGGCGGGTAACAAATAAAGCAAAAGAATTTGTTGTCTCAGGCGTAACCGTATGGAATTTGCATAACATTTTGAAATGAAATGAAATCATTGACTTTGTAATTCAACACCCTTTATTTTAAAAATACGGCCAAGGTTTCGACGTTGAACGTCATCATCAGGTGGTCCTCATAGTAGAAGTACCGTAACAATGTATACCTTCTATAAACCTTCTATATACCTTCTATATATACCAATACATAGGAGAGGAGGTTGGTCAGAGAGGGTGGCTGGAGGAGAAAAAATGTTACAATGTAGCTGGGAGGAAGAGAGAATTATATTCTTGACTTAGAAGGGTAGTAGGTCTAGGAATGGGGAGAGGAAGGGATACAGAATCTCCTTAGCAAGTTAATATTTGCAGTGCGAGTGCAGTGTGAGGATATGGAAAGTCTGCAGAGGAAGGGTGAAATCGATGCGCTGTACAGCAACGTTAAATCTTTATCGGGAAGTAAGAAAGGGAGATCTGTGCTATCAGACAGAGATAAGGCGGGTAAGATAATAGTTGTAGATATAGTAAAGAACTTCGACATACCAAGTTAGACATTGAAAAAGAATATTACGTAGAGGAAGACAGCTTAGGTCCAGACATACTAGACAATGAGATAGAAAGGGCATTAAGGGAGATGAGACTATATAAGGCCGTGGGGGTGAATAATATTCCCACGGAACTATTGAAATGTTTAGGGGAATGTGGGAGGAAGAGGCTACATTGGCTGATTCGTAGTATTTATGAGGAGGGACTCTGGCCGGAAGACTTTGTGAGATCAGTTTTAGTTCCTATTCCGAAAAAAGTAAAGGCTATATCATGTGAGGACTACAGGACGATAAGTTTTATATCCCACGCAGCTAAGGTTGTTCTCAGGATCATAAACAAAAGGATAGAGAGTAGGGCAAATGATTACTTAGGGGATGATCATTATGGGTTTAGGGAGGGGAGAGGTGCGCGTAATGCCATTGCAGTAATGAGATTATTAATCAAGAGGAATGTAGAACACAACCAGGAGATATTTACCAGATTCGTAGATTTCGAAAAAGCGTTTGATGGAGTGATGTAAAAAAACTAATGTGTATGTTGCAGAAAATAGGAATAGATTGGAGGGACAGGAGGCTAATCCGCAACCTGTACATGTCTCAGACTGCTCAGGTGCTAAAGGGGAACGAAGAGTCCGGTTGGGCAGTGTTAGGAAGAGGTGTAAGGCAGGGCTACCCATATCACAGTTGCTGTCCAACCTGTATGCAGAGGAAATGGTCAAAGTGGCATGGGAAGGCCTTTGAGGTAGGAATTAAAGTAATAGGGGAATCCGTAATATCAGTTAGTTTTGCTGATGACAAAGCTTTATTATGTCAGTCAGCCAAGGGATTGCAAGCATTGATGAGTGAATTGGAAATTCAATGCGACAGTTATGGGATGATAATCAATATTCATAAAACAAAGGTTATACATTTTTCTAGAAGGAAAAAGGCTAAGCTAAAAATTAAAATAGGAGGGCAAAAACGAGAGCAGGTAGAACAGTTTATGTATCTCCCTAGTGTTTTGGACCATTACGGCCAAGGTAGTAGGGATGTAAGGAGAAAAATTGCGCTAGTTAAAGAGACTTTCACAAGGAGGAGGGAGTTGATGACAGGGACCTTGAGCAAGGATATTAAGAAAATACTCGTAAAAACTTTGATATGGAGCGTAGCCATGTACGGCGCGGACACGTGGTCATTGAAGCAGGAGGATAGACGTAGATTGGAGGCTTTTGAAATGTTGGTGTGGAGAAGGATGGAAAAGGTGTAATTGGACAGAGAAGAAAACAAACGAGGAAGTACTTGGCATGGTGGGCGAAGAGAGCGGTTTGTTGGGTGAAATCCTGTGGAGGCAGGAAAAGTGGATGAAGAAGGTATTGACCGGCAGTGGGATGTTGAAGACTGTAATAGAGGGGAGAATGTTTGCCAACGACTAAAGGGCAGGAACAGGATAGGCATGTTGGACGGGATCAAGGGAGGAAGGAAAACTCGCTGATGATGGTTTGGAGGGAGAGCATCTCTGAGAAATAAATTGTGTAGTTACAAGGATGGCATGTGCTTTGTTGGCTTTGGGAAGGATTGGAAATGTTGGAATGCATGGGAATTTTTTTCTTGAAGGAATTTTTGGTGATTGCATTTGTCCCTCAGGACTCTTCTCCTTGGCTTCCGGAATGAGGGTGCTTTTATATTCGGTGAACTCCGATGCAAAGGAGGTGGAGAGAGGGGGTTTTGGGTGTCAGGGGTGGCATATGTTGAAAGAGAATTACCCTTTAGTCTGACATTTGCCGTGATGGAGGGCATTTTCACTTAATGAAATGAATGAATGGCAATTTCAATGTGTGGAAAGGTTATTTTTATGTAGATGTTATAACGTGGAAAGAAAGTAAAGAGATTGACATTAGTATTGAATTTAAACTTTTAGGGTGTCCGTGTGATCTTGCCCGCGGGGTAAAAATATCATCAGTGTATTTAATCCAGAGGTGAGGTATTAAGAACAGCTGGAAAGAAAAAGGTCTCTGAGTATATCGTGAAGAAGGAGACGTATAAGGACTCCATGCCCTATGTGTATAGCGCCGATTTTTAGTTGAAGCCAGTTGCTGTCACTGAAAGAGAAGTGTTGTCTCGGGATGAACTTGTACTAAGATGACAATGAGCAAAGAAAGCCTAATCCAATCAATCCCTCTTGCATCTACGTCCCTCCCCCGGTTCTAAAGACCCCTTCGTTCACAGCAACAATTTGATAATGTTTGGTCAATAAGAACTTTTTTCATGACAAAAGTAGACTCGCTGTTACCCAACCTTCTAGCAGTTTTGATCTTTCCCTATTACTTTTCATGCGGCATTCCGCCTTAGTTTCTCAAGGAATAGAAGTATCACTAGAACCTTTTGCTTCCTAAACTTTTTCTCACTTCGTTTTCTTTTACGTCTAACATTTAGATCCCTTAGTGATCCTAACAAATATTTTTCGACTTTAAAGTCAAATTGGACTCGAAGATGTCTACCTAATGGGCTTATTTCAAATTTTCCCGTGGCACAATGATGGAGGCCTGTTTAAATACGTGCATATGTCGTGTAATGAGTCCTTGGGAAAAAATGGGAAAACAATTTATTTTGGGTTTATAGTTTTTTTTAATTCCAACATAATCTCTTTTAGCTTGATTCGCTTTTCCTAACTTTGTTTCGGCAACTTTTTCAAGCCATCCACAAAATTGGATTCCGGAAAGTCCTCTAAATAGGAATCTGTGTTGGCAATGATCTCCTCGTTTCACGTGAATTGTCTTCCGCCGAGCTAATTTTTGAAGTTTGGAAATAGAAAAAATTCACTCGGAGCCGAATTTCAATGGACACGGTGAATGTTGTAATAATTGGAACTTATATTCCATCAATTTCGCCATGGACACTGCACACATGCATTGTGTGAGGTTATGGTGGAGATTTTTCTCTTTTCCAAACGAGGGCGTTTTTTCATGATCCATTGGCTCAACCGGTGCAATACGTAAGAACACATACTACCGTCCATTTATCGTTTGCTTTTTTTGCGGGTAGACAATGTACATATTTGCCTGCGCATCCCGAATAACCGTGGCCTTCACCTCGTCGGTCGATTTCACCGCCTTCGCATTCTTCGGAGCCGGATCGCCTTTCGAAACCCACTGTTTCGACACTTCCGTTGTGTCTGGAGGGTATTAGTGCGGGGCCCCTGTTTCGTCCACAGTTACGTATCGATGCAGAATTGCGACGAAAAAGCGACCAACCTGCCTCCGAAGTGACCTCGCGATTGCCTTTACTATCCTCTGAGAACAAACGTGGCTCCCATGCACGCTATTCTGGATGGAGAATGCTGTAATAAATCAAATTTTAATCGCATATTTTTCGCGCCACGCACTCACTGTCGCGTATACACCGTGACTACTACCATGGTAGTCACGAGAGCTTTGGCATAAGTTCAAATTAAAATATTTTCCCAGAATATCTGAAAATGTGTCGATTCAAGCCGTGATGATGGACTTAGTTCGGCACCATGGCACAGACCAACGTTACAGACGATCAAGCTGAAAGTTTACTTAGAGCTCCGAGGTACCTGCGCGAGTGAGTCCGGTAGGGTCCCCGAAGGCGTGGCAGCTGCCAACATCTACGGCCGGCGGGGGCGGGACTCTGGGGGCGGGACTCCGGGGGCGGCGGGGCGAGGCAACCACGCTCCCCCCGCCTTGACTCAGCCCTTCGTCGCGGCGCGGGGATTCCGCCATCATCCCTTCCCTTCGAATCCTCCGAATGAAACGCGGCCGAATGCACGGGTGGGCGCGCTCCCTGTTCTGCATCCCCCACCCTCTCAGCCTCCCTCCCATGATTCCCCAGCCTCCGTGATCCGGAATGCATCCGCTAATTGCACTTCTCTCTCCCCGGGATGGAGAGCGCACGCCCGCCCACCTCCCTCCCCCATTGGCACTCATTAGCCCCCAGCTTCATCCCCACCCCCTGCCAACCCTCATTATCACGCATTCCCCCCTCGCTTCGCCATCTCACCCAACCCTCCTCCCCCCCTCTCTCCCCCTCCCTCAAGGGCCATTGGGGAGGGGGGAGGGTCGAGGGAGGAGACGCCGCGCCCGACACACTACTATATCTCCTGGCGCGTGCTTCTGATCGCGATGATTTGCCTCCTTAAGCACACATTTACACTCCTTCTATTTCATGCAAAACCCAACGCACGCCTTGCTCGCATTTGCAAACCCTTGGCTGCCGCTTCGTACTGTTGACCCCTCCATATCGCCGATGTTTATTATATGGCACAGCTCGTTAAGGTGATCTCATCTTCAGGAATTTCTTCGTTCGGGGTATTTTAATAATCGGGTAAGCGGATTTACGTCGGCATTAGTTGCTTTGTGCGTTTGCAAAATAACTGTCGAAACGCCAATGTAACGCACAAACGAGGTTTTTTGTACTAAATTGAATGATTCACTAGTAAAACGATGGCGCATTGGTGCAATGCCGATTTTTTTACATAATAAAACAGGAAAAACTACCAACCTGCAGTGGAAATCACCAAGGTGATACCGATTTCTGAACGCTGATAAAATTTATTTCTTAGACCATTATTTGAAATTTCCAAGCCCAACCTTCGGGCCTACATTTAACCAAAAATAAAAATTTACAATGGTTATTAAAACCATTTTAAATGAGTTTGAAATTTACCACAGTTTTTATTTTAAGATGCAACGCCTACAAGCTCAAAATAGAGTCTGTGTAAAATTGCAAACTCATCTAATATGGAAATCAAACAATTCCACGAGGTGAAACATGCCTGAGTAAAGTATATGAGCATTAATTCCATTTGTAACAAAATTGCTGCTGGTTTTGTCATGTTGCGTGGAGTAAATGATGCGGTATTTGCAGACGCGCAAAAATATTACCTGGAGGCAAAGCAAAAATTTTATCACAGAAAAATTGCAATACATGTGTGTCCAAAATGGAATATCCAAAGCCACAAAAGAAAGTATTGCACAGTGAATACAAAAACGAATAAACTGCCGAACGTAATTGGAGAAAAATATAAAACCAAATGGAAGTATTTTAGCATATAAGGAATGTACAAGAAAGTACGAGAAGAGAAGTAATAAAGAAAGACGGAAAAGTAGCAAGAAAGTATACATAAGCATGGTGGAAAAATGAGTGCAGGCATACGACGAAAGGTCCCAAGGAAAGGATGAAAACATCTCGAGGAACCGAAGGGCGAGAACGAATCGGATTTGGAAGGCAGAATTCAAGTACACTATTAAATGCACGTTAGGTTATTTATTATTCGCAAATTGAAAGATTCAAACATCGTGGAAAGATAAAATTATGTGACTATATGCAAAAATGACCAGCATGGTGAAATATATTAAAGAAAAATGCAGTGGAATAGGATAGGTCAAAGCATACTTGTTAGCCAAATGAAAAGAGCAATAATGAAATTGGAATCAATTAAGCATGTTGGAATGCGTATAACTACTGTGAAACTAATCAAATATTAATGAAAGGTAATTATTTATTATTATTAGGTCATCTACCGGTTAAGGTAGGTTTTTGGACGACAAAATTACTAATCCAACAATTTGTGACCCCCAGCAAAACACAACAACCAACTCTACATCAGGTCCCTCTTCATCTCTGAGTAATTTCTTCCTCCCTTCATCCCGTCCAACATCCCTATCCTGTTCCTTCCCTTTCCTCGTTTGCCTAACATTCTCCCCTCAATCACAGTCTTCAACATCCCACTGCTGGTCAATACACCTTTCATCCACTTTTCCTGCCTCCATAGGATTTATCCCATCAAACCCCTCTCTTCGCCCACAATACGAAGTACTTTCTCGTTTGTTTTCTGCTCTGTCCATTTCACCTTCTCCATTCTTCTCCACACCCACATTTCGAAAGCCTTCAGTCTACGTCAATCCTCCTGCTTCAATGACCACGTTTCCGCACCGTACATAGCTACGCTTCATATCAAAGTTTTTACGAGTCTTTTCTTAACATCCTTACTCAACGTCCCTGTCATCAACTCCCTCCTCCTTGTGAAAGCCTCTTTGCCTAGCGCAATTCTTCTCCTTACGTCCCTACTACTTTGACCGTGTTGGTCAAAAAAACTTCCGAGATACGTGAACTTTTCTACCTGCTCTAGTTTTTGCCCTCCTATTTTAATGTTAAGCTTTGCCTTTTTCTTTCTGGAAAACCGCATAACTTTTGTTTTATTAATATTGATTCTCATCCCATACCCGCGCACTGAATTTCCAATTCACTCAGCAATTCCTGCAACCCCTTGGCTGACTGACAAACTAAAGCTTGGTCATCAGCAAACCTAACTGATTTTACAAATTCCCCGCCCACATTCATTCTTACTTCCAGTTCTTCTCATGCCTCTTCAATCATTTCCTCTGCATACAGGTTGAACAGCAACGGTGATAATGGGGCACCCTGCCTTACACCTCTCCTAACACTGCGAATCCGGACTCCCCGTTTCCCACCCGCACCTGAGCAGTCTGAGACATGTACAGATTGCGGATTAGCCTCCGTTCCATCAAATCTATTCCTATTTTCTGCAGAATACTCATTTTTTCCCTATCAGACGCATTTTCGAAATCTACGAAACAGGCAAATACTTCCTGGTTGTATTCTATATTCCTCTCAATTAATAATCTCATTACTGCAATGGCGTCACGAGTACCTCTCCCCTTCGTAAACCCGAGCTGGTCATCCCCTAAGTAATCATTTGCCCTACTCTCTATTCCTTTTGTTTATGATTCTGAGAACTTATTGTCCTATAGTCCTCACATGAGGTGGCCTTTACCTTTTTCGGAATAGCAACTAAAACTGATCTCACAAAGTTGTTGCAAAGATTCCTTCCTCATAAATACTACGAATCAGCCCCTCTTTCTTCCACATTTTCCAAAACATTTCAATAGTTCCGCGGGAATGTTATCCACACCCACGGCCTTATTTAGTTTCATCTCCCTAAAGCCCTTTCTATCTCATTGTCTAGTATGCCTGGACCTAAGCTGCCTTCCTTCACGTAATATTCTTTTTCAATGTCTACATTTGTTGGTCGAAGTTCTTTACAATACAGTTTTTCTGTATACTCCTTCCATCTCTCTTCGGTCTTTCCTGTGTCAACTTTTACCTTACCCGCCATATCTCTTACTGGAAGTATAGATCTCCAATTCTTACTTCCCAATAATGATTTAACTTAGCTGTGCAGCGCATCGATTCCACCCTTCCTCTGCAGACTTTCCATATCCTCGCACTGCGTTTTCCAACATGCTTCTTTTGCTTTATTTGTTGTTCGCCTCAATTTATTGTTTAATTATCTGTACTTCATTTTGCCTAATTCTGTATTTAAATTCTTCCATTTTCGCCGCTCATCCATCATTGTAACCATCTCATCCGTTATTCATGGTTTCCTAGTCCTTTTAGCGTTAATGGTTCCAATAGCGTCTTTTGCGGCTTTAGACAACCCTTTCTTGAAACCTTTCCATTTTTCTTCGATAGTACATTGGTCTTTATCATCCTCCATAATTTCCTCTACCGCCTGTTTGTATTCCTTCCTTTTCAAACCATTTAATGCTTCTACATTCCATTTTCTAAACCGCCGCCCCTGCCTTATCTTTTTGAACGGGCGCTACATTTCATAACAACTAAATTGTGGTAAGAGTCCGCATCCACTCCCGGGAAACTGTATGAATTTATCACAGTGTTCCTAAACCTACGTCTAACCAGGATATAACCTAACTGATACCTTTCTTAGTCACCTGGCATTTTCCATGTATACCTGCGTCTTTTGTGGTGTCTAAACCAAGTATTGGTGATGACTAACCCCTGTCTTCTGCAGAACTCAACTGCTTTCTCCCCGCGGTCATTCCTCGTGCCTAAACCGTGGTCCCCCACCTCATCACCATCTCTTCCTTCGCCTACCGTCGCATTCCAATCCCCCATCACTATCAAATGTTTCCCTGCAGGAACACATGCCATTATGTCCTCTAACTGATCGTATATCCTATCGACCTCTTCTTCCTTATGGTTGCTCGGTGGCATGTATACCTGAATAATAACTAAGTTCGTCGGTTCTGCTTTTATCTCCACTAGTAGTATTCTATCCGTTACCTGCTCTATGTTGACTACGCTTCTCCCTACTTCATCATTTAACACTATGGCAACCCCTCGTTGGCTCTCGACCCCGCCGTTGTGTATTATTCTATGCTGATCACTCATGTAATCCCCGCTATCCTTCCATCTCACCTCGCATAGACCTAAAATATCTATTTTTGTCCTTTCCATCTCTCGCTCAATATTCTCCAGTTGCCCTGTCCTCATCACTGTCCTAACATTCCCCGTTCCAATTTTAACTAATTAGGTCTTCTTCTGCTGCGTCTTCTGTCCTGCTGCTGCTGGTTTTCCCTTGCAAGGGTTCCGTTGAATGACAACCGCGAAAGCCTTATCTCCCCCGCTGCCGGGCACGACATACGGCCGATTGGGCTGAGCCCCGTAGTTGCCAGGACTCAAAATCTCTCTATTGTCCATAATTTTTATATTGGGAATGATAGTTGTGGTGGTTTCCCGGTGACTTCCTCAATAGTATTTTTACCGTGACACCATCACTTACTGGCCGCCCCACTAGGGTCTGACGCCACTTAGCCGCCTCACTGAGGAACAGACGCTGTGTGGACTATCTTTCGTCTGGCTCTGAACCTTCGACCTATCTGGCATGGTTGACCCTACCAGGAGCAATTATTATTACTCCCGCCAGCACAGCTCTAGGGGTCATCGGAACGCACAACCCTTCCGCCACGTCAAGGCTGTAGTCGGAGGAGGTATACGGAAACACTCACACGAGCAGCACAATAATGGGACACAATGGAACACAAATAGAATAACAACATTTAGAAGGTCACTCACACGGTAATGTTTTCGAGCCGTCGGCCTTGTCAGAGGCCTTCTTCAAGTAAGACTGAAAATATGTTGGAGAGGGGAAGGAGATATGGGCGGGGAGGGGAGGGTTGGATCAGGGAGTGCTGGGAGGGAAATTAAAGATGGTGGTTAAGGGTGGGAATTTCGATAGGATAAACGATCCGTTAGAGGACATGATCGCGTGTGTTACCGCACGGAAACATTTGATAGTGATGGGAGATTGGAATGCGACGTTAGGCGAAGGGAGAGATGGTGATGAGGTCGGGGACTACGGTTTAGGCACGAGGAATGACCGCGGGGAGAAAGCAGTTGAGTTCTGCAGGAGACAGGGGTTAGTCATCACCAACACTTGGTTTAGACACCAAAAAAGACGCAGGGATGCATGGATGGTATAAATGCCAGGTGACTGAGACAGGTATCAGCTAGATAACATTCTGGTTAGACATAGGTTTAGGGACAGTGTGCTCAATATACAAAGATTCCCGACAGCGGATGCGGACATAGTTTATTTCCTACGAATGAAGCGTCCGTTTCAAAAAGATAAGGCAGGGACGGCGGTTTAGAAAATGAAATGTAAAAGCATTAAGTAGTTTGCAGAGGAAGGAATACGAACAGGAGCTGGAGGAAATCTTTGGGGATGGTTAAGAACTAAGTGCTATCGAAGAAAAATGGGAAAGTATCAAGAAAGGTCTGTCTAAAGCCGCAAAAGACACTATTGGAACCGTTAACGCTAAAAGGATGAGGAAACCATGGATCGTGGATGAGATGATTACAAGTATGGATGAGCGTAGAAAATGGAGAATAGAAATACAGGTTAGGCAAAATGAAGTACAAAGAACTAAACAATAAAATGAGGCAGGCAACAAATAAACAAAAGAAGCATGGTGGAAGTCGCAGTGTCAGGATATGGAAAGTCAGCAGAGAGAGGATGAAATTAGTGCGCTGCATGGCAATGTTCAATCTTTATCTGAAAGTGAGAAAGGAATATCTATGCTAACAGTTAGAGATAAGGCGGGTAAGATAATAGTTGACACAGGAAAGATCCAAGAGAGATGGAAGGATACCCCCCGCCACACGCCCTTGGGGCGGCTTGCGGGGTATTATGTAGATGTAGATGAAGGAATAAATAGAAGAACTGTATAGAAAAGAACAAAGACCAACAAGTTAGACATTGAAAAGGAACATAACGGAGAGGAAGATAGCTTGACCCAGGCATACTCGACGATGAGATAGAAAGGGCAGTAAGGGAGATAAAATTGCATAAGTCTATGAAGGTGGATAACCATCCCGCGGAACAATTGAAATGCTTAGGAAAATGTGGGAGGAATTGGCAATATTTGCTGATTCGGAGTATCTATGAGGAAGGACTCTGGCTGGAAGACTTTGTGAGATCAGTTTTAGTTCCTATTCCGAAAAAGATAAAGGCTACATCATGTGAGAACTACAGGACAATAAGTTTGATATCCCACGCAGCTTAAGTTGTTCTCAGAACCATAAACAAAAGGAATAGAGAGTAGGGCAAATGATTACTTAGGGGATGACCAGTTCGGGTTTACGAAGGGGAGAGGTACGCGTGATGCCATTGCAGTGCTGTGGTTAATAAATGAGAGGTATGTAGAATTCAACCTGGAGGTATTTGCCTTCTTCGTAGATTGCGAAAAACTGTTTAATAGAGTGAATTGGGAAAAAGCAATAAGTATATTGCAGAAACTAGGAATGTATTGGACGGAAAGGAGGCTAATCCGCAATCTGTACATGTCTCAGACTGCTCAGGTGCTAGTGGGGAACGGAGTGTCTGGATGGGGCGTGATAGGCAGAGGTGTAAGGCAGGTTTGCCCATTATCACCGTTGCTGTTCAACCTGTATGTAGAGGAAATGATTAAAGAGTCATGGGAAGAACTGGAAGTAAGAATGAAAGTTGGCGGGGAAGTTGTAAAATCAATTAGGTTTTCTGATGACCAAGTTTAAGTTTGTCAGTCAGTTAAAGGGTGGCAGACATTGCTGAGCGAACTGGAAATTCAGTGCGACAGATATGGGATGAGAATCAATATTCATAAAACAGAGGTTATGCGATTTTCTAGAAAGGAAAAGGCTAAGCTAAACATTAAAATAGTAGGGCAAAAACTGGAGCAGGTAGAACAGTTTACGTATCTCGGAAGTGTTTTGGACCAACACGGTCAAAGTAGTAGGGACGTAAGGAGAAGAATTGTGCTAAGTAAAGAGGCTTTCGCTAGGAGGAGGGAGTTGATGACAGGGACGTTGAGTAAGGATATTAAGAATAGACTCGTAAAAACTTTGATATGGGTCATAGCTATGTACGGTGCGGAAACGTGGTCATTGAAGCAGGAGGATAGACGTAGATTGGAGGCTTTTGAAAGGTGGGTGTGGAGAAGAATAGAGAAGGTGAAGTGGACAGAGAAGAAAACAAATTAGGAAGTACTTGGTATGGTTGCCGAAGAGAGGGGTTTTTTGGGAGCAATCCTATAGAGGCAGGAAAAGTGGATGAAGGGGGTGTTGACCGGCAGTGGGATGTTGAAGACTGTGATAGAGGGAAGATGTTGGGCAAACGAGGAAAGGGAAGGAACTGGATAGGGATGTTGGACGGGATGAAGGAAAAAGAAAGTACTCAGAGTTGAAGATGGACCTGATATAGAGTAGGATGATAGATTTGATATTTGGTTAGGTATCACAAAATATTTATTTAGTATCTGTGTCCATTCAAAAACCTATCTTAACCGGTATATTACCTCATAGTTATAATATAACTAAGTCGTAAATCGTGTAAGTTACACCATTTATAACTCAAGAATGGCTGTACCGATTTTATTTATAATTATCCGTTCGAAGGTTTCCGCGGCGATGAGTAGGTGATCTCCACATTTTTCGGGCTGCGTCCGCGTATGTCGTTTAAATGTACAACAGTTTCGCCAGCTATCCTGCTGGCGTCCTCAGGTCAAGGATGAAAAGAAGCTTGTTGTCTCGTCTTATATAGGAAAAATCCGGCGCCAATACCAGGAAATTTCTTGGCCAATCAGGGAACGTCCTCATATTTGCGCGGAATAATTCTTTTCCACGCACTGTGGAGTGGATATCCATCCTCTCTGTTAAAATGTTCTGGCCTTTTAACGATTTCAATGGCCTCTCTGATTATTCTCTGGAAGTATTTTCCTTCTTTCGCTATTATTTTAGGGTCGTCGAACAGAATAGAGTGTCCAGGTTCACTCCAGGCGTGCTCAGCGATGGCCGATGCTCTAAACTGTTTGGCCTTGGTTGCCCTCTGGTGTTCACTCATGCGTATTTTCAGCGCTCTGCATGTTTCACCGATGTACTATTTGCCACAGGAGCATGGCACTTGGTACACCGCTTCTGATATTAACGGTGAAATTCCATCCTTGGGTCCGGGTAGGGTGTCAGCTATCTTGGTGACGCAGTTGAATCTGGTCACCACATGATGTTTCCTTAAAGCCCTGGCGATTCTTTCCGAAGTCCCTGCGATGAAGGGGATGGTGACGTAAGCCTTCGGTCGTAGTCTGGAGTCTTCCTCCCTGTCAGGAACAGCGGTGGTTTGTCTCTTCTTTTCTTCCTTCTCGGCCCTTTTTTGGATCATATGAGCGCTTTCATATAATCCAAATCATATAAGAAATATCATATAAGAAATTTCCCGGTATTGGCGCCGGATTTTTCCTATATAAGACGGGACAACAAACTTCTTTTCATCCTTGACCTGAGGACGCCAGCAGGATAGCTGGCGAAACTGTTGTACATTTAAACGACATACGCGGACGCAGCCCGAAAAATGTGGAAATCACTTATTTATAATTAGTTTTTTGAGTTAGTCTCAGCTCAGAATAACCATTAAAATATCGTAAAAGGATCATATTGTAATAGCGTATTCAAATTATAGTATCGTATCGTCGATTTAATGATATTTGGTTTTTAAGATTTATCTCAGCCCAGAATAACCATCAAATTATAAACTCGATGGTTTCAGGCTTCACTTTGTGGAAATCCATTCTAATAAATCAAAAGAGAGATGGTACTTTTTTCCACACTTTATTTTTAAGTCGACCGGTTTCGTCGCATAGGCGACATCATCAGGTACATAGATTCGCCTATGCAACGAAACCGGTCGACTTAAAAATAAAGTATGGAAAAAAGTACCATCAAATTATGTTGAAAATATCGTGCCGTATATCGTATCATAAAATATCTTATCGTATCGCTTGATCGAAAGAATTTCAGCGCTGGAAGCAAGGTGACGCGGTACCTCGTCATCCGGATCGGCGTTTTTCTGATGTTCTTGGCCGTATTTTTACAGTTCATGCGAACAATAATGAGTACTTCTATTTCCGGTTGTTACTTGTGAATCTTCGAGGGCCAATATCGTTCGAATCATTCCGAGCTAATAATAATATAGTGTGCCCAAAATTTTGACCTGCATGCAAGAGCTTACTGCACTGGATAGCACTAACCATTGGTACGCGACAATGGCTGAAGCAACTATTTCTGAATCTCCGAGTCAGATACGCACATTATTTGCTCTCATCCATTCGACATGCTTCCCGTTCAATCCACGTGACCTGTGGAGCAAATAAAAGTATAACATTTCTGAAGACATTTTACATCGAATTCGTGTAAGTACGAGAAATCTCGATATTGAGGTAAATAGGAGATGCATATCCAGGCTTTGCGGTTGATTGAAGACATGTGTTACTTCATGTGCAGCAGTCTATTAGTGAAGTTAGGAATGCCAGCGCCAGATTGTGGAATGAACGACGCGTTCAAGCGAGAATTGGAACGTGAATGCGAATATGATCGACATGAATTAGACCAATCAGTTCAAACGAATGTACCCCTACTGAACCCCCAACAGAAGGAAGAACATGATAGATAAATGAAACCAAGTGATGATGGAAATGGTGACTTATCTTTCCTGGATGCCTCTGGTAAAACTGGGAAGACATTCCTCGTATCATTGCCTTTGAGCAATGCTCTTGCGAGATCGGACATTATGGTAGCAGTTGCTTCTTCTGGTGTAGCGGCCACATTGTTGGAAGGATGCCGTATGGCTCATTGAGCATTAAAGTTGCCGTTAAACCTTCAAAATTCGGAAGAGGTGACATGTAACATTTAGGAACAGTCCGAAATGGCTAAATTTGTAGTAGCATCTAGAATCATCATATAGGACGAATGCACGATGGCGCACAAACGCGAATTGGAAGCACTTGACCGGGCATTGAAAGATCTGCGCAATAACTCGAGATGCTTTGGTGGTGCAATGATTTCACTGTCCGTGAATTTCCGCCAAACACTGCCAGTCCTTCTAAGATCTACTGCTGCCGATGAAATAAACACTTGCCACAAACCTGTCGGGCTATGTGAAGAAACTTCAACAAACAACAGGCATGAGAGTTTCATTGCTGAACGATCCATCTGCTGTAGATTTCTCCAAGCAATATACTATCGGTAATGGCCGTGTTCCTGTCGACGAGTCGAGTGGATTGATTTAATTTCCTCGGAATTTTGGCAATTTCGTTTCATCGAAAGATGAGCTCATCAACAAAGTGTTCGCGAACATCATTTTTTTCCAAAAACATGAAGATGTGGATGACTTAAACTTTGTAATTCAGCATCAAATCGTTGGTACACTGCATTCATTCAAATATATTGACTATATAAAAAGCGAAGACGAAGTCACCAACTAGTTATCCATCTGAATTATTAAACTCCTTCGATGTTACTGTCTTACCACCGGCCAGTTAGCAGATGAAGGTTGACTTGGTGGTCATGATGCCTCAAAACCTAAACTATGCAATGGAACGCGTTTGGTGATATTACAAAATGGTCAATGTGATTCACCGGACTATACTCATAGGAAAGTTCAAAGATTCTCATGCCGAGGATTCCCCCATGACCTCAACAAATATGCCCTTTGAGTTTAAACGAATTCAATTTCCAATTGGCGTTGCATTCGCGATGACGATCAAGAAATCACAAGGCCGATCGTTGAGTGTTTGTGGTCTGAATCCCCACCTTTCTCATGTCTGAACCCATTCTTTCTCATGGTCAATTATATGCGGCATGTTCACGTGTTGCTAAACCGTCCGCTTTATTTGTTCTTGCGCCTGATAACAACAAAATGATGTATATCAGATGGTACTTGACTCAAGAGAATAAACCCGAATGCATATCTGTATAGATTGAATAAAGAAAATATCTTTATGACAAGCCATTGTAATATTAATTTTTGTAGTTTTATTGAATTTATTTCCCTGGTATTATTATAATAAGTCAAATATGATTAAAATCGATGCATTCATTCTTGATTTATAAATTGTGTAACTAAACTGTTAATTGGAAGTTATGCGGTACGAAATTCGCTGGGTCGGCTAGTTAATACATAAAAGGAACAGTAGTGGAGCGACAGCATTTCCATGAGTGTGTAATCCGTTAAGATGGTTTCCGTGTCGTATGTCACCCGTCCATTATGATCCTTTGCTCGCAGCCTGTTCAAAAACTGATTCATACGGTCAGTCTATTACACAATCATCCTTCTAAATTCTGTAGCAACGTCCTACTAGGGGCCTTTGTCGAATGACAATTTTTGAAAAACTAGAACCATAGCATGGACCATGAACATTAATATCCCCTGAGACCAATCATTCTTGAATGAAAAGTGTCAGTTGGGTCTCACAAAATCTACTCTTTCGTTCACCGTTTCGCTACTTTTTTGTATGTAAATCTTAGTCAAGGTATTTAATGATTCGACTTATAATTATATGCTTTAAGGTTTTGCATGAGATGGATATGGGAGAGTCGGGTCGGTAATTACGCGGATTTTCTCGGTCGCCCTTTTCAAATTTGGGAGTGTCATTGGCTACTTTCCAGTCTTTGGGTATTGCGCGATGTCTTTAATTTGGCGTTTGATCCCAAGAGAAGATATCACAATTGTGACACAGGGTCATGGAAGCAACAGGTGTAAAATGGGATACTTTGGATCCCCATCATAAGGAATGTCTTAAGGGATGATCAGTTTGGGTTTGGGAAGGGCAGAGGCACGCGTGATGCAAATGCAGGCTTGAGGTCACTAATAGAGAGGAGGAATGAGTATTATCAGGATGAATTTGTTGTTTCTTAGAATTCTACGAAGGAATCCTAAAAAGGATTGTGTTGGATTAGATTGGGTATATGATGAATAAATTATAGAAGATATTAACTTATCTATTACCTGCAAATGTCTCATTGCTGCTATGGTTCGTTTAGCGGGTGGAAATCCGAGAGGGTCATTTAAGGAAGAGGGGTCCGACAGGGGTGTCCATAATAACTGGTGATTTTACACGTGTGCATGGGGGAAATTGGAGGCAATGAAAAAATTGGGAATGTTAGGAATGAAATTCGGTGGCAATTTCATTAAACAATATGCTTAGGGCTGGCGAAACCTTATTTATCCAGCCAGCCATAGTGTGCAAATCATTTGCTAAGCACATTATAAATTCAGCGTGATATAATATTTAATTATGGTCTGGTTGTTGAAGTTCTGTCTGTGGCCATGTCAAACATTCCTTACAAGACAGACTACCTAATAATTATTGAGGGAAGGTGGGTGGTACTTTGTTGGTTTTAGCGCTAGGTGCATTTTTGTGGCAATTTCAATTCCAAGTTGTACATCACTGAGAATATATGTGGTTAATTGTGCCATTTTTATCATTGGAATACTTTTTTTCAAGAATTTAACTTAGAGGATGTCTCACCACGATCGAACTCCGTCGTAAGCGAAATTTTCGCATGAAACTGAGAAAATTTTAATCTTTCGAGGAAAGTGGAATACAATTACGTACGAACATGTCCCAATCGTCGGCGTCGGATAGTTGCCACTCCCAGGGAGTGGGTGGAGCGACAGGGGCGAAAGCGTCAAAACTACTTCATTTCAGGGTCGAATTGGTGCGGGAAGACGGCGGTGTAAGAGGCGCGCGCATCTCTGTCGTCTGTGGTAACCCAGCCTCCGTCCTGGCCATTTGTCAGCGGTGTTAAACTTGCGTCTAGCAGGATGAGGGGCATGAAGCACCGCGTGGGGGGGGGGGTCCAAAATTAAAAATGTGTGCCGGACAGGTAGCTAATTTGTAGGAAGGAGAGGAGGTTCGCTCTTTGGGGCCCTGGTGGGTTTGTGGTTTGGCGAACGCGCTGGTACGCCAGGGCCCGAGTCCCGGCCGGGCTTATTTTCGCCGGTTTGGGCATTCTTGGCTATTTTCCGTTGGAATTCAGATTGTGTGGATCCAGCGCGATCGATCACTCCACGGCTTGCCTGACGTGGCCATAGCGCATTTCAAATTGTTATTATTGATTTTTTTACCGGTTAACATATATTTTATGAAAAAAGTCTAAATAATAGTATTAAAACGTTTTCTTGCCTCTCCAACAAAGGAAACACAGCCTAGCATTGGACGTTACAGTAAATTCTTATTCAATTACGCGTAATGCATTCCTTCCTTCATTCTGTCCAACGTGCCAATTTCATTCCTGCCCCTTCTTTCTTCTATTAGGAATATTCTATCCGGTGCTTGATCGATGTTTACTACGCGTCTTCCTACCTCTTTATTCAATATTATGGCAACACCTTGTTGGATCTCGTCCCCGCCGCTTTATATTACTCGCATAGACCTAATACATTTATATTTCCTCATGCAATCTCCCTAACTTTTCACGTTCTATTTTCCAAACTTTTTTTCTGTTGTGAATGCTTTGAATGGATGCTACAGTTGATAATTACTAAATTATGAGCCTAGTCCGCATCCGCTCTCTGGAAATTGATTGAATTGGCAGCGTTTTTCTATATCTGTGTCTAACAAAAATAATGTCCAACTGATGTCTTCCTGATGCCACCGGTATTTTCTATGCATTCCTTTGCCTTTTTTTGAGTTTGCACCAAATGTTTGCTATGATTAAATTGCGAAGAACTCAAATTCATTCTTTCCTCGGTCATTCTTCGTACCGAATCCGTAGTTCCGTAACTCGCCACCGTCTCTTCCTTCACCTACCAACGAGTCTTGAAAGAGATTGGAATATCCCAATTATTCGTATCGAGCTATTGTCTACAATAAATGAACATTTCTTGTGACCACGGAATAGATTCATGCGAAGTCTTTGATGAAAAGTCTTTCTATTATTCATTAAAGCAAATTACTTTTTGAAAGCTAAAATATTTTATGTTTAGATTTGAAAATATATAAATTTAGCATTAAATGTTGGTAGATGGAAAATTTAAGCTGTGATGTGAAATGAGCGATTTGGCCGGAGAGAGTGGTTTCGGAGTGATTGGTGGTGGTGTTGGTGGGGTTTTAGGTCAGCAGTAGAAGCGAAAAGAAGCTGCAGACCAGGTACAGGCCAGAAGAGTGTTTTACCATGGGTCGGGAGTTATGATTTAGAAAAAGCAACGGGTTTGGCGCCTTCTGAACTTATTATTGACAACCCTTCGACAAAATATTATGATAATTGGTCCTTAGACGTCCTTTGCGATTTTTAGCGTTGGTGATCGAGTTTAGAACCTTGAGGGTGCGATACACTGCTTATGACGGAATAGTCAGCGAGGAGGAACTGATATTGCTATCTTTGCTTTTATTTCTCTGTTTTTGTTCTAGTGCTTCACTTATCATCCCTTTCACTGCTGAGGCAGGCCGTTTTAATCCGCTGTCCATTCCCCCGGTTGTTGAGCTTTGAGCAAAAGGGCTCATCTACACAATGCATCGCAGGGCCGTCCCAAGGACGTATGGCAGGGGGCAGTACGTCACCAGTCATTCTACATGCATTCCCTCGATTTCCTCATACACCCTGCGATCTACCAAAAACCACGTGGAAGAGGGACGACCAAACACCAATCATGCAATAGGCCTGCATATATTACGAGTATTAAATGTTCAGCAGCTATTATCCCTATGCCTGCACAAAGAGGACTAGAAAAAGAGGGCAGGCACTTATACAATTAAGACTCTTATTACTGGTTAGTTCTCTACACATTCCGGACGGAGAGTTACCTCAAAAATACTACAGCAGGCTTTATATACATTCACCTACACCCCATCCGGCACAAGGGAGCACGGCGGGGGTCGTCAGGACGCTAGACTTGGAGAGTGTTTTGTGGGAATTTAATCTTGTAAACATCTATTTTCGAAAGGTGCGAACCTATTTTCTAGTCTTAGGCGTTCCCCCTTTTATTGCTCTCGTGAACAGTGTGCGGTAAATACGAATATTTTAATCTATCAATTCGACAGTCTAAATATCTGGTTCTGTGACGATTGTCGGCCCTTCCAATGTAATTAGGGGTTTCTAATTATATCTCAAATTTCGGATGCGAAACCACACGTTTTATATATTTGTTAAGAGTTTAATCTTGCCCTGAGTCTTCGCATATCTTAAGGTTCCCGACCACAGATTCTGTATTAAATGTGAGGCACTTTGTATCCTTTTGGTGCGAGTATTTCACAAACTTAGCGGCCTTCCTCTCTACCCAATTCCATTCTGTAATGATTTTTTTTAAAAGGAACCCAAACGCTCGCCGCGTAGTCATTGTGAGGCATTACTAAAGATAAATAGCGCGTTTCCTTCACTTTTTCGTGGCTACACATTCCAATTGTACGTTTAACTAATACAAGCTTTTTTAGCTCCCCTCCACAAATTGTGCGTATACTATATGTTTTCCTCACGAAAGACCCGTGCAATGGTGACCCGCAGGTATTCTACTTCATTCGCGACGCTCATCCAAAGTCCTCCGAGTGTGTAAATTGGTAAATTTTTGTTATGTTTTCTGTTTTTTAAGAAATGCACGACGGCGCATTTTCTTGTTTTTGATTCCATCCCCCAGAATGTTGGCTGGGATATTCCGCCTTTCGCAGTGTTCCTAAGGCCGAGCCACTTCTCCCGGCCCGCCCGCGTTTTCTTTCCGGTCGTTGGGTGAGGGCTACGAGCGATTGGCGGGGCAATTGCCGTCGACCTCACCTTAATTTGGCTTGTTCATCGAGAGCATTGCTGCCGATAAAACCGAAAGAGTGCAGGAGCGGAGTCCCCGGGGGAGGCGGTCGTGAATAACGGCACACCCGATCGGTGGGATGCACTCGTAGGGGACCCTTCTGGAGCGGGGAATGTGTGTGTTGCTCCGGGAGGATGTAATTGCTCGTGTATCTTCTCTCCATTGCCCTTTGAAGGGCGATCCCTCGGAGGGCGGATCACTCCCCGATCTCGTCCCGACAACACCGGATCCCCCACCCCTCTATTTCCCCACTTGCTTCCGATCGAAATGTTTTAGCATGTTTCGAGGTGTACGGTAACATTTATTGGTGGCACTCAATTGAATACGCTAGAATTCAGTGGGAGTTTACAGGGGTTACGGGAAATAGAGTAATTGTTCAGTTCGGCAAAAATGCAACAACTACTAATTGAGCATTTTAGCATAACGTCAAAAGGGCGTATGGCGGGTGATGTTTGACCGTCAGCTGTTTATGCATAAATATCGACTTGAGAATAAATATTGATATTTATTTTCACATATTCGTAAAAACACATGCCTCTCGAGCTAATGCGATAATGACTGTTGCTCATTAAATTGTTTAATTTTTCTTTGTGGGCTGATAAAATTTAGGGGTGGTTGCGTTTGATTTTGTTTAGGTGGTGCACTGTATGAGAAAAAACGAGTGCCTGGTTCTGACTGTGCTGGTGCTTATTTTATGCAAAATGAAGTTTCTCTCGCCTCGTTGGGAAAAGAGCGATGCATGTGGGCACTGAACAATGAGTCAATGGTGGGGAGCATAGTAGAAATCGAGGAGGAATTATCAATATTCCACGAATTCAACATTCAGTAGTTATGCCGGTGACTGGTAAATAGTGACATTCCCCACCGCATACCCTTTTCGTGGCTTCCAGGTTTGTTGTAGATCTTTATTTGTAAATGGACCATCACGTTAGGTATAAAACGCATATTTACAGTATTTTACAATTTCAAACTGTTTTAAATGAATCCGTTGCAAAGATGAACTTGCCAACGAAATTTCGTATTCCTTCCACTCCGCACTCCTAGATCTACCACTCTTCCAAGTCAGCGATTGACACCGAAAGATGTAATTCCCTTTTCCTCCCACCTGTATTATTAACCTTTTTACCCCTCACCCTCCCTCACTTTCCCTCTCAGACCAACACCCCCCCTTGAAGGTATATATACCTAGTTTGATTCTATTAGGACCATCAAATGATGACGTTCAGCATCGAAACCTGGGTTGTGTTTTTTAAAAATGAAGTGTGTGGAATTACAAAGTAAATCATTTCATTTCAATATCAATATGTTGCATCCTATACTTAAATGAGTATATAACAGTCCCTAAAATAAGTCACAATTCCAAATAAGCATTTTGGGATAATTCCCTACGACCGGCTGATATTCCTATTCAATAAATATTCCACACATTTGAACAAACTTAATTGGGTACTTTGGTTGAACGTAGTAGTTTAAATGAAAATTAAATAAATTCAATATAAAATATTGTAGCCGGTTAAGGTGGAGGGCATAAGCTGGTCGAAGTTTACTTTTAAATTTTTAGATAATTTTTTCCTCTTTTAAAATTCGGTTGAAAATCAATGTACACAAATATAACCTTATTTTTTTCAAAAATATATATCATTATGACTGTCCTCCGGAAATATCAAGTGATCTTTTTGTGCGTCAATTTTCGCACAAATCAATTACGAAAAAGTATAGAATTTAATTTGACGCTAGAATATAGAACATATGCTTTTTACTAAGAAAAGTGTCAGTGGAAGTTGGGAAAAACCTTTTATTATTATTTATAAATTATTAAATACGCCCCTCATCCATTATTCCTGCCTAAATGGGATTTTCCCCAAAAAACCCCTCTCTTCGCCCACCATACCAAGTACTTTCTCATTAGTTTTCTTCTCTGTCCATTTCACCTTCTCCATTCTTCTCCACGCCCACATTTCGAAAGCCTCCAGTCTACGTTTATCCTCCTGCTCCAATGACCACGTTTCCGCGCCGAACATAGCTACGCTCCATATCAAAGTTTTTATGAGTCTTTTCTTGTTATCCATACTCGAAAGCCCTCTCATCAACTACCTCCTGGTTGTATTCTATGTTCCTCTCGATTAATAATCTCATTACTGCAATGGCATCACGCGTATTTCTCCCCTTCCTAAACCCAAACTGGTTATCCCCTAACTAATCATTTACCCTACTCTCTATCCTTCGTTGATGATTCTGAGAATAATTTTAGCTGCGTGGGATATCAAACTTATTGTCCTTTAGTCCTCACATGATATAGCCTTTGCCTTTTTCGGATGAGGAACTGACACTGATCTCACAAAGTCTTCCAGCCAGAGTCCTTCCTCATATTTACTTCGCATTAGCCCATATAGCCTCTTCCTCCCACATTTTTCTAAACATTTCAACAGTTCCGCGGGGATGTTATCCACCCACACGTCCTTATTTAGTTTCATCTCCCTTAATGCCCTTTCTATCTCATCGTCGAGTATGCCTGGACGTAAGCAATCTTTCTCTGCGTCTTTTTTTTTCTATGTTTAACTTGGTTGGTCTAAGTTCTTTACTATACAGTTCTTCTATACATTCCCCTCTATCTCTCTCTTGTATCTTACCTTATTTAAATACTACCTTACCCGCCTAATCTCTGAAAGCATAGATTTTCCTTTCTTACTTCCCGATAAAGATTTAACTTTTCTGTACAGCGCACCAATTTCACCCTTCCACTGCAAAATTTCCATATCCTCGCACTGCGTCTTTCACCATGCTTCTTTTGCTTTATTTGTTGCCCGCCTCAATTTATTGTTCAACTCTTTGTACTTCATTTTGCCTTTCTCTGTATTTAAATTCTTCATTTTCTCCTCTCATCCATCTTTGTAGTCGTCTCATCCGTGATCCACGGTTTCCTAGTCCTTTTAGAGTAAACGGTTCAAATAGTGTCTTTTGCGGCTTTCGATAAACATTTCTTGATACTTTCCCTTTTTTCTTGGTTAGTACTTCAACCTTTACCATCCTCCATGATATCCTCTACAGCCTGTTCATACTCCTTCCCTTTCAATTCATTTAATGCTTCTACATTCCATTTTCTAACCCGCCGCCTTTCCAAATCTTTTTGAGACGGACGCTGCATTTCATAACAACTAATTTGTGGTCAGAGCCCGCATCCGTTCCCGGAAAGCTGTGCGAAAGGTATCAGCTAGATTATTTTCTGGTTAGACAGACAGTGTGACACACTGTCTCTCTAACCAGAATAAAATCAAGCTGATACCTTTCTGAGTCACCTGGAATTTTCCATGTATACCTGCTCCTTTTGTGGTGTCTTAACCATGTGTTGGTGATGACAAACCCCTGTCTCCCGCAGAACTTAACTGCTTTCCCCCCCGCGGTCATTCCTTTTGCCTAAACCGTAGTCCCCCACCTCATCACCATCTCTTCCTTCGCCTACCGTCACATTCCAACCCCCATCACTATCAAATGTTTCCTTGCAGGAACACATGCCATTATGTCCTCTAACTGATCGTATATCCTATCGACCTCTTCTTCCTTATGGTTGCTCGTTGGCATGTATACCTGAATAATAACCAAGTGCGTCGGTTCTGCTTTTATCTCTACTAGTAATAATCTATCCGTTACCTGCTCTATGTTGACTACGCTTCTTCCTACCTCTTCATTTAATACTATGGCAAACCCTCATGTGCTCTCGTCCCCACAGCTGTATAATATTCTATAATTTTCACTCCATAATCACCTCTATCCTTCCATCTCCTCGCATAGACCTAAAATCTGTATTTTTCCCCTTTCCTTCTCTCGCTTAATATTCTCCAGTTTCCCTGTCCTCATCATTGTCCTAAAATTCCACATTCCTATTCTAACTAATGTGCTCTTCTTCTTCGGTCCTGCTCCTGCCAGTTTTCCCCTGCGAGCGTTTCGTGGGATGACGACCGCGGAAGCCTTGCCTCCCCCGCTGCCGGGCACGACACACGGCCGATTGGGCCGAGCCCCATAGTTGCCAGGACTCAAAATCTCTATATTGTCCATCATGTTAATCTTGGGAATGATAATTGAGGTGTTTTCCCGTTGCCTTCCTCAACAGTGTTTTTAACGTGACACCATCACTTACTGGCCGCCCCACTGGGGTCTCACGCCACTCAGCCGCCTCACTGAGGAACAGATGATGCGTGGATTACCTTTCGTCTGGCTCCCTACCTTCAACCTTTCTGGCATGGGTGATCCTACCAGGAGCAATTATTATCGCTCCCGCCAGCACAGCTCTAGGGGTCATCGAAACGCGCAAGCCCTTCCACCACGTCAAGGTTGTAGACCGGGGAGTGGGAGAACCTTAATCTTAGCAGAAATCAACTTAATAGTCTTGTGGTGAATTAGTCCCAGCAAACCTTTGGCATTTGCAAATGAACTCAGCTTTTTCATCGAAAGCATTAAAAATTGCTTCAAGAACAGGAAAAGAGAAAAACAAATCTTAAGAGAATTTTTCTAAACTAATTCAATGTATCGTAGGCATGGGAGCTAATGTGTTTGTTATATGCACATATTTTGGAAAAACTTTGGATTCTATGCATGCCTGTGTCATTCAATGATTTATTTTAAAATTCAATATATGGCGCTCGTGGTATTAGAAAGGTTTTATTTTAGTAAGCTACATCTTTCACTAGACCGCTATTAAAGTTTCGTCCCTATCTACCACGTGGTTTCATTTTCATTGTCGATTGAAGTTAGAAACCGTTGTTTATTTTGATAGTTGGAATTAAATATAGTTTCATACGATGATCAAACAACTTGGTTTGAGAGGTTGAACAGCATACTTCATGGCGTATCTGCTCCTGTGGTTGCGGCTCTTTGCATTGAGTTGCTGAGTTTTAACGCTGCCGACATCTCCAAATAATGAACCTCGCTCGGGGCGTCGGTGAAAGTGAAATTATTGGCAAAATATGGCTCTGAGTAATTGATTAATCAAAGTTCACGAAATAGGTGTGGACAGGGAAATCACAAGGTGGTAAATTGTTTCCAATTTTACACGATTGCGTGAACAAATTTTAGTAAGATGTGTTCGTGTAAGGAAAGAGTGGAGTGGAGCAAGAAGTGGAGTATAAACGCGTGGAGTAACATGTCTAAAAAAGATATTATAAAATATTAAATCTATTGAAAAAATGAAGTATATATAGTAAAATACCAATAAATAATTCATTATTCACAGATTTAAATGTATTATCCAAAAAAAGTTACTAAAAAAGTCATAAATAGTAACAATAATTTCCGTGATAAAGCAAAAATGGAAAAGCTTTTTAATCAACTTCTCAAACTAAGAAACAACACTGTTAACTAACAAGTAAATGATAACCGCCATTCTAACGCGATGGAGTCGAAATGAATTAACATGATTTACGGCGACATTAAATACCAGATATCACCTCTTTAACGGATATACAGGACGGTCAGAAAGAAGAATGCCGTGGAAGGTATTTACCGCGGTCTGTCACCACTCAGGATCATCAGGGACATCTATGGGACGGAGTTGGAGATAACTAGGGGTTCGAAGGAGGCCAGGGGGGAGAATGGGAAGGGGTCGGCGAAGGGGTGGCTGGGTGTGGCGTTGACCATGGGGAATGCCAGAATTCAAATAGTCGACATTGAAGAGCAGATCGTAGTCCCCTTCTCGGTTCCTGGCCATTGACCTTGAAATATTAAATAGTAAATGACCATATAAATCCTCTCCCTGCACTTAATTCCCAAGTGTGCGGTGCTGCCAGCTATCGGGAATGCCAATAGACGAGCGGGCGAGATTTTACGCAAGGCCTCCTCCACGTCTTCAATATTGCTTCGGGATATCTATCGGCGCTGGAGGTTGCCGTCAGTTACTTCCTGTTAACCAAATAGATGGTATTCCAAACGGATTACATGATTCTTTCTCCACGGAGAGCTAACTAATGGCTAGTTCGTAACAAGTTCAAAAATGTTATTTCGTTAAAAGCGTTACAAGGAGAGGAGATTGTAATTGAAAGAGAAGTCCCAGTCGGAGCTTCCCTCAAGATGGACATAATTGCCCAAAATGTATGCTGGGGAGCATGCTCTTGAGTTGCGCGGAAAGCAACAAATGAAAATAAGGGATCGAAATAAAATTTCCAAATTATAATCGATGGGATGCATGGAAGCTTCAGTAGCATCCAAGGGATGGAAACACGTGGTTTAAAGACTCGAAAATAGCTCAATCATTATTGATTGTGATCATTTGATTACGATTGACTGTGAAAAAGTGATTTAAACATATGTATCTTAAGTTTTTCAGTTAGCATTATGATGTGGTTTTCCAGGATTCTTATTAGAGTTTCGCAAATTATAATGGTGGTAGTATCGTGGATCGTATATTCCAAGTACAGATGGAAATAAGTTACGTGCGTTACGTGACTGCTGGGCAATGTGCAGGGAGTGTAAATCCTTCAAAAATCCTTGTCTTGACACTCTCGGCCACTTGAAACCACGATTCTGGTCCGCCCTCTCCTTGCTCTTTGACTCTTGTCTCCGATTGATGGTCATTCATCTCATATCCATTCTCTGAACACGACAATGGCAGCATATTTTATTATTATCCATAACCGATACAGCTGATACACATTTTTTTAATAAAATTTTCATTCCTCATACTGTTTCGCCAAATTTATCAGAAACACTGAAAAACCAGAATTCTAAGGCCTAGACTTGAACTTCATTCTTGTCATCTACATCTATATAATACCCCGCAAGACGCCGCGGGGGGTGTTAGACTATCACCCGTAAAACAGATCACAAAACCATTTGCACAATCCCAATTATGTCAATTCTGCACAAATATTAATTTGATCATGCCCTCGATAAATTTTAATCACAACAAAAGAGCACAGCCAGGTTTGTGAAAAGTTGTTATGGACAAGGTAGCAGTGTCACGACCTTATTAGAAGAATTAGGATGGGAGCCACTATGTAGTTGGACGTATGCTTAAATACAGGTTGAATTTACTGTGTAAATTTGAGGCAGGTCACTTATCCGAACATTTTAAAACCATATTGCAGGCCCCACTTACTATGGTGGGTAGGATCACTAGCTTAAAATCAGGAAGATTTATTCTAGAACGGTTAGATTTAAAATGTCGTTTTTTCCTCGAACTATCAAAGATGAAAATTGATACTATAGCAAGCAGTGGGAGAACATTATAACCGGTAGTTTATGTATTTTTCGGTATCCTGCGTGTTATTTTTTTTATTTTATTGACCCATCCTTTTAACAGATCTACAGTGTGATTCGAATATACGCCTCCTGTTATTGAATATTGTTGGGTGTAAGTGCTTTATTTGTTGTGATAAAAATTTGTCGAGTGCATGATCAAACTAATAATTGCGTATAGGTAAGATGATTGCGATAGTGCATGCATTGCTGGTGAGCTGACAACGCCCGCCATGCGCCCTTGCCCCTGTGGGACATTGTGTAGATGGATAGACGTGAGTGAGGAGGGAAGTGAAAGACGAGTGGAAAAGGGTCCCATCCTTAAAAAAGGAGGGAAATGCGTCCCTTTGAGCGGAGGGCGTCCGTGGAGAGGCATGGCACGCGCGGTGTGTGGGAGGGAGGGAATCCGCCCCAGGGACGTGATGACTGGTTCATTGCGGGCCGAGCGCCTCCATTCGTACTTAGGATTCGGGATCTTCCTCAGGGTGGAGGGGCGAAGGAAGGGGAGGGCTCGAAACGGCTTTGGGGTCTCCCCTTCGGACCCTCTTCGGCTCTCAACCGGCTGCAACCGAAAAAGATGTCTCGAGATCCCTTCGACCCTGCCCTTCGCTCAAAACTCTCTCCACTGCGACGCTGGCGGATCCATGGAAACCATTCGCACGTCACGTTGAAGCTGACATGACTGATTTGCAGTGGCATCGAATGTTCAAGCACGGTTTTATTATTCTTATACGCTGTCAGGTGACATACGACCCATTGGTCTAAATGAAATAATGACTGAAACTGAAGAGAACACCGTACGTTGCCTCGATTCATTTGTTTATTGCGTGTAAATATTTAGGTAACTTCAATTAATGGTTTCAAGCAGGTGGAACATGTTTTGATTTAATATTAAATTATAATTCAAATTATATCTGTTGAATCAATTGTGCATAAAAATGTTATATAATATATCTACATCTACATAGTACCCCGCAAGCTACCACAAGGGCGTGTGGCGGGGGGTGCTTGGTCATCACCCGTAAATGAGAATAAATCCGCATGCTAAACCCACATATTCATGTCACTTACTCTATACATGTATTTAATAGTTACACATCGGTTGTCCATTGAATAAATACCGTATTGCTGTGAAAAGAACATTAGAACAGAATATAAAACGCACTGTTGACATCTTTATCAGTGAATCTCTACTATTTTCTTCCGACATGCTCGCTCGGCAGATTCAAGCATTTGTCATACCGCTCCACCAGTTCATAAATTCTCTCTGCATTAATTTCTGGCGCGTGAGATCGCAGCCCAGCGATGACGGAATATTCGAACGATCGATGGCGGAGTTCCTCGTTCAAATAAGCACAAAAGCTGTTGTAGCCTAACTCCTTTGTTGTGTTTACATTCAACAGAGTGGTAGAAATCCGTGAAAAAATTATAAAGAACTCTGGTATCGTAAAACGTCAGTTTTGACGAACTTTTCTGTAAAATTTATGGAGCAGTTCATTGTATATCTGCATCTACAAAATACCCCTCAATCCTTCGCAAAAACGTGTGGCAGGGGGTGGTTGGTCACCTGCCATTCTACATGCATTCACTCTACATCCTCATGCACCACACGATCCGCCAAAAACCGCATGCAAAGGGGACGATGTAATAATACAAGTCGGTAGGGAGAGATATCCTTTCTGCGGATCTACTTAAAGTTCTAGGAAATTGGGGAAGGAAGAGTTTTTATGGACTAATTCCCAGCATTTATGAAGGAGGAGCTTGGCCAGAATGGTTCGTTAAATCTGTGTTAAATCCTTTTCCAAAAAAAGGAAAGTCACGACAAGTGAGAGCTGTTGAGCCACAATACGTAGACGGGCCGGCATAATTGGGATTCACTGGAAGGATAGGATGGACGGTTGTTGGATGGAAGCAAATCGTACGAGTTTAATGTTGACACAGAGCAGGAATAAGCGGTGTGCTGTGTAGGTGAAACAAACACAAGTATAAATGTACTTCAGTTGGTTTACTTCCGATGCAAGAAATTGGTTTTGCTAAAACAAATTTCTTGACCCCGACTTTAGGGAATTCACCTAAGACAACTGAACCTCACCCACGATAAAATAATTATAAACGCTAATAATTTGCAATTACTGGAACGGTTTCCGATTCTTTTCTTTCTTCAATTTTTTCTGTTAATTTGTTGAAACGTTGATGCAAAACCTAATTTCAAAATAGTTTTGTCTAATTATATTATTTTCAATTATGATCCAAAATGCACAAACAAATAATATGTAGAACATAATCAATGATGCCGAAATAATGGAAAAGGCTGAAAAATGAAATCCTAAATTATTGAATGCATCAAAATTTTAATTGCCTCTCCAAATATTTATTAGTGCTGTCGTAATGACTGCAAAGTGATGCTGTGATTTGATGGTAGCGATGCCCCGAGGGAAGGGTCGAGACCGGGCCATCTCATGCACGGGGAAGAACATTGCCCCATATCGAATCTGCCCTCCCGCTCACCATTCGCATATTACAGAATTATTTTGGACGTGCTCAATCCCGAATAATATGTCGTCGAGTAAACTTCTCTTTCCAGTTTAATGACCAATTATTTTGGCGCGAAATGCAGCGAAGGAGTCTGAAGACAACTATGGTGCTAAGCGAGTTTAAAATTTCGCCATTTAGAGCAAACAGCTGTGAGAGTCAAGGGCGTGCTTTTATGTTTCCCCAAAGGCATATGTGCCAATAGAGGTAACTCGCCGAGCGGCGTAATGTCGCCGAGACAGCGCCGTAATTAATGGCGGGAGGCGCGAGTACCAGGAATGCCATTTCAGTGAAGCAGGCGCGCTATTGGGGGCGGGGTCGGCGGAGGGCCCGGATGCAGTACCTCTCCTCAACCGCCGCCTTCCGAGAAGGGGCTGCCCCCGTACGGAGTGGCGGCAGGGGCGAGAGGGAGGAGGGATAATCCGTTTAGGGGTGCGCTCCGCATGGGGGCGTAATGAACCGAGGTGGGGCGGAGGGAGGGTGTCGCAGGGCCTCTCCCAAGATTGCGACCGCGTTAACGAGCGCGGAGCTTCACTCATTGAAACGCGAAGATTTGAATGCACGAGTGCTTGCTTGGATTGTGTGTTTTTTCGTGGTTTTGAAAGATGAGAGGGAATGGGATGGGGAGGAGATGGCGGCTAAGAGTTTAACGAGCGTCATCCCGGGCAAGCGTCATGACGTCTCCGAAGTTTAATCCCCCTTGCGGATGGTCGGGGTGCGAGCGGACGGACGTGCGCGGGGGCGATGCGTGTGTGTGAGTGCCGTGATTGCTCACGCATTCCGCTCCTCATGCCGCCGCATATATATCGTCCAGGAGGGTGGAGGGGGATGTTTGTAGCTGGGGGTGGGTTGGGCTGTGAAAGGAGTTTGGGTCAGGGTTGGGCGTGGGGGGCGTACGTTGAAGTGAATTTCATGGGGACGGTAGACTCCCGCATTGGCCACCGTCAGCCCCTGCCCAGTCCGGTGGTGGCCTCCGATGGTGCGGGACGGCACCAGCAGGGCGCCTCCGTTGGGAAGGAGGGCACCGCTTTGGCGAGAGGACGTGGTGCGGGACGCGAGGTGCTCCCTTGACCCTTTAACTTGTATTTCAATACATTAGCTGCTCATAAGTATTTTTTCCATTCTTGCTTCATTGAAATAAAAAATAACGAGCAAATCTACCAAGTGCACAGTTTGTTGGATAAAAAATACTAAACAAAAAGAGATGGATTTTGAAAAGGAGTATGTTAACTAAATTATTTCGACGGACGATTTTGAAGCATGTGCCTCACGCCTTGCATCCGTCTTAAAATCGTCGGCGGGAAGTTTTTGGGTGCCAGCCATTTATGAATAATTATGCATTTCCACCAAATATATTTGTCTTCATTTGTATAAACACACAGGGACGCATATCAATAGAGGCCTATTTCTTCGTCATTAAAAAGCGAGGGAGCTCGAGTGAAGCTTTCAATTGATTTGTTTGAATTAAAAGAGTGCGATTGGTCGTGTTTTGTTTTAAAATAATTATGACCATATATCTCATGAGTGAAGACTCTGCGCATAACGCGAAACTGAAAATTTCAGGTACGAGTAATTGTTATGATCATTCTGCAAGATATAAATAATTTTATATTTCTCCAGTCTTGATTGAATTTACAATCTCCAAAACAGGGAAACAGCAAGGGTTTATCAAAACAAATTCCAATTATCAAAATATAAGAAATTACCATTAAGGTACTTCTCATTGTTTACATACAATTCATGTCCTTCACATACACAAGTTCACAAGCACACGCTCGCACGCACGCACGCGTGTGTTTTTGCAAGGTTTATATAAAAAGTATCGGTAGCAATCGTATTCTGACGTGTGCGTGAAGAGCTGAATTCAGACCTTCGGTTGTGCGTGCGCATGATCGCAGCGCAGTCGTATTGACTTTGCTAAGAGAGTGACAGTGCACACTATCATCGCTGAATATTTGTGACAATGCGAAAGAGATGTGGCCGACTACCTGACGAAAAACGGCATCGCGACGGCCCTCACTTCTCCATTTCAGACGAGACTTGGCAGCAGCTGGCTATTTCCTACTCCAGGATAAAAGTGAAATCCTCCCTCAAAAGCCACCGCCTAAGTGCCGTCAAAGGGGCTTTCTCGCGTCCTTAAGGACCTACCGTCTACCAGGGAGCCTCCGAGTCGTGGAAAAGCCGCTGGCGTGAAAGGTGCGTATGTATATATACACGTGTGCGCCACAGAAGTCCCGTCATGGGCAGAGGTCGTCGCGGTCATAGCGCCGGCACCCGATGGTGAATCAAACGGCTCTCCGCAGTGACTCTGCGAATTGGAGATAGGGGGATAACCGCGATGCTAGCCGCAGAGAATTCGCTGCCCCCCCTCACGTGGGCGCCACGGCGTTGAGGGGTATTGCTTTCGTAGGGAATCCAGAGATCGAAGGCGGGCATGTTCAGTGTCGTCATGCCCAATCGCGGGTTCGGCTCGATCGATGCATTCATCTCTGGGTTTTAGGAGCTATCACCACTTCTAATTGGGGACGTGGTTGTCCAGGGGCTGAATCCATGAGTATATTACGGGACATCATCATCGTCTATTGTGTAAACCTTGGGGTGAATAAGGTGTGGTAATGGTTAGAGGCATTTCGAAATGTTCTCGGAATGGAAGAGAAATAAACGACTTACCTCCGTGAAACTTTTTTTATTTTTCAATGTGGTCTCCCTCTACAATAATACACTTGGTCCAGCGATGTATTCAATGTCTTGATTCCATCTCGAAAACTGCATTCCTTCCAGCCTGCAGAATACTACCAGTCAGCTTTGGTTCTTACCTCTTTGCTTGAAGAGGATCTCCGTCCACCGTGAGAAATTTTTAGCTTCTGGAAGAGGTGGTCATTTGATGGAGCCAAATCAGGTGAACAAGGAGGTAGTGGCAACAATATATATCGTACAGAATGAGTTCCGAAAGTAATACAATTGTTTTATTTAATTTGGAACAGATTTGCATAAAAACTTAATATTCTTCAAAGTTCAATTCTTCAATTTTTTCCAGCTACTCTGCCATGACCAGTACACGCCCTGGAAGGCGTCTTCGGGGACCTCTCGGAAGGTCTTCGGTCACGGCTGATTAGATCCCCTCTATGGATGTAAAACGGGTCCCTTTCAGTGCTGTCTTCATCCGAGGGAACAAAAAGATGTCTGCTGGGGCGGCGTAGGGACTTAGGTGGGAGGGGGGGTACCTTGCTATTGGCCAGAAACTCGGGGACTCGTAGAACGTTGTGGCAAGGCGCTTTGTCATGATGGAGTTGCTAGGTAGCATTCAAAAACCCAGGTTTCATCACCAGTAAATACGTTGTCCAAATCATTCAGGCTAATTTTCAATACGTTGCAGTTGAAATTTCCGCTCGGTTGGTCTTTTAGTCCTCTCACTACACCTAGGGCACGGTCTTGGCGCACACTTTTCTCATCGCTAAATCTTCAGTAACAATGCGAAACACTACAAAAAACGACAAGTTCAGTTCATTGGCAACCATTTTCATTCTCAATCGACGGTCAGAGTCGAACAATTGTTGAACACGAGCCACAGTATTGTCGGTTTTGCTGGTTCACGGCCGTCCAGAGCGTTGATCGTCGCGAACCTCGTAAAGGCCTTTAACCACCCCGAAACTTAAAAGCAGGGCAAAACTGAGGCCCCGTAAGCCTCGCGAATCATTTTTTCAGTCTCCTTGAGATTTTTCAATTTAGCACAAAACTGAATCGCGTAACGTTGCTCGATCGTCGATTCAATTTTTTTCGTGACACGGTCGTCACGTAGAGTTTTACAATAACTGACGTCCTACTGATTCTAGAGCTTAGAAAGGACTGAGACTGGTTTCAGGTTAGAGTTTAGAGTACCCCCAATCTACCCCAAGTGGTTCCATACAACTCCGGCCAATAGGAACGGCGCAGGATATTTAACTGTGGGGATCGATATGGTGCGGGGGCTAACGTGCTGGCTTCCCACCCAGAGGTCCCGGGTTCAAATCCCGGCCCTGTTGAATATTTTTCAGAGGTATCTTGATCCCTACTTGAGGTGCTTTGTGGAGGGCACTTTGAGTGAGTACGCCTTCCGTCGGATGGGACGTTAAGCTGGGGACCCCTTGGCGCCTTTCGTAAAGAGTAGGCTAATGCCGACGCCGGGTTTCTCTCCACCCTTCATCCTTTCCTGGCCATCCCCTATGGCGCAAATGACATCAGCTGTCGGTCGCCTCCCCTAAATACTACTACTACTAATATTTAATATGATATTTAATTGTGTTTCTTTCGGTACGCATCCTGCTTGTCTAACCTAAGTATTCTACTATATAGTACCTTCAATATATTCCTCCCATCTATCTTAGATATTTTCTGTTTCAACTATCATCTTACCCGACTTACCTATAACTGTAAGCACAGACCTTCCCTTCTTATTTCCCGATAGTAATTTAAGCTTGATGTATTGCCAAATAATTTCACCCTTCCTCAGCAAACTTTCCATATCCTCGCACTGCGTTTTCCACCATGTTTCTTTTGCTTTATCTGTTGCCCGTCTTAATTTATTATTTAACTTTTTGTACTTTCTTCTGCCTAGCTCTGCGTTTACATTTTTCCATTTTGTTCTATCATCTATCATTCTGATCATCTCATTCAATATCCAAGGTTTCCTTGACCTTTTCTCATTAACGGTTCCCATAGTTTCTTTTGAGGCTTTCGATAACCCTCTCTTGGCAAATTCCCATTTTCCTCGATAGTACTCAGCTCTTTACCCTCATCCACAATTCTCTCAACAGCTTGCCAATATTCCTTCCTTGTCAATCCATTTAAAATTCCATTTCATAACCCGCCGCCCCTGTCTTATCTTTTTGAAACGGACGCTTCACTTCGTAGCAACCAAACTGTGTCCGCATCCGCTCTCGGGAATCTTTGTAAATTGACCACGCTGTTCCTAAACCTGTGTCTAACCAGAACTAGCTGATACCTTTCTGAGTCACCTGGCATTTTCCATGTATACCTGCGTCTTTTGTGGTGTCTAAACCAAGTGTTGGTGATGACTAACCCCCGTCTCCTGCAGAACTCAACTGCTTTCTGCCCGCAGTTATTCCTCGCGCCTAAACCGTAGTCCCCCACCTCATCACCATCTCTCCCTTCGCCTACCGTCGCATTCTAATCTTCCATCACTATCAAATGTTTCCCTGCAGGAACACACGCGATTATGTCCTCTAATCGATCGTATTGACTTCTTCCTCCTTATGATTGCTATTTATTCGTAATCTATTGCAAAATAGATCCCATTAGTCCATCAAAATTAATTTATCAGAGAAAGTAAGTTCGACGTTTTGTTAGAGACATAAGAAAGCAACTCTCTTTGACAGGTACAGAGCAATCGAAATTGCTTGTAACGCCGAATAAAATGTTGGAACCCCACGCTGCCACGGCAGTCCAAACCATCACCAGTTTTATTCTGCCCATCAAACCAAAAGACACTCTCGGACAACTGTTACGTATTTCGGATCGCGTGGACTTCCTTCTTTTTTTAATGCGCCCCGCTTATCTTTGTGCTCAAAACAAAGAGCCTAGTATTATTCTCTTCCTTCCCCGTATATCTAACAGTCTTCCTTTTACAGCCGCATTGTTAGAATGCCACCCCACCTCTCAATATTTCTCCTGCCTGCCCCTCCCCAACTATGCGACCACAGCAAACCACTCACATCTCCCACCATATCAAAAGTTTCGTCGCAGGTCTACGTTCTGTCTGACTTGTCTTCTCGTCTTGTATTAATGCCTCAAATATTTCATATACTTTTCATCGTTAGTCACAAAACAGTTCAAGCGGGAGAAAATGAAAGAAACAGCTCTGGAGCCCGGTCGGTATTTGTCTGCATACTTTCCCTTCCCAACCTCAGCCTTCGATCGCAACGAGACCCACCATCAAGACCCGCGCAGTTAAATCGTTGTAACTTGTCCGTCTACGGACAGCACCTTTTCCGAACGTTCATCATTTTCCGAAGTGTGCCTAGTTAAGGATAAAGCCCGTATTGTGCGGTTCACGAAGGATTTTTGATGACTCTCACCACCCTCTTACCCAGTGGAGGAGTGCACCACTCAGTCCGGTGGTTGCGGTGCCACCCCCCCCCCCTCCCTGACGGCCATCGGTGGTGCTGCGAGGCATTCCGACGGGAGGGGCCCAGGGGGTAAAGGCCCATTGGGCAGGGCTGTCGGGAGTGCCGGTGGGCGGAGACTTGCCGAGGGGTGGTATCGACCCACAGGACGGGGGGAGGAAGGCTTAGGTGACGATCGGAGCGGAGAGGGGGAGAGTTGATTAGGGAACAAATCTCGTTAGGACTATTGAATTGTTTCGAGGCTCGTCGAGTGATGAAGTTCCCGGCGATTGCCATGGTGACCAAACCCCCGTCCTCTTCTCTCCTCCCCCCATCTCTCTCTCCCCAATCCCCTTACCCCCTGCCACACGCTGCTGCCTCTTCCACGGAAAGCCGCATTGTTGGACCAAGATTGCGAATTAATCGCTCGCGCGGCCTCACGGTTTCTTTGCTCGAGACTACATGTACTTATTTCTTACATTCTACAAGATTGCACGTGGGAGCGTGGCCTGAAGTTGTTAGGTCATTACCGTTTAAGTAGTTGGCAGTGATTATTGACTCTCCGTACGGTTTCGTATTCGGAATGTCTTCGCCCGTCATAAGATTCCTTGTGCTGCGGCCAATATCCCGCAAAATTTCTCATAAATTTCTCTACGATTTCACTTACAATTGCAATTCAGCGCTGGGATCAATTTTCCCTTGTTTTAGTACTAAACAAGAACAATATTTACTTTTCTCAACGTTTTAGTCTCAGATGTCATCATCGGGCTTCTAGAGTCACTAAGCCTAGTCATTGCTACAGAAATAATGTGACGATTTCTGTTTGTTCGTAAAAATAGGAATTTTTAGACCAAAAAATATATATTTTCTATCGGTTACCATTTTTACACGAGAAGTTGGAATTCGCAAATTGGATACTGAGTTGAATCAGATGATGGAATGGGCTCCATGGACCGTGCGACGATGACAGAGGAATCTACTTTACTGTTTACTGGGAAAAATAATAGCCATGCGTGATTTTTTTATGGACGAATGCCAATGCCGGATTGTGTTACTTCTCGATGTCGAATTGACAAGCACAAGATAATTTGTTTAAATGGTTGAAGTCCTGCAGTATTTTTGTCAAACAAATGAGCAGTATTATTATACAACGATGTGTGTTTTAGCATTGTAAATGTGACAAAAGGGAAACAATATCATGTACGATGGAACATCATTTAGTATTTTTTAGTTGAGTGCATAAAATGCGTGACATTTCCTCCTCGGATTTCTGGGAAAATTAACGTAAATATGAAGGTTTTTATCACTTCACCCGGATTCTTTCAGTGAAAGGTGGTAATCTAAGCAATGCACTGAGCAACGCTATTTATTAAGAAAGGGCGAGGGGGCAAGTGCGGGCGGAGAGGGAAGGAGAAATGAGGATTAAGGAGAGCTGTTAAGGGATGATGGGATTGGGTCGCCGCGCAGTCTCCGGGGAAACGGTGGCGTGGCAGGGGGAGGGAATGCGTAGGTGCGTTTTAGATTGAGCCGTTGGTGGCGGTGGGTCGATCCCTTTTCCACGCCAGGGGTGTCGGGACACGTCTTTGACCCTTGTTCCTACCTGTACTTCTTTCCATTCGAGCCACCACGAGTAGGTTGGGCAAGGGTGTGTCGGGTCAACGGGTAGTAGTCAATAGATCCAATTGTAATCATTGGCACTTGGCATGATTTTGCTCATCGTCAATACGAACTGTCGAGTGTAATGTTTATTCTCTTCTGATCACGAACTCTGCGATTAAACCGATAGTTTCAGCAATCAATTTACTTAATGCTTATCGCTTAGAATCACACAATAAAAATAGTTCTTGCCATACGTACGTATCCAGATAACCTAAGATTGGACTTAGCTGTGTTTATATTGATTGTTTTCTCTTTTCATATCACATACACACTTTCTAATTGTGAAAAATTTTGCCAGTAAAATAATTGACGCAATCTGAATACGTTTCGGGAATAGAAAAAGTTTTGCTAGAAAATCAAATTATTTGTGGGCCTAACTTTATAATAAATTAAAATGAATTCGGCAGAAGTGGCATATATTTCTCTCAACAGGATATAACGCCCCTTGGAAAAATATAATAGCAGCGAAGTTGGTCATTGGTTAGTTGTTGGAATCCCAGGCGCTTCTATTCCTCACCGAGACGCGAAGATATGCATAATTATGATACTATGCACCAAACGCCTAATGATACCTTTTCAGAATACACGTACACGTGTACGAGCATAATTATCCAAAGACGGCGAATACCGTCCGACCAGTATTTCTCTCGCGCGAGTTCGATACTTAGGGAGGCTATAATGATAACATGGCTACAGTAGAAGAGAGGAAAAGTGTTCATCGAAACTTGAATCCAAAAGGTAAGCCCAGCATGTTGTCGAGAGAGGCTGTAAGGATCCAATTATGGAGATAGTTTGAGGTCATGCGGTAGAGTTACGGAATGCAGGCATGTCACACTCGCCAAAAAAAATCCTCGTTCACCTCTGATGTTATCTGCCAGAACGCGCTAATGGCTCCCGGATTGAAAACCGTAGCTAGACAAAAGCATCGGGAAGATTTTGCCTAGAGATTGGGCCTATGTGTGAGAGATCAAATGGGATTCCCTAGTTTTCTCAACATGGAAGCAATTCCCTGGTTTACGAAATGCATCACTTGCACGTAGATACGTAGGATGGACCGTTCCCTGAGATAACGCCACGTTTTAGGAGAATGTGTAGGCCGTTTTCGCGGCAACCAAGCGCACGTCTTCGTGATATCACGATCCCCATGGTGCCATTCCCTTCTCTTGTGATATTAAAAAGGTATGCATTTGGGATACCTTGTTCTTCACTGAACAACTGTTTCAGTTTTTGCTATATCCATTCCGTGATTTTTCATAGTCCATGTAAGTCACAAAATATTTTGTAGTAGAAAAACGGAAATAAATGAGTTTCGTGCGCCAATGAGGCACTTCTATCTTGACAGCTTAACACCGAGGGATATCAAAGCCGAGTCGGATGAAGTCCATAGCGCATCTGCTCGTGTGTTTGCGTCCGTTGAAATTTGGGTAAATGAGTTTAAACGTGGAATCTGTGGAAGAGAAGAAACAGGTGAGTCAATAGGCCACAATCACGAGGTAGAAAAATATTTTTAATTTTGCCCAAAAAATTGGTCGTGAAAAAATGGCGGCAAGATGAGTGCCGCGTTTTTGGTCTAAGTGGAGAAAAAAAATTCATGTGACCGTTTAGGAAGCTGATTTGGCGCTTTCAGAGTTAATCCTGATAAGTTTCTGTATCAATACATAGCTATGGATGAGACATGGATACACTAATTCACTCCAGAGGCAAAGGAGCCCTCGAAAGAGTGGGACGCCCGACGACCGCTCGAACCGATGCAGAGGTGCCCAAAGTGAAAAAGGTTTTGGACTCTACGTCCACAATATCGAATACAATGCTGATGTCAGTGTTTCCAATGTAGACATTTTTGGGGTCCGCAGCAATGTCGGCGTCGCTATCCACATCGCGCCTAGATTATGTCCCGTCGACACGCCCATGTCGCATGCTAAATCTTGTTAATTAGACGACATTCCGACTAGTGGATGTGCGGGTTCTCTCTTCCATTCGGCCAACGCGAGAGGAGAGCGTCGTATGCAGATCGTGGATGCGCTATCACAAGCACGACCAAAGAACCCCAGTGGGGCACGGCGGAGTGAGTGGTGGTGTCACAGTGGTCAAAATGCTGCTCGAGGGGTCATCTGCTCGATTGCCCAAAGTACATATGCTCAGTTCATTCAGGAACTATTCCTCGATGTTCGGATACGGTGGTGGATGGAAGAGGCATCGCAATAAGAGACCGGAGGCCAACCGTGTGGAAAGGAGTGTTACCTCGCCATCAGCAAAGGGTGCCAAAGAAAGTACACCCAGTGCGATATCTCACTCGAAAGAGCGCCAATAGGAATAGATTGGAGGGAGAGTGGACTTAATCCGCAACCTGTACATGTCTCAGACTGCTCGGGGGCGAGTGGGGAACGGAGAGTCCGGATGGGCAGTATTCGGAAGAGGTGTAAGTCAGGTGTAATCAGCCATTATCACCTGTACTGCGCGTATATGGAATGCTCAATTAATAACGGGAATTCGATTTATTTGGAAATAATTTCATTTATTCGTCTCTATCAATGTTCTCCCCTTCCTAGTAGTTTCCGTCAAATGTTATAGTACACATATGCCAGCGTTTGCTTCAATCCTCGAAGCACTTCCGGACCTCGCTCTTTGATACTATTGAATAGGATGGTTGGATGCGTCACTCTGTGAAAGCGATTCATACCGGAAAAGTAAATACCATGGTTAAGATCCACAACAGGCCCGAGCGCATTCCCTCAAGGGTCCGTCCCTCAAGGGCACAACTCCCACTCGCCGACAGATCCTTCCCGCCCCTTTGCCCGGCAACCAATTCCGTCCTTACCCCGCGAACGATGCCGTAAAAGATGAGCGGGCCCAAGTTATGGGAGCGCGTGATATGTGGGGGATGGGGATTGGGGGGGGGGGCTAATCCCTTCCCAATGTCTTGACCGACCCTCGGGAGGCCGGAAGCACGAGCGAAGTTAGGGCGGGGCTGGAGATGAGACGGGAAGGACGGGTTGTGAAGAGAGGGTGGGACGAAGGGGGGGAGGGGTTAGGAAGGAGCGATTAGGAGCAGAGCCGGGGAAGTTAGCTTAGGAAAGTGCCTCCGAAACTTCTGTAATCACGACCGTAGTTGCTAAGAAATACATCGATTCTGACGGTGACGTCTCTCAATTGGTCGGGAATCGACTAAAAAATAAATTTTTAAGAGTTTTAATTACTTGAAATTAATTTTTACTTGATATTGAATTCCACATTCGTTCAAAGAGTGCAGATATAATATTTCTGTCAAATATTACTTCCCTACCGGTAGCCAAAATTAACTATTTGGTAAGGAATATACAAACATGCCATGAATCACTTTTCACCTTCTCTTAGCATATGCCCAGCTCAGCCCTGGATGCTAAATTTGAATGAGGCGATGTAATGAAAAATTAAAATGTCCTCCAGGTGACAACCTCATTTGAGGGTAATATAGAGGGTCGCACCCAAAAGTGGTAGGACTGATTTTTTTACAAGAATTTTATTGACAATATACTTACATCGACTTCATAATCTTCAAAGTATGCTCCTTGAGCTGCTACACACTTAGTATAACGTTGCTCCCATTCCCCGTACGCCCGCTGGAAATTTTCTTTGGGGATGCCGTTGATGACCCTCGTCGAAGCCTCTGGAACGGCCTTTATCGAGTCAAAACGTCGTCCCTTGAGCTGTCTTTTCATCAGGGGGAAGAAGAAGAATTCCGGTGGTGCCAGATCGGGAGAATAGGGCGGGTTCGGCAACGCCGTATTTGGCCAGGAGCCTTCTGACGACGAGCGCACCATGGCACGGCGCGTTGTCATGATGAAGCACCCAGCAGTTTGCGATGGCCGGTCGGACTCTTTTCACGCGTTCTCGGAGGCGGGTGAGCACCTGCTCGCCAAAAGTTCGCATTCACAGTCTCCCCTGGTGGAACAAACTCCTTGTGAACCACTCCATTACGGTCGAAAAACACAATCAACATCGTCTTGATTTTTGATTTGCTCATGCGAGCCTTTTTTGGACGTGGGGACGCGGAAGTGTGCCATTCCGCGGATTGTTTTTTCGTTTCGGGGTCATATTGAAAAACCCATGTTTCATCACCAGTTATCACAGTGTCCAAACAATTTTCATCTCGGTGCAAATTGGCTAACACTTCTTCGGAAATGCGCACACGCGTTGCCTGTTGGTCGACACTCAGAATTTTCGGCACCATCTTGGCGCCCACCTTGCGCATGGCCAAATCCTGTGAAATAATGCGTTGGACGTTGGATGCAGACAGACCCAACTCGTCTCCAATTTCGTCACTGGTTAAGCGTCGGTCTGTGTTCAGCAGTGTCCTCACTCTGCCCACATTCGTGTCGGTTCTTGCCGTCGACGGCCGTCCGGAGCGATGGTCGTCAGTAGTTAGGGAATGCGGGTCCTGAAACAGCGAAAACCGCGCCACCTGGTGGTAAAAATCGTAACTAAAAACAAATGAATATCGAAACAAAAGAGTCGCGCGATGCGGCAAACAAATGAATGTCGAAACAAAAGAGTCGCGCGATGCGGCATGAAGCACGCCACCTGGTGGTAAAAATCGTAACTAAAAACAAAAATGAGTATCGAAAGAAAAGAGGCGTGCGATGCGGTAAACAAATGAAGTACCGTTGCGTCGGACGACAGGAGAAGCACGCGATGCGCGTGTGCTGGTGGTAGAATGCGTGACTAGTTGATTTACCTGCCACCTGCGTGATGCGGTACGCAACTCAAGCACGGTTGGCGTCGGATGATGGAAGAATGCTGAAAAATGAAGCGCGGTGGGCGTTGGTTGATTGCCCTGCCGCTTGGTGGACTGAAAGCGAATGAAAGTGAAAGAGGCATGTGATGCGTCGGGCGTCGAAACAAAAGAGACGTGCAAGGCGGTATTGTGAACAAAAGAGGCACGGCTGGCGAGGAAACAAAAGAGGTATGCAATGCGGTAGGCTGTGGCGCTGGAGTCGCGGGGCCGGACCGGGTCGGATCGGGTCGGGTGACGTTCATAAGAGGATGACTTTTAGAAAATCCAAGATGGCGTGTTTCAGGAACGGCTTATCCTATCTCTTCTGTAACAGGATGTCATGAAAAGCGCGGAGGTTTCTGTTTCGAATTAACGTCACGCACGATATTAAATGGCGTGTTTCAGGAACGGCGGTTGCTATCTACTATCAACAGGAGGGAATGAAAAGCGTGGACGTGTCTGTTCTTAAATGAAAGAAATACCTTAGAATTCAAAATTTGTTTATTTATCCATCTGCATTAGGTCCATCATTAAAAAAAAATTAAGAAGTCTATTGCGTAAAAGCTCTCTAGGTACTTTGTTGATGGATATTATTTCTTTTAAAATTTGCGAACGTCGCTCCGGTCGAACAAGTAAATCCACTCGATAACCTTTGCAGGTGATGAACTCGTCACATTTCGGACAGCTCACAACTTCGGACCATCTGCGATTACGAGAATATTGAATAAAGATGCACTGGTCACAGATAATCCACACACAAAGTTCGCGAGGACACAAAATACTTCCACCTTTCTTCATGCTCAATTCTTTACGCTCTAGGTTAGGGAGCATAGGTTTGATAATCTTATTCTTCCGAGAGTATCTTTTTCCAATTTCACGGGAATAGAGAATGAACACAATAGAGTCTGGAAGCTGTGACATTTCAGTTCGACAGGACAGTGGGGAATAGACTCCAAACGCTTCCCGCGAACGGATGACGCTGTTCTGACCAGATGTAACCATTTAGCTGCGTTGGAGACGTATATTCACGCCAACATGTGGTAAAATGATGAATTTCATATTGTGAGAGCACAACGAGCCTATAAAACACCCCTCGTTGCTCCCTCACCAACACTCGTTCTGCGATGAGTTTAACGGAGCTATACTCCTGCGTGAGGTATGCTATATTTCGGGTGCACGGTAGATTCATAAGGAAAAAGGAAAGAATACTGTGTAAAAGAGTCGAAGACCTCTGCATCGATTGTTTTGTGAAGTTAAACGTACCTTTCATGTCAGTGCGTCCTTCACACGAGACTGTGAAAAATAGTGCGATCCATCCGGAAATTGACTTTTGCTGCCTGTGTTGCCGTCAAGTCCCCGCAGATTGGAGACCCGCTCACGAATGTAAAAGGTGTTCGAAATGTGTTCCGAACAAGGCGGAGTATGCCGTTTTGACTACATTACCTCACTGCGGATTAAATACTGAGGATATTGGATTATTTTCCGAGTTAAGTGAAGATGAGGAGGAGGAGGAGGACGACGACCTTGATTCCCCGCTTCGTTCATGATTTAATCCATCGATATGTGATGTTTGTTGTATTTTAATTGCTTAAGAGGGTGGAAGTAAATAAGATACAATACTGCCAGCATTGAAAATGTGGACAGTACTTTAGATGATTTGGAAATTAATATGTAAAGTTTTTTCAATAAAAAAAATGACTGAGAAATTGTTCTTTTTCATTGTTTTTAGAGGGTAAAAGTAAATAAAACAAACAAGGATTTAATAACACATTTCACAATATATTTTAAGCATATTAAGAACAAGAACAAGTATATTGAGTAACATACAAATTAAAAGGATTTAATAACACATTTCACAATATATTTTAAGCATAATAAGTACAAGAACAAGTATATTGAGTATCATACAATTTAAAAGAAGTGTACATTTTCTTCTTTTTCTTCAGCTTCTAATTTTAACAACAATCTGTTCTTAGAAATATTGCTACAAATCCATCTTTTCAATCTTGAACAATTATTTACTGCGCACGTGTACTTATCCGTCTGATGACATGCTAATGAGCACTTACCTCCCAATGGTTTAAGAAACCTTAGAGAGGGTACATTAAATAGGTTTCCAATTTCGAACACATCGCGATTTAAAGCATTAGAGAGGAATTTAGATTTTTCAATACCTTTTACAAAGAGATATTTATAGGACAACGTATTTTCTTTAAGAATTTTTTGCAGCTCAATGTATGGCGTTTCCCCCACATTGGGAGGTATCCCATGGTGATGCTCTTGCACCCATGTATTTTCACAGTTCATAACATAGTCAGGAGGTATCTGAAACACCCACGACTCGCGCCGGTCATGTTCGAGATCCTCGATGGCTAGTTCTCTGACTATGAATTCATTCATTACACCATTCTTCCACACCAGAGCTTGAAAGTCCAATATCAATGCATTGATTACGACTGGTCCTAGTGGGTAAATTCTAGAACGGGAATACATTTTATCCCACTGGAAATTTCACTCTCAGGACGTTGTATTGATCGTCGTCGAAAGTGATGCACAATTTCTCAATGCCAGTAACTTTCAAAGCGTGGGTAATATTACTCAAATGATTAATTACCGAATGACTCGATTGAGTAGCTACTTCAAGAGCTGAGTCAATCGCTTCGAAAGAATTTATTAATGCTTTCCAATCTTCAGCTTTAAAAGCAACGCAAGTGTTCTTACTTCCTAAATTTACATGAGGTTTACCAAAATATTTAACAAAATGGACGGATGAATCCACGAACGGAGGAATGACGGACGTTTCAAAATAATCTGTGACGGAAGCTGCGTAGTTTTTTAGGCTGTTCCACTGTTCCGGGTTGAGTCTTGAAGTTTTACCCGAAGAGGAAATCACCACGCACGGTGTAGTTGACTCCGACAACCAACCGATCTGCACACTTTTGCTCTTGGTTAGTTTCAGGGATGACCTGAGCAGAGCAGGGGAACTCGTACGGTCAGAGGATGAAGACCTCCTCCTCTTGATCGGCTGCAGTTGCATTCTCGACTGATGCTTGTGAGACTATTACCCTGCTTATATAGTAGAGGATGCAGGTTGGTCCTCAAACATTTCATATTACAGGATGCATCCATTCATCGCGGATATAATCTTGTTACAAGAAAATTTCGAACACCTTTCATCGTGTAAGACACATTCTAAGAAACAAAAGTTTAGATGATCTATATCTGAATCATTCAATTTACTGACTAAATTAAAAGATGAATCAATTGACTCGAAAGAATTTACTAAAGCTTCCCAATTTTCAGCATTAAGAGCTACGCGATTGCTGTCACAACACAAATTTACATAAGGTTTTCCGGAATACGTTGCATATTGAAGGTGTGAGTCCACGTCTGAAGGAATCACTGATGTTTTGAAATAGTCCGTAACGGAGGCTGTATAGTTTCTGATCCTGGTCCACTGACTCCGGTCAAGTATCACAGTTTTTCTCGAAGAGCAAATTTCAACGCAAGGTGTTGACGACTTCGTCAACCAACCGACGCGCACACATTTGTTCTTTCCCAGATGTTCAACTGTCCAGAATAAGGGGAAAGAGGTGAAGAACGAAGATCTTCTATTTTCCACTTGAGACTGTGACATAGTTAACTGATTTCTTGAGACTGGTTCATTTGACTTCTACCTTGATTATATATAGTGAGGTTGTTCTCCACTAGAGCACAACACTTCTGCGATGTTGGGTGACATTTTCTTCCTTTACGTCCGCGTCGTCCAAACTCTCGTCTGAAAAGCTTAGCAGAGATGCAGTCGTTGAGGGTGGGGTTAGGAAATAAGGATGCGAATTTGGAAATAGGTTTACGAGTGATGGATCGGAAAAGTACATACAGACAGCAAAACTCCCCAGCAAAGATCTGATTGGTAATTTTGCAACCGAACAGGATTTACTATGACTTTGAAGGGTTTCAGAAAAGTGATAATATCTGTGACCGAGGGAGGAAAAGCATAGGAGTCGAAATACTCTGCATGTTTTCTGTTGAATACGCTTACTGCAACCCAGTGAATTCCCGGCTCGTGTGAAGGATCGAAATTTACTACATAAATTCCACGCTTGGGATGGACAGGTAGTCGATCCGATGGAAAAACGCCTCTAAACTTACTTTTCGTTCTAAGATCTCCTGATAAAACGTCTTCGATGTCATCTGTTTGCATGATGAATGTCAACTCAAATTATCTAAGTACAGCAAGTCTATTTTCATCAATTCTGAATTGTGCATTGTATTCGGCATAGCTGATGAGAGTGACGGAATTTGGAAGATTAACTGCAAAGTTAGCTTCAAATCTCACATTACCATAAACCGGTTTAGAGACGTGACTTTCCTCACCACTCCTATCTGGAGTGAGATCCCACGCTAGTACTGTATAGCCGTGTTTGAACATGTCCATTGTTATCTGATTACCCCAATCACTATGGTTCGTACCTAAGGCTGAATAGAGTTGAAGGAAGGCGCGAGTAGCAAAACTATCTTTCTCGCTGTGGAATTTCGTTTTTACACCACTCAACGGTACAGCAGTACCGTTTACGTATAGGTTGAATCCTGTCATCGAATAATGCTTTAGGTTAAATGGATTTTTCTCTTTTTTCCCCGAAAATGCGTCACCATCTACCATTATTACTAATAAACTGGAAGGAATTTGACCAACTATTAAGTTTTCATTTTTGATTGAATCGATATTACTGGAATAGGTGAAAGTCTTAACTTCCGTCCGCTTATATGGGTATATGGCTGGTTGTTTTTTCAATAGGTATTCGTGTGATAATAACACTGAAGGGTTGATGTCATGATGCGGAACGAAGAGTGTAGCGTCTAAAATCTTAAGCGTTGATGAGGTTTCACTTTCCTTGATGTAAAACTCTGAATCTTTCATCGTCAGAACGATCTCAACGTTCACACCAGTAAGAAGTTTTCTTGCAGTGTTGAATATGTCAACATGTAATCTTCCTTCCAACTCTACAACATTGCTATTTTCGAACCATGTCTTTCTTTTCTCGAATCCTTTGTTTGGAGCGGTCTGAAGGTCTAAATCGTTACCAGTATCCAAAGCCCACCCGTTACACTCGAGGTGAGTGCGCGAAGCATCAACGCCGTAATTTAACAAATTTTCCAAATATGAACGATATGGATAATTTTCTGAGGAGGTCATTCGAACCCCATTAAAATAAACTTGACATTGATCGAACATTGAATGTAGAAGGTTATTAACCACTCCAGGCTGTTTATTATCACTTTCTCCATAATTGGTTCCATCTGACTTACACAATTTAACTTTCAAATTCAGAGTTATTCCACCTAAATTTCTGTATCGATCTCCGATATCCTTAACTGAAAAACGAATCTCGCGGGAATTATCAAGAGAGGCGATTGGTTTATAGGGTACTACTGTACAACCATCAACGCTCGCTTGCAGTGCTGGTTCACTAAATAGGTTCAAAGAATCTGGAATGTATTCTTCCATTCTTAAAACCGTGCTAACCGTTCGGAGGCGAAGCTTTTAATAAACCAAACCCATCTACTACTAAACTATTTATCCGTATATATCCTTCACCACACGCTTTCGCCTTCGAGGCTTTTTTCGCTTTCCACCTACTTGCACACGCTTTTTATTTCGTTTTTTTGTTTTAACACGACCGATTCTAGCTCGCTTCGGAGCACGTAAACCTGCCCCGGTCATCCTTTTCATTTTATCCTCTGCCTTTCTTTTCAAATTATTAACTGCCTCTAAAGAACGCGTTTGTAAAGCTTCCCTCATTGATCTACCTTCCCCTATATCTGTAAGAGTTTTTATACCCGTATCCCTAACTTCTCTACCTACAGCCTTTATTCCTTGCGTTGCCAAAGGTTTTATGAATTTCCATATTCCTCTGAAAAAATTCCCAAGCCCTCTACCCCGCTGTTTAAAATGACTCGCTCGATATACCTGATCACCGCCTCCAATCTGAGTAAAATATCGGCGGTAACGATCTACGTCCTTCGACATTCCGTTAATGAATGAATCATGTACATTTTATCCATGTATATATCATTCAGTTTTCCTGATAAAATGTAAAACGATAGACGACGGGTTTATACTGTCCGCAAAAGGATAAAGGTCACCCATTTTATTCATCAATTTTACTTCCATTGTGTCACAGTCGTTTTTTTCAAGTGACATATAATAGGGGTGGATGAAAATTTGATGATTTCCTTTATCACCCATCACGACCCGTAAACATTTAACCATCGTGTCCCCAAGGAATTGTGGTGATATTACGTCTAGGTATACGAACACTTGACTCGTTGGATGTTCCGGCTCATCAGGTAGTGTTACTACCTCCATCACCGCGCTTGGAATGGAAAGTTTCGTAAATACGCTCATGAATTGCATGTCGAACTCCGCCCTACCAAACTCGTTACCAATATCTGTTCTGATCGTAGTAAGCAGTTGTTCCAATGTGTATTCGGTATGTGTGAGTGGTATAATCCCGACAATATCTATGAACGTATTGGGACACGGGGACTGGGATTTTTTAACAAGGGGTATACTCTTGAAAGAATTGGAAAGTTTCTTTTGAAACCAATTGTGAAGCTCTGTAACATACGTCCATTTTTTTTCACCCGGCATTGCTTGATGAATTTCATTTAACAACTCTCTCAAAGTATAGGTCTTAGCTTTCAAATTTATGACTACATCTTCGCAAACTCGAACTTTGACGACTGGACAGTTTGGTAGAACAGGTAGAGACTTTTCTTCTGATGGTATGGAGTTAGCTGAGTCAGATTCGGTCACAGACTCAACTTCAGGGATTATTGGGATGTTAAGCTTTGGGAAATATATTTCAGCGAGACCTACCTTCCACTCATCTCCCGCAGATATACGTTGAGCTTATTTTGTTCGAAAGTGTGCAATAGTGTTATCGGGGAAAAACTTCCCAGAGCTATCGCTTAACAAAGTTATGTAAAAGTCACTCATTTCAACCGTCGCACTTCAGAAGCTGAGATCCAAGTGTTGAAATCATCACCGTACCCCTTCCATTTAACTAAATATTCAAGATTTCTGCCCTTTCCTCTACGTTTTAAAATATTCTCAATCTGAAACTCTGTGTTTTCACTAACAGCTGAAGTTTTAACAAGCTCTTCTCTGTAAAACGAGCCTTTAATACGTTCCCCGTTGAGATCCTCTAAACGGAATGTGGGAATTGGTGAATAATTTATTTTCCAAATTTTGAAAACCTCCTTGGAAAAATTCTGCGTGTATCCTTTAGCGAAAGGTAATCTTTCCTTCGATATTCGAACAAAATCTCCAGTGGAAAATTTCGATTTCTGTGGTTCAATTTTCGTTAAACGACGTGCAATCGTAAAGGCATTTCCCTCACCCACTGCTGATGGGGCAACTCCCGTGCTGGAATGTTTACGATCATTATATCCTCTCATTAATTTTGGTAATACGCTAACATAATTAAGCGTATTAAATTTTGTGAAATATTTATACATACGCCCCTTTAGAGTACGATTGAATCGTTCCACCACAGCCGCTTTTACGTCAGGATTATTAGTGGTAAAATATTTTATTCCACGTTCAGCAAGGAAGCGTTTAAATGTTTTGTTAGAAAATTCAGTTCCCTTATCGCTTTGAATTTTCAAGGGTTTTCTTTTTTTTATAATTGCTTGAAAAGCTTTAATAACGTTCTCGGCGGACTTACTCTTGAGTGGAACAGCCCATGCATATTTGGAAAACACGTCAATGACAGTAAGGAGATGTGTATAGCCCTCATTGTAAATTTTCAACTTTCGCATATCGTTAAGATCACATTGCCAAGTTTCATCTATATACGTGGGAGTATATTTATTCCTAGGAAATTTCTTCCTCGTAGGCTTATGTAACGTATACGATTCCTGATTTTTCAGCCATTCTCTCACACGGCTTTTGCTTATTTTCTTTCCCACTCCCTCCCATAGTCGCTCGACAGTAGAAAAGCTGTAGGGATTCTCCGGGTTGAAAAATATAGAACTTAATTTATTGTTTTCCATTTCACGTACCCTAGAGGCTTCACTTTTCTCAGTCGATCTTTGAGAGGTGGAGTGTGCTTTACTATTTTTCTGCTTGATTCGACAGGAGTGTGCTTTGCTATTTTTGTTCTGCTTAATCTTACAGGAGTTTCTTCCGGTGATTTCCCTTCCTCGCTTGCCTTGATTTCTTCCGCATACTCTTCCAAGATTCTCTCCATGTCTTTTCCCCTCCGTTTTACCGCTTTTGCCCATGATCTATCTATATTACGTCCCTCACTCAGAAGGTTTTTACCAACTGTTTCTAACTTATTTTCCCCTCTCTTCGTTTCTTCTTCCACCTCGTACGATACTGGAATGGGTCCGCTCATGTTGTTAACGGTACCTAAATACGCATCTAATATCCTACGGTAATGATGCCATTTCTTTGAATCGCTCATTTTAGTTTTGAGAACTTTCTTCATTTGCTCATCCAAACTATCAATATCACGCGTCATTCTTTCCCTCTTCAAAATCTGAGGATCGATAAGTAACAGCCGTTTGAGGCTCATCCTATCAGGTTACCCACTAAACCACTCAAAAGAGATCCTAAAAGTATTGGTAAAAATCCTCCCTTTTGCTTAAGTATGTGACGTTTTTTCTTAATTGATATTTTAGGGCAACTCAGCTTTCTTAGCGTATTTTTATAACGATGTAACTTCCTTTTAACAGAAGGACAAATTTTATGATTTCCGTTCAATGTATTTAGACAACACTCACCGATTGCGTTTATTCCGTCAGCGCTTGCGGATTCTACGATCGATCTTCGCAATTTTGGACCGGCAGTCTTTAATAACCCAAGAAGGTGTTTGTTGCGTTTCAATTTCCTCATAGTTTTCCGTGCTCAACGGTGTGAACACCGATGTTATTTCCCCTGGAAATATATCAGTTCTAAATCGCAGTCGGTCGTCCGTCTCCTGTGATAGGTCGAGAACTAAATAAGTGAAAGGCTTCGATGTCACCTCTTTATAAACCCTTAGAAGTTCACCGGAATTCTCTGGACAGACCTGTGCAGCTAGGTATCGGAACTGTGACCTATCTCTAGGATTTTTGAAAACTGTTATATATTTTGCATTTAGAGAAATATTTCGAGACTGAGGGTTCTGGTAGAAAACGTTTGGTGTGATGAGTATGACTGAGATGTTGGAATGATGTGATCCTCGCGTAAATAGCTCACTGACGTCTTTGTTATAACAATCGTGCATTAAATCATCTATCACAAAAAGAGTGGGTATCTTGCGGGGATTTTCAAAAGTTGGAACCTTGTATTGATATTCTACACCTTCTAGTTCCTCATTAGGTCTACTATTGGGACTGCAACACCAAATGACTCTTTCGATTTTTCCATTGACTAAGTTGTTTATGTTCCGTAAAAATCTTACAACGAACGTTGTTTTTCCACAGCAGGAGGGTCCAGCGCAAATGCACGTAAAAGGATGTTTCCACATCAATGATGCTGACATGATTAAATGTTTATCCGACATTCGGCTGAGTTTATACGATATTCTCCAGCTTGGAAACTACTCCTTTTAACTCATCTACTACATTTGATAGAATCGATGCATTGGAGCACTGGATTTCGAAGAGTGATAGGTCTATCATTCCAGCTCTTAGAAAAGTGTTGTTGAATTCGCTATATTCATAATAGTTTTTCCCTTTAAAAAAATATATTAACCCATTTGTATACCTGAAAGCCGAATTAATATTTGTGGGATTGGGAGGAAATTGAGTACTTACATATTTATGCTCCTTCGGCTCGAACCGACATTCATCCATTTCAACGACGAAAACATCACCGTAAAAAATATACGTTCTACCAGAATACGTGTTTATTGCTGCCTGAATATTTGAATTGCGGGGGATACGGACGTCCTTTTTGCTCTTTGGATATCCGTGGACGGGTGCTAAACTTGGATAATTGATCATATATATTCGATTCCCTATAAAAAATGTGATTTCTCCTGAAGGTCTGCGGTAAATCGCATCAATATTTTTCATGTTCGATGGGAGGAAAGGGATCCAGTCCGTAATGACTTGTGAATTCAGTGATGACATATTTTTATTCTTTAAATCTATCATCCAAAATAATTTACCGCTAAACAAAAACAGCATATGATCAACAATGAGAAAGTTATCAATATATTCAACGTCACACACAGAAATCGACTGCTTTTTCAGAGCACTTCCCACTTCCTCCTCATCAGCCTCCTCCCCTCCTCCATCTTTATCATCTCTATCACCTTTAGATTTTTCAGGTATACCATACAGACTTTGTAATGTGATTATATCATCCTCTTGTAAGGTAAATGAACCATTGTGCGAGTAAAGCGAATACATAATAGCTCGACTATCTCGAGAATGTGATATACCGAGAGTGTGTCCTATCTCGTGAAGCAGAACCCTGTATAAATTCGAGAATTCATATGAGTGGTTCGCATCTATGCCTAAATACCAATTTTCCTCGATATCGATATGAATCTCTAAGGGGTGATTACCAGGAGCTGGAAACTCTGCATGGGCTAAAACCTTTCCCGGTCCATCCAGGGGAGATGGGCATATTCCAGATTTAGCATAATATCTATGTTTATCCCGAGCGTTAATGATTACTATGTCAGGATTATGGAAATCCTGTCTGAACTCTAAATTTGCATATTCACTCCAAGCATTAAAAGCTGCCTCGGCTAACTGTACATGCACATCACTCACCATTGGATAGTGCCAGACAATTTCCTTCTTTTCCCATTTGTGGTTATAAACGGCAAAACTAGTATCATCCTGTACCCCACATCGTGGAATTTTCGTTAATTTCAATGTATCCTCATTCAAAATTCCATCTGCCTTCAAATTAAAATATTCCTGAAATTGTCTGGGTGATTTTGTAAACTTATCCTCTGTTACATTGCTAATATCATTGTCGCTCACGTGTAGGTAACCGTATTGTTGCAAATAATTAGCAACAAATAAGTCTACATCACCCCTGATTGGGGTGAGAAACGAAATTAGAGCAAAGAGGAATGGTGACATACCTCACTTCAGTGTTCACTGTGCGATTATCAAATTTCAACTGACTTAAATTTATCACTTTCAAATAATTTATTCTCCTCATGGAGGAAACACTTCATGCTCTGATCTATTCCTATCCAATTTGAAATGACCCCACGCTAATGTGTTTATCCCATTTTCACATATGTAACGTTTGTCATCAGCAGAGCTTAAAGCAATTTTATTCATCTCCACTGTACGCAATTGATGTTTCTGGGATCGGAATATAGTCATTTTTCTAAAGGCGAGAGTATTCTCACGTAGGCAGGTAACATAGTCGTCAAATGATATAGTTTTATCAACTACGACCTTTTTCACACCTTTTGCTCGTTTACCTACACCCCCACCTTGCATACGATACGAATAAAGTTTGCTTCGCAATCCGACAAAATGGGTCATGATCTTACCCCCACATTCATCCTTCCATTTCCCTACGACTTTAGCATTAATTTTCGAATAGCACGGGTGGTCAGTTGGGTAGTTTGAAGTATCGTATAATGAACTGTTAATTTTTATGTCCTTATAAAAATCTTCACGCATTTCGAGTATGAAGCTGTCAGTATCCATGTAAAGTATTGAGGCACCCTTATTTTTAATATGTCCATAGAAATAGTCATACATTAAATTTTTTGAAATATCCAAAACTGCTTGTCCAATATACAAAGGCTTGTTCATTTCGATGAAACTACGTCTTTTGTGAACAGCAACGCGATTCTCTGCGAAAATAGTGCGATCGAGAAACGAAGAACTAGCGATTAATTTTTCCAATCTTTTTTCATTATTTACGAGTTCGATATTGATTCGTTTACGCACATTCTCTATGGTCTTGCCAAATACTGCATTGTTCATAAGCTTGTACATTTCCTTATCAAAATCAAACTTTGCCAATTTACGTTTTTCCGAATTGTATTCAATGTAAGACTTCATCCATGGAGATTGATCAAACTCGATTACTCTATGAATCTTTTTCAATTTGAGACCTGCTGTCAATGCCTGTTTCAATGCTCTGTAATGGATGACGTAACGCTCCTTATCATCCAGAGTAGTCAATAATTTAGGTTGTTTTCCCCCTGGAGGAACCTTTGTTTCGCTGCAGAAAGGGAAGTCTGAGTGTAAGTCGTGCAGCTGCTTCGGATATTCTAAATCTACTTCCAATATGTAACCCTTAGGAGAATCGTCAGGGATAGACATTACATCAACATGTTCTTTCCATTTGAATCCACCCGTTGGAAGACATTGTGACAACGAAAATCCGTACATATTATTCTGATCTACATAACCCAAATATACAGACTCCTTTTTCGAGTTATAACCTTCCATGCACTTGTTGTTAGCTTCCGCATATCGCTTCACACACTGACTGATTCCCCCGCGAATACCCTTTTCAAACATAAGGATCATATCATAGTCAGTCAACAGTTCGAGCGTTATCGCTGTATGCTTTAGCATTGCGTCGAAAGATAGTCCTGGTATTGTAAAATACCAAGCAGGGTCTAACCCATACGTAGTCATGCACGAACTTCGAAAATTTTCAAAGACATCAGCTAAAAGAAGAACGTCTGTTTTCAAATAAATATCTGAATATTCACCTAAATTTCGGCAATCAAATTCATCCCATACCTTTTTAGCAAATTCATAGTCTTGACTCGTAATGGTGTCATCATTCAGAGTGCTAAAGAAAAGTTCAATGGGGGGAAGGCTAGTATCATTTAATTTTTCCCAAGAATTTACGTATTCATATGGGAAAACACCCTTACGCGTGACGAGATCGAGTTTATCTCTAAATACGGACGACGTTTGTTTGAATGCATCCTTGGGGAGACTATCAACCAATTTTGAAAGAGAGGTTGATAAAAATCTAAAGCTGTCGACGAAGCGGTAGGAAAAATAGGTATCGACATGTTTTGAGAAAGAAATATACTTTTCCTCGTTGTTCGGGATGCAAGTTATCTTCATGTTATCAGATCCTAAGTGTGGTACAATAATGTGAGCGTCGTAGTTTGATAAATTATGGATGAAGACTGGAAGGAAATTGGGAACTTTATAATTTACATTGCACGCCGCGTGGGCTGCACCTCTAAAGTTACCTGATAAGTGATCGTGATCCTTAACACGATCTTCACCCAACTCGAAGCCGCAGATGTGACATAAAAAGGCTTGATTAAATGCATGATTTTCCTCATCAGTCAATTTATGCATCGGCACAGCATTTTTATACACGTTTTGTACATAGAGTGTCATTTCTTTGAGTTTTTCAAGGAAGATTTGCACTGCATTTCTGCCTCTGTAGAGAATAGGATCGAATTTTTTCCCTGTTTCTGACACCAAAAGAAGACAGAAAGATATCACTTCATGTTGTTGAAGTGCTAAAGTATACGAATGCTCGTTCTGAGGAGAGCAACCTGCGATTTTTGGTAGTATACACTCAAAATCCGCATATGCGACATGGAAGTCGAGCCGATCGTGAAAAGTTTTTGAATTTCAAAAAAGCATCATCACCTTTAGGGAGAATTATTTTGCTTGGTGAATTTCTAGCACAGTCGTCCTTATGTTCAGCAAGAGCTTCCATTGTGTAGTAGTGATTCAAACAACGTTTACAAAAATATAATTTTGATTTATGCCTAGTCATCTGACTTCCCACCAATTTATCAAAGTTTTTGATGTAGCAGTAATGCGACTTATTTCCCTCCACTAGGTAAAGAAGATCGCAGTGATCCTCGAGCTCCTCATCAACAATTTTGATGGGGTAAACGTTATTCTTTTCATCTAGACCGAAAACATTGATTGAAATATTATTTTTTCGTTCAAATGTTGAAATTTGGGAAATTTCCACCGGGTAACTGATACAACTCCAATCGTAGGTTGAATGAAACTCTTCAGTATCGTATTTAGAAACACGGTGAAGGTTTTGATTGATTTGTTTTGACCATATGGCATATTTAAAACAGAAATCATCATTATTTTGTACATTAATTACACTTTTTGTTTGCGTGATTTTAAGCGGTAGCTCTATATAGGAGGATCCTCTGACTGGACGATACCGATTTATCCTCAGTTCCAATCCTAGAACTTTTCTAAGAGACCAGCCTGAACCTTTTGCGGAGCTTTCAGATTTTTCCTTCAAAATATTAGCGAACAACCTATCTAAAATCCCATTTACATCGTCCGCCTGTAAAACTCTAACGTTTTTCGTCTTAAAACACCTTTCCTTTTCCTCAAAGTCAGTCGCTTCTTTTTGAAATTTAGCTTTTACTAAAATATTGATTTTAAGGGCCTGGATTTCCACCAAACTATCATGAATTTTTTCATTTAGCAAATTCTTAACCATATCCAAAAAAGTAACTAGGTCTGTATGACTTTCCCCACCACTCACCCAATAGGTTTTAAGTCGGCTGCGAACTGCCGACTCTAACTCCAGGATAGTAGGTCCTCTTACTCCTCCTCCTCCGAATTGATTTCCACGAACAGCATGACGATTATGAACCTCTGACATCTCGTGAGCAGTTGAGTATTTCGGGTAATAGTACACCCAACACGTTTCACACAAAATCTGCTGTTCTCCTCCGTTCCGAGCTCTACAAACAGCATGGCGGTGGTGAACTTCTGACATCTCGTGGGCAAGTAAGTATCTTGGGTTGTAATACACGCAACACGTTTTACACAGAACTTCCTCCATCGCGATGAAATTTTCAAGTGAATTTCTCTTCGAGAAATGGTAGCTTTTATTTAAAATGCTATGTTCATGTTCGTTGATTAAAACAATCGAGAAACGTAAAAGAAACAAATGAGTCATCATTCAAACATATTCTCTCACTGTAAGGTTTATGAAATAATAATACATTATTCATATTATATATATGTATATGATTTTATTTTATTTTTATTACATTTTTTTTTAATAATTTAACTTTAACATCCCATGCCGTGGCATTGAATTCTTGTATTCCTTCTTCAGATAATTTAAAATATTTTGGCAAATAAATTTTTCTCAAAATCCCCTCGAACATAATTGTTGCCAGGATGACCTTCCCATATTTGGTGGTGCACTCTTCTAATTTTTCCACCTCATACTCAATGCCGTCTTTCAAATCATCTTTGGCTAGCGTTTCAGCCTCCCTCTGCTGATGCAGCAAAGTTGATTTAATATCCATCTATAATAAAGGAATAAAATGTATAAGTATGAATTTAAATGTTTAATGATTATATTAAATTTAAAAGAAGAATTCTTACGGTATGATGTATGACAGAAGAGGAAATAACAATGTAGAAGTAAACAAACTATTTCCAAACTTATCTCCTGTGGTTCCTTCAACTGCTTTCTAACTGATGTGTGGAAGTTGAGCTTGCTCGGTTATATATACGGTATCCCTCTTCATCCAGTTCCAAGGTGGGAATGACTTCCCCTATTTGATCACGAGATCTCTCAGCAGTGTGAATGAGTTCATCCAAAATCCAACAGTTGGTTTGCTCTGCAATGTTTTCTTGTCGACTGGTTTAATTGGGTGATTGGGCGACTGGTGTAATAAATCGTTTTGGTGGGAAATGCGTGATAGAAAGGCGCACACACACAACCTTTACTGTATAGACAGCTGTCACTTTATTTTCTAATCTTGTGAGAACGGCGTACGCGTCTTCGTCTCAGCGGTTAGGATGAGGTCATCCGCATGCGCTCGCGATGAGATCATTCAAGCCCATCTGTTCATGTCGGAGTCGAGAAACACTTTCTTTTCTAATCTTGTGAGAACGGCGTACGTTTCTTCGTCTCAGCGGTTAGGATGAGGTCATCCGCATGCGGTCGCGATGAGATCATTCAAGCTCATCTGTTCATGTCGGATTCGAGTAACACTTTATTTTCTAATCTTGTGAGAACGGCGTACGCTTCTTCGTCTCAGCGGTTAAAATGAGGTCATCCGCATGCGCTCGCGATGAGACCATCAACATGTGGTCGCGTGATGAGATCATCCAAGCCCATCCGAGTAACACTTTAATTTATAATCTTGTGTGAACAGCGTACGCGTCTTCATCTCAGCGGTTGGGTTGAAGTCATCCACATACGGTCTCGATGAGATCATCCAAGCCCATCTGTTCATGTCAGAGTCGAGTAACACTTAATTTAATAATCTTGTGAGAACAGCGTACGCGTCTTCATCTCAGCGGTCGGAATGAGGTCATCCACAGCTGTTACTAACACATTTCCGTTCCGGCTTCGGCGGAGTTTTTTTTTCTCACGCCTCTAGTCAGTCCTTTCGTTGACCGCGAGCGTCGCTCTGCTGCGTGTTCATCTTGCTCATTCTCCTTATAAATACGGCTGAGCGGAAAGAGCAACCATTCGACATCATGGAGTACATGTGCTTGGATATTGAAGTGTATCACACCAGGGAAGGGGTCCGACTCTGCAGGACCTGCTCTGTTGGGAAGGAGATACAAGTGAGGGAGGTGGAACATGTATGTTCCAAACACGTCGTAGGAACGGCCACTTGTTGGATGTTTGGTGGACCGTTGTCGGTGAAAATCACCATCGTTCCTCCTCTCCCTCCGAGTGTATGTCAACACTCCATACCTCAGCCTCAGATCCTGTTGAAGGAGGAGAAGCCTCTGGACCTATCCCGGCAAAGTCAACGGCCATCGTCTCAGAGTTTCTTGCGGGCTGCGTTGACCGGACCAATACAGCACAGTGTCGTTGGAAGGGAGGTTCGGTTGACATCTGCATACCACCACCGACAGCCTGCTCTTTCCTCTTCGGTGGATAATACGCTGCCCCTCTCGGGACAGATGGAGACATATTCCCGGAAGCCTGTGCATCCCTCTCCGACGGCGGCGGATACACCACCACCACCCCCTCTTATATATTTAGGGGATATTAAAACTAATTGTGTATTAAAATAACACGTGTTTGACGGAAGTTTCAAGAGCTGTCTGGATGGATATTGCGGAAGGAAACGACAAGAGTATCCTTGCTTTGCGGAAATTATCGTCCACCGGACCATCATTTCCACAAAGCAAGGATACTCTTGTCGTTTCCTTCCGCAATATCCATCAAGACAGCTCTTGAAAGTTCCTTGTCTTTTTTTTTGTAACAGTTGAAATTTTTGTATTTAAACTGTGAAATAAATTTTAAAAAACGGAAAAACTGTGTACTTATTAACAATTTTATCAAATTTATTATATCCATCTAGTTTATATCACATACCCATGAAATTTTAAAACAGTACAATTTCAGGTGATTCAACAACTTTCATTATGAACGTAAATGCTCCCAATAGTCTACCACGTTCCTCTGAGCACACGTCATAGTTCACTCTAGATTTTTTACCAATGGTGAAAGTCACTGGAGGAGTGGAAGCTCCCTGTCCACCGTCTGTTTCAGTCCGTCGTATGCCTCTTGATCTATCCGTTATTCCGTAAACGTGACAGGTTATGGATGGATCTTGCCGCTCAGCCTTTTCCAACATCTCCTCTCCCAATTTGAGGTTTCTTATCGTGGAGACGTTGAAACGTTCAACCTGTTTTGTGGTAGGATATTCAAAACCTGAGAACGTCACCTTCCGCGAGACGAGAGAAATGGATTTGTTCATATGTCTGAATTCCGCGATGCAACGTTTGACTAATTCCACTTCCAGAATGAGATCATTCTTTTCGCTATCGATCAAGAGTGGTAGAGGGAGAATAATCTCATACACTGAATTCACACGATCGTTTACTTTGCGAACAACGAGCGGATGCTCACCTCCAAGTTTGGCAGTAACTGAACGTATCACAGACATTTTCATTCTGGATGTATTACACGATGGAATCGAGTATTTATACACCAACGTTCATATGTGTTGACTTGTTTGGAGGCTTTTATACATCTGCGCATGCGCACAACATCATGAAGAGGGTGTGACATGTTCGAACTTGTTTAGAAGCCTCTCACGCACATGTCACGACTCGTTCAGGCAGAGACAATCGTGACGTTAATTCGAAACAGAAACCTCCGCGCTTTTCATGACATCCTGTTACAGAAGAGATAGGATAAGCCGTTCCTGAAACACGCCATCTTGGATTTTCTAAAAGTCATCCTCTTATGAACGTCACCCGACCCGATCCGACCCGGTCCGGCCCCGCGACTCCAGCGCCACAGCCTACCGCATTGCATACCTCTTTTGTTTCCTCGCCAGCCGTGCCTCTTTTGTTCACAATACCGCCTTGCACGTCTCTTTTGTTTCGACGCCCGACGCATCACATGCCTCTTTCACTTTCATTCGCTTTCAGTCCACCAAGCGGCAGGGCAATCAACCAACGCCCACCGCGCTTCATTTTTCAGCATTCTTCCATCATCCGACGCCAACCGTGCTTGAGTTGCGTACCGCATCACGCAGGTGGCAGGTAAATCAACTAGTCACGCATTCTACCACCAGCACACGCGCATCGCGTGCTTCTCCTGTCGTCCGACGCAACCGTACTTCATTTGTTTACCGCATCGCACGCCTCTTTTCTTTCCACATTCATTTTTGTTTTTAGTTACGATTTTTACCACCAGGTGGTGCGCTTCATTTGTTTACCGCATCGCACCACTCTTTTCTTTCGATACTCATTTTTGTTTTTAGTTACGATTTTTACCACCAGGTGGCGTGCTTCATTTGTTTACCGCATCGCGCGACTCTTTTCTTTCGACATTCATTTGTTTTTTAGTTACGATTTTTACCACCAGGTGGCGTGCTTCATGCCGCATCGCGCGACTCTTTTGTTTCGACATTCATTTGTTTGCCGCATCGCGCGACTCTTTTGTTTCGATATTCATTTGTTTTTAGTTACGATTTTTACCACCAGGTGGCGCGGTTTTCGCTGTTTCAGGACCCGCATTCTCTAACTACTGTCGTCTTCAACGAGCTCCATACCCTCTTTAAACAACTTGTGCCACTCAAATACTGTGGAACGGCTTAAGGCAGTGTCCTTATAAGCCTGCTAGATCATATCGAGGGTCTCAGTTGCCGTCTTCCCGAGTTTCGCTCAAAACTTCACGAAATAACGTTGCTCTAAATTCAGATTCATTTTGTTTTTCGACGCGGACAAAAAACTTGCTTCACTAAAAACGGTGTCCTCACTCAATGACGGCCCGCAGGCGACTGAGGTTGGTGTCGGTCTGTGGCTAAGAGCCCCCTCCACCTTACCCTGCCAGACAGACCCCCCTACACTGCTCCGTTCGTGCCAGAGAAAATCTGTCCTACCACCTTTGGGTGCGACCCTGTATATTGTATATGAAGTCGTAAATTCGGAGTAAGTGTTGATTTGGTGATGGCGCAGGGGTGCGCCAGCGCTTGATTAAGGAAAGCGTAGGATGGGCAGGTAACATCTTGCATGCTTGCGGCAGCACGTTGCGGATTATCGGTTAGAGCACGTTAAACCGAATGGAAAGGTAAAGCATTTATTTTTCTCACCATTTAACTCAAACAAGATCGTTTCTGGGGTTAGATATTATTAGATATTTTAATTTATCAGTCTTTTAACAATATCCTCTTTTAAATTAGGGCATTAAAATGCTTTTGGGAAAAATACTGTGCTACCCCGAGAAATCGGCGGTGGCAGAACATTGCATCGAAAAGGAACATGGAATAGAATTCTCCAAGACAAAGGTCCTTTGTCAGGTCAATGGATACTGGGACCGGATTGTCAAAGAAGGAGTCCACATTGAACAAGAACCTGGTAAATCGAGACAACGGATGCCAGATTAGTAACGCAAGAAAATCCGTACTCAAAAAGATCGCGGAATCACGGAATCGAGAGAACAAGCGTCTCGACCAATTACGAGACAGCGGACTCTACGCCGAACATATAAATACTGGGCACAATCCCGGCAATGTCACTTCACCCTGAAGACGATGGCGGAGTTAGCTGTCGAAACGTTGGTGCTACCCAACCGGACCTGGTGCGAAACCCGAGAAACCTTCATCCCCAGATTATATTTGATTCACGCAATATTATAAGCAATGTCCGATTTCTCTGATCTGAAAAATTTCCGTGCTTCGTTTTGAATTGCAATAATGTCGATAACCCAGGACTCATTAGTCTTCTGTTCGACTGAATTACGTTGAAAATATGCTTTTTTTAAGGGAAACAGACTTTTCTTGCCGTCCTGAAAACTCACCCAGAGACTTCCACTTCACCTTCCCCGTGAAAACATTTTGCTGGAGTAGCGTAATTCAAATGAAACACAATCTACCCTGCTCCTATCGTCTAAAGATTTCATCGTCTAATTGGCTTAAAGCATCTCCAGAAAAATAAATATATAAATAATAACCGGCGATGTATGGGTATTAACGGATTATCACAATTGCGGCCCTTAAGTTTCATGAGATCGATAAGTTTTCATAGAATACCCTCTAGAGGAAAATCTAAAACCACACGCTTATGCAGTAAAATGTCGCATGAATGAGTTTATCTCATTTAATCAGAGGCATCATTTTAAAAAAAATGAGAAAGAGGAAAGTGTAATGCGTTTTGGATAGAATTAAGGGAGGTAAAATGCATGCAAAGCTAGACTCTTGTTGTAATATGCAGTTCGAGGTGCAGGGATATCTTGCGTCATGTGATTTTTGGTTTATGAGTAAAACGAAATGCAGCCAAGTGGCAATCATACCTACCCCGAGCCGCCAAGGAATGACTAATAACTATGCATGGGAGAATGGGTCGTGGGGCATTATTTATCTCGATTTTCAAGTTTACTTCATTTAAAAGACTATTTTTTACTATCTATAGATTAGGTGGCTATAAACAAATGTTTTATCAAGAATCATAACAGTAAGAGAACAAAGTAAATATAGAAATATTAAAGACATTGCGTTTAAAAGTCGGAACAAGATTGAATGTTGCGTAGATATAAGGTATACTCGTAGGTGCATGTGGATTTCAGTTGATAGTATGTGTATTTGCTTCCTCCACTCTTCTTCCTCACCACCTTTTAACACTTTTTCGTTTGTTGTCCTTTCCATTCATTTCACCTTTTCCGTTTTTCCCCATGCCTACATTTGAAAAGTCTCCAATCTAAGCCTAGAATCAAGCCAAAAACACCAATTTTCAGATTAAATTTCGGATTCTAGCTATTCCATTAAAATCCGAAAGATATGTAGCAGAGCCCACAACTGAAGTTCCGTCCTAGTTGGTTAGTGATCCATGGAGGCCGTCTTCTCCAGACAAACTCACCTTTTCAGAGGAGTCCACGCATAATTAGGCGAAAAACTGCCTTCGGGCAATGATCCCCGCGCGCCCGCGGCACTTCGGTGCGCCTCCCCACGACCGCTCCGATGCGACGTCAACGCCGCCCTGCAGAGTGCCGCATAATATTGCAATTCACTCCTTCGGCTACGGGCAGTGTGAGATGACATTTACGAGGGTCATCCGGAAAGTAGTACCCGTTCGTGCCGCATGAAGTGCTGACGACGCGAGTAGCCGCTGGACGAGGTCAGATAGCTTCAGTGGCTTGTCTGCCTTCTCTGAGCCAAGTTGCGTGACGCTAGCATTGCCTGTGTTGTTTCTGTGATTGTTTACAATGTTTAAAAAAATTGAGAACGCCGCCAGTTGTGAAGTGAGGGCAGTGATTAAATTCCTCAATGCAAGAAACGTTCGCCCATGTGATATTCATCGCCAATTAAAGGAGGTGTATGGAGACAATGTAATGGACGAGTCGTCTGTTCGGCGGTGGTGTCGCAACTTCAACATGGGGAGGGGGAACACACACGACGATGAGCGTTCGGGGAGACCGTCTGTCATTACAGACCAACTGGTGAGCTCAGTTGACGAATTCGGGAGGAACGATCGGCGCGTCACAATTGATGACATCTGTGAGCATTTTCCCAATGTTTCTCGAACAATTGTTCATGAAATTGTTAAACACCATCTGCATTATGCAAAAATTTGTGCAAGATGGGTCCCTCGCGTATCTCAATGAGCTGGCGGCGAAGGACTATGCAGCAGGAATACAGAAACTTGTCACACGTTATGACAAATGCCTTAATTTGCTTGGAGATTATGTTGAGAAGTAGTTTAAAGTATCCTCTTTCAAATAAAATTTTTTATGTTTGTTAATATTTACTTTTGTGTCTTTATTTCACGAACGGGTACTACTTTCCGGATGACCCTCGTATTATTGCCCCGTGGATGTGCTAGCATGGCCGATCGGGGACTATTTCGGTGCTGCTCCGCTGTTCACGTTTGACACTCCCATCTGAATCCATCTCAGTTCATGTGAACTTTTTATCGTGGACGAGATTCTATTGTGGAGTCTGACTGCGTGTAGAGAAGCGGTTAAAACTAAAAAAATCAAACAGTGATAAAAATAACAGTGCTCCATTTTATCTGATTTAGCAATGAATTGAGAACTGCATTTGGCCTTACGAAATTCTGTGCATTTATTGCATTATCACTTTTATTTTCGTGAGTTGATAGGCACAAATTTAACCCAGGCATCTTTAACATGCTTGCTTGGGTCGTTCAATAAGAACTTAATAAAAAATAGGAAGCAGTCATTATGTGCAGATTTTTTCAACATAATCTTTCTTTATTTATCTATTTTTCCAACGTTTCTCCAAGTATTTTTTGCCGTAAAAAAAATAGAATTTCGGAAGTCCTCAAAATAGTGCGCGATGACCACCTCGGTCGACGTGCCTCGCCGTGCCATTTTGTCAAGCATCAGAAATTAAATCAATGAAAAAAATTAGAAAAGTCAAAGGGGCGTCAAATCTGGTGAATGCGGTGATTTTATTTCAAAGTTCCGTGGCCTTCGGAGCCAGATCGTATTTGCCTACTCACTGTTTAAACTGTTCCTTTTTCTCTAGAGTGTAACAGTGTATCGATATTTCGTCTACAGTTATGCATCGACACAGAAACTTGTGAGGATTGCGACTGAAAGCGCCAAATCAGCTTCCAAATTGACTCCATGAATACTTTTCTTCTCTACTTAGGCCAAAAACTCGGCACCCATCATGCCGAAATTTTTTTCACTTCTGATTTTTCGGGTAAAATTGAAAATATTTTTCTATCTCGTGGATTTGGCCCGTGGCCACAACTATTTGGTGCACTTAGATTCGACGATGACCGAAAACAATATCGTGAATTCAGTCAATCATTTCAAAAGAGGTCGCTTCCACAAGACGTCACGCACGAATATTTGACCACATTTAAACTGATGAACGCAATTGCAAATAATGACAAACATAAGAGCAGATGTGAAATGTACCATGAGCTTCATACAACTCGGTTCTCACCGTTACTTCCTTTGGAATCGTTCCAGTACCAATTAACCTACCTTATTCCGCTGATTTTTTTCCATATTAATGCATTTAATTTTCCTGATGGCGCACTTATGAGCGGAGAACTTCAAAATTATCGCACCCGCCCATTGCATTCTCAGAATAATGCCCTTGCTAAGTCACCTGGCCAGCCTGGCAATGACCACAGTCACCTGGCCACATTGTTTTCGGCATTCTTCTTTTTCCCCACGTGAAACTCACACTTCCCCATGCACCATCTCCAAGTATGGGTTTCTTTCAGTCGTGCCATGGTATTGTTTTTTGTATAATATATTCCAAAAGACATCGATGTTTGATTACAATTTTGCATCGGAGTAACAAACTGCAAAATTTAATTCAACCAAGGATATGCAATGTGCGATCGGAGAATTATTCATTTTGGTATTCCACTGGATGAGGCTGGGTTTCATCGAGATCTACATCTACATAGTGCCCTGCAATCCGCCGTAAGGACGTGTGGCAGGGGGTTTTAGGCCACCACCCGTAAAACAAATCAAGACTGTATGCAAAACTCACAAATGCATGCCAATCTACACCAAAAAAGTAGTATATATCCATGCAAAAATCTATATAACTTACACGCATACAAATGCAAATAGTAACCACTAAAGTGCACGTGCAGCAGCGCCAATTACCTTCTGTCTTCGCTACGATTGTTCTTTGCCTTACTCACGGTTCCATGGTGTTCACGATTTCCATAATGAGTTAGGTTTCTTACCGTTATGAATACTGATTACCGGGGAAACATTAGTATCAAAGTGTACTGGAGTCTATCTCCCTTACCTTATCTTTGTGGTCCGGCCTACCTAAATACCGTTTGGAATAGAAGCATTTACCAATAGATAGAAGTACATGACAGCGGCTTTATACAGGATACAGTCCCTGTTCATACATATAAACAAAAGACTACAAACACTGCAATACATAATGTAGGTAGGTTGACGGTTCAGAAATTGTAGTTATTAAGGCATGAGAATTAGGATAAATCCGAAGTCTGAAATTATGAAGTATGATATATACAAATATAAATATAAATGTATACATATATATATATATATATATATATATATATATATATATAATATCTTCGAAATGGAACGCTCTTCGGTGACGCACAAATATGTAAAACACAGATTAAGATTTTTAGAATATAGAAACACAAAGAAAGGACACTCACAATTTGTTATTTGACGTTTCGACAGCACGGCTGCCGTCTTCAGAAATATATATATATATATATATATATATATATATATATATATATATATATATATATATATATATCCTCCCCGGATTATAACCATGACGTGGTGGAAGGGCTTGTGCTTTCCGATGACCCCTAGAGCTGTGCTGGCAGGAGTAATAAAAATTGCTCCTTGTAGGATCACCCATGCCAGATAGGTCGAAGGTTAGGAGCCAGACGAAACGTAGTCCACGCAGCGTCTGTTCCTCAGTGAGGCGGCTGTAATGGCGTCTGACCCCAGTGGGGCGGCCAGTAAGTGATGGTGTCACGTTAAAAACACTATTTAGGAAGGCAACGGGAAACCACCTCAATTATCATTCCCAAGATTTACATGATGGACAAAACAGAGATTTTAAGTCCTGGCAGCTACGGGGCTCGGCCCAATCGGCCGTGTGTCGTGCCAGGCAGCCGGGGCGGAAAGGCTTCCGCGGTCGTAATCCCACAAAACACTTGCAGGGGAAAACTGGCAGGAGCAGGACCGAAGAAGAAGACCACATTAGTTAGAGTAGGAACGTGGAATGTTAGGACAATGATGAGGACAGGGCAATTGGAGAATGTTAAGCGAGAAATGGAAAGGGGAGAAATAGTTATTTTAGGTCTCTGCGAGGTGAGATGGAAGGATAGCGGGGAATACTGGAGTGATCAGTGTAGATTAATATGCAGCGGTGGGGACAAGAGTCAACACAGGGTTTGCCATAGTATTAAATGAAGAGGTAGGAAGAAGCGTAGTAAACATAGAGCAGGTAAGGGATAGATTATTACTACTAGAGATGAAAGCAGAACCGACGAACTTTGTTATTATTATGGGAACTTAAAGATGGCGGTTAAGGGTGGGAGATTTAAAAGATCGTAGAGCTTGAATATAGGGGAATTCTCGAGTTCTCACCTCTATATTGGTGGCTCAATCGGATAGGGTTCTGGGATGGTAAGGGCGAAACACTGGCCGAATATAAGGTTGTGGAAATTTGCGTGTGAAGAGATAGGAAGGGAATAGAGTGAGGCAGAGCTGCAGGAGTACCGGTAATTGTACATTCGAATAAATAGGGAAATAATGTATTCGCCTATGCATAATGAAGTTCTTTGTTTACATGACATAAGATAAATAATGTTTTTGAGAGGCAATTAGCGTGGGAACGGGATTAGGGGGCAATGAGGCAATGCGGGGAGAGGGGAGCAGATCTGATGAGTAGCAATGTTTTACATCGGGGGCGGTAGCAAGTGGGGGAATTATGAGGAAATGGGGGCGCCAAAAGGTCGTCTGTATGCGAGAGATGGGCATTGGGGTAGTAAGAGTGAGGTCGTGGCAATGTCGTGTAAAATAGGAAACAGTTCTTTGAGAAAGGTTTTCAATCTGTGGGTTCCGGGGAAATAGATTGAGTTCTGCGTCAGATGTGAGCTTGTTTTTACGTGGTGTTTGGTCGGGTGGAGCGGTGGATTTTATTTTTTTGTGAGCTTTTCTCGGTAACAGCGGTTATGCATATGACTCGATTGGTTAGAGCATCCGCCAGGCAAGTGGAAAGATCCGGTGTTCAAATCCCGGTCAAGGAAATATTTTTACTCCCGGAATTGCCTGATCTGCCTTCCCCACCTCTCCTTTTTTCGTAGTAGTAGTATTTAGGGGAGGCGGCCGACAGCTGAGGTCATTTGCGCCATAGGGGATGGACAGGAAAGGATGAAGGGCGGAGAGAAACCCGGCGTCGGCATTAGCCTACTTTACGAAAGGTGCCAAGGGCCCTTAGCTTAACGTCTCATCCGACCGACGGCGTACTCACTCAAAGTTCCCTCCACAAAGCACCTCAAGTAGGGATCGAGATCCCTTTGAAAAATATTCAACACCGCTGGGATTTGAACCCGGGCCAACTGGGTGGGAAGCCAGTACAATAGTCACCGCACCATCTCAATCGCCGGGCAATTTATAAATTGATGTAGGTTTTGAATGGACACAACTTCCTATAGATATGTTGTCTCCCTTAACACAACACATCCCAACATCCTACTCTACAACGAAGTCCTTCTTCATCCCCTTCCCGCCATTCAACCCACTGCAACAACAAAATCCTATTCCTCTCCCTTTCCTCGTTTACCTAATTAATTCCCTCTTAGCACAGTCTTCAACATCCCTAACTCTATCTGAACGCTCGGAATCCAACTTTCTTGTCGCATTTTGATTTATTTTCTACGGAATCCGAAGGTTTAAATAGGCGGAGGGAGGCTTTGCAGCTTACATAGAGGGTGGGCGATGGGAGGGGGAATGCGAAGCCGGGGTGAATGAATGAATGCGGGGGCGGTGGCTTTCGGCATTGGTAAGGCGATAGGGTGACGGAGACAATATGTGGCGTGTGTCAGATCTCGAGTCCTCGGCGGACCCCTCACGCCCCCACTCTTAGGTGGTGGAAAGTAGGGGGCTACGATCATGAGTCGACTTGGGGGTGTGAAGGGGGATCCTCTCGGGGGTTGGCGGTCGCGGGGCGGGGAGGGAGGGCCTTGCTTGGGGAAAAGTCAATGGGGCAGGGGGCACTTCTGTGCGAAAATCTGTCCTTGAGAATTGCATTTTAATGTCAACATTTAATCGAGAAAGTGTGAATGCATGGTTTGACTTTCTACATGGATGATATCGAAAAACATCTTTTGACTTTGCATGATGTCAAGATACGGAATGGTAGATAATATCTCCCATGGCATGATATCGCGCATCAGATGCTGTCTCGTATCTTGCAATATTGCACCAACGCGTGTTAAATCGCATATGGAATGGTATCGCATTATATCGGAAAGGGATAAATCGAATTGCCCGCGGGATAAATATCGGATTTCGATACTGCACGAGTGTCGCGCATCGTGAGATCGCAACGGCCCCCGATGGGTGTTGAGGGGGGTCGGCGGGGGGCGGGCGGGGGGAGGGCCCCTTGTCGGGGGATGTTTCGCGGTGAGGCAGCGCGCCGCTCGTCTTCCCATCGCATCCGCCTCCTTTGATCAAAATTCCCCCCACGCAAATCCCCCTCCCCCTCCCCCCCCCCTCTCCCACCCTCCCTGCAGAACAGATTCCGACCGCACTGCGAATGCTAATGATTACATCTCTCTCTCGCTTGTTCCTTCGCACGTTTTTTATCCCGAGAAATCATGGTCACTGCCTCACCTTCCTAGGAATTTTTTTTAGAAAAGAATGCGGCCGGTCCATCGGTTTGTGATACAAATGCCGTACCGGGTATGCTCACAATGTCAATGGCGATCTTGGTAGATGAAAGTACATCTTAGTGAATTCGTACATTTTTACGATGCATTTTCAAATTATTATCATTATTATTATCGACGGTATTCTCCCGGTTAAGTTAGGATTTTGGATGGGCCAAAGCTACCCAACGATAGAGCGACAATTCCCTTTTCTCTCTTGGTGAACATGACTCAACTCTAAAACAAAATCTCATATACTTCCTTCCTGCCTTCATTCAAACCAATAAGTACTTAAATATCTTTCAAATAGTACGGTCTAGCAATGATTGGCAATGGTTCATTGAGGACTGCTTTTTCAAATAATAGTTTTCATTTATTATTGTTTACGCCAAGTCATTTCAAATGTAAAAAAGAGCGCTTGTAAATTCATTGGGGTCGAAATTTTTCGAAAATACAGGTATTACATTGATCGAAAAATAATTCTTTGCAAAATAATGTAATAATTTCTGTTTATTGTTGTTGAACCGAGCTCCATTTTTCGCTATGCTGCCATGCTTGATTTACGCAATCAAGTTTTTCTTTCTTACGTTAAATGAACTGGAAATTACAATTTCTATTCGGTGCTATGCTTGCTCTCTGCGGTTGGAAGAAAACCGTGATGTGCAAAGCCAATGAGACTTCCGTTTCACGCAATTACATCCCTTACCTTTTAAGCCTATTTTATTTGATCGGGAATCAAAGTAATCCGAGCATGTCGAATGGCGACAGGTATATTTGACGCGAATCGACGACGCACTCGTCGCATTGGATAGAGAGCAGCTCATGTGATTTTGGCGACCGAGGCAATTTCACACCGCAAATAGATGTGAGTGCAAAGTGGTGTACCGAGTGTGAGTGAGCCCAGGGGATGTTTCTGCCTTCGCAGCGCCCGTGGATTCATTTCCAGCCAAGAGAACACCAATGTGAGTGCGACTACGGTTCTTTGCCGTTACCTAAGCGCTGCTATGACCCAGTCGAGGACGGAAGGAGGCGTCTCTCTCGATGAGGTTTGGCGTCCATTCCCATCTCGCGCTTGCAAATTCGTGTGCTGCACGTCCCTCGGCTGCATTTCAACGTTGAGACAGCAGGACACCTCCCGTGGCCATGAACTCATCTATTGATGGTGATAGAGGTATAGTAGCAGTGTGGATGTTTTTTTAAGTAAAATGATTCTGTTGCTTATTTATCTGGCTTGCTCTATCATCGGACTCAATATAAATTACAGATCCAGAGTAAGAATGATAACAGAGATGGAGACTAATACAATTTTCCACCAAATGTTAAATTGTAGTATTCTTCATCTCTGCCATAATTGGACAATGTGATGGTTAAGTAAGTGCTTTGTGTGTATAAGCATTTCAACATTGATATTATGTAGTACGATCTGCCATATAACTTCTTGGTAATTCAACCATTGTCAAAATGAAAATATTTGTCCGTCATATCACCACGTCAATGATTTTGCCCACTGCGATTTTAGGTAGAGTCAAATGCAGATTGAAGATTAAGTGTAATTAGCAGATGTGTTGGTTGACAGTTTAAATCATATACTCATTCACGGTGCATAATTCATTTCAATTAATGCCAGCTTGTGCAAAATAAGTATCTTTTTTATTGATTTTTTGCAGAAATTTAATCATTAGTTAATATTTTCCCTGTTTGCGGCTAAATGACTTTGCAAACCTTGCTTTTACTATTCATAAATAAAACTTCGCTGTTTCTTTAATCTCTCGATTGACACTCTTGCTTGAATCAAAATCCACAGTTTTATTTCCCCTATTAAAGAAAATCACCAAATTATGGCACTGCTCTGCTGGTTGGCAATTTTTTTTCTGACGGGGTTTCGATTCATAAAATCTCGATGAGGTTCTGTAAAGGTTGTAATTAAAAGATATTTTAACTAGTGGATTATCGGTATTTTATTTTAAGTTATATTTCAGAAATAGTAATTTTATTTCGTCATTAATGTTCCATTTCCCCCTAAATCGTCTTAAACTACACAATTTTCCCGTGTTAGTCACTATTGTGAACAGGAAATGACGTTTTTCCTCAAAGTAATAGGCAAAAAATTCGGGAAAGGATCTCGTTGGGGAATGTTTTCGGAAGACTAATTCGTAGATGAGGTCGTAATGTATCATGAGATTTCGGAATAGTCACCTTGTTTCAATTGTCTCGATGCACATTTCACTCAAGTTTTTCCAACAGCGTATTTTTTGTGCTATTTAATTAATGCTTCGGTGCTCGGGAATAATTATGAAGAAATGTTTTATTTCTTTATCTCTCTATACTCTTTACATATGTGGAGACCGCATGCAGTAAAAATATTGATGCCTCTTCTGCTATGTAAGGTGTTGTGCTGATAATACAGGGGCCCATAGCCCCAAGCATCCTGACCTGTGCATGGGACGTGACCTCTTGTTAGCTCTCGTGCCATTGCCAGCCTCCTCCAATGACAGCACTGATATATTTCAATACGCCTGCTCGCGTGGAAAGTTATTTTAATTATTAATTGATTTTAAAACAGCAATGAATGTGAAGTAAGATCTGGTGCTTTCCCGGCGTATTTGCTTCATGAAGTTTTCTTAGGCTCACATACATCTTTAGAAGGAAAAACTGTTGCTCACTTATTTACTCGGAGAAATACATTTTCAATAAAAATAGGTCGCTTATTTGCAACAGAAAGTGCTTATTACCTGTATTTGTGAGAACACTAAAATAAAGAATCCTTCTAGTTATACCGAGATACAAAAACTGTTCTACCTGCTCTAGTTTTTGCCCTCCTATTTTAATGTTTAGCTTAGCCTTTCCCTTTCTAGAAATTCGCATAACCTTTGTTTTATTAATATTGATTCTCATCCCATGCATGTTGCACTGAATTTCCAATTCACTCAGCAATGCTTGCAGCCCCTTGGCTGACTGACAAATTAAACCTTGGTAATCAGCAAATCTAACTGACTTTACGAATTCCCCGCCCACTTTCATTCCTACCTCGAGTTCTTCCAATACCTCTTTGATCATTTCCTCTGCATACAGATTGAACAGCAACGGTGATAATGGGCAACCATGCCTTACACCCCTTCCTAACACTGCCCATCCGGACTCCCCGTTTCCCACCCGCACCTGAGCAGTCTGAGACATGTACAGGTAGTAGATTAGCCTCCTTTCCCTCCAATCCTTTCCTATTTTCTGCAATATACTCATTAGTTTTCATAATTCACTCTATCAAACGCTTTTTCGAAATCTACGAAACAGGCAAATACCTCCTGATTGTGTTCTATATTCCTCTCGATTAATAATCTCATTACTGCAATGGCATCAAGAGTACCTCTCCCCTTCCTAAACCCAAACTAATCATACCCAAAGTAATCATTTGCCGTACTCTCTATCCTTTTGTTTATGATCCTGAGAACAACTTTAGCTGCGTGAGATATCAAACTAATTGTCCTATAGTCCTCACATGACGTGGCCTTTACCTTTTTCGGAATAGGAACTAAAACTGATCTCACAAAGTCTTCCGGCCAGATTCCCTCCTCATAAATACTACGGATCAGGCCATATAGCCTCTTCCTCCCACATTTAGCATTTTAAAAGCATTAAGCCCCAAGCATTTTAAAAGTTCCACGGGAATGTTATCTACCCCCACGGCCTTATTTAGTTTCATCTCCCTTAATGCCCTTTCTATCTCAATGTCTAGTATGCCTGGACCTAAGCTGTCTTCCTCTACGTTATTTTCTTTTTCAATGTCTAACTTTGTTGGTCTGAGTTCTTTACTATTCAGTTCTTCTATATACTCCTTCCATTTCTCTTGGATCTTTCCTGCGTCAACTATTACCTTACCCGCCTTATCTCTAACTGTTAGCATAGCTCTTCCTTTCTTACTTACCGGTAACGATTTAACTTTGTTATAGAGCGCACCGATTTCACCCTTCCTCTGCAGACTTTCCATATCCTCGCACTGCGTCTTCCACCATACTTCTTTTGCTTTATTTGTTGCCCGCCTCAATTTATTGTTCAATTCTTTGTACTTCATTTTGCCTAATTCTGTATTTATATTCTTCCATTTTCGCCGCTCATCCATCTTTGTAATCACCTCATCCGTGATCCATGGTTTCCTAGTCCTTCTAGCGTTAACGGTTCCAATAGTGTCTTTTGCGGCTTTAGACAACCCTTCCTTGATCATTTCCCATTTTTCTTCGATAGTACTAAGCCCTTTACCATCCTCCATGATTTTCTCTACCACCTGTTTGTATTCCTTCCTTTTCAACCCATTTAATGCTTCTACATTCCATTTTCTAACTCGCCGCCCCTGCCTTATCTTTTTGAAACGTACGCTACATTTCATAACAACTAAATTGTGGTCTTAGTCCGCATCCGCTCCCGGGAAGCTGTGGGAATTAATCACACTGTTCCTAAACCTGTGTCTAACCAGGATATAATCTAGCTGATATTTTCCTAAGTCACCTGGCATTTTCCATGTATACCTGCGTCTTTTGTGGTGTCTAAACCAAGTCTTGGTGATGACTAACTTCTGTCTTCTGCAGAACTCAACTGCTTTCTCCCCGCGGTCATTCCTCGTGCCTAAACCGTAGTCCCCCACCTCATCACCATCTCTTCCTTCGCCTACCGTCGCATTCCAATCCCCCATCACAATCAAATGTTTCCCTGCAGGAACAAACGCGATCATGTCCTCTAACTGATCGTATATCCTATCGACCTCTTCTTCCTTATGGTTGTTCGGTGGCATGTATATCTGAATAATAACTAAGTTCGTCGGTTCTGCTTTTATCTCCACTAGTAGTATTCTATCCGTTTCCTGCTCTATGTTGACTACGCTTCTTCCTACCTCTTCATTTAATACTATGGCAACCCCTCGTTGGCTCTCGTCCCCACCGCTGTATATTATTCTATACTTATCACTCCAGTAATCCCCGCTATCTTTCCATCTCACCTCGCATAGACCTAAAATATCTATTTTTTCCCTTTTCATCTCTCGCTTAACATTCTCCAATTTCCCTGTCCTCATCATTGTCCTAACATTCCACGTTCCTATTCTAACTAATTTGGTCTTCTTCTCCTGCGTCATCTGTCCTCCTGCTGCTGGTTTTCCCTTGCAAGTGTATCGTGGGATGACGACCGCGGAAGCCTTGCCTCCCCCGCTGCCGGGCACGACACACGGCCGTTTGGGCCGAGCCCCGTGGTTGCCAGGACTCAAAATATCTCTATTGTCCATTACATTTTTCTTGGGAATGATAATTGAGGTGGTTTCCCGTTGCCTTCCTCAATAGTATTTTTAACGTGACACCATCACTTACTGGCTGCCCCACTGGGGTCAGACGCCATTGCAGCCGCCTCACAGAGGAACAGACGCTGCGTGGACTACCTTTCGTCTGGCTCCTAACCTTCGACCTATCTGGCATTGGTGACCCTACCAGGAGCAATTTTTATTACTCCCGCCAGCACAGCTCTAGGGGTCATCGGAACGCACAAGCCCTTCCACCACGTCAAGGTTGTAGTTCGGGGAGGGATATATATATATATATATATATATATATATATATATATATATATATATATATATATATATATATATCCCTATATATGTATATATACATACATGTATATATATATATATATATATATATATATATACATGGATATATATATATACATATAGGGATATATATATATATATATATATATATATCCCTATATATGTATATATACATACATGTATATATATATATATATATATATATATATATATATATATATATATATATATATATATATATATATATATATGTTGTCGACGTCGATGGCCGTCCAGCGTATGGCTCGTCCTCCACTCTGCATTAGTCGTTTTCACCGAGTTACTCGGCAGGGGTCAACTCCAAACACGTTTAGGCCTGAAAGAACGATCGATAGCGACTGGTAGTTAAATTTTTTTGAATTTATTTTAGGTGTAGATATTTCAAAAGCAGTACCTTAGGTGTGCAACTTACACTGTAACTTAAGACATACAATAATGTGCTGCAAAATACGCTCACTTAGGCAATTTTGTTGTTGTAATAAGACTGAATAGGTTTTCGTGCGTATAATTTTCGAATTTTCTTCCGTTCAATGCTGCCAATAGGTTATAATGGCGAAGTTAATGACAAGGATTATGTTTTTTTAATGCTTTGGGCCGCGGTTGGAGATACAATAGCATACGCATTAGCATACACTAGCATAGCATTGATGCATAGTCATTATTTTGAACTGAAATTATAAAAGACAGAAATCGTAATTTTAAACACGTTCAAAGCATAGTTAATGACAACAGTTCTCCACCAACCTTGACAATTGAAGAAATAGTGCTTATTTACTTACAAAAGCCTAGTGTATTTACTGCATTGTATATGTACTGTATCTCTTTATATTTATTGTAATTATATATTAATTAGGTCCGTAGGATATTATTCTTCTTGAAGTAATATTGTCTTTGAGCATTGCTATTTCATTTTCGGCTCATATTTTAACAATATTATGCTATACGACACTTTTCATCATACCTTCGAAACATCCCAAAATATTTGTTGAAAATGTGTCTCTCCGTTTTGGTTTTGAGGAAGAGTATTCTGGGTGCGCGAATGAATGCGTTACGCGGGAAAATGAGGAAATATTAATAACGTACAATCGTCTGATATATTACAGTAATATGAAGCTCATAGGGAGAGAAGGCAACTCTATCTTACACCTGCACAAACCCTGTAATATACTTTACAGTTGTAGGGACTGAACTTACCATGCATTGGCTAAAACCGATGTGTACGTACTTATGACGGGTACGACGCTTGAATCCGGACAAATGAAACTTTTGTTTAAAAGCAAATTTATTAAAAAAAATACAAAGGAAATGAAAATCCTTGCACATGAAAGTAGTGGTATCTGTCAAGAGTAACATTACTCAATGTAATTACCCCCTTCAACTACAATGACCGCATTCCAATCTTGTCCTGAATCGATCGCACGCACTTTTTAAAACAGTGCCCTCCATATTCGTGAATGCTGCTACGATAGCTGTGCGTAGAGATGCAACATTAGGGTGCCTTGTCTTATTGATGACTCTCTCGACTACTCTCCAAACACAATAGTCGAGAGGGTTCAAGTCTGGGCTGTTCAGGGGCCAGAACTCCTTTGAGCAGAACATGTCAATGTTATCTGGGAGCCAGTTTTGGATTAAATGACTCGTATGCGCTGGTACACCGTCCTGTTGAAAGACATATTGTCTCCCCAAGGCCAAGTTACCATCCACAGTTTCACGACATTCTTCAAAATTTTCAGATAGACTTCTTATTTGATAGTTTGTCTTTTTCAAAGAAATGTGGCATGGCATGGCATCCTAACTAGCACACAACACTTAGGACGTGAACACTTGCCAGAAATGTTGTCCGAGCAGCATTCGGGACGTCCTCGGGGTCGCGGGGGAGCCAGCGATGATTTCTTCGGTTAATCTTCGCGTCAACGGCGAAAACTCTTTCATCAGTAAAGAATCTGATTCGCCCCGCAGTTTAATTTTTTAGAGAACACAATAACAGGTTGCAGCAAGAAATCCGCCTTGTTGTGGCAGCCCTTGGACAGCATGAGCCGCACCTTTATCGTGTACGACTTGTATCGTCGTAGTCCTCCTCCGCCATCTGACACATTGTTTACTCGCTAACATTCAATTCTGATGCCAATTTCCTTAGGGATCGCCCCGGGTCCTCTGAAATCAGCGCCTACGCCTTCTTGACGGCTACCGCAGATCGTGACCCGCGCTTAATCGAATGAGGTTTCCTCGCCGGGTCAGCGAAAACGTCCCCAGACTTCTCTAAAGCATTATACTTAGTCACAATATCGTAACCACTAGACCTGGGGTACCAGAAGAATCGATTATTTCAGTGGGGGAACGCCTAGCTCAAACGCCTTCGATAATAGCGGTTCTTCGATTGTACTCCACACGTGTACGTAACATCTTGGCCATTTTGAGGCTATTGCTGTTTACTTGACGCCTATAGATTTCAAGAACGCATACTGCCACTCCGGTGGAACTACGATATGGCGGGAAATAGAAATGTGTCCGGATTTAAGGTTCGCACCATACGATAGAGACAAACACACACATATACATAATTATTTTTCTCCATGAGCATTTTCAAAACCAGACTAATTTTCAGAATAATACGACGTAGTAAATCTTAAATATATATGTGTGTACCTACTTTTAGAATACTCGTAAAAGAGAACATCGAATCAACGGTAACCAAATGTGGTGGCCACAGGAATCCCCGTAAATATATAGTATTTAAAGAAAGCGGACTAGAGCCAAAAACCGAACAATGGGTATTTGTATTTTGACTATTGATATACATACATATATATTAATTTGTAATATATATATAATATATATATATACAATTATATATATATATATATATATATAAAATGTATAACACTTGGCACTAGTGGACACAGACAAAAACACAGAAACAGACAAAAAAGAGACTCACTATTTTTCGAATTTTCGGTGGTCGTTGCCACCTTTATCAAGGAAGAGAGGGACAGAACTGAAGCAGCAGCAGCTTGATGGGGTGTGGTGCACTGCCCAATATAATAGTCAGGGCAAAGTTGGCACTTCAGCAGGTAAACTACATTGCTAGATGTGCAAGTAGAGGAGGGAATTGGTGGGAGAGAGTTAAAAAGCGGGTGGGAGAGGGATGGGATTTTGGTTTTGAAAATAGGTCATGTTTTGCATCTAGGTTTATTGCATGGCGTAGGAGTGGTTTTGGGACGGGTTGGGGATTTAAGGAGTGGATTGGTTGATTTGAGGAGATCGGATAGTTTTGCGGGGCGTTTGAAAGTCCCTCTGTTAATTACCGATCGTAACGATTACCGATCCAACACCATATCTAAGTCATGAGACGAAATTTATAGCTGTAAACTTTATTATAATAAATATTAATCAATTGAAATGAATAAGGTGACATACTATATTCATATAGTTTAACCTGGGAACCCGAACCAGATAGATCACACGCCCATGTTCGAATCCTGGCGAATGATTCATGCAATGTGCACTGAGATGCCTTTAAATTAGTTTAAGGCATTCAATTCCCTCTTCTTTATTTAAAATAGTTTGTATTCGTAATATCTTTCACCGGTGCACGACTAAGTAATCCCACGGCGCATCGTCGGTGCTTCATTGTCTCCACTTGACGAGAGGATGTTTGTAAGGAAATAAGCGGTATATTTTCCATTATTTTATCAGTTATTATTTGACCATCACTCAGGGTTTTTTCTTTCCGTTGACGCCAAAAAAGAGGAATTTTGTGCACGGTAGGTTCGAACAGCGAGGTGATCCTCTCTCTCCTCGTTATATTTATATCGGGGCAGAGCCGCGAAGATGCGGTTGGGGGAGAAGTGTTGGGCGTCGAGGGATAGGAGCAGGCGCAGTATTCAATGGTATCTTGTTCCCGGCCCCTCCGCTCTGTGCTTTTTACTTGGGCGTAAATATTTTGAGCGATGCGCAAAGATACGACTGTCGCGTTACCTTAACCGCTAATTTTCCCTCCTCCAGCTGTGGACCCGGATGATGGGATTACTAGAGGAGGAGGGAGGGGGGGGCTCCCACGCCCGCCCTTCTCCGTGGGGAAAATAACGAGAGGAACTTGCAAAAATTGAAAAAACCAAGTTTTCTTCTTATTACCACGGGATACATTTAAATAGAATGGTATTATAAAAAATATAATTTAATAACGAATGCCGCAATGGTGCCTTGAAACTTCTTTCATTTTCCCTCACTCATCGCATAAATCTTGTCTTTTGCTTTAAAACTTTTAACGCCAAAATAATTACTTAGTGAAAAAGTTAGTCTATATTTATATGCGTCATATAAAAAGTGAGGTACTCGGTTGAATGTTCCTCCTCCCAATGTCCTCGGCCGTCCTTCTTCCGAAAGGCAGATCTCTCGCCGAAACTGCTTCCGCGTTCGCTCCTCTCCTCTCAGTGCGCACACTGCATTACCCAAGATGATTTTCACGGAGAGGAAGTATTTTCCATTGTTCATATTTTTAAATCTCAATTGCATTATGTATCTCTGTCATCAGTGTGTTTATAATTGCGGTTTTTCAGTTCGTACGCGTGAGTTACTCTGTTTGACTTCGCGATCCCGAAAATCTTTGCTTGCCACCCGACATCCCGAGGGAACCACCTAATGCATTCTGACGAAGGACTTTACCGCCTGATTTTAGTGTGTGATCTTATCTATCATAGTCATTCGGGGCCTGTAATACGTCTTTAGCGTCCTCAGATAAGTAACCTACCTAAAATTCACGCAGTATATTTAACCTGTATTTAAACCTGCGGTCAACCGGTGGTTCCTCGCTACATACTCAAGTTGGGTCTCAACCAACGTGAAATAACAGAGCTCCTTCCCCCTTTCATTACAGTTCCCAAGTATTATTGTCATGAATCCTTATATTTTGCTTTTCCACAAATTACACAAATGTTATTCCCCGAGGATATATCATTAGCTATCATTACACCCAAGTATTTTGGCGATTCTACGTTTGCTATGTTTGTTCCATGTGTGGTGCGAGTGAAATATTTTTGTCTGAGATATTCTCGAGCACTGAAGTGGAATGAATATCGTAATGGGCGGAATGGAGGAGGGAAGGATTGGAGAGGAGGGATGAACTACGAAAAGCGGACGATGGAATAAGTGCTGGAGGGAGTGAATCGAGACAAACTGATAGGAAATGTGCTAGGGACCAATCCTTGGGGTATCATACTCCAATAGTTAAGATAGCAATATGATGGAATGCTCTTTTACCGGCGGAGATCTATTAAATTGAAATGCTCCTTCCCACTTAACGCCGACTGTGGGCCCATTTACCGTAAAATTATATTATTCATGTACTATACTGAAACATTTTTGCTCATTAAATTAGCAGGTTTCATTACAAATGACTCGTTGTTGGTATTACTGCAAATCATTTTTCCAAAACTAAGACATTGTTTCTTACTCTTTTGCTCCATGCTCAAATGTAATGCAGGTTGCAATGTCTAATGCAGGTTGCTCAACGTCAATTATGTTTGACATTGTCGTCATTACGGTTTTGTTTCCTATTCTCCCTGTCATCCTTGAGATGACGTTTTCAAGCGTTTGCTTTTGGCTCATTCGTGTAGAACGACGCTGTCCTTCTATGTGCGATTATTTTAATTAATAATAATAAAATAATCTCCTGAAAGGGAAATTATTCATCGCGTTTCCACTCCGACTTTAAATTCTTATCGAAGGTGGCCCGGCAATAGTTATGTACCACCCGGTCGATTCGCGTTTCACCCTGGACGACACGCGAGGTAAGACGCTGTCTTCGCTTAAATAATCCTTACTCACTCGTCCCCTCCTTCCCACTCCGAAAACTGTTCATTCTTGCCGGGACTGATAAATCCCAGCTCCCCCTTGTCCAAAGGCCGCAAGTTCTTGATGAAATCCAAAACCAAATTCCATCGACGACGGAATCCCTCTCCTCGCAACTCGATTACGCGAACTCCTCTCCTGCCCGCCGCCCGACTGACTCCCGGGGGCTTCCTCGACCGAAATGACGGCACCAATTATCCCACGTCTCCGAATACGCGACTTTTCGGAAGGCAACTGTAATTAAATGAGCTTCGTCACGAGAAAAGGGGATTTAAGTGGTTTGAAATGCATGTGGCAATGGGGGATCAGAAGTGTCATCATGTATCATATATTCGCAACTAAGTGCTCTCTCAAGAGCTACACAACTAATTTCTTACCGACCTAAGCCTTTATTTTTCCGTGACTGAATTAAATGCTCACTGCTATCTAAACGAAAATAAATTTGCTGATGTAATTGGCAACATTTTAAGAAATTATATAAAATGTTCGGAGTAATTCCTTGGGTAAAGAACCTTGAGAGCATCTCGTCATACTCATCGGGCGTTAAGTATCCTCCAAATTTCTTTGAGTCATTGGGATCTCTACATCTACATAATACCCCGCAAGCCGCCGCAAGGGCGTGTGGCGGGGGGTGTTAAGTCACCAACCGTAAAAAGGAAAAATACCACATGATTTAATGCGAAGTTTTCGGCAATAAGCATTTACGATTTATAATGAACTCAGTGATGTTCGTATATTACTATGCATAAATATATTTATATATTTATATAAAAAGTTATTATATATACATATATATATCCCCTATCCCTCCCCAGACTACAACCTTGACGTAGTGGAAGGGCTTGTGCGTTCCGATGACCCCTAGAGCTGTGCTGGCGGGAGTAATAATAATTGCTCCTGGTAGGGTCACCCAGATGGGTCGATAGGTCAGGAACCAGATAGGTCGAAGGTTACGAGCCAGACGAAAGGTAGTCCACGCCGCGTCTGTTCCTCAGTGAGGCGGCTGCAATGGCGTCTGACCCCAGTGGGGCAGCCAGTAAGTGATGGTGTCACGTTAAAAACACTATTGAGGAAGAAAACGGGAAACCACCTCAATTATAATTCCCAAGATTTAAATAATGGACAGTACAGAGATTTTGAGTCCCGGCAACTACGGGGCTCGGCCCAATCGACCGTGTGTCGTGCCCGGCAGCGGGGGAGGCAAGGATTTCGCGCTGTCACCCCCCGAAACCCTTGCGGGGGAAAACCGCCAGCAGCAGGACAGAAGACGCAGAAGAAGAAAACCACATTAGTTAGAACAGGAAAGTGGAATGTAAGGACAATTTTGAGGACAGGGAAACTGGATAATATCAAGAACTTAGACCAATAAAGTTAGACATAGAAAAGAAACATGACGTAGAGGAAGGTAGCTTAGGTCCAGGCATACTCGACGTTGAGATAAAAAGGGCATTAAGGGAGATGAAACTAAATAAGGCCGCAGGGGTGGATAACATTCCCGCGGAACTTTTAAAAGGCTTAGGAAAATGTGGGAGGAAGAGGCTATATGGGCTCATTCGTAGTGTTTATGAGGAAGGAATCTGTCCGGAAGACTATGAGACCAGTTTTAGTTCCTATTCCGAAAAATATAAAGGCTACATCATGTGCGGCCTACAGGACAATAAGTTTGATACCCCACGCAGCTAAAGTTGTTCTCAGGATCATAAACAAAAGGATAGAGTAGGGTAAATGATTACTTAGGGGATGATTAGTTTGGGTTTAGGAAAGGGAGAAGTACGCGTGATGCCATTGCAGGAATGAGATTACTAATCGAGAGGAATATAGAACACAACCAGGAGGTATTTGCCTGTTTCGTGGATTTCGAAAAAGCGTTGGATAGAGTCAATTGGGAAGAACTAATGAGTATATTGCAGAAAATAGGAATAGATTGGAGGGAAAGGAAGCTAATCCGCAACATGTACATGTCTCTGGCGTCTCAGGTGCGGGTGGGGAACGGGGAGTCCGGATGGGCGGTGGTAGGAAGAGGTGTAAGGCAGGGTTGCACATTATCACTGGTGCTGTTCAACCTGTATGCAGAGAAAATGATTAAAGAGGCATGGGAAGAACTGGAGGTAGGAATGAAAGTAGTAGGGGAATCCGTAATATCAGTTAGGTTCGCTGATCACCAAGCTTTAGTTTGTCAGTCGGCCTAGGGGTTGCAAGTATTGTTGAGTGAATTGGAAATTCAGTGCGACAGGTATGGGATGAGAATCAATATTAATAAAACAAAGGTTATGCGATTTTCTAGAAAAAAAGGCTAAGCAATACATAAAAAGAGGAGGGCAAAAACTAGAGCAGGTAGAACAGTTTACGTATCTCGGAAGTGTTTTGGACCAACATGGGTGTGGAGAAGAATGGAGAAGGTGAAATGAACAGAGAAGAAAACAAATGAGGAAGTTCTTGGTATGGTCTGCGAGGCCAGGGGTTTGTTGGGATAAATCCTATGGAGGCAGGAAAAGTGGATGAAGGGGGAGCATTGACCGGCAGTGGGATGTTGAAGACTGTAATAGAGGGGAGAATGTTAGGCAAACGAGGAAAGGGTAGGAACAGGATAGGGATGTTGGACGGGATGAAGGAAAGAAGAAAGTACTTAGAGATGATAAGGGGTCTGATATGGAGTAGGATACTGGATTTTGTTTTTTTTATGGAATCACAAAATATTTTTTTAGTAGCTGTGTCCTTTCAAAAACCTACCTTAACCGGCAGATTACCTAATAATAGACAGGGACGCACCCAAAAGTGGTAGGACTGATTTTTTTACAAGAATTTTATTGACAATGTACTTACATCGACTTCATAATCTTCAAAATATGCTCCTTGAGCTGCTACACACTTAGTATAACGTTGCTCCCATTCCCCGTACGCCCGCTGGAAATTTTCTTTGGGGATGCCGTTGATGACCCTCGTCGAAGCCTCTTGAACGGCCTTTATCGAGTCAAAACGTCGTCCCTTGAGCTGTCTTTTCATCAGGGGGAAGAAGAAGAAGTCCGGTGGTGCCAGATCGGGAGAATAGGGCGGGTTCGGCAACGCCGTATTTGGCCAGGAGCCTTCTGACGACGAGCGCACCATGGCACGGCGCGTTGTCATGATGAAGCACCCAGCAGTTTGCGATGGCCGGTCGGACTCTTTTCACGCGTTCTCGGAGGCGGGTGAGCACCTGCTCGCCAAAAGTTCGCATTCACAGTCTCCCCTGGTGGGACAAACTCCTTTTGAACCACTCCATTACGGTCGAAAAACACAATCAACATCGTCTTGATTTTTGATTTGCTCATGCGAGCCTTTTTTGGACGTGGGGACGCGGAAGTGTGCCATTCCGCGGATTGTCTTTTCGTTTCGGGGTCATATTGAGAAACCTGTGTTTCATCACCAGTTATCACATTGTCCAAACAATTTTCATCTCGGTGCAAATTGGCTAACACTTCTTCGGAAATGCGCACACGCGTTGCCTGTTGGTCGACACTCAGAAATTTCGGCACCATCTTGGCGCACACCTTGCGCATGGCCAAATCCTGTGAAATAATGCGTTGGACGTTGGATGCAGACAGACCCAACTCGTCTGCAATTTCTTCACTGGTTAAGAGTCGGTCTGTGTTCAGCAGTGTCCTCACTCTGTCCACATTCGTGTCGGTTCTTGCCGTCGACGGCCGTCCGGAGCGATGTTCGTCATCAACGAGCTCCATACCCTCTTTAAACAACTTGTGCCACTCAAATACTGTGGAACGGCTTAAGGCAGTGTCCCCATAAGCCTGCTAGATCATATCGAGGGTCTCAGTTGCCGTCTTCCCGAGTTTCACAAAAAACTTCACGGAATAACGTTGCTCTAAATTCAGATTCATTTTGTTTTTCGACGCGGACAAAAAACTTGCTTCACTAAAAACGGTGTCCTCACTCAACGACAGCCCGCAGGCGACTGAGGTTGGTGTCGGTCTGTGGCTAAGAGCCCCCTCCACCTTACCCTGCCAGACAGACCCCCCTCCACCGCTCCGTTCGCGCCAGAGAAAATCAGTCCTACCACTTTTGGGTACCTCTCTGTATATATATGTATAAATATATATATACGAGGGTCATCCGGAAAGTAGTACCCGTTCGTGCCGCATGAAGTGCTGACGACGCGAGTAGCCGCTGGACGAGGTCAGATAGCTTCAGTGGCTTGTCTGCCTTCTCTGAGCCAAGTTGCGTGACGCTAGCATTGCCTGTGTTGTTTCTGTGATTGTTTACAATGTTTAAAAAAATTGAGAACGCCGCCAGTTGTGAAGTGAGGGCAGTGATTAAATTCCTCAATGCAAGAAACGTTCGCCCATGTGATATTCATCGCCAATTAAAGGAGGTGTATGGAGACAATGTAATGGACGAGTCGTCTGTTCGGCGGTGGTGTCGCAACTTCAACATGGGGAGGGGGAACACACACGACGATGAGCGTTCGGGGAGACCGTCTGTCATTACAGACCAACTGGTGAGCTCAGTTGACGAATTCGTGAGGAACGATCGGCGCGTCACAATTGATGACATCTGTGAGCATTTTCCCAATGTTTCTCGAACAATTGTTCATGAAATTGTTAAACACCATCTGCATTATGCAAAAATTTGTGCAAGATGGGTCCCTCGCGTATCTCAATGAGCTGGCGGCGAAGGACTATGCAGCAGGAATACAGAAACTTGTCACACGTTATGACAAATGCCTTAATTTGCTTGGAGATTATGTTGAGAAGTAGTTTAAAGTATCCTCTTTCAAATAAAATTTTTTATGTTTGTTAATATTTACTTTTGTCTTTTTATTTCACGAACGGGTACTACTTTCCGGATGACCCTCGTATATATATATAAATATATATATATATATGTATATGTTTATATATATATATATATATATTTATATATATATATATATAGTTTATATATATATATATATATATATATATATATATATATGTATATGTTTATATATATATATATATATATATATATATATATATATATATATATATATATATATAACGATTGTACGGAAAAACTCATACGAGCGGCACAATAATTGGCTGACACAACATAAGACAAATAGAAAAGAATAGACACATATAAAAGAACACTTACACGGTAAATTGTTCGAGCTTTCGGCCCTCTCAGGGGCCTTCTTCAAGAGAGACTGAAAATATGCTATGGAACAGGAGAGGGGAAAGAGTTATGGGCGTGGAGGGGAGGTGTGGAGGGGAGGTGTGGAGGGAATGCTGGGAGGGAAATTAAATATGGCGGTTAAGGGTGGGAATTTTAAAGGAACGGAAGGATAGTATGTAGGCGGATTCACGAGTTCTCACCTCTATGTTGGTAGCTGAATCAGGTAGGGATTCTAGGATGCTGAGGGAAAAACACTGGTCGAATGAAAGGTTGTGGGAATTGGCGTGTGAAGGGATAGGAAGAGAAGAGAGTGAGGCAGAATTACAGGAGTATCGGTGATTATTCATTCGGATGGATAAGGGGGTAATGCATTCACCTATGTAGAAGGAAGTGCAATGCTTGCATGATAAAAGATAAATAATATTTTTTGAGAGGCAATTAGCGTGGGAACGAGGTGGGGGGGCTATGAGGGGATGTAGGGAGAGGGGAGTAGGCATAATAAGAGGACAGGTTTTACATCGGGGGCGGTTGCAAGTTGGGGAAATATTGGGAAATTTGTCACGGGGGGGCGCCAAAGGGTTGGTGGATCTCAGAAGGTTTTTGAGATTGGCGGGTCGTCTGTATGCGATAGATGGGCATTGGGGTAGTAAGGATGAGGTCGCGTCATTGTCATGTAGAATTGGGAACAGTTCTTTAAGGAGGGTTTTCAGTCTGTGTGATCCGGGGTAATAGGTGGTGCAAAGGTTGAGTCCTGCGTCAGATGTGGGCTTGTTATTGTGTGGTGTGTGTGGTCGGGTGGAACGGTGGATTTTATTTCGTAGCAACTTTTCTGGGTAACCGCGTTTGAGGAGTGCAAGGTGTAGATTGGCAAGGTATTTGTTGAGAGTGGCTGTGGTGTTGCAAATTCGGTGTCCGCGGATAGAGAGAGAGTTAGGAATCGAGCGTTTCGTGTGTTGAGGATGACAGCTAGTGTGGTGAAGGTATTGCTGATGGTTAGTGGCTTTGATGTGTACTGAAGTAGTGAATTTGTTGTTTTGAAGTGAGATGTCTGTGTCAAGAAAGGTGATAGTGGAGTCTGAAATGGAAGAGGTGAATTTAACCGTGAAAGATGAATTTAAGGCGGATAAGAAGTTGTTGAGAGAGTCAGAGCCATGTGTCCAGAGAATAAAAATATCGTCTATGTAGCGGACCCAGAAAAGAGGTTGAAGGGGTTGCTGTGACAGGAAGGTCTCTTCGAGATGGCCCATGAAGAGATTGGCGTATGATGGTGCCATCCTCGTTCCCATCGCTGTGCCTTTTGTCTGTAGGTAAAAACAATTTTGGAAAGTGAATGCATTTTTTGTAAGGACGAAAGTGGCAAGATTGAGGAGAAATTCCGTTGAGGGGCGCTGGGGTAGGGGGCGCAGAGAAAGATAATGCCGGAGGGAGGATAAACCTTCTGCATGGGGAATAGAAGTGTAGAGTGAGGTAACGTCGATGGTGGCCATAAGTAGGTTGGGTGTGGAGGGAATAGAGACGGAATTTAGACGGTCGAGGAAGTGGTACGTGTCTTTCGTGAAGGAGGGCAAGGAGAGTACAAGTGGTTGTAGGTGGTGGTCAAGGAATGCGGAGATTCTTTCGGTGGGAGAATTGTAACTGGAAACTATAGGACGACAGGGGATGTTGGGTTTGTGTATTTTTGGGAGGAGATAAAACTGGGGTGTTCTGGGGTTTGGGGGTGAAAGTAGGGATATGTCTTGGGAGGTGAGGCCTTCTTCTGGTCCGGAGTGGAGGAGAAAAGACCGAATTTCGGTTTGGAAAGTTTGTGTTGGGTTTTTGGTTAGAGTGGTATAGGTGGATGTATCATTCAGGTGAGCGAGGGCTTTGGAAATATAATCTTTGGTGTTTAGAATTACAACAGAGGAGCCTTTGTCGGCGGAGGTAACAACGATGTTAGGATTGGACTGTAGGGTTTTTAGTGCATGACGTTCGTTCATGGAGAGGTTATTTTTCGGTCTGAGATGTTTTCTGAAGGATTGATTGGAAACTTTTTCGATGAGGAGACGTATAAAAATTTCGACAGGATGGTTACTAGGAAGGGGTTTTGGCTCATGAGTTGAAGCCGGGCGGAATTTGTCAAGTGCGGGATTGGTTTTTAGGTTACTGAAAGGTTTACTTTGTGATTTCCAGAAGGCGCGCCATCGAAGGTTTCGGCAGAAATTGAGGGTATCAGTGAGTATGTTTATGTGGTTTATTTTTGGTGTAGGGGAGAAGGATAGGCCTTTGCTAAGAACGGATATTTCATTGTCTGAAAGGCTGGTGTTTGAAAGGTTTACAATGTCATGGGCATTGTCGGGGGGAGGGGGGGTGTTGGGATTGTTCGGTGGTGGCTGGCGTTTTGGAAAAACCGGAGGGCCTTTGGGAGGAGGGGGAAGGTTGTAAATGCTGCGGAGGTCAGGCTTATATTGAAAGAGTGGGGGTGGTTGAGGAGGAGGTGGCGGGAAAGGGTGAGAGTGTGGAATTTTGAGACCAACTCGGAAGTAGGAAATATACAAGTTGGACAGCTTTTTAAGGAGAGTTTGACGTTTTTGTTGGAGGGAACGTAGGGCAGACGAAATTATGGCGTTGAGTTGTGGAATTAGGTGAGCAGAAGCCAAAGAGATTATTTTAAAGAGGGAAAAAAGGTTTGATTTGTGTTGTTCACGAATGCATTGGTATTGCATAAGGATAAGGTGGGTGTATTCTAAAGATTTTTGGTAAGAGAATGCATTAAGTATGGGGTGGATATCGGGAAGAGTAGCAGATAGTGGTAGGGAAATGACTAGACCGTTGGGAACGATTCCTAAGGACGAAGGATTCCTAAAGTTTTATCTCCTCCCAAAAATACACAAACCCAACATCCCCTGTCGTCCTATAGTTTCCAGTTACAATTCTCCCACCGAAAGAATCTCCGCATTCCTTGACCACCACCTACAACCACTTGTACTCTCCTTGCCCTCCTTCACGAAAGACACGTACCACTTCCTCGACCGTCTAAATTCCGTCTCTATTCCCTCCACACCCAACCTACTTATGGCCACCATCGACGTTACCTCACTCTACACTTCTATTCCCCATGCAGAAGGTTTATCCTCCCTCCGGCATTATCTTTCTCTGCGCCCCCTACCCCAGCGCCCCTCAACGGAATTTCTCCTCAATCTTGCCACTTTCGTCCTTACAAAAAATGCATTCACTTTCCAAAATTGTTTTTACCTACAGACAAAAGGCACAGCGATGGGAACGAGGATGGCACCATCATACGCCAATCTCTTCATGGGCCATCTCGAAGAGACCTTCCTGTCACAGCAACCCCTTCAACCTCTTTTCTGGGTCCGCTACATAGACGATATTTTTATTCTCTGGACACATGGCTCTGACTCTCTCAACAACTTCTTATCCGCCTTAAATTCATCTTTCACGGTTAAATTCACCTCTTCCATTTCAGACTCCACTATCACCTTTCTTGACACAGACATCTCACTTCAAAACAACAAATTCACTACTTCAGTACACATCAAAGCCACTAACCATCAGCAATACCTTCACCACACTAGCTGTCATCCTCAACACACGAAACGCTCGATTCCTAACTCTCTCTCTATCCGCGGACACCGAATTTGCAACACCACAGCCACTCTCAACAAATACCTTGCCAATCTACACCTTGCACTCCTCAAACGCGGTTACCCAGAAAAGTTGCTACGAAATAAAATCCACCGTTCCACCCGACCACACACACCACACAATAACAAGCCCACATCTGACGCAGGACTCAACCTTTGCACCACCTATTACCCCGGATCACACAGACTGAAAACCCTCCTTAAAGAACTGTTCCCAATTCTACATGACAATGACGCGACCTCATCCTTACTACCCCAATGCCCATCTATCGCATACAGACGACCCGCCAATCTCAAAAACCTTCTGAGATCCACCAACCCTTTGGCGCCCCCCCGTGACAAATTTCCCAATATTTCCCCAACTTGCAACCGCCCCCGATGTAAAACCTGTCCTCTTATTATGCCTACTCCCCTCTCCCTACATCCCCTCATAGCCCCCCCACCTCGTTCCCACGCTAATTGCCTCTCAAAAAATATTATTTATCTTTTATCATGCAAGCATTGCACTTCCTTCTACATAGGTGAATGCATTACCCCCTTATCCATCCGAATGAATAATCACCGATACTCCTGTAATTCTGCCTCACTCTCTTCTCTTCCTATCCCTTCACACGCCAATTCCCACAACCTTTCATTCGACCAGTGTTTTTCCCTCAGCATCCTAGAATCCCTACCTGATTCAGCTACCAACATAGAGGTGAGAACTCGTGAATCCGCCTACATACTATCCTTCCGTTCCTTTAAAATTCCCACCCTTAACCGCCATATTTAATTTCCCTCCCAGCATTCCCTCCACACCTCCCCTCCACACCTCCCCTCCACGCCCATAACTCTTTCCCCTCTCCTGTTCCATAGCATATTTTCAGTCTCTCTTGAAGAAGGCCCCTGAGAGGGCCGAAAGCTCGAACAATTTACCGTGTAAGTGTTCTTTTATATGTGTCTATTCTTTTCTATTTGTGTTATGTTGTGTCAGCCAATTATATATATATATATATATATATATATATATATATATATATATATATATATATATATATACTACCTTGATCAAAAATTTCCCGGAATTTATTCAGAAAATTAAAAATACAAGTTTATTCATCTAAATCCATATTGTCCCCTTCAAAGTAATCCCCATCGACTGCAACACACTTATGCCAGCGCTTGATCCAATCCTCGAAACATTTTTTATATTCGGTTTTCGGTATGTCCATCAGTGCTTCCTGCGATTTTTCCATTACTTCCTCTCGGCTGCTAAAACGCGTTCCCCGTAATGGTTTTTTAACTCGATTGAACAGAAAGAAGTCACAGGGAGCCAAATCAGGTGAATTCGGTGGCTGTTGGATGGTATTTGTTGCATTTTTCGTCAAAAAATTACGAATAATGATAGCACTGTGCGACGGTGCGTTATCACGGTGCAAAATCCACGAGTTTTCTGCCCACATTTCTGCCTTCTTTTTTGACTGAAAACGACGTGGTTTTTTTGGTCTCGGCTCATTTGGTGAACGCCATTCACTTGCCTGATGTCTGGATTGCGTGTCGTACTCATAAACCCACGTCTCGTCTCCAGTAATGATCCTTTTGATGAATGTGGGATCGGATTCAGCCTCGCAAATCATGTCTTTTGCGACGTCAACACGGTCTCTTTTTTGCATGAAATTGAGGTCTTTTGGCACCAACTTTGCTGCTACACGACGGAAACCCAAATCATTAACCACAATGTGTTGGGCGGATCCATAGGCAATGTTCAAGTCCTCCGATATTTCTCTGATGGTTAATTTGCGGTTATTGACCAACATTTCTTTTACTTTATCAATTTTTTCACCGACTTTCGATGTCGATGGTCTGCCACTGCGTTCATCATCTTCGATTGACTCACGACCACTTCTGAACCGCTCGTGCCACTGGTAAACGACCGTTTTTTTTTAGAGAATCGTTGCCGAAACACTTTTCCAACATTTCCAACGTCCGTGCGCCACTAAATCCGTTTTTTACGCAAAATTTAATACAAGTTCGTTGTTGCAAATTTAAATCCATTTCTGAAATTGTAAAAAATCGCCAACACACACAGAGATAGATGTACTCTTGGCTACGTAACTTTTGCAAATGTCAAGTTATGACACTAAGATTTAAAGGGAATATCAACAACAGATGTACCAATTTAACAAAAAAAACAGAACTCAAATCGGAACGATGGGAGCGCCACACGGTGGTTATTCCGGGAACTTTTTGATCAAGGTAGTATATGTATATTTATATATATATATATTCACATATTTATGTTTATTTGTGTCGATGATGTTTTATTTAGTAGCCTTGTCCATCCAAAAACCTACCTTAACCGGTAGGCCTTCCTCAGGTCACAATGGAAGTTCTCAAACGGTAACTAAGGAGCCTGGGGGGTTTGCAAGGCATGCTGGGAAGGAAATTGAAGATGGTGGTTTAGGGTGGAAATTTTAAAATATCGAAAAGGTAGCATATGGATTGGCGGCTGAATCGGGTGGCGGTTCAAGGATGGGAGGGGCGAAACACTGGTCGAATGAAAGGTTGTGGAAATTTGCGTGTGAAGGGAAAAGCAGGGAAGAGAGTAAGGCAGAATTGAAGGAGTAGCGGTGATTGTTCATTTTAAATGGATAATGACTTAATGATTTTGCCTATGTGAAATGAAGTGCATTGTTTGCATGACAAGAGATGGATAATGCTTTTGGACAGGCAATTAGCGTGGGAACGTGGTGAGGGGGCAATGAGGGATGCGGGGAGAGGGGAGCAGATTTTATAAGTGGACATTTTACTTCGGGGGCGGTTGCAAGTAGGGGAAATGTGAGGTCATTTTTCCGGGGGGTAAAGGGTCGTCTGTATGCGAGAGATGAGCATTGGGGTAGTAAGGGTGAGGTCGCGTCATGGTCGTGTAAAACAGGAAACAGTTTTTTTGGAAAGGTTTTCAGTCTGTGTGATCCGGGGAAATAGGTGGTGCAAGGTTTGAGCCCTCGTCAGATGTGGGCTTGTTATTGTGTGGCGTGTGAGGTCGGGTGGATTGATGGATTTTATTTTGTTGGAGCTGTTCTGGGTAACCGCGTTTGATTGGTGCAAGATGTAGATTGTGGAGGTATTTGTTGAGAGAGGCTGCGGCGTTGCGAGTTAGGTGTCCGCGGATAGAGATGGAGTTGGGAATCGAGGTTTGGTGTGGTGAGGTTGACTGCTGGTAAAGTGTGGGTATATCTGATGGTTAGTGACTTTGATATGTACTGGGGTGGTGAATTTGTTTTTGTGATGTCTGTGTCAAGAAAGGTGATGGTGGAGTCTTAAATGGAAGAGGTGAATTTAACAGTGAAAGATGAATTTAAGGCGGATAAGAAATTATTGAGAGACTCAGAGCCATATGTCCAGAGAATAAAAATGTCGTCTATGTAGCGGACCCAGAAAAGAGGTTGGAAGGTTTCCTGTGACAGGAAAATCTCCTCGAGATGGCCCATGAAGACATTGGCGTATGATGGCGCCATCCTCGTTCCCATCGCTGTGCCTTTTGTCAGTAGGTAAAGACAATTTTGGAACGAGAATGCATTTTTTAGCCAGGAAGAAAGTGGCAAGATTGAGGAGAAAATCAGTCGAGGGGCGCTGGGGTAGGGGGCGTAGAGAAAGATAATGCCGGAGGGAGGATAATCCTTCTGCATGGGGAATAGAAGTATAAAGCGAGGTTACGTCGATGGTGGCCATAAGTAGGTTGGGTGTGGAGGGATTAGAGACAGAATTTAGACGGGACGGGAGAGTGCAAGAGGTTGTAGGTGGTGGTCTAGGAATGCGGAGATTCTTTCGGTAGAAGAGTTGACACTGGAAACTATAGGGCGACAGGGGAAGTTGGGTTTTTGTATCTTTTGGAGGAGATAGAACTGGGGTCTTCTGGGGTTTGGGGGTGAGAGTAAGGATATGTCTTGGGAGGTTAGGCCTTCTTCTGGCCCAAATTGGAAGAGGAAAGACCGAATTTCTGTTAGTAAAGTTGATGTCGGGTTGTTGGTGAGAGTGGTACGGGTGGAAGTATCATTGAGGTAACCGAGGGCTTTGGAAATATAATCATTGGTGGTTAGAATTACTATTGAGGAGGTTTAGAGTTACTGAGTAGTCGCCACCGCCTTTATCGGTGGCGACGACGATGCTGGGATTGAAATGCAGGGTTTTTAGGGCACGACGTTCGCTCGTGGCGAGGTTATTTTTAGGTTTCAGAGATTCTATAATGAATTTATTGGAAACTTTGTGGAGAATGAGGGGTATGTAAATTTCAACAGGATGGTTACTTGAAAGGGGTGTTTGTTCATGGGTTGAAGAAGGGTGGAATTGGTCGAGTGCGGGAATGTCGTGTATGTGACCGGAAGGGTTACTCTGTCATTTCCAGAAGGCGCGCCATCGAAGGTTTCGGCAGAAATTGAGGTTATCGGTGAGTATTTTGATGTGGTAGACTTATGGTGTAGGAGAGAAATATAGACCTTTACTTAGAAAGGAAATTTCACTGTCAGAAAGGCTGATGCATGAAAGGTTTACAATGTCATGATAATTGTCGGTGGGAGGGGAGGTGTTGGGACCTTTCGGTGGTGATTGGCGCCAGGGAAAAACCGGAGAGCCTTTAGGAGGAGGTAGGAGGTGGTAAATGCTGCGGAGGTCGGGCTAGCATTGAAAGAGTGGGGTTGGTTGAGGAGGAAGTGGCGGGAAAGGGTGAGAATGTGGACGTTTGAGACCTACTCGAAAGAAGGAAATACAAAGATTCGAAAGTTTTTTGAGGAGACGATGTTTTTGTCGGAGGGAACATAGGGCAGATGAAACTATGGCGTCGAGTTGTGGAATTAGGTGAGCAGCAGGCAGGGAGATAATTTGAGGAGAAGGAAAACGTTTGATATTGTTATGCACGAATGAATTAGAATTGGCTAAGGATAACGTGGGCATATTCTAAAGATCATTGGTAAGAAAATACATTAAGCTAGAGGTGGATATCTGGAAGAGTAGCAAATAAAGGTAGAGAAATGACTAGACCGTTGGGAAAGATTCCTAAGGACAGGCATGAGGTGAGACACTCGGTGTGCTTCGTGTATTTGGTGAGCTTATATACGTGACGGCGAGAACTTCGAATCCAAAATGAAATGGGAAAAGAGTAATTCATATTTGGGCGATTGAGAAGGATGTGGAAAAATGGGAAATCAAGGAAAACAGTGGTGAAAGAGAGGATAGCATATTCACGATGGAGCAGAAACAACAGCGCAAGATTTGGTGCTGGATCCAACGATGAGCACAGAAGAGATAGGAGCAGTAGCTAGATACCATGCGCCATCCATGGTGTATAAGGACTCACGAAAGCAATATAACATTTGGACGGCTCAGTAGACAACAAAATAAAACAGATAGCACGTAAAAGGAAATTCACGCCAGGGTTAGATTCCCCGGAGAGAGCCTCAGAGAGCAAGCATCTTCACCTTCACACTAGCATTTGATTTTTCCGGTAGCAGATCTTTCTGGGATATCATAAACGACACTGGGAAAGGAACTGTAGAAACTTACCCTATATGAAATTCTGGTCAGTGATCGATTATGATGATTCTATAGTCACTTATTAAACTGACCTTCGGGTTAATTACTGTGTTTATGTATGTATGCGTATATATATATATATATATATATATATATATATATATATATATATATATATATATATACACATATATATATATATACATATATATATATATATATACATATATATATATATATATAAATATATATTTATTTATATTTATATATATATTAATATATATATTATTAAAATTAGGTAATCTACCAGGTAAGGTAGGTTTTTCGATGGACACAGCTACTAATTAAATATTTTGTGAGTCCTAACAAAACACAAAATCCAGCATCCTACTCTACATCAGGCCCCTCTTCATCTCTGAGTAATTTCTTCCTCCCTTCATCCCGTCCAACATCCCTATCCTGTTCTTTCCCTTTCCTCGATTGTCTAAAATTCTCCCCTCTATCACAGTCTTCAACATCCCACTACTGGTCAATACCCCCTTCATCCACTATTCCTGCCTCCATAGGAAGCAGGAGGATACGTCTATCCTCCTGCTTCAATGACCGTGTTTCTTCGCCGCTCATAGATATATACATACGCTCCATATCAAAGTTTTTACGAGACTTTTCTTGATATCCTTACTCAACCTCCCTCTCATTAACTCCCTCGTCTTGGTGAAAGCCTCTTTGCCTAGCGCAATTCTTCTCCTTACGTCCCTACTACTTTGACCGTGTTGGTCCAAAACACTTCCGAGATACGTAAACTGTTCTACCTGCTCTAGTTTTTGCCCTCCTATTTTGATGTTTAGCTTAGCCTTTTTCTTTCTAGAAAATCGCATAACCCCTGTTTTATTAATATTGATTCTCATCCCATACCTGTCGCACTGAATTTCCAATTCAATCAGCAATGGTTGCAACCCCTTGGCTGGCTGACAAACTAAATCTTGGTCATCAGCGAGCCTAACTGATTTTATTTATTCCCTTCCCACCTTCATTCCTACCTCCAGTTCTTCCCATGCCTCTTTAATCATTTCCTCTGCACTCAGGTTGAACAGCAATGGTGATAATGGGCAACCCTGCCTTACACCTCTTCCTACCACCGCCCATCCGGACGCCCCGTTCTCTACTCGCACCTGAGTAGTCTGAGAGATGCACAGGTTGCGGATTAGCTTCCTTTTCCTCCAATCTAATCCTTTTTTCTGCAATTTACTCATTAGTTCTTCCCAATTGACTCTATCAAACGCATTTCCGAAATCTACGAAACAGCCAAATACCTCCTTGTTTTGTTCTATATCCCTCTAGATTGATAATCTCATTCCTGCAATGGCATCACTCTCCCTTTCCTAAACCCAAACTGATCATCCCCAACGTAATCATTTGCCCTACTCTCTATCCTTTTGTTTATGATCCTGAGAACAACTTAAGCTGCGTGGGGTATCAAACTTATTGTCCTGTAGTCCTCACATGATGTAGCCTTTATCTTTTTCGGAATAGGAACTATAACCGATCTCACAAAGTCTTCCGGCCAGATTCCTTCCTCATAAATACTTCGAATCAGCCCATATAGCCTCTTCCGCCCACATTTTCCTAAATATTTCAATAGTTCCGCGGGGATGCTATCGACCCCCACGGCCTTATTTAGTTTCATCTCCCTTAATGCCCCTTCTATCTCATCGTCGAGTATGCCTGGACCTAAGCTATCTTCCTCTACGTCATGTTCCTTTAGCATGTCTAACTTTGTTGGTCTAAGTTCTTTACTATATAGTTCTTCTATAAACTCCTTCCATCTCTCTTGGATCTTTCCTGCGTCAACTATTTCCTTATTTGCCTTATCTCTAACTGTTATCATAAATCTCCCTTTCTTACTTCCCGATACAGATTTCATTTCCCATTTACATTTCACATTCTTTCTTGGTGTGTCCTGGCTTGCATGTTGTTGGATGGCTTTCGTGCTGCATCCTAGGGTGCAGTTTTTTGTTGGTTTGCGGAATTAGGTTTACATTAGTGTTGGATAAAGGGATTTTTGCATGAGGGTGTGCGCTGCTGTGGTTGTTATTGTCCATGTTTTTGTTTTGCATGCGGTATTTTTCCTTTTTACGGTTGGTGATCTAACAACCCCCACCACACGTCCTTGCGGCGGCTTACGGGGTATTATGTAGATGTAGAAGATTTAACTTTGCTATTCAGCGCACCAATTTCACCCTTCCTCTGCAGACTTTCCATAACCTCGCACTGCGTCTTCCACCGTGCTTCTTTTGCTTTAGATGCAGTTTACGCACTCTCCATTTATCGTTTGTCCTCTTCTGCAAATAATCTATCTAGAAAGGCGATTCCGCCTGCATCCCAAATGGCGATCACCTTTACAATTTTGTTTTTACTGTCTTAGCATTCTTTTTGCCTTTTAAAAAACCCACTTTCCCTTTGTCTCTAGAATGTATTGTAGTATTGTGTCCATTTTATATCCACGGTTATCTATCGCCGCAGAGATAGGACAGGATGGCGACGGAAAAGAAACCCAAGCAACCGCAGAACCTACCGTTCGGTTGCATTTGCGAGCAAACGTAGCACCCATCTATGCCGAGATTGTTTCGAAGTTTTATGCAACATTAAAAATACTGTACCTCATGATGTACCCGTACCATAAAATATTTTGGGAACTTTGATTAGTCCTACACCGAAAACCAATATCGTGGATTTTTTCAATCATTTTGAAGAAAGTCACTTCCACTGGACGTCCCGATCGTTAATAAACATTTGTGAAGGATTTACGGCCAGGTTTAAACTTATTCACCACATTGCAAACATTTGCAAACACACGAGCAGATTTTTTGCCATGAACCACATTCAACTCGGTTTTGATCTCTTTCGGTGTTTAGCACTTCATATAGTAGTGTTTTATCACCGCACGAACTTATTTTTTCATTTTTCTAAGTAAACAAAAGTTTTTCGTTTAAATCGACCATGAAAATGAAACCACGAGATGACGATACGAATATGACTAAATCTTTGAGAACAGTTTAGTGGGAGATGAGGAATACATACAGCAAACCTTTTCCAATTATCTGGGCGATTCTTAATTCATTGCAATTTTCAATGCTACTTCCCTCCATAATTGAGCTGCTATTTAATCAGACGTTGAGGATTTTTTGTTTAGACTTCATGTTTTTCCGCAAATATTCTATTTCATTGCATAAAATTTCAATACTGTATGCCGGTTACGAAATTGGTTTGGTAAGCTGTCCGAGAGTTTTGTGAAAACGGTTTGAAAGAAGGAATTTAATAAGTTGGCCTTTCCCAAACTGCTGGTTGCACTTTCCCTTGAATCGTTTTTGAGTGAATATCTAACTGTAATCTTAACTGGTGACTTTGACACCCCCCGCCGCACGCCCGGACGGTAACTTGCGGGGAATATGTATATATATTTCGGGACTACAGGTTTCTACGCATTGGTGACACCATCAGGCTCTCCCGATTCTTTACTGATTATGTCGCCTGTCTCGTATTCCTTCCTCCCGCTGATTATGTGGTCAATGCGCTGAAATCGGTAGAGCCCAAATAAACTTATTGTGAAGGTTTATTTGCTCAGGGGTCATGGATTTCCACCAAGCTAAGCCTAAGGTCAGTGCATCCACTAGGGCCTTGCAACTGTAATCCAGTGATGTATAATAGTGCGTCGGGTGACCTTTATTTGGGACAAACGGAGCGGAATGAGGTGTCGCCATCCCACGTTTACCCGTGGTTCTCACTCCTTAGGGCTTGGCATATCTGCCGACCCCCAGCTCGGCTGATCCGCTGGCCCCCTGAGGGGGGCAAGAGTTTGCGCTCCCCACTCCAGGCGGGCGAATGGGGCAGGGGCGAGTTTGGCGGTGACATCCGACCTCACCTATCGCTCCCACCCCCAACTTTCTCTCATCTTCTCGCCTTGAGCCCTTTCCCCCCACCCCCCGCCCCCCGCTTTGAGGGCTCTCTTGAAGCGACGAATCGCGATGCCCTCAATTGACGATGGGTGTCGCATGCGCGCCTCTCACCCCACCCCCTCTCTTCCGCGACCCCTCCATGCACCCCCGACCCCCGCCGCCTCCCCCTTCCACGTGTCTCACGCCCTCGCCCCAACCCCGCCCCTCCCGTCCACTCCTAACTTCCTCCGGAGTAGCAATTACACCGCCTCTGCGAAACTCGCCCCACGCAGCTTTCTACCCGCAGTGGCTGAGGAATAATGGCATGGCCTCGGGAGACAGGTGTTCGATAAATAATTGTCCCAAACAGGCGATTTTCATTAGCGATTCGCGGGATATTTTCAGCGGCCCGTGAAAATGAATACCCATCCGAATCTCAAAGTGGATTCATAAAGTATTTTCACAGCACATTGCATTGCATTTTCATGTATACCTGGCTTTAACACACAGTCATCAACCCGAAGGTCGGTTTAGTAGGTGATGGTAGAGATCACCCAGTACTAAGCCCTATACGGCGTGTGAAAATTCACACATCAGGGTAGGGGGGCCAGTTCCTTTCCCTCTGCCGGTTATGGTTTCCCAGGAAGATCTGGTACCCGAAAAATCACTTTAGCTTGGGTGGAGTTGCAGGTGCCCAGAGTGCCTTGCCCGGGAATCGAACCCGGGACCCTCTGGCCAGCAGTCCAACGCTCTACCCATTGGACTATCGCGACCCACATACCTGGCTTTAGATGCCCTGAATTCGGTTGAAAACTCTCGCCCTTCCCCGCAATCGCTCTCTGCTATCAATTGGGCGCAATGTTCGCTATGATCTCCGTATGCCCTTCCAATCACTCCTCCTTATCCCCTCCCCTAGGGGTATCCCGTCCCCTTCCCGCCCCTTTATTCCCTCTCATTTCCCCCCCCCATCCAACTCCCCGTTTTAGACCCAGTGCCAAGCCCTGAATCACAACCCTTTCAGGAGCACCTCCTCCACCGGACCATGAGACATCAAATATTTCTATTTTGTCATATTAATTGGTGATGGACGACTGAAATTCTATTTGCTAGTTAGTGACCTTAAGTCTTCAAGAATCGTCGTCATGCGTCACGGAAACAACAGCAAACATTAAAGGGATGATTGGACCTCTTTGCCAAAAATGTTATCATATAAAACTACCCTGCAAATTTCAGAATCGATTTTGCCACTAAATCATATTCAGTTAAATTTTAAGATTGCTGAATTTTAACTATTGATCTTTATTGCACTCACTGTATCAGATTTCTGTTTCAGTGACGTTTTCAGGAGACGGGTTTTGAAAACTTTCGTCTGACGTTACTTTCGAATATTTACTCAAAATGATCAAAAAGAGTAATGTGACTCCATTAACCCTTACAAATACATAATTATGCACTCAATTGCAAAGATTGTATTTCTAGAATTTTAATGCTAAATTACTGGGTCAATTAAATCTCGGAGTTTGTCAATAAATAAAATTTTACGCAGTTAAGGAATAAATAAAATTTGGGTTTACTGCTGAAATATGCACATTTTTTCTTCGCTGAATAACACTATCCATTGAGCAAAAATGTATCAAAGGAAAAGTAATGCCGCGTAAATGAGAAACAGCCGTCACGGTGCACAATAGTATACGGGCATGTACTGTCCTCAACAGGCCAGAAAGTTAAGCTCTTCATGGCCCTTAATTCCATCGAAATTACGATAATTTGAGGTAAATATGTAAAATGTAGGATAGAGCAGGAGGTCAGTTAGCGTAGTATCGGCGGTTTTTGAACTATGCTACAAGTAAAATAGATAAAATTACGAGGAAAACAAAATTTGCACTTTTCCGTAGATTTATTTGTAACGTACAACGCACTTCAGTTAATTTGATCCATCATCAGGTACAAGCGGAATCTGGTCTTGTACCTGAAGATGATTTGAGGAACTGGAACATGTTGTACGTTACAAAGAAATCTGCGGACAGGTACAAATTTTGTTTTTCTCATGGTGACGAACTTCCACTGTCTCGTATGATTCTGTTGAAGGAATAAAAAATATTTGTTTTTATGAGTAGCACAAGTTTTTATGTGTAGAAACAAAATAGTGATAGCAATATCAAAAATATATCTGAGCAATATCATTAACAAAAACACGTGCATATGATTTTTTTCGTAACTTTAGTTCAGAAAATTAGTCTTTTTGGGAAAGGAATGAGTGTAGTTTTCGGTCGTAACACGGAAATGGAACTGAAAGATAATCTCATGAGAGATAGATAGATAGATAGATAGATAGATAGTGGTCTTTATTTGGGCGAAATTTAGACCAAATGGCCCCTTCTTCCATTTAACCCAGCGTCATATACATATTATATTAGCCATCAAACTTATAGTTACATTAATATATACATATAAATACATATAGACAGACATCAATTCATTAACACAGATTTGCACATCGAAAAGAAAAAAGTATATACATACTATATATATAGACACACACATACACATACATACACATACACACACATACATACCTATATTCATGCACATACCTACACATATACATACATATCCACACACACATACATATCCACACCCACATACATATACACACATAAACATACATACATGCATTCATACACATTCATAAGTACATACATAAGTACGCACATATACACCCATACATACATACATATACATATATAGATTAAGAATACACCTACATATACTCAAATTAAATGACAGTGAAGATAGAGTACAATAAAATGAGGAAAGTCTAAGCAAAGAATGAGGTTTGTGGGAAAAGCTAGGGAGAGCGTGGCATTGCTCAACTAGTAAAAACCCACGCAGGAAAAACACCCTCGAAGAGAAGGGGGGTGGGAAAAACCTGCGAAAACCCTATTAATTAGAAGAAAGATACATGTACATTGTAACAATCATTTTTACAGAGTTTACATATTATTAAGTTACTGAAATTGAATTGGAGAAATTAAATACATTGACAACACATGCGGAGTAATGAGAAGCGTGATATTTCTAAATATAATTATTCAAGCTTCTACCGCTTGAGATGACAAAACAAAAAAGCAGGGTAAAAAAAAGTAGACACAGTGATCTGTATAACAGCTGAGTGGAATGACGGAGGGTATACTGGTTAAGTTAAGTACCTGAGGAAAATGAACTTGTGAAGTGCTCTTCTAAAAGTTGTTGTTGATGAAGAGTTTTTTATGTCATCTGGGAGAGAGTTCCACAGACGGCATGCTGTAACATGAAAAGTTTTGTGATAGATTTCCATACGATGGTGTGGGACAAGAAGTTTATTATTACCCCTAGTATTTTGGTTGTGGATTGAGCTGATGAAGATGAAATTTTTGTATAGATATTTAGGTGTGTGGTTTGAAAGTATTCCGTAGAGAAGTGAAAGAATATGTAAATGCCTGCGGCCTTCCAACTTTTACCAGGATATTCTATTAAATGAGTCGGAAATATGATCGTACTTCCTAAGATCACATATGAACCACACATAGGAATTATGGGTCTTCTGGAGTTTGGTTTTCAGTTCGCCTGAAGGGTCTTGGTATGCTACATCACAGTAATCAGCACAGTAATATTTTTAAAAGTGGTGAGAGGGAGGATCCCAGTAATTACAGACCTATATCTCTCACTTCTATCTGTTGCAAAATCATAGAGCACATAATTGTCAGTTCAATAATGAGACACCTTGACAATATTAACTTTTTAAGTGACAATCAACACGGATTAAGGAAAACCCGCTCCTGCGAAACCCAATTAGGATTATTTACACATGATTTACTTGTATCTGGTGAGAGAGGTAGGCAAGTGGATGCCATCTTCTTAGATTTTCAAAAGACATTTGATAAGGTCCCACATGGTAAACTCATTCATAAATTAAAGGTCGCGGGTATAAACAAGGGCGCCATAAGTTGGGTTAAAGATTTTATTTCAGAGAGGGAACAGAGGGTAGTCCTTGATGGCGCTAGTTCCGACAGCGTTCGAGTCACGTCGGAGGTACCTCAGGGAAGTGTGATCGGGCCGTTGCTTTTCTTGATTTTTGTTAACGATTTGAACCGCGAAGTGAAAAGTAAAATTAGGATGTTCGCGGATGACACGGTGATCTATCGGGAGATATCTGGGGATGAGGATCGTTTTATTCTAGCGCAGGATTTAGATTGCATTACTAAATGGTGTTCTAACTGGGGATTGACTCTAAATTATAATAAATGTTCAGTGGTAAATTTCTTTAAAAGATCAACGGGAATTGCTTACAAATTAGCTGGAGGTGACCTGGAAGTAGTTGATACGGTAAAATACCTAGGTGTCACATTCACAAAAGACTTAACTTGGGGGACTCACATACGTAAAGTCTGCGGTCTGCTGTCACCACTTTTAAAAATAGGCGTTATTTGCGCGGTTTTCCAAATCTTAGGTACTTTGCACTCTGTGAGGGATTTGTTAAATATAAATTCAAGGTACGGGGCAATGTTTGGAGCTAAATGTTTTATCACCCTAGCTCGTATATTTTCGGGACCCGGGGATTTGTTGGGTTTAATATCGTTCAGCAATTTTAGAATTCCTTGTTGGTCCACTGTTATTTTTTCCATGCGTTGAGTATGTATTGTTTCTTGGAGATATGCGGTGGCAACATCGTTCGTGAAAACGCTTTGGAAGAATGAATTTAAGATGTTAGCTTTACCCTCGCCGTCTGTATGAATTGTATTGCTACAATCCCTTAAGCAAGCCTCGGTTTGTTTACTCCCATTTACTTCCCTAACATATGACCAGAAAGCTTTGGGGTCAGTGTCCAAGTGCTCGCTAAGTACTTTGCGTTTAAAGTCCAGTAAAGCCCTACGTAATTGTGTTTTGCTTTCATATTTAGAGGATCTATATGTGTCCCATAATTGTTTATTCTCAGGGGATGATGTGTTCACGCCTGCCCTCTTTATCCTAGAGTGTAGCATTCTCTGCTTTCGAAGGGCTTTTCTAACGTCTTTATTGTACCACCTGGGGTCGCGATTTGCTTTAACGTATTTTATAGGTATGAAATCTACGATTCCTTTTTGCATGATATTGACAAATTCTGTCCAAGATTCTTCCACGTTAATATGAATTAAGCGGGTTTTGAACTTGGGTAGTGAACAGTTTAATTGATTGGCAAAAGATTCAAAGTCTGCTTTATGGTAATTATAAATTTTTCTTTTTGGTTTACAATCTTTTTTATTTCTATGTCCAAGTGGACATTAATTGCTTTATGGTCACTCAAGCCCTCATCAGTTGATACACTAATAATACGTTCAGGCGTGTTTGTAAGAAATATATCCAATATGTTCTTTCCACGGGTGGGCATGCGAACTGCTGGATGGAGGGAGTTTCTTTGAACCAATTTTATCATGGAATTGCAAGATTCGCGATCGCGGGTCCCAGATTTAACGATATTGATATCCCAATCTATACCAGGGAGGTTAAAGTCGCCACCAATTATGTTTATGCTGTTGTTATATTTACGTGTAAAACTGTAAATTTGATCGTTGAGGCTATGAAGTGTTTTCAAATCTCAGTCTGGAGGTCTGTAGAAAGAGCATAAATTTATGTTGGGTTGATTGGTCCGTATTAAGGTGCACCAAACACTTTCTATGTTATTATTTTCAAATGAAACTTGCCTGCTTTCAAAATGACTTTTAACTGCCACGAAAACCCCTCATCCGGGTCTTGTATCTCTATCGTGTCGGTAAACTTTGAAATCTATTGGGAAAATTTCTTGGTCGTTTATGTCATTGCACAGCCAACTCTCTGTGCCTAATACTATATCAGCGGAATGAGTTTGGATTATGTGTTCTAGAACCGCTGATTTGTTCTTGAGGCTTCTGCAATTTATAACAAGTAAAGTTAAAATACTTTGATGTTGAATAACGTCCTTTTTTGTTCCTGACTGTAATTTAGGACGCCTTTGTGGGGAAGTGCGTGTCACATGTCTTTCTAAATCAATGCCAGTGTTGTCGGTGACTTTTATATTTTTATTAATAATATTATACGCGCTGTCCCCAGATGTTACTGACCCGCTAAGTGACCTGCCCTCTATCCTAAAAAAGGCCTACAGTGGTCGAGTATCCTATCCGCTACCTTATTCGCCGCTTCCGCCGTGTAATGGACCCCAGATCCCTTAAGGGGAGTCCTGCAAGATCGTAGGGTTGGTCTCAGGTCGACGAAGGAGGCTCCTATGTCCGAGCAGAATCTCGATAGTCTCTGGTTTATGCCTTCCACTCGGCTCCAAACCAGAGACCCGCTATCCTCCCTCGGAACGATGCTCCAGACCGTTAGTCCCAGCCGAACCCCCTCGACGCCCTGGACGCGCTTCACCTCGGAGCTCAGTTCCCTAAGGGAACGGAGGACTTCCTCGGATCCACGGTCCGTGACGTCGTTGGTGCCCACATGGGCCACTACCTGCAGCCTAGAGCACTTCGTGCCTTTGACCGCCGCCTCGATTGCCTTCGTCAGCTGAGGGACTCCTCCGCCTGGTATACACCAGGCGGTCACCCGTTGATTGGCGCCTACGCGGCGCGCCCTTTCCCTCAATGGGACCATTACACGACGGACATTCGAGCTACCTATTACTACAATTCCCTCCCTTCCCGTTCCCTGACGTCTTAAAAACTGTTAAACTCGGGAAATCGGATTCGGAGACCATGTCCATGTTTAATGCTGCTTACGGAAATTGAAAAATTCTCAAGCGATGGTATTCCGCTGTCGCAAGATGTCCCGGGAAGGTAGAGAGGAGGTTAACGATGAGGAATACCCTGGACATCCAACAACAACACAGTGCAATGAAAACGTGCAAAAAGTGAAACACAAGCTTCATTCTTATTGACCCCCAAGTGCCAGGATGCTAGCTGAGGAGTGCCATATTCAGAGAACCACAGTGGATTGCATTCTTACAGAAGATTTAGCCATGAGAAAGGTGTGCCAAGTTGGTCCCCAAGGTGCTGTCGGAAGACCACCCGTGTGGCAATCTTGCCTTGGACCTCTTGGACCAATGGAGAAACTAAGCGGAATTCTTTTAGAATAGGTGTTTGTTTACTGGTGAAGAGACATGGGTCTTCGAGTACGACCCAAGTATATAACCCCTTTAAGTACCATTTTGGACCACTGGATTATGCCGAAGAGGCCGTGACGAGGTGCGTGGAAGAGGGTCCCGTCGACGTCTTCCAGGAAGCGTGCCAGATGAGTGGCAGAAGCGCTGACATCGGTGTGTTGATGCACAAGGGCGGTGCTGTTTTGAAGAGTTTTACTTCAACCTGCAATAGACTTTGCCCCAGATTCATTCTACTCATATGAGGGTTTCTCATATTTTCTTCAAGATATTTTCAATATTACCCCGTTCAATCTATAATTTTCTTCAGTGATCTTTTATTTAATGCTGGGATTTTCCCTCTGCTACTTTCTGGAAGCGATTTCATTTTCCTGCACTTCGCACTAGTTTTTTCCCTTCCTTTATAAATCCTATATATATCCTTGCACTCAATTCCATACAGGGTTCTTCCTTTGCTTTATCAGTTTCCCATATCATTTAAGCTTTCAGTTATTGGTCATTTCCTCTGCGGCACTCTGCAAAAATTTAAAATGTAATTTTTAATATGCGTTACCATTTTATTACTTTTCAACAAACCCGTACTGTTATTTCTATAACTATTCACCTCTTTTCGGTTGTTATCCAGGTTTTGTACTTATTTTTACTCCCAACGTTTTGTCTTTGCATTATATTTTTATTTCAAACATACCGCTTTCCCCTCCCCGGACTACAACCTTGACGTGGTGGAAGGGCTTGTCGTTCCGATGACCCCTAGATCTGAGCTAGCGGGAGTAATAATAATTGCTCCTGGTAGGGTCACCCATGCCAGATAGGTCGAAGGTTAGGAGCCAGACGAAAGGCAGTCCACGCAGCGTCTGTTCCTCAGTGAGGCGGCTGCAATGGCGTCTGACCCCAGTGGGGCGGCCAGTAGGTGATGGTGTCACGTTAAAAACACTATTGAGGAACGGGAAACCACCTCAATTATCATTCCCAAGAAAAATATGATGGACAATAGAGATATTTTGAGTCCTGGCAACCACGGGGCTCGGCCCAATCGGCCGTGTGTCGTGCCCGGCAGCGGGGGAGGCAAGGCTTCCGCGGTCGTCATCCCACGAAACCCTTGCAAGGGAAAACCAGCAGCAGCAGGGCAGAAGACGCAGGAGAAGAAGTCCAAATTAGTTAGAATAGGAACGTGGAATGTTAGGACAATGATGAGGACAGGGAAATTGGAGAATGTTAAGCGAGAGATGGAAAGGGGAAATATAGATATTTTAGTTCTATGCGAGGTGAGATGGAAAGATAGCGGGGATTACTGGAGTGATAAGTATAGAATAATATACAGCGGTGGGGACGAGAGCCAACGAGGGGTTGCCATAGTATTAAATGAAGAGTTAGGAAGAAGCGTAGTCAACATAGAACATTCAATACTACTAGAATACTACTAGTGGAGATAAAAGCAGAACCGACGAACTTAGTTATTATTCAGGTATACATGCCACCAAGCAACCATAAGGAAGAAGAGGTCAATATGATATACGATTAGTTAGAGGATATGATCGCGTGTGTTCCAGCAGGGAAGCATTTGATTGTGATGGGGGATTGAAATGTGACGGTAGGCGAAGGAAGAGATGGTTATGAGGTGGGGGACTACGGTTTAGGCACGAGGAATGACCGCGGGGAGAAAGCAGTTGAGTTCTGCAGGAGACTGGGGTTAGTCGTCACCAACACTTGGTTCAGACACCACAAAAGACGCAGGTATACATGGAAAATGCCAAGTGACTCAGGAAGATATCAGCTAGATTATATCCTGGTTAGACAATGGTTTAGGAACAGTGTGATAATTTAACACAGCTTCCCGGGAGCGGATGCGGACTCAGACCACAATTTAGTTGTTATGAAGTGTAGCGTACCTTTCAAAAAGATAAAGCAGGGGCGGCTAGTTAGAAAATGGAATGTAGAAGCATTAAATGGGTTGAAAAGGAAGGAATACAGACAGGCGGTAGAGAAAATAATGGAGGATGGTAAAAAGCTTAGTACTATCGAAGAAAAATGGGAGATGATCAAGAAAGGGTTGTCCAAAGCCGCAAAAGACAGTATTGGAACCGGTAACGCTAAAAGGACTAGGAAACCATGGATCACGGATGAGACGATTACAAAGATGGATAAGCGGCGAAAATGGAAGAATGTAAATACAGATTTAGGCAAAATGAAGTACAAAGAATTGAACAATAAATGAGGCGGGCAACAAATAAGGCAAAAGAAGCATGGTGGAAGACGCAGTGCGAGGATATGGAAAGTCTGCAGAGGAAAGGTGAAATCTGTGCGCTGTACAGCAAAGTTAAATCGTTATCGGGAAGTAAGAAAGGAAGAGCTATGCTAACAGTTAGAGATAAGGCGGGTAAGGTAATAGTTGACGCAGGAAAGATCCAACAGAGATGGAAGGAGTATATAGAGGAACTGTATAGTAAAGAACTCAGACCAACAAAGTTTGACATTGATAAAGAAAATGACGTAAAGGAAGATAGCTTAGGTCCAGGCATACTAGACAATGAGATAAAAAGGGCATTAAGGGAGATGAAACTAAATAAGGCCGTAGGGGTAGATAACATTGCCGCGGAACTACTGAAATGTTTAGCAAAATGTGGGAAGAAGGGGTTATATGGGCTGATCCGTAGAATTTATGAGGAGGGAATCTGGCCGGAAGACTTTGTGAGATCAGTTTTAGTTCCTATTCCGAAAAAGGTAAAGGCCACGTCATGTGAGGACTACAGGACGATATGTTTGATATCCTACGCAGCTAAAGTTGTTCTCAGGATCATAAACAAAAGGATAGAGAGTAGGGCAAATGATTACTTAGAGGATGATCAGTTTGAGTTTAGGAATGGGAGAGGTACGCGTGATGCCATTGCAGTAATGAGATTATTAATCGAGAGGAATATAGAACACAACCAGGAGGTATTTGCCTGTTTCGTAGATTTCGAAAAAGCGTTTGATATAGTGAATTGGGAAAAACTAATGAGTATATTGCAGAAAATAGGAAAAGATTGGAGGGAAAGGAGGCTAATCCGCAACCTGTACATGTCTCAGACTGCTTAGGTGCGGGTGGGAAACGGTGAGTCCGGATGGGCATTGTTAGGAAGGGGTGTAAGGCAGGGTTGCCCATTATCACCGTTGCTGTTCAACTTGTATGCAGAGGAAATGATCAAAGAGGCATGGGAAGAACTCGAGGTAGGAATGAAAGTGGGCGGGGAATTCGTAAAATCAGTTAGGTTTGCTGATGACCAAGCTTTAGTTTGTCAGTCAGCCAAGGGGCTGCAAGCATTGCTGAGTAAATTGGAAATTCAGTGCGACAGGTATGGGATGATATCAATATTAATAAAACAAAGGTTATGCGATTTTCTAGAAAGAAAAAGGCCAAGCTTAACATTAAAATAGGAGGGCAAAAACTAGAGCAGGTAGAACAGTTTACGTATCTCGGTAGTGTTTTGGACCAACACGGTCAAAGTAGTAGGGATGTAAGGAGAAGCATTGCGCTAGGCAAAGAGGCTTTCTCAAGGAGGAGGGAGTTGATGACGGGGACTTTGAGTAAGGAATTTAAGAAAAGACTCGTAAAAACTTTGATATGGAGCGTAGCTATGTACGGTGCGGAAACGTGGTAATTGAAACAGGAGGATAGACGTAGATTGGAGGCTTTTGAAATGTGGGTGTGGAGAAGAATGGAGAAGGTAAAATGGACAGAGAAGAAAACAAATGAGGAAGTACTTGGTATGGTGGGCGAAGAGAGGGGTTTGTTGGGAGCAATCTTATGGAGGCAGGAAAAGTGGATGAAGGGGGTGTTGACCGACAGTGGGATGTTGAAGACTGTGATAGAGGGTAGAATGTTGGGCAAAAGAGGAAAGGGAAGGAACAGGATAGGGATGTTGGACGGGATGAAGGGAGGAAGAAAGTACTCAGAGATGAAGAGGGACCTGATATAGAGTAGGATGATGGATTTTTATGTTTTGTTAGGAGTAATAAAATATTTGTTTGGTAGTTGTGTCCATCCAAAAACCTACCTTAACCGGTAGATTACCTCAAAAAAAAATACCGCTTAATCTTATGCTGGTGTAGAATTTCGTGTAGCGTTGGAGGTTCATCGTCCCGTCAAAAACGAAAATGCAATTAAAATGCTAAAACGCGAGTATAATACGAAAGCAATATTTTTTGGCTAGTTTTTAATAAGTGAGAATAACCAATGTCCAGTGAACACTGGGCATTGATTATTCCCACTTACCGCACGGCAAATGTTTGTTGCTTGGTTTCTTCAATTAATTCCATCTAATCGCAACTTTCCTCTCAAAATTAACAGATTTCGTTTACCTCTAATACGTGAGGATCTCGCCAGCCAATCAATCCCTTTAGCGCACTTTCTTTCCTCTTGCTAGTAAGGCACGTTTTCTAAATTTCCCAACTTCTCATAGCTATTATTCTCTTTCCTCTTCCTAGTCAGTTTTATCTTAACTCTTTACGCTACACATTCGTGGCTTAGAAATTTTCATCACGTAATCATGCAAGTTATCATCAAGTAATCAGCTTCCCATAATTTGGGAACCGGTACCAAGAGAATGGGTAACAGAGAGATATGAAAAAAATTAGTTATTTTCCCTTTCTCTTTACATTTCCTGACCCAATATTGGTAAACTTAACAAATGAACACGTCTCATCTCTTAGCCAAGGTTCTGCATCTGTATTCCTTTATTCCCTCCTGACTTTGAGTTTTAAGTCTTGCAGTCCCCAATTTTTGAAGCTTCTTTGTATTTCCTCATCTCCAAAGTTTCCCCATCTTCAATGCGCCTTTGAATATTAATATCCTCTATCCTTTCTTCACGCTCTCTCGTTTAATTTTCTATTCACTTCCTAATGGTGTATTTCTGCAATCCACTTGTGATCATTGACTTAAGACATTAATCGTAGTGCATATTAGGGCCAATAAAGAAAAACCGACTCTAAATTCCTTATATTATTGTCATTAAAATGTTTTCATCTGGCTGTTCCTGACACAAGTTTGAAGTTGCCTATTTTAAGTTTCACTAACGCCAGTTTATCACAAACGGCCATTTTCCACCATTCTCAAGTTAGTAACCCAGTGGGCGGCATAATACAGCGATCATACTTTGGGCCCAAATGAATGCTGGTACTTACCCGTAGAGAGAGAGAGAGAGAGAGAGAGAGAGAGAAGTGCTCGATTAATACGAATAAGTATCACTTCATTGAAAAATACGAAAATGTATTAAAATATCAGTGCCCGGAATAGAAGGTCACGATAATGGCGCCATTAAAAAGGATTTTTGAAATCCGTTATTTTCTCATTTGCCGCCAAACGATAACAGGAAATGTTATAAACCGCTTAACGAATATAATTGTACCCGAGCATAATGGAGCTGTTTTGTCATTCCAAAACACCCGACGCGTCTTCATCTTGTGTGCTACGACATCAAGAGAAATAATGCATTCGAATGTTTTATTGCTTTAATTGTAGTTATAGAATTCAAACAATTTAAACTCACATTTCACAATATATTTGATTAAAACATGATTATTGCGTGCCATTTTTATGCCATAAACATATTTCACGCAAGTAGGTATTACGGAATTTTAAGACGAACTGGTTGATGAATGGTAGTGTACCCTTCCAGACAGGACTGTGAAGGGCACGCAAACACAACCGATAAAATTTTAAAGCCTCGCCTAATGCGAAGCAGCACTACAACCCTGCACTACAACCCAGCATTGCAACCAAGCACTAAAACCCAAAACTACACTTTTCAATACGGCATTCTTTCTGCCTTCCTTCATTCCCTCCAATGCCCTCATACATCGCTTTTCCTCCGCTCCACTCCTTTTACCTCCGTTAATCTGCATATTTTGTGGACTTCCAGTCTTGCCTCATCTTCCAAGTTCCCCACCGTACAAAACTCCGCTCCACACAAAGTTACAGTAACCTTTTATTGACATCCGTACTCACTTATTCCGTAACATTAAGTCTTTCCATCCTGCGAAAGCATTGTCGTGTAGGTTATGTAAAAATGTACCCGAATGGATATTTAACTTTAAATGGAAAATACATTTTCAGGGAGAAATGCGAAAAATCCGCTTCAAGTTGTCAATATCGACATTGAAAAATAAAGCATTTTACGATCTCAAGTCACAGAAATTGAATATTCATACCGACGGGAAGAGATTAGGAAGAAATAAAACACAACGAATCCACGTAGAATTTTAATTTAACCATAGGCATGTGAACAGTATGTGCATGACCAAATAATAACTTCTGGCCTTATCTTTTAGATAAAATAATTCAAGCGCTCGCTATCAAATTTCAAGCAAATAGTTTACGAAGGTAAATACTGACATGCTTTGTATAAAGACTATCGGTAAAAGTTTCGTAAAAAAGTCCTCGTAAACTCCTTATTATCCTCTCATTTCACAAGAATCAAAGTCACAATGTTCAATTGTTGACACCCTAATTCCATGTTAAACGTTTCATTCCTACCTCTTGAGAATCTTATACATTTCATTTTAATGTGAGAACAAGGTTTGCATAAAAAGTATCGGTAACAATGTCTTCCTGACGTGTGCGTGGAGTGCTGAATTCAGACCGTCAGTTGAGTGTACGCATGATCGCAGATCGTATATTAGCATTGACAAGGCAGTGACAGTGCACTCACCATTTTATCGCTGAAATTTTGGCCATTCATAGAGATCTGCGCTAAACTCGTCCCGCACTGCACTTCACGCACACGTCCGGGAAAAATTGTTAGCGATACTTTTTATACGAACCTTGCAAGAGAGCCCAGGCATCCATTTTCCGTTCAACGATCTGCTGATCATATGTTTGCCATTTTGGCGTCTTCCGATTCGGAGCGAGGCCGGTCGGTGCTCCCTCGATGTGTGAAAGAGCGGTGTCTCGGCCCGCCCCCACCCCGCACTCCACTCTCCCGCCCCCGGTGTCGCCCACCCCGCACTCCACTCCCCCGCCCCCGGACCACATCCACCGCCCGCAATCGCACCTCAAAGGTACATTTACCTGCTCTCCTGTAATGCCTCTTTTGCAACTTTCGATCCGTCAGAGCGACTTCTCAGCCCCGCAAGAGCAATTGAGATTTTCCATATCAAAAGTGTTCCGCGGGACTGAGATAGCTCTAGATAGTTCCGTTCATCTGTTTTTAAGTTTCCCTTTCAATCCCTCGTCCCTCTCCGCGGGGGCAAATTCCTGCTACCTGCAACGTTGGGTCGCATTCCCTGCCAATTAGAGACTCTTTGGGGGTAGAGTGTTTCGTGGTGCATTTTCATGTGGTAGTGATGTTTCAATTTCTTGCTTGTTGTGTCCTGGCTTCCGTGTTGTAGAATGTCTTTCGTGCTGCATCATGGGGTGCAGTTTTTTAGTTGTTTTGCGGTATATGTGTTTGCATGAGTATTGGATGAAGGGATTTTTGCATGAGTGTGTGCGCTGCTGTGGGTGTAATTTTCCGTGTTGTTTTTTTGCATGTGGTATTTTTCTTTTTTACGGTTGGTGACCTAACACCCCCCGCCACACGCCCTTGCGGCGGCTTGCGGGGTATTATGTAGATGTAGATGTAGATGCGTGCCCAGAGCACGATTTCAACTCACCGGGATCTTCCGAGGGGCGTGGCACTTCTTGGCAAAAGGAAGCCACGAGGATTACCCCGCAAGAATCTTCAGGGAAGCATCACTTCTTCCGCACTTTCAGGCCGTGCAACATGCATCCTTTCTCCTCGCTTGCTCAACTATCCCGCCCCTCCACCTCCACATCCCTTCGACCGTCTTAAGACTTCCTTCCGTTCCCTTGCCATGAGTTTCTCTCCTCCGCGTTCCTCCAAATGACTGGCGCCGTGCAATACTTTCGGAATATCTTCCTCACAATTATCAAAGACTCCCTCCAGAATAATGAAACGCGAAAAGTTTCCCACGCCACTAGTGGGTGAACGGCCCCGTATCCGTGTGTCAAATATCTTCAAATCTTTCACTAAGGACTCCCACTCATACGAATCAGTAAATCCAACTTAGATAAAGTTTAATTCGTTCAGAGAGGTGTGGGAAATATCCATCGGATTGAAAGAGTGAGAGAGGTCTTTTTGCATTAGTTAATTAAAATTAGGACCCTTCGAAGCATTCTCTGAACATATTAGACGTTGTCAGGGTGGCAATTCTAGAGATACGCTACATCCTCGAAAAATAATCACTGGTGGGATGGAAGGAATATACAGGCCTGTATTTATGGAAGAACTGTATAGTAAAGGATAGGCCAATAAGGTTAGACATAGAAAAGGAACATGACGTAGAGGAAGATAGCTTAGGTCCAGGCATACTCGACGATGAGATAGAAGGGGCATGATGGGGGATGAAATAAAATAAGGCCGTGGGGGTGGATAGCATTTCTGCGGAACTACTAAAATGTTTAGGAAAATGTGGGAGGAAGAGGCTATATGGGCTGATGCGCAGTATCTATGAGGAAGGTATCTGGCCGGAAGACTTTGTGAGATCAGTTATAGTTCCTATTCCGAAAAAGATAAAGGCTACATCATGTGAGGACTACAGGACAATAAGTTTGATATCCCACGCAGCTGAAGTTTTTCTCAGGATCATAAACAAAAGGATAGGGAGTAGGGCAAATGATTACTTAGGGGATGATCAGTTTGGGTTTAGGAAGGGGAGAGGCACGTGTGATGAAATTGTGGAAATGAGATCACTAAAAAGAGGAAGATGGATAACCATCAAGAAATACAGACCTTTGTTTGTCTGTTTCGTAGATTTCAAAGAGACAACAGTAAATTATGTTGGTCAGTTTTTTTATAGTTTTACTGAGTAAATTGTGTGTATTTCAGAAAAGAGATTAGAGGGATAGGAGACTTAACCGCAACGTATGCATGCTACATGTCTCAAGTAGCTCATTTGCGAGTGGGGGATGAAGAGTCCGGATTGACAGGGTCAGGAAGTGGGGCAAGAAATGTGGACTTATTGATAATCTCTGACTTTCAAGGTATATTTGGACGATATGTTGAAGGGAAGGATATGATCCTGAAGATGTCGAAGTAACGTCGAAACCTAAGTCGAAATATTTTATTCACAGTGGAATAGTGCCTTATTATTTGCTACGAATCGTTGAAGGATTGTAGAGCCGTTTTAAAGAACGTACTCGTATAAAATCAAATCTGGTAAAATGATGATGGTAATAAATACTATTTGAGGACTTCTGGTATCTTGAATAACCTTCAAAAACTCCCCCGCCGGAAGATGATACTCCAGTGCGATGCTGGCTCCCACTTAGGCGAGTGTGATGCCTACCGAAGAAGGAGTCCACTATTTTATTTCACAATGACCGAAAATCATTGGAGAGAAATATAAATCATTTTCTAGAGATTGTGGCAGGATGTAAGAAAAAGAGTTCCCATTGTTACGCCGCATTCGCCCACCCGTGCTGTGATTAACCTTCTCGCTTCGGTTTCACAAACTTCAAGATAAATTGCATATCTACGAGGACTTGCGGGGCTGTCTGGTGGAAGTAAATGTTTTTCGATACTTGGGATGTCTACCGCTCATGAATATCGTGGTTTGAATGCCTCATCTACATCTACATGATATGCCACAATTCGTCGCGAGGGCGTGTGGCGAGTGATGTAAGGTCGATATTCATGCATGTACAAGTCATAGATGTATGCTTGTACCATCAGTATCAAAGCACATTTCCCCAAATATAAGTTCACATATGCAGTCGAGCATACTTATTTATGAGGAAGACACTTATTACACGGAAGAAAATTCAATTATAAATTGTATTCAAATCATACAAGGATAATATTATAATAAAGATGGAGCACGTATAAAGTCGCATCTATTTATTGCATGCGGAACATCCGAAAAATATATAACCGAACCCTTCTCCGGACTAGCGCCTTGACGTAGTGGAAGGGCTTGTGCGTTCCGATGACCCCTAGAGCTGTGCTGGCGGGAGTAATAATAATTGCTCCTGGAAGGGTCACCCAAACGAGATAGGTCGAAGGTTAGGAGACAGACGAAAGGCAGTCCACGCAGAGTCTGTTCCTCAGTGAGGCGGCTGAAATGTCGTCTGACCCCAGTGGGGCGGCTAGTAAGGGATGGTGTCACGTTAAAAACACTATTCAGGAAGGCAACGGGAAACCACCTCAATTATCATTCCCAAGATTTACATGATGGACAAAACAGAGATTTTAAGTCCTGGCAACTACGCGGCTCGACCCAATCGGCCGTGTGTCGTGCCCGGCAGCGGGGGAGGCAAGGCTTCCGCGGTCGTCATACCACAACACAATTGCAGGAAAAAACTGGCAGAAGCAGGACCGAAAAAGAAGACCACATTAGTTAGAATAGGAACGTGCAATGTTCGGACAATGATTAGGACAGGGCAATTGGAGAGTGTTAAGCGAGAAATGGAAAGGAGAAAAATAGATATTTTAGATCTATGCGAGGTGAGATGGGAGGATAGCGGGGATTACTGGAGTGATCAGTGTAGAATAATATACAGCGGCGGGGACGAGAGCCAACGAGGGGTTGCCATAGTATCAAATGAAGAGGTAGGAAGAAGCGTGGTCAACATAGAGCAGGTAACGGATAGAATACTACTAGTGGAGATAAAAGCAGAACCGACGAACTTAGTTATTATTCAGGTATACATGCCACCGAGCAACTAAACGGAGGAAAAGGTCGATAGGAAATACGATCAGTTAGAGGGTATAATCTCGTGTGTTCCTGCAGGGAAACATTTGATAGTGATGAGGGATTGGAATGCGGCGGTGGGCAAAGGAAGAGATGGTGATGAGGTCAGGGACTCAGGTCAGGCGAGATGAATGACCGTTGAGCAGTTGAGTTCTGCAGGACACGGGTTAGTCATCACCAACACCTGGTTTAAACACCACAAAAGAAGTAGGTATACATGAAAAATACCAGGAGACTCAGAAATCAGTATCGGCTGGATTATATTCTAGTTAGACACAGGTTTAGGAACAGTGATTAATTCGCACAGCTTCCCGGGAGCGGATGCGGACTCAGACCACAATTTAGTTGTTACGAAATGTAGATCTGTTTAAAAAAGATAAGGCAGGTGCGGCGGGTTAGAAAATAGAATATAGAAGCATTAAATGGATTCAAAAGGAAGGAGTACCAACAGGCTGTAGAGGAAATCATGTAGGATGGTAACGAGCTAAGTACTATCGAAGAAAAATGGGAAAGTATCAAGGAAGGATTGTCTAAACCCGCCAAAGGCACTATTGGAACCGTTAACGCGAAAAGGACTTGGAAACCATTGGCCATGGATGAGATGCTTACAAAGATGAATGAAAGGAGAAAATGGAAGAATGTAAATACAGAGTTAGGCGAAATGAAGTTCTAAGAATTAAAAATAAATTGAGACGGGCAACAAATAAAGCCAAAGAAGCATGGTGGAAGTCGCATAGTGAGCATAGAGAAAGTTTGGAGAGGAATGGTGAAATTGATGCGCCGTACACCAAAGTTAAATCTTTATCGGGAAGTAAGAAAAGAATATATAAGCTCACAGTTAGAAATGAGGCGGGTAAAATAATGGTGGACACAGAAAAGATCCAAGAAAAATGGAAGGAATATATAGAAGAACTGTATAGTAAACAACTTCGACCAACATAGTTAGACGGTGAAAAAGAATATCACGCCGAGGAAGATAGCTTAGGTCCATACAGGGTTCGTCCGGAAAATAAGTGTACTGAGCTCAGGAAAAAAAATGTATTACACTTTTACATATCTTAAGCTAATATTCCTCAAAATAGGACCCTTGTGAGTCGATACACTTGTTCCAGCGGCGTTCCCATTCCTGGAACCCTCCCGCGAAGGCATCATCGGGAACCTCTCGAAGACACGTCGTCACGGCCTCTTTGACGGCGTCCCAAGTCCCGTATCGCGTTCCTTTCAAACTCCTCTTTATTTTCGGGAACAGAAAGAAGTCCGGTGGTGCCAAGTCCGGGCTGTAGGGCGGGTGCGGCAGCGTTGCCACGCCGTGCTTGGCCAAGAAGTCCGACACGACAAGCGCGGAGTGAGACGGCGCATTGTCGTGATGCAGCCGCCAGATGTCTTTGATCGCTGGCCGGACGCGGGCGACTCGTTTTCGAAGCCTGTCGAGCACTTGGACGTAAAATGCAGCATTTACAGTTTGTCGTTCAGGTACAAATTCGTAGTGGACGACTCCCCTTTTGTCAAAAAAGACAATGAGCATCGCCTTGATCCGAGATTTGCTCATGCGAGCTTTCTTTTGACGGGGTGATGATGGGGTGTGCCACTCCGCACTTTGTCTCTTCGACTGCGGGTCGTACTCAAAGATCCACGTCTCGTCACCCGAGACAAAGTTTTCTAAAAAATGTGGATCATTTTTGCAGTGATCCGCAAGTTGTGTCGCGATTTCCAAACAATTGAGTCTTTGATCATCACTGAGCACTTTCGGCACCAACTTTGCACAAATTTTTCGCATTTGTAATTGCTCCCTAATAATCTCGTGCACCATTGTTTTTGGCACATTACACTGCTCTGCTATCATCCGAACACTAAGACGACGATCAGAGTTCAGTGCATCGCGAACTTTTCGCACATTTTCGTCGGTGAGTGTCGTTGATGGGCGTCCAGGCCGTGGTTCATCGTCGACCTCTTCTCTGCCCTCCACGAACATCTTGTGCCACCGAAAGATCATGTTTCTGGGCATGGCTGACTCCCCGGAAGCCTGGTTAATCATACCGACAGTTTCGATAGACGATTTCCCAAGCTTTACCGCAAATTTGATGGAATAACGCTGCTTCGGCATCGCGTTCCGTGACGTGGGTCGAGCGTGGAGGTTCGCGTTAACAGAGCTCCTCACTACACCACAGCTCAGAGCCGACTGCCTTTTTCAGCGTCGCTTGCCAACATCCCCCCTCCAATCGCAGCCCGTCAGAGCGGTGCTGGGCGCGCCTGGAGCGGCGGGAAAAAATCAGTACACTTATTTTCCAGAAGAACCCTGTACATACTAGACAATGAGATAGAAAGGGGATTAAGGGAGATGAAACTAAATAAGGCCGTGGGGGTGGATAACATAGCCGCGGAACTATTGAAATATTTGGGAAAGTTTGGGAACAAGAGTCTATATGGGCTGATTCGTTGTATTTATAAGGAATTAATCTGGCCGGAAGACCTTGTCAGATCAGTTTTAGTTCCTATTCCGAAAAAAGTAAAGGCTACATCATGTGAGGACCACAGGACAATAACTTTGATATCCCACGCAGCCAAAGTTGTTCTCAGGATCATAAAAAAAACGATAGAGTAGGGCAAATGATTACTTAGGGGATGATCAGTTTGGGTGTAGGAAAGGGAGAGGTACGCGTGATGCCATTTCAGTGATGAGATTACTAATCGAGAGGAATATAGAACACAGCTAGGATGTATTTGCCTGTTTCGTAGATTTCGAAAAAGCTTTTGATAGAGTGAATTCAAAAAAACTAATGAGAATATTGCAGGAAAAAGGAATAGATTGGAGGGAAAGGAGGCTAATCCGCAACCTGTATATGTCTCAGACTGCTCAGGTGCGAGTAGAGAACGGGGCGTCCGGATGGGCGGTGTAAGGAAGAGGTGTAAGGCAGGGTTGCCCATTATCACCATTGCTGTTCAACCTGAGTGCAGAGGAAATGATTAAAGAGGCATGGGAAGAACTGGAGATAGGAATGCAAGTGGGCGGGGATTTCGTAAAACAGTAAGGTTTTCTAATGACTTATCTTTAGTCTGTCAGTCAGCCAAGGGGCTTCAAGAATTGCTGAGTGAATTGGGAATTCAGTGCGACAGGTATGGGATGAGAATCAATATTATTAAAACAAAGGTTATGCGATTTTCTAGAGTGAAAAAGGCTGAACCAAACATTAAAATAGGAGGGCAAAAACTAGAGCAGATAGAACAGTTTACGTATCTCTGTAGTGTTTTGGGCCAACACGGTCAAAGTTCTGGGACGTAAGGAGAAGAATTACGCTAGGCAAAAAGGCTTTCACAAGGAGGAGGGAGTTGATGACGGGGACGTTGAGTAAGAATGTTAAGAAAAGACTCGTAAAAACTTTGTTATGGAGCGTAGCTACAGGCTGTAATTACGGCTCCTAAACGTGGTCATTGAAGCAGGAGGATAGACGTAGACTGGAAGCTCTTGAAATGTGGGTGTGGAGAAGGTGAAATGGACAGAGAAGAAAACAAACGAGGAAGTTCTTGGCATGGTGGACGAAGAGAGGGGGTTGTTGGGAGCAATCCTATGGTGGCAGTAAAAGTGGATGAAGGGGGTATTGTCTGGCAGTGGGATGTTGAAGACTCTAATTAAGGTGAGAATGTTAGGCAAACGAGGAAAGGGAAGGAATAGGATAGGGATGTTGGACGGGATGAAGGGAGGAAAGAAGTACACAGAGATGAAGAGGGACATAATGTAGACTAGGTTGATGGATTTTTTTTGTTAGGAGTCACAAATATTTATTACCCAATACCCAGATTTGAAGAGGGACCTGATGTAGTGTACCATGTTCTGTTTTGCTAGGGGTCACGAATTATTTATTTTGGAGCTGTGTCCATCAAAAACCCTACCTTAACCGGTAGATTACCTAATAATGACATATAAATTACCAATACTAGTTACCCTTTTTGCTCCCATGATCAAACATCTATTGTGGATTCTTTTGGTACAAGGAAAAAATGATATTTTAAATCCATCCATTCAACAATCTCTTTTACTATTCGTACGTGATGTGATCAACTATTGCACTTCGGATTCTGCAATGTATTCTATTTAGCATGCAATAGTTGTTAGATGACTTAATGCCTTAGGAAACAGGGCCTTGACGCTCTTAATGTTTATAATTTTCTCCACATATTCGTACACTGTTTTCTGGGACCCACCGCTGAACTACGAATAAAGTCAACGTCCTGATATTTTTCATTGACTTGATAGCTAGAAATTGAAATTTTCAGCATTATTCGCGTTTAACTCTTGGTCATATTTCATTAGTTTTACGACGCCATTCCTATGAAGAGGTGGGAAAATCTTTGTCAAGAAAAATTGTTAGCACATGTATTTTACTGATAGCGTCTCTGTTTTCCTGATTCCGTAAGCTCTTCCTAGCTTTTTCCACAAACCTCTTTCTTTACTGAGGCGTTCCCTATTCTGTTGGTTTCTATTTTAACTGTAATTTACTTTTTGTTTTTGGGTATTTTAAGGTGTATATTAATTTATATATCCATTCATTTATATATATATAACGATGGTACGGAAAAACTCAACACGAGCGGCAAAATAATGGGCCGACACAATATGACACAAATATAATAGAATAGCAATATTTAAAAGGACACTCACACGGTAAATTGTTCGAGCTTTCGGTACTCTCAAAGGCCTTCTTCAAGTAAGACACCATATATATATATATATATATATATATATATATATATATATATATATATATATATATATATAAATACAAAGAGAGGGTGTTTTTAGGAGAAATCCAATTGAGGCAGGATAAATGGATGAGGGGCGTAATGACTGGCAGTGGGGTGTTGAAGATTGTAATTAAGAGGAGAATGTTGGGCAAACGAGGAAAGGAAAGGAACAAGATAGGGATGTTGGACGGGATGAAGGGAGGAAGAAAGTACTCAGAGATGAAGAGAGACCTGATACAGAGTGGGATACTTGATTTTGTGATTTGTTAGCAGTCACAAAATATTTATTTAGTTGCTGTGTCCATCCAAAAACCTACCTTAAACGGTAGATTACCTAATAATAATACTATTTTAATTACGATGGGTCGAATGGAAGAACGTTCCATTCGGTTTCAATTTCGCCGAAATAAAAACCTCTATCTATCTACATGTAACAGGAATGGAGTTAAAACTATAATGCTTTATAATATCGTAGAATATAATATTTTTCACGTTAAAAGGGACTCTATGTCATTCGCTGGGTGCGTAATGGTATGACACACATTAGATATTTATATGTTAATGATATGTGCGCCTCTTTCCTGAATTCTTGGATGTTTCGAATGGGGTGACATTATTATGCATCCTCGCCTTTCACCCCCCCCCCCACCTTTCATAAACTTGTTCAGTTTTATGTCGCTGGTGGACTAGAGGGCAACAGAGACAGGGCAACAGAGTGTACCCCCCACTTGATTGCCCTCCGTCCTCTTCCCACTAGAAACTGAAACTGAAAACATTAGAGCAATATTTCATCTGGCTCTTGGAGTCCTGGAATTGGCCAGGAATTAATATTAGGCATTATTACCCTGCTCCAATTATATTTTCATCCCCCTTCCACCCCATCACCTTCTATATTTTCCCCACCCTTCTAACGCTGCCCCTCCAAACCCGTCCCTTCGGAATTCTCTCCCCCGCCTTCCCCTTCCATCCATCGCTCCAGCCCTCATATTCCCTTCAATTCTGTCCCTCTCTTCCTTGATAAAGGTGGTCACGACCACCGAAAATTCGAAAAATAGTGAGTCTCTTTTTTGTGTGTTTCTGTATGTTTTTGTCTGTGTCCACTAGTGCTAAGTGTTATTCATTATATATATATATATATATATATATATATATATATATATATATATATATATATATATATATATAATGGGCTGACACAATATAACACAAATAGAAAAGAATAGACACATTTAAAAGAACATTAACACGGTAAATTGTTCGAGCTTTCGGCCTTCTCAGAGGCCTTCTTCAAGAGAGACTGAAAATATGCTATTGCTGGAGAGAGGGGAAAGAGCTATGGGCGTGGAGGGGAGGTGGGGAGGGAATGCTGGGAGGGAAATTAAATATGGTGGTTAAGGGTAGGAATTTTAAAGGAACGGAAGGATAGTATGTAGGCGGATTGACGAGTTCTCACCTCTATGTTGGTAGCTGATTCAGGTAGGGATTCTATATATATATATATATATATTATTAGGTATTCTACCGATTAAGGTAGGTTTTCGGATGGACACATCTACTAAATAAATATTTTGTAACGCCTAGAAAAATACAATATTCAGTATCCTACTCTACATCACACCCGTCTTCATCTCTGAGTACTTTCTTCCTCCCTTCATCCCTTCCAATATCCCTATCCTGTTGCTTCCCTTTCCTCGTTTGCCTAACTCTCTCCCCTCAATTACAGTTTTCAACATCCCACTGCCGCTCAATACGCCCCTCATCCTCATTCTTCTCCAAACCCACATTTCAAAAGCCTCCAGTCTACGTCTATCCTCCTGCTTCAATGAACACATTTCCGCGCCGTAGAAAGATCCCTATACACACTCGACATCAATATTTTTACCTAAAAGTCTTTCCTAAATATCCTTACTCAGAGTCCCTGTCATCAACTCCCTCCTCCTTGTGAAAGCCTCTTTGCCTAGCGCAATTCTTCTCCTTACGTCCCTACTACTTTGGCCCTATTGGTCCAAAACACTTCCGAGATACTGTTCTACCTGCTCCAGTTTTTGCCCTTCTATTTTAATGTTTAGTTTAGCATTTTTCTTTCTAGAAAATCGCATAACCTTTGTTTTATTAATATTTATTCTCATTCCATACCTGTCGCACTGAATTTCAAATTCACTAAGCAATGCTTGTAGCCCCTTGGCTGACTGACAAACTAAAGCTTGGTCATCAGCAAACTTAACTGATTTTACTAATTCCCCGCCCACTTTCATTCCTACCTCCAGTTCTTCCCATGCCTCTTTAATCATTTCCTCTGCATACAGGTTGAAAAGCAACGGTGATAATGAAACCCTTCCTTACACCTCTTTCGAACACTGCCCAACCGGACTCCCTGTTCCCCACCTGCACCTGAGCAGTCTGAGACATGTATAGGTTGCGGATTAGCCTTCTTTCCATCCAATCTATTCCTAACTGCAATGGCATCACGCGTACCTCTCCCCTTCCTAAACCCAAACCTATCATCCCCTAAGTAATCATTTGCCCTACTCTCCATCCTTTTGTTTATGATCCGGAGAACAACTTTAGCTGCGTTGGATATCACACTTATTGTCCCGTAGTACTCACATTACGTAGCCTTTACCTTTTTCGCAAAAGCAACTTACGGTGATTTCACAAAGTCTTCCGGCCATATTCCTTCCTCATAAATACTACGAATCAGCCTATGTAGCCTCTTCCTCCCACATTTTCCTTAACATTTCAATAGTTCCGCGGGAATGTTATCCACCCCCACGGCCTTATATAGTTTCATCTCCCTTAATGTCCTTTCTATCTTATAGTCAAGTGTGCCTGGACCTAAGCTATCTTCCTCTACGTTATGTTTCTTTTCTATGTCTAACTTTGTTGGTCTAAGTTCTTTTCTCTACAGTTCTTCTATATATTCCTTCCATTTTTCTTGGATCTTTTCTGTGTCCACCATTATTTTACCCGCCTCATTTCTAACTGTGAGCTTATATATTCTTTTCTTACTTCCCGATAAAGATTTAACTTTGGTGTACGGCGCATCAATTTCACCATTCCTCTCCAAACTTTCTCTATGCTCACTATGCGACTTCCACCATGCTTCTTTGGCTTTATTTGTTGCCCGTCTCAATTTATTTTTAATTCTTAGAACTTCATTTCGCCTAACTCTGTATTTACATTCTTCCATTTTCTCCTTTCATTCATCTTTGTAAGCATCTCATCCATGGCCAATGGTTTCCAAGTCCTTTTCGCGTTAACGGTTCCAATAGTTCCTTTGGCGGGTTTAGACAATCCTTCCTTGATACTTTCCCATTTTTCTTCGATAGTACTTAGCTCGTTACCATCCTACATGATTTCCTCTACAGCCTGTTGGTACTCCTTCCTTTTGAATCCATTTAATGCTTCTATATTCTATTTTCTAACCCGCCGCACCTGCCTTATCTTTTTTAAACAGATCTACATTTCGTAACAACTAAATTGTGGTCTGAGTCCGCATCCGCTCCCGGGAAGCTGTGCGAATTAATCACTGTTCCTAAACCTGTGTCTAACTAGAATATAATCCAGCCGATACTGATTTCTGAGTCTCCTGGTATTTTTCATGTATACCTACTTCTTTTGTGGTGTTTAAACCAGGTGTTGGTGATGACTAACCCGTGTCCTGCAGAACTCAACTGCTCAACGGTCATTCATCTCGCCTGACCTGAGTCCCTGACCTCATCACCATCTCTTCCTTTGCCCACCGCCGCATTCCAATCCCTCATCACTATCAAATGTTTCCCTGCAGGAACACACGAGATTATACCCTCTAACTGATCGTATTTCCTATCGACCTTTTCCTCCGTTTAGTTGCTCGGTGGCATGTATACCTGAATAATAACTAAGTTCGTCGGTTCTGCTTTTATCTCCACTAGTAGTATTCTATCCGTTACCTGCTCTATGTTGACCACGCTTCTTCCTACCTCTTCATTTGATACTATGGCAACCCCTCGTTGGCTCTCGTCCCCGCCGCTGTATATTATTCTACACTGATCACTCCAGTAATCCCCGCTATCCTCCCATCTCACCTCGCATAGATCTAAAATATCTATTTTTCTCCTTTCCATTTCTCGCTTAACACTCTCCAATTGCCCTGTCCTAATCATTGTCCGAACATTGCACGTTCCTATTCTAACTAATGTGGTCTTCTTTTTCGGTCCTGCTTCTGCCAGTTTTTTCCTGCAATTGTGTTGTGGTATGACGACCGCGGAAGCCTTGCCTCCCCCGCTGCCGGGCACGACACACGGCCGATTGGGTCGAGCCGCGTAATTGCCAGGACTCAAAGTTTATATTGTCCATCATTTAAATCTTGGGAATGATAATTGTGGTGGTTTCCCGTTGCCTTCCTCAATAGTTTTTTTAACGTGACACCATCACTTACTGGCCGCCCCACTGGGGTCAGACGCCATTGCAGCCGCCTCACTGAGGAACAGACGCTGCGTGGACTACCATTCGTGTGGCTCCTAACCTTCGTCCCATTTGCCATGGGTGACCCTACCAGAGCATTTATTATTAATTCCGCCAGCACAGCTCTAGGGTCATCGGAACTCACAATCCTTTCCACCACGTCAAGGTTGGAGTCTGGGGAGGGGATATAAATACATATAAATATATATATTTTTATTTGGAATATATATTATATATGAAATTTTGGAAATGAGCCATTGCTGCCTCAATTCCCCGATTAATGCCTTGTGACAACCCTTGTTTTTTAGAGCAGCGGCCTTACAGGAAGGGAGTGTGTTTTCGCCTTTCGGGGCTCAGTTAGTTCATATATTGTCTTTTACTGCGTGGCCAACCCGTCCCTCGTGGGAATGCGTCAGCAAATGGAAAAATTAATCATTGGTGGACGGCGGCCGATGGGTGGGGGGAGGTAGTGAGTAGTCGGAGGGGATGGGAGGGGCGGAAAGGAAGACGGGGAGGGTGGGGGCGTCGTGGGGAGGGGGGTTTAGCGTCGGAATGGCTGGGGGGCATGGGAGGATGTGGGGAAGGAAAGACGTCGCCCCCAGAGGGTCCGGACATGAAAGAGGGTTCTTAAACGCGAGATGGAAGGGTGGTTTCGAGGGGGGAGGGACAAATGGGGCGATTAACAGTTTATGAGAGTCAATAAGCGATGCTAGGCGGAAGCCCTCTCGCACGTGGGGATCCAGGGCGCGCCTCCCTCCCTTGAAAATATATTAAGGAATAATTGTGTTACGGAGGCGTTTTGCATGTTCGCGAGGGAGGTGGGAGTGGAGTGCTTACACTGGGGTGGATTTGCAGCTTGGTCGTCTTTCTCATTTCTTCCTCCGGGCGCAGATGCGAATCCAAAGGACTCCATGCTCTTGATAATGCGGGGCGGACGGCGCCGGGAGGGTTCTTCAAATGCCAATAGGTCGCATTGAATTATCCCGGAGAGTGGGTGATCACCCTCACTTTGGCTGATATTTCCGAGTGGCGAGACATCTGGTGATAGATGCATTGTTTCCTGAGCTAGAATGAGCGTCGGCTAAGAATAAATGCGACTCTATCACCTGATATCGCATGTATTCTGATATTCGGACTCAATATCTGATAAGTAATCTATTAATTGCCCTCCAAAGTTGCACATACCGATCTAATTACGTAGCTTCTTTAGATCTGTCTAAAAAAGAGGCTTTTTGAAAAATGCCTACTGATTTCAACCAGGGTTTATTAATAAATATAAGCAAGGTACGGGGCGATATTAGGACCTAATTATTTTAACTCAGTAGACGGTGTATTTTCGTGACCTAGGGATTTTTTGGGTTCAATACCTTGTAATAATTTGACAGATTCTAATTTGTTCCCTGTTTCTTTATAAACAACTGATCGAAGTAAAGACACTATCGTAAGCAATCGGTGGCCAAATCACTCGCAAAAGCATTTTGGAGGAATATATTGAGTATTTTATCTTTTCCCCCGTCATCAATGTGAATGGATTTGTTAGAACCTCTTAAGCATTCCACAGTGTCCTCACTTCCTTGTGCCACCCTTACGTCAGACAAAATTTCGTTTAATTCACGTGAGACAATGAACATTGCTAAAAGTCGTACGTCTCGCTTGTTCCCTAAGCATCTCAAGAGGCTCTCAGCCTAATTCCTCTTAAAGGCCTCTCACGCTCACATCTTCTAAACGTATTATTTTTGGCAAATTGAGTAGGTTTTCTCTAAACTGAATCACATGAAAAATTCCGTATTATCTAAGGATTCCAAATACCAGCGGCTTATTCCAAATGGGGTATAACCAAAACTAATGGACACTTCTCCTTCACGTCCTCATATTAAATGAGTTGAAATGAAACGAGGAACTTTCCTTACTTTCTCTTCCCTTGCTCGAAAAACCCCGCCCCACACCTTCAACATTCCTCCCTCCTATATGGCCACGCTTCTCCTTCGGGTGTTTGTTCAAGTGCTGCATGTGAACCAAACTTGTACCTGATGATGCCGCAGGTCGGTGAAACGCGTTGTAACATTAAATTAAGTCTGTTGAAAATTACATACACATTTAATATGGACATAAAACAACTCCACGAAGTGAAGCCTGTAGGCGCAAAGTGTAAAGCCGCATCCGTATTTGTGTCTGCTCTGTGCACCCCTTGAGAGGCGTGGTCCTTGCTGAATAATTTATCCATAAAGTCCTCTCACATCTCTTGAATATTTCCCGATCCAATTAATAATTTTAATACCTACATAGGATACTGAAGACTGTGATGGAGGGGAGAACGTTATGCAGGTTAGGAAGATGTAGAAGTAGAATAGGCGCGATGGATGTAATGAAGGAAAGCCATGCGCTGAATTGGCGAGGGTCTTATCTTTGGTATCAAATTGTTTAATTAGAACTGGCGGAGGACTTTATCGTTTTACCGTTGCGTAGTCTGTCTCCATCTAGGGCCTTCCTCAACCGGTAGAAGAGCACCTAAAGAAAGTCTATGATTGTTTGCAATTATTTTCCGTTCTTACATCCCGATAGATATTTCACCTTTGTTTGAATTATGCATATTTCATTCCATATTCTCGCAATACGTCTTCCTTACACGCTTCTCTCGCTCCATTTGTTTCCCGCTTTAGTTTAGTCATTAAATTCTCTGTACTTATTTCCACGGAATCCTGTGTTTACATTATTCTATTCCTTCTCTCATCTATTTCTCATGAATTATAAATCCATAGTTTTTGTATTTTTTCCAATGTAATGGTACCTTGGTTCTGAATTACTACCTGTATTCCACTTTCAACCGTCGTGAAACTTGAATTAATACTCTATTCTAAAATCTATGCCTGACTATAATATAGTCTAATTTATTTCATTCTGATTACCATCGCATTTTCCAGCGAATACCTACCTATGTTAATGCTATAATCAAGTGCTACTAATGATTGATATCAGCCCTTTGCAAAAGTAAATGGCTTCCTACAAGCACTCATTCTTTATTCCAACATTGTAGTTCTCTGTTTTGCTGCCATCTCTTCCTTCGCATTTTAATCCCCGATCACTATCAAATGTCTCCTTCCAGGAACACACGCGATTACATTATCTAACTGATCGTATCCCCTATCGGATTCTTCCTTCTAATAATTGCTTGCTGGCATGTATACTTGTGCAGGAGCCAAATTCGTTGGCTACAATTTATTTTCTAGTAATAATATTTTATATTTTATTTTCTATGGATGCCTTTTGTGGTGACTTATCCAATAATTCTTTGCGAATTGCTCCTGAATCCTGCAGAATTCTATTGCTTTCTCCCCACGGTCATTCCTCGTGCCTAAACCGTAGTCCCCGACCTCATCACCATCTCTTCCTTCGCCTACAATCGCATTCCAATCCCCCATCACAATCAAATGCTTCCCTGCAGGAACACACGCGATCATGTCCTCTAACTGATCGTATATCCTACCGGCCTCTTCTTCCTTATGGTTGCTCGGTGGCATGTATACCTGAATAATAATCAAGTTCGTCGGTCCTACTTTTATTTCCACAAGAAATATTCTACCCGTTGCTTTCTCATAGTTGAATTCCTTTTTCCTACTTTTATATTCAATATTATGGCAACCCCTTGTTGGCTTTCATCCCCTCCGCAGTATACTACTCTATAATTTTCACTCCAGTAATCCCGCTATCCTTCCATCTTACCTCGCATAGACATAAACATCTATATATCCTCTCTCCATCCATCCCTCACTTTATATTCTCTAAATTTCTTCCCTATCATCTATGTATCTCAATTAGAATAGAGTTTTAAGGATCTCACAGAGAAAGGATTCCTTTCAAAACAACCTCTGAAATCTCTTTTGAGGCTGAGAATCATTTATTGATGATAAATGTCTCCTTCACCTCCTCCGAGTCCTCCTCCCAAATCACATTCCTCGATGTAAACATACCATTAATGGACAAAACATTATGCACTTACTACATATAAAACCCACCAATAAACAGAAATACTTGCATTATAACAGTTGCCACCCATATCACACCGAACGCTCCATTCCTTATTCCCCTTCCATAAGAGGACACCGAATCTGCAATGACCCCGACTCACTCTCAAATCTATATCATTCTCTCCTCAAACGACTTTGGGTCTCGCCATTGTGAATCCTGATTGTTCGGGGAAAGAATGAGTATTTGTATCCATCTGTACTGGAATCTATCTCCCTTATTTTATCTTTGTGGTGTGACCTACCTATATAGTGAAGGTGGCCGTAATAATTCCTTTATTGCCATTCGTAAACTCGTTTGTTCTGATCCTTTCTAAAACTGCAACTCTCGTTTGTTCTCTTCGCACTTCAAGTGCTTCCCAGCCTATATCCCCTAAAAGGCCTCTCACACTCGTCTTGTTATCATAACAATTTTTAACGAATCTGGCGGATACATTCTGAATCTTATTTAATTCTTTTATCGACGATTTCTCCCAAGGATCCCAATCACTTGCTTCGAATTCCAAATGTGGTCTAGGTAGAGTGAAATAACACCTCTCTTTAACTTTATCATTGCATTTCCCCACCCCCCGTATAAAGAAGTGAAGTTTCTTTAAATCGGATCCGCATATTGTCCTGATATGTGCTCCCCATTAAAGGTGTGGTGTTAGGACCACCCCCAAATATTTAACTTGATCGGGTGTAGTTAGCACTGAACCCTCTGGTTCATAATGGATTTCGTTCTACTCACTTCCTTTGTGCCGAAATTTTGAAAACTACGCATTTGCCTATGTCAACTACTAATCCCCATTCCTTGAAACAATTTCTTATTTTTTCCAAGTTTCTAGAGAGTAGCTCGCAAAATGATAGGTCCCTTATTTCCCCCTATATTTAGGTGTCGTCAGCAAATAATCTGATGTTGCTAATTACGTGCGAGCTTTATTAATTAATGTATATTAAGAATAGAAGTGGCCCTATTACACTTCCCTAGGGGACGCCCGAAGTTGTCATTATATCCTTAGAGCAAGAATTCATCGAAGGCTATTTTGAAACCCAGATATACTGCAGTCACTTTTATTTAGTATCCTCCCAATCTATGTGTATCGTGAATAAAAAGACCCAATAGGGTTTCGCCACATCTGCTCTTTCTAAATCCGGACATGTTGTGGCTTAATATCTTCATACGGTCGATACATCTCATAATACCTGTATTACTGAATATGATGTGTTCTAATATTTCACAAGAGATCAGTGCTAAAGATATGGGTACGTAATTGGTTGTTTTCTCTCTATCGCCGCCTTTAAAGAAGGGGGTATATTGCACGCTGCCTTAACACGCATTCTACTTCGTTTTACTCCGATAATGTCGATCTCTGGTGTTATAGAGTCATTGACATTACAGTTAAACGGGGGATCGAGATGGTACGGGGGCTAACGTGCTGGCTTCCCACCCAGAGGGTCAGGGTTCAAATCCCGGCGGTATTGAATATTTTTGAGTGGTGTCTCTATCCCATATTGAGGTGCTTTGCGGAGGGCACGGAGTGAGTACGCCGTCCGTCGGATGGGACGTGCGGACCCCTTGGCGCCTTTCGTAAATAGAAGACTAATGCCGACGCCGGGTTTCTCTCCACACTTCATCCTTTCCTGTCCATCCCCTATGGCGCAAATGACTTCAGCAGTCAGTCGCCTCCCTTGAATACTACTACTACCACAGTTAAATGTGTCATTGAAGTCATTATGATTATTGAAGAATGTTACCGCAAACAATTGTTATCTTAAGTAATCCCTCCCCGGACTAGCACCTTGACGTGGTGGAAGGGCTTGTTGTTCCGATGACCCCTAGAGCTGAGCTAGCGGGAGTAATAATAATTGCTCCTGCTAGGGTCACCCATGCCAGATAGGTGAAAGGTTAGGAGCCAGACAAGGGTAATCCACACAGCGTCTGTTCCTCAGTGAGGCGGCTGCAATGGCGTCTGACCCCAGTGGGGCGGCCAGCGTGATGGTGTCACGTTAAAAACACTTTTGAGGAAGGCAACGGGAAACCACCCCAATTATCATTCCCAAGATTTAAATGATGGAAAAAACAGAGATTTTGAGTCCTGGCAACTATGGAGCTCGGCCCAATCGGCCGTGTGTCGTGCCCGGCAGCGGAAGAGGCAAGGCTTCCGCAGTCGTCATCCCACGAAACCCTTGCGGGGGAAAACCGGCAGCAGCAGGACAGAAGACGCAGAAGAAGAAGACCAAGTTAGTTAGAATAGGAACATGGAATGTTAGGACAATGATGAGAACAGGGAAACAAGAGAATATCAAGTTAGAGATGGAAAGGGTAAATATAGACATTTTAGGTCTATGCGAGGTGAGATGGAAGGATAGCGGGGATTACTGGAGTGATAAGTATAGAATGATATAAAGCGGCGGGGATGAGAGTCAACAAGGGGTTGCCATAGTATTAAATAAAGAGGTAGGAAGAAGCGTAGTCAACATAGAGCAGGTAACGGATAGATTATTATTAGTAGAGATAAAAGCAGAACCGACGAACTTGGTTATTATTCATTTATACATGCCACCGAGCAACCATAAGGAAGAAGAGGTCGATAGGATATACGATCAGTTAGAGGACATAATGGCATGTGTTCCTGCAGGGAAACATTTGATAGTGATGGGGGATTGGAATGCGACGGTAGGCGAAGGAAGAGATAGTGATGAGGTGGGGGAATACGGTTTAGGCACGAGGAATGCCGCGGGAGAAAGCAGCTGAGTTCTTAAGGAGGCAGGGGTTAAATATCACCAACACTTGGTTTAGACACTACAAAAGACGCAGGTATGCATGGCAATTGCCAGGCAACTCAGAAAGGTATCAGATAGCTTATAACCTGGTTAGATATAGGTTTAGGAACAGTGTAATAAATTCGCACAGCTTCCCTAGAGCGGATGCGGACTCTGACCACAATTTAGTTGTTATGAAATGTAGCGTCCGTTTCAAAAAGATAAGGTAGGGGCGGCGAGTTAGAAAATGGAATGTAGAAGCAGTAAATGATTTGAAAAGGAAGGAATACAAACAGGCGGTAGAGGAAATCATGGAGGATGGTAAAAGAGCTAAGTACTATCGAAGAAAAATGGGAAAGTATCAAGAAAGGGATTTCTAAAGCCACAAAAGACACTATTAGAACAGTTACCGCTAAATGACTAGGAAACCATGGACCACAGATGAGATGATCACAAAGATTGATGAGTGGAGAAAATGGAAGAATGTCAATACAGGGATAGGCAAAATGAATTACAAAGAATTAAACAATTAATTGAGGCGGGCAACAAGTAAACAAAATAAGCATGGTGGAAGACGAAGTGCAAGGATATGGAGAGTCTGCAGAGGAAGGGTGAAATCGGTGCCCTGTGCAGCAAAGTTAAATCGTTATCGGGAAATAAGAAAGGAAGATCTATACTAACAGTTATAAGATAAGAGATACAGATAAGGTAGTTGTTGACGGAGGAAAGATCCAAGAGAGATGGAGAGAGTATATAGAAGAACTGTAGAGTAAAGAACTTCGAACAATAAAGTTAAATGTTGAAAAAGAATATGACGTAGAGGAAGATAGCTTAGGTCCAAGCATACTCGACGATGAGATAGAAAGGGCATTAAGGGAGATGAAACTAAATAAGGCCGTGAGGGTGGATAACATTCCCGCGGAACTATTGAAATGTTTAGGAAAATGTGGGAGGAAGAGACTATATGGGCTGATTCGTAGTATATATGAGGAAGGAATCTGGCCGGAAGACTTTGTGAGATTAGTTTTAGTTCCTATTCCGAAAAAGGTAAAGGCTACATCATGTGAGGATTACATGACGATAAGTTTGATATCACACGCAGCTAAAGTTGTTCTCAGGATCATAAACAAAAGGATAAAGAGTAGGGCAAACGATTACTTAGGGGAGGATCAGTTTGGGTTTAGGAAGGGAAGAGGTATGCGAGATGCCATTGCAGTAATGAGATTATTAATCGAGAGGAATATAGAACACAACCAGGAGGTATTTGCCTGTTTCGTAGATTTCGAAAAAGCTTTTGATAGTGTAAACTGGGAAAAAATAATGAGTATATTGCAGAAAATAGGAATAGATGGGATGGAAAGGAGGCGCAATCCGCAACCTGTACATGTCTCAGACTGCTCAGGTGCGGGTGGGAAACGGGGAGTCCGGTTGGGCAGTGTTAGGAAGAGGGGTAAAGCAGGGTTGCCAATTATCACCGCTGCTGTGCAACCTGAGTGCAGATGAAATGATTAAAGAGGCATGGGAAGAGCTGGAGGTAGGAATGAAAGTGGGCGGGGAATTCGTAAAATCAGTTAGGTGTGCTGATGACCAAGCTTTAGTTTGTCAGTCAGCCAAGGGGCTGCAAGCATTGCTGAGTGAATTTTAAATTCAGTGCGACAGGTATGGGATCATGTCAATCAATGTTAATAAAACAAAGGTTATACGATTTTCTAGAAAGAAAAAGGCTAAGCTAAACATTAAAATAAGAGGGCAAAAACTAGAGTAGGTAGAACAGTTTACGTATCTCGGACGTATGGAGAAGAATTGCGCTAGGCAAAGAAGCTTTCACGAGGAGAAGGGAGTTGATGACAGGGACTTTGAGTAAGGATGTTAAGAAAAGACTCGTAAAAACTTTGATATAGAGCGTAGCTATGTACGGCGCGGAAACTTGGTCATTGAAGCAGGAGGATAGATGTAGATTGGAGGCTTTTGAAATGTGGGCGTGGAGAAGAATGGAGAAGTTGAAATGGACTGAGAAGAAAACAAATGAGGAAGCACTTGGTATGGTGGTCAAATAGGGGGGTCTGTTGGAAGAAATCCAAGGGGGCAGGAAATGTGGATGAAGGGGGTGTTGACCGGAAGCGGGATGTGGAAGACTTAAATAGATGGGAGAATGTTAGGCAAACGAGGAAAGGGAAGGAACAGGATAGGGATGTTTAACGGGATGGAGGAAGAAAGTACTCTGAGCTGAAGTGGGATTTGATGTAGAGTAGGATGTTGTTTCTTGCTAGTGGTCACAAATTATTTAATTGGTAATTCTGTCCATCCAAATACCTGCCTTAACCGGTAGATTACTCAATAATAATCTTAAGTAATAATTACTGCGATGCCGTCGTCTGAACGGTGGCTGTGCTTTACAACCGAGAGTTGTGCTTGTCGTGGGAGTGTTTATCTACTCGCGCGCCACCCTCGACCTGTGGCCGTAGCACTCCCGCCATCGCAGTGCGAGGTGTCATTTTGAAATTCGACGACTGCGCATCCGGCTGATAGCGGGAAGGCGCGCGAGTCGAAGCGGGAGTGTGCGTTATCTGGGAGAGCACTTCGAATGCGCCGCGGGGAATAGGAGGCGGACTTTCGCGAACATTCCCTCCAAAGGCATCAATCGGTCGACACATCGGGATCCCTTGGCGCCTGTGTTGGACGGCGGGAGGGAGGCATCGCTCAGTAAATGGAATTCCTAGCGGGTACTTGGGGAGGGGTCGGCCGGAACCCCGAAGCGGGCGCACACCGTGGCGTGGTGGTGGGCTGATACTTCGCTCGGAACGTGGTATTCGTGACTCGCCCGAATGATCGCCGAGGGGTGAAGGAGGAAAGGCACGGGGCCGCGCCGGAAATACTCGAGAGGTCGGCCGCGGATCCCAGACAATCTGCTCGCTTGGAGTCATTGTTAGCTGAGGGCAATGAGTCGCCTTCGATGACCTCAGTGGACAACTAGAGCAATGAGCGTGTTCAAAGGAAATTCCATTCCCGTGGGAATCGACTGTCACTTTACTTCTTGGACGGGAGGGAAACCCACATCCCTGGAGCGACATGTATTGCGAAACACTTAATTCCTTGCATACTTTTCATCATCGTGGGTATTCATACCGACTTTGCAATCACGTTGACTGTGTCCTGAAGTTTCGAAAGTACATATACTCCTAGTTTGATTCTTGAATAATATTGCCCAATCTTACAATGCTTAATTTGAGTGCTATCTTCTCAAAGGAGCGCCGCTGGTTATCGTAAACTTGAAGTGGCTTCTCCATTTAATTAATGATTAACATTCACTCACCAGTTTGACGTGAAAGTGACTTTCAAATATTTTACATTGCATAATTTATTTAAAGCCTTAAATTTGAAAATAACGATAAATCTCAAATGTGATAAATAGTGAACATAATATTTTCAACGGTACATTTACCTATGCTGTGAAATTAATGTTAATGCAAAATATTTTTTCTACTTGGTACGCTGTAAGCCTTCGATAAGTGTGCATGGCAGGGGATGATTGCAGACTAGACTACTCATGGGACAAAATAAATTTCCCTCCTAGTCCGGTCGAAGAATGTTTTTGTTCCCTTATCGTTCGCGCGAACAAATCCTATCTTATATCTATCCATCCTTTACTTCATCTCTCTAATTTGATTTACATGATTAGTACGATGGGACCAATAATACTAAGTTTCATGTTGAAAAGTAATTTTTTTCTAATATACTCACTTATTCGAATGAAATCTATTTTTCTAAACTCCAATACGCTCAATAAAATGAACTTGCCACTAATGCGAACAGTGAAAAAGATAATTTTCAAATTCAATGTTCCTAACCTGTGCCGGGACGCGGTTCAGTTTCACTCAGCGCTGCGCGCGCAGCTGCACGCCTCTCACCCATTGGTCAGGCGGGTTTTGAAGGTCGTCCGATCCAGTTGTCTCTCGGAAACATCTCAACTTAATATTCCTTGACTCGACCAGAAATCAGTGTTTTGATTGACTCCAGTGAGCGGCGTTTGTTCTTCTGCTGCCGCCACGCTGTGCTTTGGGGACCAACGCTTTATTCTCCGCTCGATTTCCAGTCCGTCTCTTGCGTGTTCTCTGTATTCTGAATGGAGTATCTCGATCTTATGAGCATTCATCGGTTGTGCTGATCTTCCTACTACGTCACGATTTCTTTGTAATTATGAATTCGAGAAGAAGATGACAGCACAGGTGGATGGGAGATATACTTACATCTACACGACCCCGCGAGCTGTCTCAATGACGTGCGGAAGGGGGTGGTAGGTCACCGGCCACTTTATATCTCGTAATCTAATGCGTGTGCTTTATGTTCACAAATGAATTAGTTCTACCAACGTATTTACAAAAATTATCAAAATCAATCAAGAGTCTGCGGTATGGTGAAGTGAGGATAGCAATTTGGCTTCGTCGATGAAGGGACCTGAAGTATAAATATAATAGAGCTGAATAAATGGAGATAAATGGAAAGTTCTTCCAATGCAATGATTTCAGAGTGTTAAAGTTATTCGGCTCGACTGAGATTCGAACCAGGATCCCTTGATGTCCGGCCGAGTGCTTTAGCCTGTTAAGCCCTAAAATATTGGGGGCTTTAAAGGTGCTTTCCTGCGGCATTTCCCGCAGTTTCTCGGAATTTGTTATAGTCCTCTCTTTACTTAAATGCTGCTTGAATGCATAAGGGTTTCAGAGTTAACTCTGCTCATAAATGTTTTGCCAAAAAATACTAACCATCAGTGATCGAAACCAATAGAAAATTTCTATTAGTAATTAGTGGTGCTACTCCATCAGAAGAATAAAGACTCTGGAACTTTTCAGAGCGTTTTCTTTCCTTATTAGATCTGCGCCGTATCCCGCACGATAAAGGGATTCACGCCTGCGTGAAAAAGATATAAGCAGCTTTTCTAATCATCTTCTTCCCATTTACATCGCGGCAAAGGCGACGTCATTTTATCGCGAGGCGTGAGTGGTGGAGCGGACGACTTCAAGTCCCCATTCTCCCGAGGTAGGGTGACACCCTCGAGCAGATAGCGAGCACCGCCGTCCAATTCTCCCTCGCGCTGTGGCCCATCAGAACCGCGACGCACCAAGACCAGGCAATGGCCATCTCCCCCCCCCTCTCCGATGGGGCGAATACGCCCCTTCGGCCATATCTCGTTATCCGGAAAGCGTTGTGCCAACAGCAGCGGCCCCTTTTCGGTCGGAGTCGACTCTAGTCATCTCATGGCGTGCTCCCGAGAGAATACTTGCGTTCTGACGGAGGCGTTCTTCATTTCTCCTCGATAAGTTGGATTTTTAATCCCGATTTGGTGAAACACTGGAGAACAGTTGAAGCAAGTTTAATGCCAGGGTGGGAATCCACGATGCACGGAAAGCGGAGAATCATAATGGTAGCCGCGAAAAATGTGTCGTAGATATGCAACAATGTTACAAATTTAGTTGGATAATACTTTAAAGCCCAAAGTCGTTATATACGAGAGCTGTTCCAAAAGAAGTAGGACTTATATTTTCCCGGATAGACGGATGGCGGTTTCTCTGGCTGGGTTCTAGGGACGGGAGTCTCGGGAAAGAGTCCCCTTGGCAGTTGGCATCTTTTGCGTAGAGCGGATGGTTCGTTTACGAAACCTCTATAACGTGACTTCGTTTCGCTCTGTCATTAACCGGTTATTGGAGCAGCATTACGTCAATCAATGTTGCGTGAATAGGGCCAAAACCAGGAAAGGGACTCGTGGCATGCTCAAGGTAGCTTATGGTGATGACTTCATGGGTGGATCGGCTGTTTTTGAGTGGCACAAGTGGTTTCGGGAGGGTAGAGAAGATGTTGAAGTCGCCGAACGTTCAGGAGGACGCCCTTCGACCTCAAAAAGTGACGAAAATATTTCCAACCCTTTGTTGCGCCGGGATCGTAGATTAAGTGTCCGCATTGGTTTCTAATGAATTCGGCATCCCTAACAGTGATGTGCATCGACTTGTGCCCGAAAACATGGGCATGAGAAAGGTGTGTGCGAAGTTGGTGCTGGAAGAACAGAAGGAATCTCGCACGCGGATCTGCCAAGAGCTTCTCGAGCAATAGTTTTTCTTTGATCGCCTCAGCCCTACTTCTTTCGGGACAGATCTTTCATTTGAAAGAAACCGAATTGACTTCGAGTGCTTGCTCAGGCCGTTCCGCAAGTCTTTTGCTGCCACATACCTGTAGTCCATGATTTAGGAAATTGTTGTTTTCATTCCTTAAACTTGAAAATTCTGTTCGATGTTTGCTGAGAATTCAGCCAGCAACTGAATACACTCGAATATGTAGAGCTGATTGGCGAAGTTGAAAACACATTTGAAAATGTTATACATACCAGTACTTGTGAGTCATGGAAATGGTGGGACGTGGTCCTCACGGTATGAAAGAATTTGCAAATTGCGCTGGTGGTGAAGGCACAAGATGTGTGTGCTTCAAACTACGGATTGCGGGGCATTTAGGGGCAAACAACGACACGCACCCCGAATACGAAATGTCATTTAATATTGGCATTCCTTTCTGCACCCTGGACCCGGAAAGTCACGGCCGAGGGGAAGCGCTAATCGTCGCGGATAAATTACTACTCAGTAGTGTTTTTTATGAATGTTACGAAAACGGCGAACGACAATAAATTTGGTGTGAGGTCAAAGTTTGTCATGAGCTGATGAATACATTCGTTCTGCAGAACCATCGACGTCAGCATGCAGGGTGGGTCCCAAGGGTAAGTGGAATTGCTTGGGGGAGTATTACATTAAATTGAGTCCTAATTACTAAGTTTCTTCAGAATAGCACCCTTATGTATCGACACAGCTATGTCAGTGCCTTGGCCAGTTGTGGTACGCTTCCTGGACAGGCATCGACAGGAGCCTCGTCCTGGCACCTCGTCACGGCTTCTTTGACGTTATCCATCGTTCCAAAATGGTTACCTCATCCATTAAGTTCGGCGGTGCCTCATCGAGGCTGTAGGTTGGCTTTATATCACTTTATATCATAGCGTCGTTTCAAGTATTTAAATCTGATTCGTTTGTTAGAAGATCTTCTATAGGGTTTAGACAAGGATTTTTTGCCATCTTTGTTGTCTTAAAATCTTGTAACTATTCAAATTGAGAATGTGCAATGAACCAGATGGAGTGGCTCATTCCAATCGTGTTCATTATGATCCCAAAGTTCTTCGAGATTCATCAGCCACTTCACTCAATCGCTCCCCACGGACTCTTATGTGAAGTGTATCATATGAAGCACTGCCTTTGCGAATGTGAAATCCATTCGTGCCGCAAACGAGCCCGGTCAAGGGGGGAAGGGCCAAGGTACGTGGATTGCAGGGTGGTGGAGAGGGGAAGGTTTGGGAGGAATGCATGTCGGTGGGCGACTGAAGAGAGCGAGGGATGATCGCGAGTATGTGCTACAGTCGATATCCCTCCCCTCACCTCAAAGAGCTGTCTCCTTGCTATTTTCTCTGGCTCGGGCGAGAACTCAAAGTTTAACGCTGGACAATGAGGAAATGGATTTTCTCACGATCCCTAAATTGATCACCCAACCTTAAAACTTTCTCCGTAAAGATAAATATGCGTGTACTTTTGTATCCGAGGACAAAATATGCATTTTGTGGATAGAAACACCAGTGTTTTGGGAGGTGTCGTGATACGCGGCGACTACTCTCGCGACAACGATAACCGTCCAATGCGTGCGCGTGCTCAATGGCTGAAGTGTTCGGAAAGACATGACCAGGAAACATTAATTTGGGCTAAAAGAATTCCTCACGTTTTTCACAATTTTTTCCGAGGGTTGACATGATTTAGGGATTGATGATTCCAAGTGTGCGTAAATTCTGATTATTTTTTGGTGCAAGCACAGGTGTTCCTTTAAATTTACATCTGACGTCTATTCCTGGTGACTTAAAAATACCAATTCAAGTAATAATAGTCACAAAATATCCGCAACCCAAACATAAACGTTGCCTGCATTCAGTTACATATCAATTAAAAAATCGTGAGCAAAAGGGAGGATAGCCTATCTGAGGGTTGCTGCTCTTTTGGCGGCTGCATCGTGCTCTTCATCCCGTTCGTTCTCATCGGTCCTCGCGCTGACGTCGCCCTCCGCCCGCTTATAGTCAGAGGCCTTCCCTGTGCTTTACCTCAATTTGTCTTCTTTTTCATGTTCCCTCCGGTCACTAAAAAACTGTCCTGCCTCAGCACCTGGATGCGATTCTCCTTGTCAGAATCCTCAATTGATTCCTACTACGCCCTTTCTTCTGAGTACCATTTGCAGCACTGTGTTGCTGGTCATCGCCCAACTCGAGTTGGGCGATGACCTTTGGAAGTATCAAACAGAGGCCGTTTAGAATTACTGACTGAACGGTAAGGTAGCCTTCGATTTTTGTCCCACTCGTTTCGTAGGCCCGGGTTTGCAAAAATTGGCACACGGCATGGTAGACACTGCATATTGATCTAATTATCAAGAGAGATTCACGAAAATAATGTGTATATAAATTAACAAAATACCCCGCCGCAAGGGCATGTGGCGGGGGGTGTTAAAACACCACCCGTAAAATATAAGAATAAAACTACATGCAAAACTAACATAAGCATGTGAATTCGCACTCACAGAGTCGTACATATATTCACGCAAAGTCTATTTTAACAAAATTATATGCAATTCACTCAACAAACTCTAGTAAATAACGTTCATATACGTATGGACTAACTAATGTTCCAGATGTCTACGGAGCGTTAAATGCTGCAGAAGCTTCTCTTTACTGGAAGATGAAAATGAAGGAAGAGAGTTTGATGGGTTGCGTGAAGGTGCTCGAGTCTGGCTCCATTTCCCTTCAGCAGTGATGAAAACGTCACCGAGTTTCCCTGCTTCTTGGTTTTTTGATATTAAACATTGGAAAGGTTTTCCTCTGCGTTACTTTATGGAATTTGCATAAAATATTGAAATGAAATGAAATTATTGATTTTGTGATTCCCTAAACTTTATTGAAAAACACGACCCAGGTTTCGACGATGAACGTCATTTACAGTTGGTCCTCACAGAAGCCAATTTGGTATATATGTATACCTCCTGAGCGGGCGAGGGGCGGTTGGTTAGAGAGGGAGGGTAAGAAATAAGAGAATATTTTAAAGGGAAAAGAAGGGATTTGTTATTTGAGAAATATTCCCAGCCAATCGCTATCCAGAAGATCTAATACTCGTAAACAAACTTTACCGAAAGTAATAAAAATAACCTTAAGCAACACTTACAGTCCCGTATATTTATATTATCACCTTCCAAATGGCGACGAATACTCTGTCTAGGATATATTTCTCAAAAAGCAATTAAGATTTTAAATTAATAAAAAATTAAATGTGCCTTTACAGTGGCTCATTCCCTAAGAACCTGATCCCTCACACTAAAGACAAAGTCCCCAAAAGCGAGAGGAGTGGAGTGTATGAGTTAAAGTGCTCAGAATGTAACACAAAGTATATTGGGCAAATAGGACGGAAATTTAAATAAAGAATAAAAAAACGCAAAACGTATGTAAGGAATAAGAACATAACATCCCTCTTTGCGAAGTACTCAATCGAGAATGGCCAAAAGTGGCTTTGTGAATAAAATTCTTGATTTTGAAAATAAAGATTAAAGGGTTGATTCTTTGGATAAGTTGGACATTTTGAAATGCATCCGTTGCAAGGATGAACTTGCCAACGAAATTCTCTATCCCTCCTACTCCCCACTCCTAAATCTATTATTCTTCCAAGTCAACGATTGACACCGAAGGTTTTAATTCTCTTTTCTTCCCTGCTACAATGTAACCTTTTTACCCCTCCCTCTCCAGCCAACCCCCCCCCCTCGATCAGAAGGCATACATATATACCAAGTTTGCTCCTATTTTTTTAAGTTTTCTATTTTATTTCATACATCTCTTGTACTCTGTCTTTACGGAAATATACACCTTTAAAACTGAAAACTATGAGAACCACCTGATGATGACGTTCAACGTCAAAACCTGGGTCGTGTTTTAAAATAAAGTGTGTGGAATGACAAAGTCAATAATTTCATTTGATTTCAATACATTAAAAACTAGAATGGTAAACCTTCCTCGGCGTCCATGTTAGTATTTCGCTCAGTTTTTCAACTTCATAAATACTTTTATGTGCAAGGAGATTAAAGCCAAATTGTCTTGAGATAGGGTATAATAAAGTCAAACAAATATGATTTTTCTGCAAAAGGACAGAAGGGTTTTAGGTAAATACTAAGTCTATAGCCAAAAATGGACTCAGAGGTATGACTAATGTTTTTCTATGGTTAGTTTATTAATTTAATATTATTGATGCAGGCGTAAAATTAAATATAATTGTTTTAGGTATGAGTGAAGTGAAATGGAAGGATATCTGGGATTACATCTACATAATACCCCGCAAGCCGCCGCAAGGGTGGGGGGTGTTATATCACTAGCCATGCATGCACAGTCGCAATAATAATACCTTTACACGAATATTAGGATGGTCATACGCTCGAAAAATATTAATCACATAAAAGAAAGTACTTATATGGAATAACAATCAATGACCGTATACCTATATTCAAATCATGCTGTAGAACTGTTAAAAAGAAGAGTCTATAAAAATATTAAAGAGTAGGATATTGACGAAACATATAATTATAAGGTAATCTACCGGCCAAGGTAGGTTTTTGGATGGACAGAACTCCTAAATACATATTTTGTGATTCCTAACAATATACAAAATCCAGTATCCTACTCTACATCAGACCCCTCTTCATCTCTGAGTACTTTCTTCTTCCCTTCATCCCGTCCAACATCCCTATCCTGTTCCTTCCCATACAGGATCCCATATACTGGCAGCATACTCTAGGTGGGGCCTGACAAGGGCAAGAAAACATCGTCCCTTCACTTTTTCGTCACATTTACCCAGCACTCTTTTTACAAATCCCAATTTTTTTTAGCGCGACCGCATATTTCCCGAATGTGCTTTCCCCTGGACAGATAGTGAGTAATTGTTACACCCAAGTATTTAAAGGAATCTACCCTCGCGATTTCTGTTTGCTTCACTTTGTAACTAAATGGGGGGTGTTACTCTTTTCCCAAAAATGTATTACTACGCATTTTTTCATATTTTATTCCAATTTCCATGTATCGCACCAAGTCTGGATTGCATTTAGGTCGTTAGCTAACGTGACTCTGTCATCGCGTCTTCGAATGTATCCATAAATCACCGCATCGTCAGCAAAAAGACGGAGCCTGCTATTAACCACGGCGCTGAGGTCATTTATGTAAATAAGAAACAAGAGGGGGCTTATGACACTTCCCTGTGGTAGACCCGACGTGACCTTGACAGTATCGAATGATACACCGTCCAGGACAACTGTTGGAATACGATTTTTTTTAAATTGTCTAATCCAGCATATAACACTCCCGTGTATTCCATAAGTTTCCAACTTCGCGAGTAACTTGCAATGAGGGAGAGTAGTTGTACTACTTCGCTTTCGGTTTTTAGTTTAAATATTTGAAGAATGTGTATGTAATTATCTGTCTAAATTTACTCACTCCTTTTGCCTGAATTCTTTACTAGCGGGTAAATTTCATTGGTCTGGATTTTTCTTGGGTCTTTTCTTGAGTTTTACTCATGACACTTTCAGTTTGCTCGCTAAATGCATATAACATTAGAGTTATATCATTGCTCCTCTGTGAATGTTCTATTTTAGAAAAGTGACGAAAATGTAGAGCTAGAGGTAACATGTGAATCAACGAAATTTACTACCGTCCTATTTTGCACATTTTGTCACGCAAGCTGAATGATTATTTTTTTATTATAATCCCGTTTGGAATTGCCAAATAATTTCTTCGCCATTTTGAAATGGAATGTCAAAAACCCCATACACAAGACGTGACTTGGATGGTCAACCGCATTTTGGACACCGCAAATTGAGACAGGGCTCAGTGAATGACTGACGGAGAAAACGCAGTACAATTATCCCTATACATTAGTCAACATCTGCCCCCCATTTTTAACGTACGGGCAATCATCAACCAAAATGATGAGTAAATTATTTTTCCAAGGTGTGGTGCACACAAAATCCGCCAGTCATAGCCTCTTTAAATGACCCAATCCGAAATAAATTGCTGTCCGCAATTTCCTGATATTAAGCTTTCTTATTTAAACTCATCATATATATCTCCTTTCTCACGTATTAGCATGAATTATAAAACTGCCTAAAATTTACGCAATATTGAACATTATTGTGAGCATAGAGAGAAACCTGGAAACGAACAAAGGATACCTACTTCTATCAACAATTGACTCCACTAAAAAGAAGCCCACTGCTACCGATTTCTACTCTGGGATAGTGAAGGAAATGCATAAGTCATTTAAATTGAGCGGCCATAGAGTGATGGTGTCAGGTTATAAACGCTATTGAAAAAGGTAAAGGAAAACATTTTAATTATTTATCCCATGACTTTTAGGATGGAGAGAGGGAATATAGATTTTATAGGTTTATACGAGGTGAGATGGAAGGATAGCGGAGATTATTGGAGTAATAATTATAGAATAATATACAGCGGCGGGGATGAGAGCCAACGAGGGCTTGCCATTGTATCAAATGAAGAGGTAGGAAGAAGCGTAGTCAACATAGAACAGGCAACGGATAGAATACTGCTACTAGAGATGAAAGAAGAACCGACGAACTTGGTTATTATTCAGGTATACATGCCACCGAGCAACCATAAGGAAGAAGAGGTCGATAGGATATACGATCAGTTAGAGGACATAATCGCGTGTGTTCCTGCAGGGAAACATTTGATAGTGATGGGGGATTGGAATGCGACAGTAGGCGAAGGAATAGATGGTGATGAGGTGGGGTTTAGGCAAGAGGAATGACCGCGGGGCGAAGGCAGTTGATTTGTGTAGACATTGAATTAGTCCACGACCGGTTTCGATTCACTACATTATATTTAGATTTATACTGCAGTCTATTGCCTCCTTTTTTAACGGAGAAGAAGAACGGGGGAAGCATGTTTTCAACGGAACGATGAGAGATAGGGAAAGGATAGCCAAGGAGCCTGTTGATATCAAACGCGTGTTTTCCCTCACGATTATCGATGGTTCAAGTAGACATTTGTATCTCCGCCCTCTTCGTTGAGGAGCCAATGACGAACCTCCATCCCTCGATCGAACCCGAGCCTTCTTTGCAATTTACAGGTTGCAGGGCAGTCACAAATACCCTCAGACGATTTCTATTTTCTTCAAATTATTTCTGTATTCCACCCACCCCCCATCACCTGTCGAAAGTCTTATCGAAATGCACGAAACAAAAAATAAAGTTTAATTGATTGTCTCTGCTCCTCACTATCAATGACCTCATCACCACCTCCGCGTCACACGTACTTCTACTATTCCTGAACCCAAACTCTTTTTACCCTATGTAATTATTTGCTCTCTTATCAATCCTGTCTTTGATGATTCTGCTGCGTGAGAGATTAAACCCATTTTTATATTTTCCTCACGTACGTTAATGATAGGCTTTCCTTTTTTTTTGGAATGGAAGCCGTCACTAATTTGACGAAATCTACCCGCGGAATCGCCACTCACTAATGCTACGGATTAGTCCATGAAAACCCTTGCTCTGACGGTTTCTAAAACACTTAATTAGTTTCGGAGGGATGCTTATGGTTCGCCCCGCGTTCTCATTTGATTTTAATCCATGAATGTCCTTTTTACTCGCCGCATCAAGTATGTCCGAGTCTAAGCTGCCCTCATCTACGTCATATTCTCTCTTTTTCCATTCTTTCTAGCCTATAATATTAATATTAAATTACCTCAAAGTAGAACTTTTAATATTTTCATGAAAAATAAACTTAAATGCGGCCCACGTTTCACTGCGGTGCAGTATCATCAGACCCACAATACACAGCAGTGAAACGTGGGCCGCATTTACGTTTATTTTTCATGTGGATATACAGAGGTCTATTTTTGTGTCGTTCATCATGACACAATTCCACAAAGCTACGCCCGAAATGATTGAGTTCTTTTTAAGTTGAGGGATCCCGTAAATAGTGTGAATGATTTTCACAGTCGTTTTCAACGTGGGTAACTTAGCATTTGCTGCCCTGTGGTCGGTAATTCTTTCGATACTGTCCATATTTACGACTTTATTGAGTACTTTCGTGGCAAAAATTTTAAGAATATTATCGCCCATACTGGAAAAGTTCGAAGAAACTGAAAGAAACTAGTGTTTCACTCATAGGAATGAAATTGCGACTTTGAGGTACCTTTTTCTATAGCTCCCGTTTTGAAACTGCTCCAATATTGGATACTGAAGTATCTAACTCTCGTTATGTCTCGGTTGTTGCTTTTGCTTGAGAAACCTACTTAAGGATTCCCTTTTTATGCCCCCCTGGTCTGTACTAATAATAATATTTTATTTTATATTTTAAGTTGGCCATCCATCCACCTCCTCCATCACCTTTTTGGCAGTGCCACTGGTATCGAGCAACTTTGCGCTTGCCTCACTTAAAAACAGACGACGCGCGAGCCTCCCATCTTTCGTATCTCCCTCTTAGAGTCGGACGAGGGAAAATGGATTCGATAGCGTGGAGGGAGATGGAGTCGCATGGAGAGGTTTGCGTGGAAAGGAAGTGAGAGGTGCGTCGCTGGGGAGGGATTTTGATTTACTATTGTGCGGATGGTTTCTCCAGGGTGATTGCAAAAGGCTTTTCCCTCCACTGATGCCTGGTTTTGTTTACCCTCTGAAATATCTCGAATCGCTCAATCACTCATTCACGCAATTCCTCATTCCACAATAATTTCCTTGATAACACCTGCGTCGATTACTTTACAAAGTTCCCCCATAATAATTTGAGAACTCGGGAATTTGCATACGTTAGATTCATTATTCTGTAACTAGCAACACCTATCAATCAACAGGAAGTGTAATGTTTTACAATTTTTCCGTGTTCGGTTTGTATAGTATTGAGCTAAGAGGGGCTTGAAACCCTTGGATTCGTCGGTGGCGGCGAGAGCTTTCCTGTAGCCTTTGGAGAAAAGGGGTAGTCTGGGGGGGGGGTCGAGGGAAGTGGGACCTTTGTTCGCTCACGCCGCGGACCCCCTTCCCGGGGCGTGACAAGCGTGTGAGTCATCACGTGACGTCCTCTTTGAGGGGAGCGCCGGTGGATTTGGGAGGGGCGAGGGAATGTGCGAATGGGTCCAGCGAACGGCCTTGTTTATGTGGCGAGGGCACCCGATTCGAGGGAGGGAAACGGGCGGCGGTCCTTAGTGCCTTTTTCCATTAACCCCCGTGGTGTCAAACGGAGAGGGAAGTGCCGAGCGCTGATTAAATTACGGCACTGCGGAATCCCCTTGGAAATGGCTCAAGACCGGCTCCGAGCCACGCCTCGCTTCAGGGCTCGGCCGCCTCGCGGCGAGAGTCGCCCCTTCCAGCCTTCTCCTCCCCCTCCCTTTATTATTTTCTACTTGACACAAAAGTAGCGCCCTGGGTAGAGATCGCCCATTAATGTATCCATTTTCATGTTTCAACCACCATTCTAGGATTGGAAGCCTGGTTTTCGTGGCTCGATGTAGAGAGTCCGATGACACTTTACGCGATAGTAAATTTTATTAAATGACCATGGCACTACACACAGATGCACTAATAAGCCCTAAATGGTCACATGAATAAATATCCTTTAACTTTATACGCCCGATTGAGTTAACCTATTCTTTAGGTTCAACAGATTCAGGCTTGAGGTCGTGGAAGTTCATCATAATGAAAAAAGGACAATTTGCACTTTTCCACAGTTTATTTAACGTACGACGCGTTTCAACTCACAGAGTCATCATCAGGTACAAGACAAACTAAATAGTAAGGAGACCTTATTTATATGTACAGAAGATGTGGTTGGGGAGGGAGAGTCGTGTAGGGGAGAGGAGGAGGGGGGGAGGAGAGGCGGAGAGGTTATAAAGAGCGAAAAATGGGGGGTTAATGACAGGAAAAACCGCAAAGTGGGGGACAAGGGGCTGGAGTATCGGGAGCGGGTTGTTGTATAGCAGGGGGTTAAAGGCTTAAGGACATAGGGAAGGAATTATCAGTAGGAGATAGTGGGGGGGGGGAAGATGGGTTGAACAGGTAACTTTCTGGGAAGCAGAGCCCACTGGTGGTTTTAGTGGAAGGGATGAGCCACGTGTTGCGAGGGGGGGGGGGAAGGGGGGGGGAAGTGCACTAGTTAATTCTTGGAAAATATGATGACCGGTGGTAGTGGGCAGTGAGAGACCCTGACAGGGGGGGGGAGAGGAGAAGGTAGGAGGGTGAAGTCATGAAAGAGGAGGGGCAGTAGGATTTTGATTCTTGAGTTTATTAATCGTGAAAGGGATCTTGAGGAGGGGTGAATGGTTCACAAAAATTTGTTCATTTAGGAGAACATTGTGGTCCTCCTGCAGTATTTCCAATTGTTCCAATGTGTCCAGTTTCATCCCCTTATTCTCCAGGTGGAGGATTTCCGGAACAAACTTGCACTCATGTGATGTCCTTATTAGATGTTTGGCTAGGAGAAACGTTTCATCCCCTGATGTCCAGCATCTCTTATGTTCTTTCACTCTCGTGATGAAACCTCTCCCAGTCTGGCCTATGTAGCACTTTTCACAGGAATCACATTTCACTTTGTACACACCGGATTGAAGGAGGGGGTCCAACTTGTCTTTATTTCTGCATAATATCCTCCCTAGTGTGGAGGGGTTGTAAAGGGAAATGTTATATGTATCTTTGGGGAAACGTCTGGCTAATTTGTCCGTGAGGGGACCAACAAATAATAATTTACACCACTTTTTTGTATTTTCTTTAGCGGGCCTAAGAGGGCAAATTTTGGAAATGGCAATTCTCTGGAGTTTTTTCTTTAGCATTTTCAATATTAAATTTGGATCATAGCCATTAGATGATGCTATGGATTTTATAATGTTGAGTTCCTTATTGAAGTTGGTTTTTGTGAGGGGTAAATTTACTAGTCTATGTAACATCGCATGGAATGCGGATAGTTTATGAGCATTAGGGTGACAAGAATCAGATGGAATGATAATGTTGCTATAGCATGGTTTCCTGAATACTGAAAAGTTGTGTTTGTTATTTTTAATGGTTATCGTGAGATCCAGAAAGTTTAGACCTATTTCGGACTCTATTTCCATGGTGAAAGAAATTTTGGGATGTTGATGGTTAAGTATGTTTAGGAATAAATCTAGTTGTCTCTCACTCCCTGTCCAACAGCAGATGATGTCATCAACATAGCGATACCAATAGAAGATATTTTTTAAAAGGGGATGGTTGGAATTAAATAGGTTTCTTTCGAAGTCGTCCATAAATATTTCAGCTAATAATGGTGAGAGAGGGGATCCCATAGCGAGACCATCTGTTTGGTGATAAAAATTTTTGTTGAATAGAAAATAACTCTGATTAGCACATAGTTCCATGAGCAAATGAATTTCTTTAGACATTATCGGGTCCACCTTTGATTGTTGGAGTATTTTTTGAACGAGGGACAAGGTCTTTTGGACGGGTACAGAGGTGAATAGATTTTTTATATCAAAAGATACGAGTTTAGAGTTGGTAGGTAGTAAGAGATGCTGGAGGTTCTGCGCTAAACTTATGGAATTTTTAACACCATGCTTTGTTGAGAAACTGGAAACCTGTCTAAATACGGTATTCATTTTTGTGGCCAATTTATAAGAGGGTGATCCTATGCAAGAAACTACAGGTCGTATGGGTGTTCCATCCTTATGGACTTTAGGTAGTCCGTAAAACCTAGGGGGTTGGGGGTTCATCTGGAGTAAGTACCTAATCTCACTATCTTTGAACAGTGTTTTGCAGGCGGAGAGGGCTGACTTCACACTATTATGAAATCTGGCTGTAGGGTCTCGAGGAATTAATACAAAAGGATTATTAGTTAACACATCAATACATTTATCAACGTATAAGGATTTGTTTAGGATCACAACACTGTTCCCTTTATCGGCTTTTGAAATAATAAGGTCTTCATCTTCGATCTTGGATTGGATGGATCTTAAAACTTTCTTCTGTAAGGTTACTTTTTTGGGTTGTACGGTGTCCAGGTCGGTAATTCGCGAGGTAATTATATCGGCACAGATTTGTTTTAGGCCCACTTTCTCTTTACGGAGGGAAACTTCACCGTCCACAATCAGAGATTTTAAGGTTCTCTGAGTTAGTGGATGGTTTGGAGCAAATTTTAATCCTTTTTGTAGAAGATCCATTTCAGAATTATCAAAGTTAGAATTGGACAGATTGAGCACTTTTGGATGGAACTTAGGATCACAGTTGTATTCAGGTGGTGGAGCACTTTTGGTTGTATCTCGTTCACGCGTTAAGGCATGTAGTTTTCTGTTAATGATGGAGCACTTCATTGATGAGACTTCACTTACCAGCGTTTTAACACGTTCATGAAGACTGTTCCACTCAACAGGGTGTAGGTTGAATGATAGCTCGGAATGGAGTTGATAGAGGTAGACGGAGTAGGCATCCCTTTTACCATACCAGTTTTTCAGCTCACGGCGAATCCAGATTTTCTGGGCAGACTCCACTGCATGCTGCGCCGATCTAGTATAAACTATCTGTCCTATTTTATTATATGGACCGTTACAATTTAGGTCTTCTATATACCCTTTCCACATGTTTAGAAGCATAGATGAATAGATGACGAACGTTGTTTCTCTGGTCAGCTGATGCTATTTGAATTTCGCCAGTTTAAAGGGATATTAGTTCTTGCTTTCCATCCCTGAAGTCTCAAATTTAACGGTCGACAGAAGAACCGTGACGGAAGTACAGCGAGCACTGTGCGCCCTATCAAATTTTTTCTGATTCGGAAATCGAATGACCTTGGTGATTGAACGTAAATAATCAAACGTTGGATGCGAAATGTTTCCAAGATGGAATAATTATGCTATTCTTCTAGCTTCACTTAAATATGTGCCAGTACAGATATAAAAACCAAGGCCTTGAGAGAGAGACGAAATGATATTACCGATGCGTGCATAACGTACATCACTCGAAAAGTATAGCTTTGTCCCGTGAATCCGAGAAGGGGTCGTTTAATAGCGCAACCGGCCCGAGGGCGCGAAACGGTCGCTGTGTTTCCGCCGCTGGGCGTCTGTCTGCAGGTGACTATCCACGGGTGTCCACCCCATGTGGTGGCCGCGCCCTCCGTCGCACCCGAGCGAGTGGTCCAGGGACACAGTGAGGGTGACTCAAATGGGTTCGAGTGCGACCCCGATCCCTTCTAAAGCACCGTCATACTTCAGGGAATCGAAATTCTGTCGCTTCTGCTCGAGGGCCCTTATTCCGAGGGTGTCCGCCTCGAGCGAGATTCGGCTTACAACACTCTCCGCCTGAGGTGGCGTCAGCCCCGCCACATGCGTATGACCCAAGGGCAGGAGGGCCGGGGAAGTGAAGGGAAGAACAATTTAAGAATGTTATCGCCCAAATTGGAAAAGTTCAAAGAAACTGAATAAGACCAGAGATTCATTTACTGGAATGTAAAAGGGACTTGAAGGTACCTTTTTCTTCAGCTCCCGTTTTATAACCTTATGGGCTCCAATAAATCGATTGAATATTGGCATATCTACCTCTGGTTTTGTCTCGGCTGTTGCCTTGGTATGAAGAACTTTTGATATGTTGGTCTAGCGCTAGTATTAAATTGTGTTTGTCGTCCGGGCGTCTGTAAAATGTCTCCATCTAAGGCCTGCTAACGCCAGAGTTCTTGACTTGTATAAATAAAACACTCAATATTATTTATTGTCATTTCTGTAAGTAGAAAATGGTTTTGGGAAATTTTCGCTGTCGGTGAAATCGGTGGATGGCAAGCTTTTAGTTCCAATAATTATATCTGAGCATTTGCTTCAAATAAGATGACGATATTCAGCGACTTAATTTTAAAAATCTCTGCAACTTAAAATGAATACAGTTCATATTTATTTTGCATTACGATTTCTTAAATATGATTACGTTTTCTTATTTTTAACTAACCCCTTGAAAAAATGTTTCGCCCGATGCTATCTGTTTATAATAAATGACCTGCTTTGTGCCTCCCACTGACCCTCACTTCATTTACGTATTATTGTGGCCGAGATTTTTTTTAATTTTGAGTTTTTATTCGCATCTCTTCTTCCGAATATTCCTGGGCTATCGCGTTTAAATATCTAGGAAAATTCATCAAAATCGATATAGTGATCAAAAATCTGTGAAGATGCATTATTATATAATAATTATGATTTTAGCTAATGCGAAATGCGTTTTAGAGTTGAAGGAAAGTGAAACGAGCAAAACGGCATTTTTTCGTGTGCAACTCTCGTAATGAATGACACTCTGGTGTATGGGCTCCTAGCTAGTATTAATGTAATCCTCATGAAGTTGGATTAATTGCCGAATTAAATCGCATGCAGCGCGTGAGAGAGAGATTTGTAAAGCGTCGTCATCATAAACTTAGTACTGTATCGATAATATTAGAGGAACTAGGCTGGGAATCACTCACGGAGCGAAGGTTAAATTGTTTATTAAATCTCTTACGTGCATTTAATGGGAAGGAAGTCTCTTTAGCAGTGATGTTGAAAATGCATTATTACCCCCTATCGCACTTCAGAGATCGTCCGACACGAGATCGTGTCAGTGAAATTACAGAGACTAAGTGTAGAACAGATAGATTTAAGATCCCACGAACGAGAAGGGATCAGAATAATATTGCCCGATCGCGGAAGGAGGGAGAGGTATTTTGGGTCAGGAGTAGTCTGGTGTGTCATCGCTTCCTGCCACATAACCTAGCGGTGGCTTGCAGGGCACTATATAAATATAAAAAAAATCGAAATATCGATGTGGGCGATGATACTCGGTCGCGCGATGTCCCCGCTGCCCAGGGGGCTCCGCGGGGAGGCCTGTGCCTTGACGTCTAATCTCCGCCCCGCCCGGACTCCTCGCCCTTGCTCCAGATGGAGAAGGCTCCTTCGGATTCCGGGTGGATCGGGAACGCCCTCCCCTCCATCGCCTCTTCCTCCCTCACCCCCTCTTCCTCCCGCCTCTCTACCTTTTGAATCATCGACGGCTCCTACTGCATGTGAAAAAATAGCTACCATTATTGGATCTAAAATAAACGAATGCACATCTAATGTGTATGATATTCTTTCAAATGTCTTCTCGACATGTAAATGGCACCTCTCGAAGTAAATGGCACCTCTATCTGTTTCCTCTAAGCTACTTCACAATTTTCGAAAGTGGCTGAACCCGTGTGTGGTTCGGCTAAAATAATAATGATGATGATTACAAATATGAATAATAATAAACTGCGATTATCATGGAATGTTCTTCAAGTCGGGATTACCAGCGCAGACGCCGAAGGGTCATGCGTTTCGCAAGAGTGGACTGTTTGCCGTCGCCTGAGCGGCGATTCGGAGCGTAAATCGGAGTCCAGGGGGGGCTGGCTACTTCCGGGCGAGCGGCGGTGGTTTCTCCCTCGCTCTGTGCGCGGGGGGCAAATATCTCTGCGCGGCCAAAGACCACGCACGCCCCGAGCGACGGCCACTCGCCTCCGCCGAGGATGATGTTTGCCGACGCATATCATAAATTCCCTTTTTCGCACTCTTTGTGTAACTTGCGGGAGCACTCGAAAATACTCGAGTCTGCAGCTCACCACCACGAGTGTCTCCCCTCCCCCCGCCCTCCGACCCCATGGCACCACGCTCCTCTCGAATCCTTTGAAAGCCCCCCCCCCTAGGGTGCCTTTTGAGCATCCCCCTCCTGCCTCCCCGCCCCCTCTCCCCCCTTAGTCCTCGTCGTTAAAAGCCCCCGTCCCGCCATGCTTGCTCTTTGGATTCCGCGAGGGACGGTGGGGGGCGAAGGGTGCCCCTGGGTGGCGTTCCCTCTTACGCGGGCGCCGCTTCCCGCCGGGATCCCGGGGGGGGGGGGCACGAGAGTGGTGATTGCGAGGGTACCAGGGGGTTGCTGTTCCGGGGGGGGGGGCTGAGGGTTCGGGGTTACCCCTGTTGAATATTTGAAGCAGCTCGGATGTTTTGCGATGCGGGGCCGTTCGCGGGCATTTTATCGAGTAAATTCAGACGCGGGCGCGCACGCCAAAAATATCGTTCAAACTCAAAGGTATGCTTTTCTGGATGCGGTGGGTGCTTACTGCTTGCGTTCCTTGGCGAGCCTAGGAGTCGATCGTCCGTCCGATCCAAAGAAAAACCCGGACAAACGAAAACTATATTTATTAAAGGGCGCTATAAATTTTACTTTGCATTAATTTGCTGACGTGGTTTCCAATTTTTATTATATTCCATCGGTCGAGGGCCCCGCTTGAGAGCAGAATATTGCCTCTCCTCCGATCCAGTGTAATTCCAAGGCACCGGAATCTGGTTTCTCGGTTGCTTGCAGACATAACTCGGTATTAAGGGTGCCTTATAATATGATTAATGGTGTCGCATGACTTGGTGATTCGATTTTTTTGGTTTCTCTTGGGTTTAAAATCCCTCGTAGAAAGGTGCTCCTAATCGGGTGTTTTGGCCCGAGAGAAAGCAGGTGGCGAGTCAGGGGTGGTTCTCTGGGATCTTAGGGGTTGGCGTGACGAAAGAAGCGCCCAGAAAATAAAATTCAGTCAACATTTTCTCTCCACGTGGATCCTGGTCCTTTGATAGATTTGGATAACATTCAATAGAGATTGCAAAATATCTTCGGTGCCATTATTTAAAATCTTTTTTTTCAAACGTAAAAGGCCTGAGTTTGATATGGGTGGATAAATAGTTCGTTAAGATAGTCGAGTCTAAAATTGAGAAATCTGGTCTGAATATCTACTGAAAAGATTGAAAGGAATTTCAGCAAAGTGAAATTATGCATTAAGGAATTTCTGAAACGGATTCCTGCGGTCTGCAGAGCTGGCGGAACGAGGATTTAAACGGAATTCATTAAGCAAAAATGACGGGTACCAACTAAACAGCTTGGCTTAAGGAAAAAAGTAAATAATTTCACGAAATCTAAGGACTTTTTTCCCTGCCACTTGTATAGTCACCGCTGCCCCATATTCTTGTTCTCACCTCTTCACATCAGGCTGCGGAGCGCACTTCGCTTGAATGAGCACCCTCTTCAACTTCTGTGTGTTTCGTCGCCCGCTAGGTCTTATCCTCAACGCACTCTATTGGGAAATGCTCTGGAGAAAGCTCTCAGTACTTACATTATGCACTTTATACGGCTTTATTTTTCCTTGTTATTTAATATGTTAAGATTCCTTCTAATTCGATACGCCTTATAATTTCATAGGTGGATTTCTAGCCAATCTAACTTTTTGCGAGTCAACTTTTGCCACGGATACATTTTCGTGTGGTGTGGTGGGTGTGGGAAATTATAAAGAGAAATAGGAAAATCAAACGAACGATCCAGTCCTAGTCACATTAAGGGGAGAGAGATGTTATCTGGGAGAAATTGTAATGAAGGGAGGTTGAAGGAGGAAAGGAATACGCATTATGATTGAATTTGACAGAGTTGCGGAGAAAAACGGTCGCCCAAAATATCTCGGCTTGATAAGAGATAAGAGCGGGGCGTCGCATTGCAATGGCACCCTGAGTTACCTTAGAAAACCTTTTTTTGCTGGGATACCCTATGGACGTTTCCTTCCCTATAGTTCACTTCCAGGATGTGTACTGAACAACGGGCGAGTTCGTTGAATCCGCATTTCCTTTAACTAATAATACTACCTTGATCAAAAAGTTCCCGGAATAACCACCGTGTGGCGCTCCCATCGTTCCGATTTGAGTTCTGTTTTTTTTGTTAAATTGGTACATCTGTTGTTGATATTCCCTTTAAATCTTAGTGTCATAACTTGACATTTGCAAAAGTTACGTAGCCAAGAGTACATCTATCTCTGTGTGTGTTGGCGATTTTTTACAATTTCAGAAATGGATTTAAATTTGCAACAACGAACTTGTATTAAATTTTGCGTAAAAAACGGATTTAGTGGCGCACGGACGTTGGAAATGTTGGAAAAGTGTTTCGGCAACGATTCTCTAAAAAAACGGTCGTTTACCAGTGGCACGAGCGGTTCAGAAGTGGTCGTGAGTCAATCGAAGATGATAAACGCAGTGGCAGACCATCGACATCGAAAGTCGGTGAAAAAATTGATAAAGTAAAAGAAATGTTGGTCAATAACCGCAAATTAACCATCAGAGAAATAGCGGAGGACTTGAACATTGCCTATGGATCCGCCCAAGACATTGTGGTTAATGATTTGGGTTTCCGTCGTGTAGCAGCAAAGTTGGTGCCAAAAGACCTCAATTTCATGCAAAAAAGAGACCGTGTTGACGTCGCAAAAGACATGATTTGCGAGGCTGAATCCGATCCCACATTCATCAAAAGGATCATTACTGGAGACGAGACGTGGGTTTATGAGTACGACACGCAATCCAGACATCAGGCAAGTGAATGGCGTTCACCAAATGAGCCGAGACCAAAAAAACCACGTCGTTTTCAGTCAAAAAAGAAGGCAATGCTGACGGTTTTCATGGATTACAACGGTGTAGTGCATCATGAATTTTTGCCAGAAGGCCAGACAGTAAACAAAGAGTATTATTTGGGCGTTATGAGACGTTTGCGTGAAGCAATTCGCCGAAAGAGACCAGAAATGTGGGCAGAAAAATCGTGGATTTTGCACCATGATAACGCACCGTCGCACAGTGCTATCATTATTCGTAATTTTTTGACGAAAAATGCAACAAATACCATCCAACAGCCACCGAATTCACCTGATTTGGCTCCCTGTGACTTCTTTCTGTTCAATCGAGTTAAAAAACCATTACGGGGAACGCGTTTTAGCAGCCGAGAGGAAGTAATGGAAAAATCGCAGGAAGCACTGATGGACATACCGAAAACCGAATATAAAAAATGTTTCGAGGATTGGATCAAGCGCTGGCATAAGTGTGTTGCAGTCGATGGGGATTACTTTGAAGGGGACAATATAGATTTAGATGAATAAACTTGTATTTTTAATTTTCTGAATAAATTCCGGGAAATTTTTGATCAAGGTAGTATTTCGTCAGTCACTTATTCTCTGTTTACTGCGGTCCCCGCTACCCTTCCATCTCTGCTTACAAGTCCTTAAAACATCTGTATTTCTTCTTTTCATGTCTCACTTAATATTCTCTAATTCTCTTCCTCTTAACATCTTCCAATCATTGCTAGTCCCTATTGTAAGTTATCGGTCCTTTTCTACGACTTCAGTGCTGTTGCTGTCATCGATGCTGCTTTGCAATGGTTTGGTGAGATGACGACCGCGGAAGCCTTGCCTCCTCCGCCGCCGTGTGCGGTGCCAGACCGCACGATTGGACCGAGTCTCTTAGTTGCCAGGAGTCATTTCCATTATGGTGCCTTTCTTAAAAGTCCTGGGCTATATAATTGAAGTGTTTTCCCGATTACTTCTTTAATAGTGTTTTGAGGTTACACCAATGTGGCATCACTTAAATTGGAAAGGAATGAAACATTACAATTTGGCATAATGTGGAATCAGCTAGAATGTTAAATGTTGGATAATAAAAAAAGAGAAAGGAAAAGAATTTTCGCATATACATTTACTGAATAACTTTTTGGCAGAATACTTTGACTGCGATGATGTAGAAAGAATTTGGAGTTGAATTAACTGGTTTTATTGGAAGGCGAGCTGTTAATGCAGAGTAATTTGAAGCGTGCCTTGTAAACGTATAGTGAGTACTCGCAGTTATTCCACTGTAATAATAATCTCCCACTAGTGATAGTTTTTTGGTGCATGGGAAATCTAAATCAATGTGTAGACTAGCACTGATATAATAGTTTTGAGAATCTTAAATGTGAGCACCTTCCTTCAATCTAATAGGTATTTGCTACTTAAACTTTTGATCAGATGCCTGTAAATTTGAAAAATGACAAAAAGAGGTCGATCAAAAAGGAGGGAAGTTTCGTGATGTGAACGGTGAAATTTGCTGTGTGGGAAGAGTGGAGGGGGGAACATCTGAGAGGAGCTGAGTTGGATGCGATGGGAAGGGATTGGTTGGAGGGGAAGGAGTTGGATGGGCGGAGAAGAGATTGGGTGGGAGGCGGTGGAGGGGAATGAGTGGACATAGGGGTTGGTTTTGAACGGAAGAGTATGGGGTATGATGTGAGGGAAGGGTATTGTGTAGGAAGGGGCGGGATTGGGTGAGTGGGGATGTGTCAGGGGATGGGGGGTCGGGTGGCTGTGGAGAAGTTTGGGTTGAATGGAAGGGAAAGGAGGGCCGGGGGCTGGGTGGATGGGGGGTGCCTGGATCTAATTAATGGATTTTGCCACCCTGGGCACTTGGAGAGGGGGATGGGCGTCGGAGGAGGAGCGACACTCCTCAGAAGGCGTCTTCAAGAATTTGCGGGAAAGTATTTGATGCAATGCATGTCGGAGGATGATTGTCTGTCAATTGCCTCTGCTATTTTACGAGAGGTGGCTTAATTTTTCCTTGTTATATTAGCGTCCAATACACTTTTATTCTAGTAAATATTTTCATGCATAACTTGGTGAAATGTACCATTTTACGTTCTAGATGATGGAATCGAACCTGAATATTTTTCTATTTTACAATACACTAATTAGTGAATGCATAAGTTGCTAAATTAATGCTCTGTAAAATGTAATCCAATCATCAGCTGCAATAACTGCACTTATCCGCCGTATATATTTCGGCGAAATAATTCTATGGACGTCAGAGTAATATTCGTTCGATTTTTCAGTAATGGAAGACAATTTAAGGCATTCATTTCCTCATGTTTTAAAATATTTGAAAAAAATCCTTTAAACTATTGTATAAATTGTCCCCTTCGTTTGTGCTCTCAATATATAAGTTAAACAAAATGTTGGAGCCCAACATCTGCCGTATGTGTGGGAACGAACCGGCGACATTCGCGAACGAAACGCTTGTAACGTTTCTCTCAGTAATCTCTATGAGATCTGTTTTAACAAATCTGTTTAAAAATTTTTATTTTAATGATTTTGGCAATGGCATTGGTTTTTCACGAATCGTAAGAAAATCTATTATCGACAGGGGTTGCCGGGTTAAGACTTCTTCATACATGACCTCTTTATGCATGATGTATGAAGAAGCAAGAGACCTAACTTTTAATGCTAAAGTAAGAAGTAGCTTTGGGATAGAAGGCAAAGATAGGGATACTATAAATTACCAGAGGATGTAATGGACCAGTGGAAGGAATACATTGAATGGTTATTTGTGTGGAGAAGAAAGGGCCAATGGAAAGTGAATTGCAATTAGAGGAAGAAAACGAAGTTGTCGATGGTGGAAATCACTATGGCATACATGAAAATGAGGTAGAAGCATCTGTAAAAGATTTGAGAAACGGGAAAGCAACAGGAGTTGAAAAAGGACTGATAATTAACAAATTTGAGTAACGAGATTTACATTAAGGGACAATGGCCTAGACGATTCAAGTGAACTATGTTGGTTTTTTTGAGAAAAAAACCAGAAAAAGTAAGGAAAAAATGACCATAAGCCTGTTATCACAATTGGGTAAAATAGTATTAAAAACGGTCGATAGATAATTATATGAGAAAATAAAGAGTGCAATGGGAGAAAAAAATGCGCATTCAGTGGAAGGGAAGAGACAAGATTTGTAATAGGTCCGTTGGTCGCAATTGGCGAAGTAAACAGTGAAAAGAACAAAAATTGTACGTTGTATGGGTTAAACAAGAAAGATATTGATAGTTCGATGGGATTGATTAATGGCTAGTCTGAAAAAAAAATTTGGTATTGCAAGAAATAATTAGCTCTGCGGCCTCTCAGCTAAATAAGAATTCCTTTTTACGGTTGGTGACCTAACACCCCCCGCCACACGCCCTTGCGGCGGCTTGCGGGGTATTATGTAGATGTAGATGTAGATAAGAATGGGGAAAGAAAACTCCAATGGCCGAAAAAATTAGTTGCCAATCTCTCGTCAGACCAATTGTTGTGTTGGTTTAATGGGAAGCACGTCAGGGACCAACCCCATCCTCTCGACCAGAATACCCTCTGTAGTGGTTTACGGGAAATTAATCCGCGTCAGGGATCAACACACAGCCACATGCACACCATCCTGACTGAAATCCTTCACGAGGCTGTGAGACCCTGTTAAAGAATTTCATAAGGAAATAGAATCCTTCACGAGGCTGTAGAGTAGACCCCGTTAAAGATTCCAGGATATTCTCAAGCACACGCTTTGTGACTGGCACAGACCAATCACACACACAAGCACTCAAGAAACGCACACTCAAAAGGGCCCAACTTCTGGGAGAATCTGGGTACAGGTAAAGAGCGCAACCAAGGATAGCATTGAACACGCGTGTTCGGCCATTTAGTGGCCCTCTTCAGCGAACCGAAGGGAAACCACCTCCAGCACAAGGTTGAAAGTAAAGTCCGCGAGTTGCGACTAATTATTACGGCCATTGGAGTTTTTTTCCCCTTTCTTATTTAAAAAACATAGTATTGATTGAAGTGAGAGAATGATGAATGAAGACCTGTATCTCAGTCAGAAAGGGATGTTTTAGTGAGACTAAGAATAGCAGGTCAGACGAAATTGGAATAGGAAGACAAGTATGCTGCCTGTCACCAACCATATTTAAAATATCTTTGGAGAATAAACTAAAAGGCTGCTTTGATGGAAGTAGAGAATGAAGGAAGTAACATCGGAACTATAAGAGTTGAATGCATCTGGTTTGCTAATGCTATGGCTGTAGTGGCAGATAAAAAATCATGGAGGTGTAAAAGACCTAGCGACTGATTTAAAAAGTTTGGAACTTAAATAAGCAGGAAAAAGACGAAAAGAGAATGACTATTGGAGGTTAAGGTGAAAGGATCATCATTGGATTGTGTGGTAAAGCGGTCGTACAAGCAGAGAGCTTCAGGTACTTGGTAGGTGTCAACATTGAGAACATACCCTGCTCCAAGGAAATCATATAAAGAATAGCTATGGCAAAAGAAAGTATTTGATAATATTAAGACACCACTTAGCGGACTTTTAAAAAATGAACTGAGAAAGAGATTGGCGTAATGTTACAACTGGAGTGTGACGTTGAGTGGAGTGGAGACGTGGACTTATCAGAAATGTACAGTAAATAGAATGGAGGCCTCCGAAACGTGGATCCGATGAAGAATGGAAGGAAGTGGAGAGTGGGAGGATAGAGTGAAGAATGAGTGGGATGCTATGAAGGATTTTGGAGGAGAGAGAGAATTGTTGGAGATAATCAAGGAAGGGAGGGGTAATTGGTTGGGGCATTGTACGACTATGATGAAGGAGTGTTTGCTGAAGATTGCGTTGGGGGAATAATGATGGAGGGGAAGGAAGAAGGTAAGCATTTTATGCTGGAAATGGTTAAGATTGGGGGAGATAAGGAGAAATTAAGATAATGGCTCAGAGACAGGAAAGCATGGAGGTCAACCACAATTAAGCACGGCTGAACAACCCATTTTGTCGGATTAAGTTTTGCATGAGCCCAGGGACTAGGCGCTACTCTACTTTTAAGCACTTCGAAGCAAGAGAAAAATTTTCAATTGCAATAACTCGTTTTTTGGCTCCAAATACTTTCTGCTTCCCTGCCATCCGGAATACGACCTCTTCGCACATGTTCTCCTTCTCCCCTAACTTCCCTTTCTTTCCCAGCATGTCTCTCCTAATATCATCTTGAGCATCATTCGTCTGGAATTTGTTTATTGGTTTACCATTCCACCTCTGGAAGTTCGGGAGATTGCAGGCAATGCCGGTTTGGCCTTGATATTGATGAAAGGAAATGAGCCGTTCTGACGTTCTGCTCCCAGTGGTAGAGCTGCACCGGAGAAGGAGCATTGGAGTCTGGAAATTATAGATTTGTTCATAAAAAGGAATAAAGTAAAGAATATGGTGTAGAATTTGCATAAGGAAAACATTCGGACGAAAAAAAAGTGGAGGCTGTTCCAGTAAGTGACTCGACCGCTGAGGGACTCCTTGATCATTATTTCATGTTTCCAGATCTACGTCAGCAGCGGAGTAAGGTGTGGTAGATCAGATATCTGAGCAAATAAAAGAAGTCTAGGAAGAGAACGGGAAAGGATAATGGAGGCCAAGGAAGATGGGAGATAGGAGAGGCAAAGTTGGTAATGGAATAGATGGACAGAAATAAGTAGTTGGGAAACGCAGGCTTGGTAAGAGAAATGAAAGACAGGAAAATAGATAGACTTCTGCGCAGGCTTCAATGTATTAATGGCTAATATCGTGTATGGCTTATCAATCATCCACGAAGGCTACCTACGTAGAAGGCTCTCGGGAATATCTCCATGCTTCAGATTGATTTTGCTGTAGTAAATCAATGGCTCAAAAATAGTTGCAAGATGGATTCTTCCCTTCCCAAGAGCGGAAGCTCACAAAGGCCATAACTCACGCCTCGATGCGCCCTATCGAGGGTGAAGCAAGTTGTAAAACGACAGCGGCAGATGAGTAGTAAATGAAGAGTTGCAAAAGACCACTCGTGGTGTTTAGGGCGGCGTTGGCGGGGTGTGTTCTGATTTGAGTCACGCGATAGGGCGCGCGTGAGAAATTAAAGCATCCCCATCCCCAAAAATATTCATTTAAAATCCCGCCACTTGTGTAGAAATTCCAGCGCTAAGTACCCCCGTGAAGAAAATGCTCTGCGCAAAGCCACGTAGCTTCGATTTCTGAAAATTTATGTTTGACTGAAATTGAATTTAATTTAATATTGGTAGTAGTTTACAAGGTGCTTTATTTGGTACACGTTGTGCATTGGACTATTGGAGACTGTTATATAAAGGGGAGAAAGTTACGTGAATGAGGTCGAGGGAGGAAAAGAGTTGGGACACGCCGGGCGCAGTGGAGGGCAGTGAAGGAATCGCGCTGAGTTGAAGCGTGGCTCATTTCGAAGCAGGGTCTGAAGGCACTTCGCATCTGCAGACATTGATAAAATACCCCGTAAGTCGGCATGTGGCGGGAATTGTTAGGTCACCACGCGTAAAAGAGAATAAAACCAGATGCAAATCTGGACAAATTCATGCCAATCTGCGCCAACATGCTAAAGGTCTGTTCAAAAAGTATCGCAACTTTTGTTTTTCAAAAATTATTTATTTAGTCATGAATATCTATTTTGTCCCCTTCAAAGTATTCCCCATTAGATGTTATACACTTGTTCCAATGTTTGTCCAATCCTCGAAGCACATAAAAAAATAATTTTTGTGATCTTGTTCAGCTCCTCCTTCGATGCAGTCTTTATCTTGTCTACCATAGCGTAGCGCCGTCCTTTCATGAACCTCTTCATTTTCGTAAACAAAGAAAAGTCACTGGGGGGCTTGGTGTGTTGTTTTGGGCCAAAAATTCGCGCACAAGTAACGATGTGTGAGCAGGGGCGTTGTCACGGTGCAAAAGCCAATTTTTATTCTTCCACAAATCTGGGCGTTTTTTGCGGATTGCTTCACGTAAATTGCGCATAACTTGCAGGTAATATTCCTTATTTACCGATCTACCTTGTTGCAAGAACTCATGATGTACCTCGTCCCTGCATCGAACAAAATCGTAAGCAAAACTTTCACATTCGATCGAACTGGGCGAACTTTTTTTTTGTCTTGGCTCGTGCTGCAGCTTCCATTGGGATGATTGAGCTTTAGTTTCCACGTCACAACCATAAACCCATAATTTCTCACCAGTTATGAGAAAATTTGGATCGTTGTGGACGAAGTCCCACTCTTCATTAGCATTGTTAATGCGTTGCTGTTTTTGGTCAAAATTGAGAAATATTTATACGAGTTTCGCGGCAACCCAAGTCAAGCCCAAATCATTGGTAAAAATCGAATGGCACAAGCCAATCAATATGTTTAGGTCCTCAGCAACTTCTCTAATGGTGATTTGACGATTTGCCAATACTATTATCTTCACTTCATCAATGTTTTCGTCTGTCGTTGACGTGCTCGTGCGTCTGACACGCTCCTCGTCCTTCACATCTTCTCAGCCCTCTGAGAAAATTTTGTGCAACCGATAAACGTTGCTTAGGTCCAAGGTAGCTTCTCCACCGTCAACATTTGGAATGCATTTGCGCACTTAACTTCGTTTCCCACACAAAATTTCATACAAATTATTTCATCCATTTTTTGGAAAAGGCAAAAATCGAAGACAAGCCGAAACACGTCCGAGCAAAACAGCTGTCAACAATTAAATGAGCATTCAAAATGGCCGAACTTTTCGGCATAAGTGAGAAACATATGTACAAACAGAACGCGACAAAAAATCAAAAAACAAATATACCCGCCGAAATGGCGCATGGCTACGAATGTTTAGGTAAGCAATCGTAAAACAAAATAAACTTATTATGATTCCTAATTGGCCGGGGAAGGAACGAATATTTGTATTCATTTGTACCTTAGATTATCTCCCTCATCTTATCTTTGTGGTCTGTCCCAACCAAATAGTGTGGGGTAGTATTAATTTCCCCTGTCATGGTTAAACCCGTTTGTTCTGAACCTTGATAAAATTCTGATTCTCGCTTATTATTTTCGTATCCACCCTAATTTATCCCCTGGAAGGAACCGGGAAGGTGTATGGTATGGGTTGTATCCACACCAGGAATGCACAGCACACGAACTTTGTTTTAAACTAATGTTTATTTCATCCCCTTCGGAATTGTTCAGTTTCATTTAAAATTAAGCTGCAACCGCTGCGATGTCCCTTTGAGGTGTGGCGGTGATTAGTCCCTGGTTTAATCAAAAACACCATCCTTCACTTGTCTACCGTGTTGATGGGAAGTAACATGCACTCAGTGTTCGGCGTTTAAGCGAATGAATCGACTCATTTGTCGTGATGCAAGGTCGGCTTCGCACGGTGGTCACCTGGAAAGGGTCTCTTAGGTGGAATGAGCGTGTTTTCCGCCGTCATGTCGCTGGCTCCCTCCTACGGGCGCCCTTGGAGGGTCGACGGAAGGGCCTCCCGAATTTCCGACCCAGCAATCCAATTAGAAGGCAGTCAATCTCCTTCGGCGTCCTCGCGCACGACCGTGAGAGAGGCCCCTGGCGTCGAGGGCGCGAATTAGCAGGGGGCGGGGGGACGCAGAGGGCGCGTTCCGATTGGCCGAGGCAGCCAGAGCAATCTGGGAGGGTGATTTGCCGGAGAGCTCTCGAAGCGACAGGGTGGCGATTATGAGCACCCCCCCACTCTCCTAATCCCCCATCTTCGTTTGTTTTCCCTCGCGAATCATTGTGGGGTGTTTGCCATTCATTCTGTCCAAATTGATGTTTGAACCTTTTCGCATTTGAGCTAAAGCACCAACATTGCGTATTGCTTTCAAGTTTACATTCAGTAGAACGAATTGAAAAATCGGATAAATGGGATTTCAAACATTCGAACTGTCCGATATTCGATTTCACCGAAATCACTCGACCAAGAGTGAATTCGTAAGTGACCCAAATGCGTCACTAACATTGCTTATTTGATATGGATTTTTTTCACTTGGGCACGCTGAGACGAGTGCTTTCGTATCGGCAAGGACTGGAGAGCACACGAGATCAATAGGCGGCCGAAATGACATGATTCCCACGATATGCTGAGGGGGGCACGAGGAAGCATCACCATACGTTGCAAGGGGTCAGCGGACAGCACGCGAGAAATGGAAACATCCTGATCCCTAAATAATCATTTTAAATCTGGCGACTTGTGTGGAGATTCGCTCGCCTACGTTAAGAAAATGCCCTGAACTAAGCTACTTACGAGTTAAATTTAATTTGCCAAAGTCGACGACTGTAATACGATTGTCTTCAGCATTTGCCAGTATTTTCTAGCCATCCAAAGTTATCTGCATTCATCGTGTTTGCCATATATTTTTTCCCTACGTGTGTTTCGAATGTATTCTCGTGTCTGTCACATGGAACGTCCAAGACGTTTCCTTATTCGCGAGCGTCACATTGAGTGCTATTCATTTTCTTAGTCATTGTTGGATCTCAGGGCATGGCCGGAGAATCCAGAGGAGTAGATGTGTGTAATTTACTTGCACAATCACATTTACATTTACACAATCGGCTTAACATTGGAACTGCCCAAATGTTATTATATCATATTCTTAATTTGAAACTCTGAGGAAATGGTGTTTATAATATTCGTAATAAAACTTGACGGTGTGAGAAAAATTATTTTACACTGAAGCTAAACAGTCGTATCTTTAGTTGTACCTGCTTATCTATCGCACCGAATGGACTTCTCTGTGTTTTTAATATAATTTAGCTTGGCGACGAACGATATTGCTTTATTTCTGTCGTATTAGTTTTATTTTCGGTTTTTTCGTATTAACATTGCGTTAGATATGCCTCAATCGCTTTTGATTCTTGTTAGGTAGTAGTTTTGAGGGGAGGCGACCGACAGCTGAGGTCATTTGCGCCATAGGGGATGGACAGGAAAGGATGAAGGGTGGAGAGAAACCCGGCGTCGGCATTAGCCTACTCTTTGCGAAAGGCGCCAAGGGGTCCGCAGCGTAACGCCCCATCCGACGGACGGCGTACTCACTCAAAGTGCCCTCCGCAAAGCATCTCAAGTAGGGATAGAGACACCACTGAAAAATATTCAACACCGCCGGGATTTGAACCCTGGCCCTCTGGGTGGGAAGCCAATACGATAGCTACCTCACCATCTCGATCCCCTTGATTATTGTTTCTTCTTTCTCTTGATTGTGGAAAATAAGCTTTAAGTGCTCAGTAATGTTTAATTTACCCTAATGATAATTCAAATTAGGTAGGAAGTAAACGGAAATGACAATTAAAATTCATGTTTTCTAAATGATTCTAAATAATTCTCACCTTTATCAATGAGTTCCAATAAACTCTTCGTCCAACGTTTTCCTAGGCCGTTAAATACATTCGCGGGCACCCTCTCTACCCCCTCGTCCTTATTTGTTTTCAATTCCATTGCTGACCTTTCCATCTCGCCATCAAGTATGTATGGGCCTAAAAGCCTTTCTCATCTACTTAGTATTTTCTTTCCAAATCTAAACTCTATCTCGTATTTTCTATTAGTTCTTCTCTATATATTTCTTCACTCTCTCTTGAAGCTTCCCTGATTCAATAAAAATTCGCCATTGATTGCTTGCTCGGATTTTCGTCTCCTACTTCTTGGCAGTGCTTTTCACTCTTATGTTCAGAGAACCTATATCAAACCTTCCTTCACTCTTCTGCACAACCTACCATTTTTCTCTTCCATTGCAAGCTTTCCACATCCTCGCAATTTGGCTTCCTCAACACTTCGAAACCTGTACCATTTCACCGTCAGCCGAAAGTGTATCATGAGGTTATTTATGCGTAGATTAGCCTCTTGAATGCAAATCCGTCGGTGCCCGTTTTGATTGTCGCATTGACTTCCCGTGCCAGTGATAAAGCCGTATTATTAACCTATCCGCTCGTATTGACGTCAACTAACTGCTTCTTGCCTCTTTCCCCCCTGACCCCGCAGCCCCGGAGCAGAGCCTGGAGATGAGCCAGGACAAACTCCAAGAGAACGCGGTCAACGTCACGTGCTCAGCCCGGGGCGTGTTCCCGGAGCCCAAGCTGGCACTCTACTGGAGCGGCGGCGGAATGGGCGACATCTCTGAGTAAGTGCGCACACTGTGCTTCCTATCTCCTGAGTATCGATGGGCGCATCACACGAGGGAATCCCACGGAGGCAATTTCCAGTGTGAATAAGTAGCAGCTGAATACGCAATGGCAAATGCACGTTGCGGGCGAATATTTTAGATTCATGTGGAGCAACATTCGGATTTCGGAAACATCTCTGTTACGTTTTATTTTTTATTCAACAAAATTGAATCAGCTTCTTATAAATTTTCTGAGAATATTTTCCACTAGAAGACCACACTGCTTCCACATATTAAGTCTGAAATCATTCTTTTAAGGAATGCAGTCATTTTAGTTGGTATCTTGAAATATTTTTAAAGTTTATGCTTGGTTAGCTCCTGAACAGTCACTGTCGACTCTAGGCGCTGGATGTTAGGAAAACAAACGCTAAGCATTCGTTCAGGTTGGGCAGTATAAAATCGTAAATAATTGATCCCTACCCGTTCATTTTCTCGCTTTCTTCTTTCGTGGGAGAAAACACCTGTTCGAGGTTCCCTCGTCGGTCAAATGAACCCGCAAAGTTCAAGTGGAAACGGGACGAATCGCAGGGGGGCTGTCGCGATAGCGCTCGCTCGCCCGCCTCCTGCCTCAGATCTCCCGGCGAACGGTCGGAATCAATCGGGCGTGGGTTAATGGATCTCTCGCGGCACAATGTTTGCAGAAAGAGCTGAGAATCCACTCGATTGGGTGATTGGCACCCGCCCAATGATCAATCCTGTCGTCCAAGAGGCGGGGTGGGATGAGGCGGTGCCCGACCCACAGATGGAGCCACGGATGAGTGGTGCCGCCGCGGCCAAAGTGTCACCTGTTGCGCCTTGGGGCGGCTGAGCATCGATATGCTTCCGTTCCGATGACCTCCCATAGAAACCAGCTCCTGCATCGAAACCCTCTAGTCTCAAGCGCGGAAATACCAATTGTAAGCCTTGCTTAAAAGGTATCGTTAACTATTTTTCCCTGACGTGACTGTGCGTCGCAGCGAGTTCGCACCTCAAGGGAGGGGGTCATACATAGTGTAGCCAAGTGCTCATCGCCTGCGAGCGTTCGCTCATCCTAGATCGCGTTTTAGTGGCCTCTCTTGAGTGACTCTCGGTGCAAGCGCAAAATGCAGCGAACGATTGAACGGAGGTAGGTCATCAAAGTTTGTGTTTGACTGAGGGAATCTGGTATGAAGACATTTGGGCATATTTCTACAAGTGCTAAATTGCCGCTGATAATATGACATTGCACACACCATTACCACTGAAAATTTGGTGATTCAAAAGATCTGCGTTTAACTCGTCCCGATTGTTTTGGCAGACGACCAAGAGCAGAGACTAGTGTCTGCTTGTGAAGACCTTCTTCGACGGTATCGCGACGATTCCCAAACCCCGTTACAGTCCCGACTTGGTACCAGCAGACTATATCCTATTTTCTATGAAAGTGAAATCCTCCCTCAAAGGACACCACCATGGGACCCAAAGAAGCTTGCACGCGTATCCTTAAGGAACATCCGCCTACCAGGGAGCCTTTTAGTCGTGGAAAAATCCGCTCTGGCAAAGTGTGTCGACGCTCAAGGGATGTACGTTGAATAATTTTTAGAGGCATTGTAGGAATATATGAAACAAATCTATTATTCCGAAACCTTTCCCGATACAATTTATACAAACCTTGTATGTCGCCGGTTCATCTCTTGATGTGGATATATCAGGAATACCACGCGCCCTTACCCATCCAGAGTCTAAATCTCTATGCTTCCCATTGGTAAAAATATTAATCCATTGATAGCACATGTGGTGCTTTCAAAACCCAGAGCAAAAAAACCAAAAACAGAGGCAAAAATGGAATTAATTCAGATTTCTTTATGATGTCTCAGTGATCTTGTTTCTAACATTTTCATCAACTCGGACTTGATTCTTGTTTACTTTTATGTTTGGAATTTTCGGCCCATTTTGGACGATTTTTAGTGACGTGAGGTTGTGAAATTGAATAAAGAATTTCTTAGGGCAATTACTTAAAAAATCTTCTCTTTCGCAAGCATCTCTGTTTCCATTATTTCATTTAATTTTTGGACCCATGATTTATGAACGGCGTGTGGGAATGATAGTTTTTCATTGTAATTTTTGAAAGTAGTTTTCAAATTCTTCCTGAAACGTCTGTAACGCTCTATTTTAACGTTCACGTACTTATTACATCGAGGCTTTACAGTTTCTTTGTGAAATAAATAAGGAGCAAATAATTAAAAATTAGAATCCCAAGCATCATAATTAACCTTATGATTAGTGCATACCCGGGAGGAAATGTAATAATAATTCTAAAAGTATAATGAGAAAGCCATTGCCTTATGCTATTGATGAACTACCTTGTATGCACTACTTTGACAAAGAAATGTATCATGCATTGTGATTTTATAATCTGTTTCCATCGAAAACCTGCTTCATATGAATAACAGCGTACTGCTTTCAGCATCAATGTATATAATTCATTGAGTTTAAAGTTAATTATTTCTCGTTTGGAAGATAGTGTTCCACAAATGGTGCTGATGCGTTGGAAAATTGCCTAGTACGATATGCTAACGGCAAAGGCACAGGGACGGGAAGGGGAGCCGAGTGCGGCGAAACATAAATTAAGGAAAATGTAAGATGGCATTCAATAGCATCTTACATTATTCAGTAGCCACATCACCAGGTAATTTCCACTCCTTACCACCACATGAACTCCGTCGTTTATTAGAAGTTTTAAAAGCTAACCATATTAATTTTCATTTAGTATAAAATTTGCAAAACTGCGTAAAAAAGTAACTGACTGATATTTATAATCTGGTACTGACGACGACTACGAAGTGAAAATCATACAAATGACCCTTGTTGTTTCGACGTTACCTTTACACACAATTATTTTATGAATAGTAGTTCATCTACATCTACATCTACATAATACCCCGCAAGCCGCCGCAAGGGCGTGTGGCGGGGGGTGTTAGGTCACCAACCGTAAAAAGGAAAAATTCCACATGCAAAAAAACAACACGGAAAATTACACCCACAGCAGCGCACAAACTCATGCAAAATCCCTTCATCCAATACTCATGCAAACACATACTATATACCGCAAAACAACTAAAAAACTGCACCCCAGGATACAGCACGAAAGCCATCCTACAACACGGAAGCCAGGACACAACAAGCAAGAATGAGAAACACCACTACCACATGAAAATCCACCACGAAACACTCTACCCCCAAAGAGTCTGTAAAAGGCAGGGAATGCGACCCAACGTTGCAGGTAGCAGGAATTTCCCCCCGCGGAGAGGGACGAGGGATTGAAAGGGAAATTTAAAAACAGATGAACGGAACACGAATGAGGTCATTCGGAAAGAATGGGTTATTATAGCAAAACACACGAGGTTAGTGAAAGAGCATGCATTTAAATACAACTAATTATTTTTTAGACGCTGAGGGTGGCAAGTGGAATTTTTGCTATCTATAACCCTGCAGTTGCTATCCCGTATTGTCCGTGGGAAGAAGTTAGTAAGGAGTTAATCAGTTCAGAGGAGAATTTTCATCGACCGAAGTATTACCATCTTTTGCACTCCTTAGACCTTACTTACATGACGCAAATTGTCTTTTGACTCAAAAAGCAATAACTAATTTTTAAGCTCTCTATACTCTCTATGTACTAGGTTTTTATAACAAGTATAGGGAAGAGTCCCTGGAAAATATATTTAATATTTCACATTTTGCTACAAAGCCACTCAAAATTCTTCTGAGTACATCCATTGAGCGTTGACACACTTTTATCTGCGGCTTTTCCACGACTCGAAGGCTTCCTGGTAGGCAGTAGGTCTTTAAGGTTCTTTAAGGTCCTTTGACGGCACTTTGGGTTCCGTGAGGGAGGATTTCACTTTTATAGGGAATTAGAAATAAGTCCTCTGGTGGTGCTAAGTCGGGCCTTTAAGGGGGTTGGGGAATCGTCGTGATGACGTTGAATAAGGTCTACGCAAGCAGACTATAGACTCTGCTCTTGGTCGTCCGTCCAAAGACCTTAGGGAATAGTTTAGCGCACATATTTCGCATTGCCCAATTGTCAGTGATAACGGTGTGTGCGCTGTCACTGCCTTATCAATCCCGAATCGCTCTGCGATCATGCGCACACTTACGGTCTGAATTCAGCGCCCTCCGCACACGTTGCACGTTGCCATCGGTTCTTGACGCCGGCAGTGGTCCAGCTCGTCCTCCACACTCTCTCGGCCATCTTTGAAGAGATTGAGGCATTAAAATACTGCAGTTCGTGATATATCTTCATCATTGAACACTGGCCTATCATGCTCACCGTCTCCGAACCATATTTTCCTAGTCCAATGAAATATTTCAATATGCACCGCTGTACAGTCGTTCGCTGCATTTTGCGCTCGCACCGATTCACTCGACCGGGGCCTACTAAAAACACGATCTAGCCTGAATGAACGCCCGCAGGCGATTGGCGCTTGGCGCGTGTATAAAATCAGACGCACCACCGAACCTGCGTGGTGCGAGTGCGCTGCGATGCACAGTGACGTAGAGGAAAAATTATTTCCGATAAGTTTTATCCATGCCATGTATCTCCTACCCATCTTCCGAAATGCATATTCTCCCTTCCATCTCTCCGCCCTGCTTTCCCAGCATTCACTCCTCTATGTCATCGTCTTCAGTATCCAATTGCCTCTCTCTGTCCTGCATCCACTTGAGTCTGTTTGATGGTGTAACCGCAAGTCTTGCATTATTAGGAGGTAATAAAATCAATCCCTCTTATGAATACTTTGTCGATTTCAATATTGATGACGAACTTTTTCGCCAGTGATATCAAGTTAAATTAGTATTTCTACTTCTGTCACTCCACTTCATGTGGAGCTACTTTTCAGTATCTTAAATAATTACTTCTATAATAGCCGGGTGGGAAAATCACCCGTCCACTGCATATATTGTGAAGGTCGCAAGTTTGAGTTTCACTCACTTCGTGTGTGTGTGTGTCAATTCTAGTGCTTGGGACACCACGTGGTTAGTGTGGCCGATGGGGATCCCAGGGGTGCACGTGAGACGACCAGGGGCGATCGCAGAGGGGAGAAACACATTTAATGCAGCGGTCAAACCAGGTCCTCCCATTGGTGGGTGTTGGGGCTATTTGAAAGTAGAAAGAGGAAGGCATTTTTAGGAAGATTTAATCAGTTGTTACCCGCAAATGTTTAGCACTGAGAACCTAAACACGGACTTGATTTTTTTTTAGAGAATAACACACACACAGATTGTATAATTATTTATGACTCTACAAAGTTAAGATTTCGGTGTGTAAGAGATACCGCGGAAGCCTAATTGGCTAGAACACTCGGCCGGACATCGAGGGATCTGGTTTCGAATCCCGGTCAAGGCGACTGATTTTCACGCTCTGAAACGGTAGCATTGTAATTCTACAGAGGAAAAGTGTAGATTATTCTTCCGTTACATACTGGATGTGGGATTGGAAGTAGGCGAGAAACTCCTCATCGACAATTTATCATTTAAATTCTCATCTACTTGTGTCATACAATGCCCTTCTTAAATTTAACCAATTTATTTGTGAATTTTCGATGGTTTATGCGTGCATACTGTTCCGCATGTTTAATCACGCATTTGCACACATAGTGTCCCTGTTTGTCTTTGTATCCCCTAGTCAAAGGTCCGAGGATACATCTACATCTACATAATACCCCGCAAGCCGCCGCAAGGGCGTGTGGCGGGGGGTGTTAGGTCACCAACCGTAAAAGGGAACAGTGCACCTGTATTACATAAGAGTATATTTTTCGTGAAGTCAGCTTCAAATAGTCCTGTTTTAATAATAAAATATTTCCCTAATCACAGAAGCTGACATCCGAGATGCTTAAGGCCAAAAGACCTCCCAACCAGGTCAGATAGATCTGGTATACAAGTTATTACTATTTTAATAACTGAATTTTATTTTATTTGAATTTGCCACGGCAAATAATGTATAATGATTAATTTTCATATGAGTGGGGTCTCAACATCCTTTCACACGATGTAAGATGCTTACTGCTTATCAGTGATGACTTGAAAAATCCAGGAGGGATTGGTAACTAAGGAATTAAAACTTGGTGCCGGCGTCTATGTATGTATGTATGCATGGTACAATTTTTTTAAAGGTAATCTACCGCTTAAGGTAGGTCGTTGGATGGACACAACTACTACCAAATACATATTTTATTACTCCTAACAAAACATGAATCCAGCATCCTACTCTACATCAGGTCCCTCTTCATCTCTGAGTACTTTCTTTCTCCCTTCATCCCGTTCAACATCCCTAACCTGTTCCTTCCCTTTCCTCGTTTGCCTAACATTCTCCCCTCAATTACAGTCTTCAGCATCCCACTGTCGATCAATACGCCCCTCATAGTATACATTGTATACCCACCTAACCAGGTGTCTATACTTAGGTAATAATCCCCAACACTTCCCGGTACTGTCTCTCCTCTGTTACTTGATGACATTATAAAAGATGAAAGGGATTTGGGGGCCTTAGTCAAACAGGCAATTTCCTCGTTAATAATTTTTGGAGGACCAACCATAGCTTCTACTCTGTGCATAGGTTTTGATATTAGATCCCGTTAATCTAGTTTGGAGTGGAAACGAAGGATGGAGAGGTTCTGATGGGATGTCATATTCTTCATTCCCAATTAGCAACGGACGAGCGGCCGTGTATCCGTTGGAGGGCGTCTCCACGCGAGCGACGCTCAGGGGCGACGCGTACGACGTCGTGGCCTCCAAGCTGCTCCAGGACGGCGACCTACCCTCGCCGACGATATTCGACTGCCAGCTAATGATCGCCGAAGCGGACTACATCGTGCGGAAGAGCATCGTCTACTACCCGAACGGTGAGTGCCCCCCCTCCGCCCCACCCCACTCTGCTTGGCCGGCGAGTTCGCCCCCATTCTATTTTTAACTCGCCTCCCGTGGGAACCTCTAGAGCATCCAAGTTTGAGCATTGAACCATTTGAACGGCGGATAATTTCAATTTACCCAGCAGTATTTCCATAATAAACAGATTTCTCATCGTATGTATGTGTTGGTTAAAAAATGGGATGCAGGTTTCCAAGAAAAATGTAAAATACTCTTGTATTACTGCACGACATCGATACTCGGGTCCTCTGAAATCATTTCGTCGTCTGTAGAATTGCTGCTAATGTGGGAGCGGGAATTGAGAGTCGTTAGCGTATAATAAAAAGAGTAGGGATACCCCGTAGAACACTTCCCTTCCGCCCTCCTGAAGTGACCACTTATTCTAACGAACGCAACCGGTCGACGACTACTTTCTGTTTACGGTTAAATCAGAAGCCCCCTATCCAGTTGATCATTTTCTGCATTATGCCATATATCTACATTACTTAATACCCCGCAAGCCGCCGCAAGGGCGTGTGGCGGGGGTGTTAGCTCACCAACCGTAAAAAGGAACAATACCACATGCAAAACAACAACACTGAAAATTACACCCACAGCAGCGCACACACTCATGCAAAAATCCCTTCATCCAATACTCATGCAAACACATATACCGCAAAACACCTAAAAAACTGCACCCCAGGATGCAGCACGTAAGCCATCCTACATCACGTAAGCCAGGACACAACAAGCAAGAATGTGAAACACCACTACCACATGAACATGCACCACAAAACACTCTAACCCCCCCAAAGAGTCTGTAAAAGGCAGGGAATGCGACCCAACGTTGCAGGTAGCAGGAATTTCCCCCCGCGGACAGGGACGAGGGAATTTACAAGATGAACCATACAGTATATTTCCTGGAAGTATACGTATTTAAATAGCTCGACTTGGTGAAACTTTATCTTCTAGGCTAAATAAACTGAACAAAACCCTTCAGTCCAACAAGTCCAACCTATCTATCCTTAGGTTTACGTGTTGGCTGAAGGAATGTGGTGTTCCATTTTACTAGTAGACTAAGCGGACATTATGGGAAGAGTCAACCCCAGCCGTACTCCCACAAATGGGCAAAGGATGGGTGTTAGGACACCACCCATAATTTAGAAAAGCAAAAAAATACCGCATGCAACAACCACAAATTCATGCATCCATAAACAACATGGCATACATTCATGCAAGAACACTTACACCCCACGCACATGCAAACACACAAACTACCAACTAACATACACATGCACCTGAAAGTATACCTAACAGCTTTGCAATGTTTAACTTTGCTCCGACTTGTAAATCCAATGTTTTTAATATTTCTAAAGTGACTTCGGTTTCTTACTATTATGATTTCTGATTGTTCGGGGAAAGAATAAGCATTTGTATCTATCTGTACTGGAATCTATCTCCCTTAGTTTATCTTTGTGGTCTGATCTACCTAAGTAGTGAGGGGACATTATGATTCCTCTAGTGTCATCGTTAAACTCGTTTGACCTGAACCTTTCTAAAAGTCTAAGCCTCGCTTGTTCTCTCCGCACTTCAAGTGGTTCCCAGCCTAAATCCCCTGAGAGACCTGTCACACTTGTGTTCTTATCATAACAATTTTTAACGAATCTAGCGGATTTTCTCTGGACTTTATCTAATTCTTTGTGCCGAATTTTCTCCCACGGATCCCAAATACTTGCGGCACATTCCAAATGAGGTCTAACCAGAGCAAAATAACACCTCTCTTTAACTTTTTCATTACATTTCCCCACCACCCGTTTTATGAAGCCAAGTTTCTTTGAAGCTGATCCGCATATTGTCCTGATATGTGCTCCCCATGAAAGGCGTGGTGTTAGAACAACCCCCAAATATTTAACACTTGATCGACGATTGACTTGAGGTGATCACTTGATCCCGAGATTGATTCATAAGTTGGCGTCGGGGCTAGAGGGGGCACGGGGGCGGGCTGGTGTCGATGGCCTACATCCTCATCTTGAATCAGTCGCTAAGGGGGGAGGGGCGGGGGCGGGGAGGGTTAGGCTACCATCTCGTGGTGCAATCGGCGATTAATAGCATTGGGGAAGTTCAATTTCTTCATGCTACTGTTTTTTATGCAAACCTTTGAAGGAAGGAGGTAGGGAGAGAAAAATGGTCAAGAGAGTGCATTTCGATCGATTCGGCAGTCTTTTTCCCTTTGACTTACATTTCTCTCTCTCTCTCTCTCCCCGAGATCTCACCTGGCAATGTGTGGCGCTGGGGCTTTTCTCTTCTAGCATTCAACTGGATGGATTTTTATGTTTTTTCTCAAATTTGAAGCTGTGCCTGTAATTTGCCTGCTCTCACTGCTTCCCTAATTGTAGTATCAAATGACAGGGTGGCACTTCCCGTTCATTAACAAAGATTTATCACGAAACGGACTTTCTTTATATCCTGTTAAGTTAAAAAGTCACGAATTTTCTGGGAAGGCTCTCAAACGCTCGGCACGCATTCAAGGCGATGCCTCAACGACGTGAAGTGATTCCTCATGCCTCTATCTCCCTCGAACGCGACCCCAACCTCCCCGTTCGAACCCTAGGGTCGTGCCTGGGGGTGCCGATCTCGGGGGCCTTGGCGGATTGGGGCAGGTAGCCTAGGAAAACTGCGCGAGCAGCGCGCTAATTCTTTTTTGCGGTAAAATACCTGTACACCTTGACCATTTATATGCGTTCTGATAACTTAGAATTTCTGACGACAAAAAATCCACTCACGCCGCAACAAATCAATATTTATATCCCCATACATAGTGCCTCTTTTCATAGTGTCCAGAATGGCGCCTATTTCCAATATGATTTTCATTCCCTCTCCCATGCCCACTCCGCCTTCTCCGCTTTCTTTTACATCCCATTGTCTTTCAATATATTCTCGGCGTGCATTTCCGACGTCTTTGAAGTTTCAACCTGGGACCTTTCCCCTTCGTACGCAATACGCATGTCTTCAACATAGCTATGTTCTCCTTTGTACATATCCTTCGATTTTCTCTTCTTCTCCGGCCCCACATCTAAAAGGCCTCCAATCCACGCTATCATTTTATTTACAGAGTCATCTTTCGACGTTTTAGAGCGTGCGTTCCATTTCGATACGGTCATTATTTTTTTCCCATGGCTTTGCTTTAGATCCCCGTCATCAGTTGCCAGAGCCGAATGGAATGATATACAGGTAATCCACAGGAGGAATCGGATTGATCATCTGTAAACGTGTTTGCGTGTTAAATTACTTCCATGCTAGGATCGCCATTTATCTGGTCGTTAAAAATAATTACTCCTATCAATTGTTTGGGTAATTCATTTCCCGTACTCAAATATTGCCTCATTAATCTCCGAGGAGTGGCCGGTGGAATCATTTCACCCTCCGCCAACCTTTCATGCTGGACAGCGCTGGGAGGAGCGGTCGGGAGAACACTTGAAAAGAGAGGGTTGATGGCATCATTTGTCATTCGCCACCCCCTCTCCTTGACCTCGTGGATCCCGCGCTCGGAGGGTCCGAGTCGTTGCGGCCGGCGAAGACGGGTGTCGGTCGAGGCAGCAATGCGCCTGCTTCCCTGCCCGAGTCCCGCGGCGAAGGGGGGACCTCCCCGGGAAGGAGGCGAGACGGGACGCTTAGAAGGGGTGGTAGCGGAGACATAGCGAGGGACTCGCTCGGACCCCTGCGGCGGGGGACATGATTAAGTCGCAGTGGCCGCTGATAAAAGTGCAAATTCGAGGAAACATTCCTTTCGTGTCGCTCGAAATACAAAACCTATAGCGTGATCCATGAAGAAGTTGTTTCGTGACGTGGCGTATTTTTGGGCAAATTTATTTGTCCTCCGTGAAATTTCCCCACGAATAGGGGTCAATCTCTTTACGGACAAGGGGCATTAACTTTAATGAGAATGTCTCGTACATAGGCAATATCTCTTGATTTCATTTTTCCGTCTCGATCCAGAAGATACTGCGAAGGTACGAGGGTCATCCGGAAAGTAGTACCCGTTCGTGCCGCATGAAGTGCTGACGACGCGAGTAGCCGCTGGACGAGGTCAGATAGCTTCAGTGGCTTGTCTGCCTTCTCTGAGCCAAGTTGCGTGACGCTAGCATTGCCTGTGTTGTTTCTGTGATTGTTTACAATGTTTAAAAAAATTGAGAACGCCGCCAGTTGTGAAGTGAGGGCAGTGATTAAATTCCTCAATGCAAGAAACGTTCGCCCATGTGATATTCATCGCCAATTAAAGGAGGTGTATGGAGACAATGTAATGGACGAGTCGTCTGTTCGGCGGTGGTGTCGCAACTTCAACATGGGGAGGGGGAACACACACGACGATGAGCGTTCGGGGAGACCGTCTGTCATTACAGACCAACTGGTGAGCTCAGTTGACGAATTCGTGAGGAACGATCGGCGCGTCACAATTGATGACATCTGTGAGCATTTTCCCAATGTTTCTCGAACAATTGTTCATGAAATTGTTAAACACCATCTGCATTATGCAAAAATTTGTGCAAGATGGGTCCCTCGCGTATCTCAATGAGCTGGCGGCGAAGGACTATGCAGCAGGAATACAGAAACTTGTCACACGTTATGAAAAATGCCTTAATTTGCTTGGAGATTATGTTGAGAAGTAGTTTAAAGTATCCTCTTTCAAATAAAATTTTTTATGTTTGTTAATATTTACTTTTGTGTCTTTATTTCACGAATGGGTACTACTTTCCGGATGACCCTCGTATATGCGATTAATTCTTCGACCAATTTTAATGTCCTTATTTAAAGCCAGAGGTATTTTTATCGATTGTAAATTTTCTCCGTCGAAACAAAAGTTCAAAAAATGTGATAAATTGTAATCATATCTCGCGTTGTTGGTCATTGACGCTCGTCAATCGGCCCCATGATCTCGATCACGAGCCGCCGTCCGAGGGTGCAGATCAATCACTTTGAGCTAATCCAGTCGCCCTGGCACACACTCAGATCGGCTCGATTTCTCAGCGAGTATCGCCGATAAATTTCCCAAAAAGCCCCTGTCAACGAATCCGCGCGAATTTCGGATTTATATCCGCATGCTTGCACCTCTGACGCCATTTATTTAGCACTTGCTCTCAATTAGGTAATGTTAGAAATCATTAGTTTAGGATTTCCACATACTTTAAGAGCTCAGTTGATCCAAAGTTGTAAGGTTGGTGAAAGCATAAAATGGGGATTTCCTTGCCAGATGCCTGATTCTCCTGAAAATAAGTGTCTTCGTGTAAAATCTGGCATCAACGGAATTGTAGAAAAGACGTGCTCCATTCATTGGATGGATTGAAGTACTGAGCTTCATCTACGTATCCCTCCGGCATGCACTTCAACCCGCGGACGTATGGCACGGGCTGTTAGTGCCCCATACTTTTTCATTCAACCACGGCTGATAGGTGTCATGTTCATAATATGAATTTTATTGAAGACAGAATATACAAAATATTTTAGTAAACTATCGAGGAGATGTATTAGGGAAACTTTTTATTTCACATAAATCTAGACTGCGAGAGGAAAAAATGAGCATATGATATAAATTAAGGTAGCCCAGTGGTATCTGCGGCCCCTACCTCCGCCCCTGTGAGAGCACCAGAAGGAACCGTGGGAGTTGGAAGGGATCTTAGAGATAGGCAGCAGTAAAGAAAGAGGTGCAAAGGTCCCATTACGACAAGAGGCCAGACCACGAGGGTGTGAGCCAGCGCCTGACCGCCTGGTCGATTCTTAGTGGCGGCGTTCCCCAGGTGACGAAGGCGGTTGGAGTGGCTGTGCGAAGTGCTCCAGGCTGCGGGTCGTGGCTCAAGTTTGCGTCAACGATGCCGTGGACCGTGGATCTGAAGATATTCTGGATTCCTTCAGGGAATTGCACTCGGAAGTGAAGCGGCCTCGAGGGGGTTGATGTGATGCTCTCGATCAGCAGCCTTATCCCCTTGAGGATTTATGGTGGATCTCTGGTTTGGAGCCGAGTGGCAGGCATCAATCAGGGGTTGCGTGCTTTCTGCAGGAATATCGGGGCGTCCTTCGTCGACCTTCAGCCCAATCGTGTAGGAACCCCTCAACAGTTCCGGTGTTCAATACACGTCGGAGGCCGACAGGTGTATAGCGGGTAGGATACTCGAGCACTGCAGGGCTTAATTAGATTGAAGTGTAGGTCAGCATGTAGTTCAATTAGTGGTTCTCTAAAGTCTTCTCTGCCAAATTGTTTAGCTTGAAGCGAGGGTCAGTGCTAGTTCCTTTAACCATTAGTCTAATAGTTAATTTAACACAAATCTGATAGCCTCGGATGCAAAATTTTGTATGGGATTAAATATTAAGAAGAAAAACGATCCTCGTTAGAAATTCAAAAAACCACAATGTCAAGGAAACAGTATATTTATTGGTAGTTAGTTGCTGAAGTTTTCAAGACAAAGTAGCGGGAGATCATTACCTTATTCAAAGCAAAGAAGCCCGAAAGAATACTTAAATGTTTTAGAGGAGGGGACTACAATTACCAAAAGTGCGTGCTACAAAATCAATTTGCAAGTTGTAACATATAGTATTCACCGAAATACTGAGGGTACGATACGTGGAATCACTTCCTTGAGATCATGCGTTCAGCTGTCAACAAATTCATTCCCAGTAAATTTAGAAAAGATAACACGGAACCTAGATGGTACGATGCGGATGTTTGAAAAGCATTGCGACGTCAAAGGCTATGTCACGCCAAGATGAAAAGGTGAAAGAGTTGAGATCACTTATAATTGCAAGGGCGAATGCCAAGAATAAATTTCGGAAAGCGTAAAGAAATTCCAAAAGGAAAAGATTAGCGGGAAATTTTAAAGAAAATCCGAAAGAATCCATCACAAGGTTCCTAGAGACTGAAAAACGGCTGACACCTATACGTCTGACGTAAAACCTATGTTCAAAAATGTCTCGAACTCTTCCATTACAAAAAGATACTTAACTACAATAATACTAATAATTGGTCATCCCCTTCAAAGTAGTATCCTCCCCAACTTATAGTCTTATCCCAAAGGTGGTTTAATTTTTCAGTCAGGATTTCATTGCACGAAGCAGATGATGTCATCGTTTGCGAGGCACAATTCTCTTCTGCTTTCTCCCTGACGGTCAAACGTCGATTTGCTCGAACGATATCGTGCACTTTCTCTTGTCGATGTGGATACTCTTCCGGAACGCTCGTCGTTTACCACCGATGCCGCCCCTTGTTGAACTGGATACACCACTATTAACACGCGGTGGGTTTCATGGCAGTCTCCCCATAAGCCTTGAAAATCAACTCAAAAGTTTCCGTGAAGAATTTGTAGAGTTGCACGCTGAATTTCACAGCCCAAAGCTGCTCCTTCAAAGAGCTAATTTCCGCGGATCCGATATTCAGCCGCAATCCACAAAAATAACCGCAACTAATCAAAAAACAAATAATCAACAAAGTGGTTAAAGGAGGTTATTAAAGAAGTTTTCGAGGACACAATGCTTTCTAGAGATAAAAAAATACCAAACTGAGGGCACGTCATTCAAAAGGTTCGGGAACCTCTTGACCAGACTACGTGCATGTGGACCCGTTTGATATCCTGAGACCCTCCGTCAAGGTGTTCTCGGCGGGTTGTGTCTCCGTACTGGAGGCATGCACTGCCCTGCCGTTTCCTATGATCACAATTTGAGGGAATAATTATGGTGGCATCCAATTATGAGTGCGGAACTAAGTATTGAAAAGAGGCTACAGGACTTTTTCACATCGTTGCACAAGCATATGAGTGAGAAATAGTCCTGCTGTTGCCATTTCACTTATACTTTCCAGAAAAACTGAGCATATTTGCATTCACACAAGCTTTCTTGCTGTATTCACTTACAGGGTCCGTACAATAAGTATCGTGACTGGTTCGCTGTAGCCTCAACGAAGCGGTGGGTGGGGGTGCGACCGGACGCATCAGTAGAGGGGTCACCCACCACTCAGGCGGACTTTAGTTCAGTCGCCTATGGCTATGCGTTGAGACAGGAGGTGAATTTTTGTAATGTGTGATTGTTTGTGAAGTCGTCGCGCCAGCATAGAGCCGCCGTCGAGCAACGCTACGCTTTGAAGTTTTGCGTTAAACTCGGGCAATCCGTGACGAAGACCCTTGAACTCATTAAACAGGCTTATGGGGATGATGCCTTCAGCCGAACAAGAGTTTTTAAGTTGCAGAAAATGTTTGAGGAAGGCCGGGAGCTCGTCGAAGAGGAGCACCGCGTCGGACGCCCGACGACCGTTCGAACCGATGCTCAGGTGGCCAAAGTGGAAAAATATTTGGACTCTGACAGGCGTTTAACCATCGCCCTAAACGGTGAGGAGACCGGTCTTTCAGTCGGAACCGTCCACACCACATTAAGAGAGGATCTTGCGATGAGGAAAGTGTGCGCGAAGCTGGTGCCGAACGCCTTGAGCGAGGAACAAAAACTGTCGTTTGGGGGGGGAAATTTCGCAAGAAATCTCGGACTGATGATGAAGGATCCAGGGAGGTGAAGATTTTCTCGACAAAGTTATTAGCTCATATAATAGCTCAAAAAGAGCTCAAAGGATATCGTTTCGACTCCATCGAGGCGGTTCAAGCGGCGACGACAAAGGCTCTCAACAGTATTCCGGAAACCGACTTCCAGCGGGCTTTTGACGAGTGGCAGACGCGCTGAACTAAGTGTATCGATATAGGAGGAATATATTATGAAGATTATCGAATAATTGTAATGATAACTGCAATAAATTTTGATTTTTGGAACCAGTCCCGATACTTATTGTACGGACCATGTAGTTTGTCTCATCCTAATATTTGAATACAATGACACAGTATTATGGCGGCCTTCGGATGATTGCCTTTCCTCCAAGAGTGCCATTCGTGGTATCAACATAAGTGCAGTAATGAGGTCTCTCGAGGAACTCACTCCCTTATTCATTGTCTTTTTTCAATTTAAGTAAACTTTGAATGACTGAGTCACAGTAGAGAGAATGAATGGCGTGGACACCGGTGGTTCAATGGCGCGAAGTAGTTGGGACGGGGGGAGTGGGTGGTACGTATCTCTGTAAGCGGCTTAGGTGGTCAGTTTGAAACACCTTTAATCCCCCGCTCAGGCGTCCGCCCTTTGTGGAGCGAAGTCGGAAAACTCATGCCTTTCCCATTGCGTAATAGACCACACCCAATTGAGGTTCTCCGTCGCAAGTCTTCGATTGAGAGCACGAAGCTGTAGGATAAATTCTAAGCAGGAAGCTTATATACATACATATATGCACGCCATAGTCGGTGAGCTTAAAGTTTAAAGCATCACCTACTTCTACACAATTACTCGCAAGTCACAGCAAGGGTGAGTGGTAGGGGGTGTAGGTGACCAGGCTCGCATCTCTACACCAAATATTAGACATGCACCTTAAAAATTTTAACTACACGAAAGTAAGTACTTACGTATGACAATATTCAGAGAGAGAATACGTATATTCAAACCACGTTGTCGAACTGCTTAAAAGGTGGTTCAATTAAATAAAAAAGTAACATGCAGGATATCTACAAAATATATACATTGCTAATTTTAATCGTCTCCTCCACTCCTACTGTCATATCTATTGTGATCTCTGATAGTACGAGGAAAAACGACATTTTAAATCTATCTGTCCTATTATCTATCTTCCCGATATCATGTGCGTGGTTTGATTTACTACAAACAGTCGCGGCCTGTAATACGTCTTTCACATCCTCAGATAAAAAACCTGTCTCAAATTTCCGCAGTAACTTTAAGCCTACGGTCTGCTAGTGGCTCCCATCCTAATTCTCCCAATAGTGCCGTGACACTGCTATACCTTGTTTGTAACAACTTTTCACATGCCTTGCTGCTCTATGTTGCATTCGATCTAGATCCAAAATTAAGCCTGCCTCGTGAGGATCCCATACACTTGCAGCATATTCAAGGCAGGACCTAACTAAAATGAAATAACAAAGCTCCATGACCCTCTCATTATAATCCCAAGTATCCTTTCTATGAATCCTAACTTTTTATTTCCTATTCCACCAATGTGACGACTGTGATTTCCCCAGGACATGCCCGTGAAAAATCATCAAGTGTGAGCAAAATGAAAAGCTTGTTTGGAGCAGTATCATCGATCCGCCATCCTGATTGATGCGAACCAAATGTATGTAAGTTCAAAGTGCTTCACTTAAGCGTTGGATGCTAAGCCGGCTTTGTCGCGTCGATGTCTGGCTGATTTTGACCTCCACCGACTCCCTCACTGTCGTTCCTATTCTCCTTTAAGACAAAGGTAAGTTTTAAAAGATGACAAATCCTTGGACACGATCTTTTTCCAAATTGCCAGTCATTATACTGCCTGTAACAATTCCGGTTTGTATGAAAGGCTATTTTGTTTGTATTTCTATTTTTGTAATTATTTGAAACTTGAGTTCACTCGACTCGAGGAGAACAGAACGGTGATGTCCAAAGTCATATTAATTGCCAACAAGTATGCTCAATGAATTATCCAACATTTATGACGCCTTTCCTCGATAGAATTGCATGTCGGTGCTTCATTTGTGTGATACTCGCGGACTCGCATTCGACATTTTAGAACTCAAAATGTTTTCCGTCCAGATCGTACCTTCTTTTAAAAAACTTATTTGAATACCATTTTCGAGAGTTTTCTGTCTAATGCCAGGCACTGACGCCGAGAGAGAGCCGTTAACGAGAATGTGTTTCACCTTCGCCGCCAGAATTGTCGGGGTTCACGGGCTTAATCGGATTCTATGAGGTCAGCACTAGCAATTCAAGAAGTGATAGATTATGCTGAATTGGCATCGTTAAATATTATATATTATAAGCTTGTGTTTCAAACACTCATACTGTCGCAATTACTGCCACAGAAAGTTGATATTTCTCAAAAACAAGTCCCATTGTTCACTTATGTCTCGCCCTCAGTGATCCTTTCGACTCCATCTGAAAAGCTGAATGCGGCTAGAACAATCTTATATTTCCTTTTTTTAATCCAGCGTCTACGTAATTTACGTGATTAATAAGTCAGGAGGATATTGTATACTGTTGCTCTACTGAGTATCATTACGTTGATCCCTCATTAAACTTCGCGAGGTGAGTCCCAGATGGCACCACGTCTGCTGGCGACGCTGCAGCTTAGTGGGGAGCCTTAGGAATGAAGGTCTCGGTTCAAATCTCCAATCCACTTTCGAGTGATTTTAATGCAGTCGTGTCCAGTTCAGGGTCGAGTCCAGTACTTATAATTCTTCGAGTCGTGCAAAAGCCTCTCAGGCGCACGACTCGAAGAATTTTGATGCATTTTAACAATGTCTGAAATTAATTTATTTCTCGGAAACTCATCCCGATATTTTGTATACAAACTTTGTAGGTGTGGAGAAGAATGAGGAAAATATTTGGTCGTAGGAAAAGACTAAAAGAGAAGTTTTCAGTAAATTTAAGGAATTTAAGAAGATGGATTTTGGTGCAAATGAACAGCAAATATTCGGTTTTAGGTGATAGAGAATGGGATTGGGAAATCGGTAAGGCCGTGGTGGAAGGGGGTGTTCCTGGCGAGCCGGGAAGAGCAGAGCAGAGGACCAAATAAGGGCAGGCAGAACAGTCAATGAGGAAACGAAACAATTAATACACGGCGAGGAAGTTTTGAACGAAGGAAATTCATAGAAAATGTATTTCGTAATAGTAGGAAACATCCAACACTTGCCTTCAATAGGTATAAAATGGTAAATTGTCTTTTTGTCTCTAATTTGTTACCCTAAAATCTACTCTTTGTGTTATATGTGAAAAAGAAAAAAATACGTGGATTTCGTCCTTTTGAGAATATTGCCAAGTAGATTTGAGACCTTCAATTAGAATGTCCCTAAAAGGGGATGGTGACAGTATTATCATTGGATTGGTATTAGAGCTACATTAGTTTTCAATGATTAACGAACGAATATGAAATTGTTTCTAATTTAGGTTTGCGTGAGTTTTGATTTGCAGGTCAGCAGTACTTCTTCTTTTTAATGCTGACAAAAGTCGACAAAATCAGATTTTTACATTTAATCCCACGAAGTTACATTTCCTTGCATCTTAGTTTCATAGAAAATCGGTCCAAAATAATGAAATATCACGAGGCAGTGTTGCTTGTTGGACGAATAAGAAGAATTGTCATTTGAATACCAAAGAAATTATGTGGATCTGAAGAATTATTTATTTTAATGGAAATAATTATTGCCAACTTTATTGAAAGTATTATAAGTATTCTGATTCTTTATTAGATAACGGAGTTGAAGAATATTTTTCAGTGTTCTTTTCTACCTCTCGTATAATGGATTTTAAATAAGGACATTCACCTGTTCATGTGCATTACTCTGGAATGCTTTCTCAGCAATGAATGTTTTTCTGTAAATGGAACAAAAAAAGAACTGCATTTTATTCAAATACGAGAAGAAATATATGTAGAAAGAAATCACGGCCAGATTCCAAAATGTCGTCAGAAAAACTATTTCAAACAAACTTTTGGCACTCGGAGAAATTAACCCCCACCAATGGTCGACATGTGTTAATGAAGCGGGTTTTCTGGAGGCTGTGAAAAACGTATGAAGAATTGATGCCGTTTAAAATGGTACTTATTTAAGATCTTGATATCAAATGAAAAGGAATCAGAAAATCATTATGTTTTAATAAGAAAAAATTAATATGGTAGAGTTTATTCGATAGTCAGCCATCGAATTTCAAATTGGTGAGATTCTTATTTGCGGTCCGATTTCGAAAATCAACATCGAGGAGGGAATGCGATTCCCAATCAAAGGATAAAAGAGCGCTGCGCATGGGGGAAACGCTGGCAGCAATCGCTCGACTCAATCCCATTCTCTGCCTGACCTCTGCCGAGAACAGACGTGCTCGAGCTCGCTCCCTAGAACCGGTTCGACCCTACCTGAGACTACCTGCGTGCCTGCTGTTACTTCTGTACCTCTGTGTTTGTTCTCCCCTAGTGAAGTGTAGTTCAGTGTTAGATTAAATTTTGTGAAATAGTTTAGTTTATTTCGTTTTTGTGTTGTTTGTTTTAGTGTTTGTTTTGTTTTTGTTAGTTTTTAATAGTGTGGTGGTATTCCTAGTGGGTACTCTTAGTGGCTTGCGGTGGTTTTTGTCCTTCGAATCTAATTGTTTATCGGTGAGTGCTTTCTTTTCTTTACTATCTTTTTTCTTTACTTCCTTTACTATCTTCCAAAGCGTAACTTATTGATTGAGCTAAATTTAATTAACCCCTCTTAGAAATTTTAGCGTAGCGTATAGAGGTTAGCTTTTGCTGGGAATTCAGTATATATTTAGGATGGCTTCATCTAGGTCCCCTGTTGCCATGCTCGAAGGCACTGGCGAATGCGCGGCTTTAAGGGCCCGTATCGTCATGCTGGAGAGAATGGTGCGGGAGCTTCGATCGGAGATCGCTGGCCGGAGGACTCCCCTCAGGAGAGATGGTGCTCGGGGTGGGAATACGAAAACCCGCCACGCCCATACGGATGCAAGGATTCGTCCGAATGCTACACGTGGCTGGGCGATTAGATATATACCCCGTGTCCCATCTCTCAACGAGGGAGTGTCTCACGTCCGTTGGTCGGACGATTGGAGGGTCGTCTCTCGGGGCAAGGGGAAGGTAACGCTGCGGCGTGGATTTGACCCTGCGGAGGCAGATACCATCCCCGTCTCCAACAGGTACCAGGTGTTGTCGGATGACAGCACACCGTACCTGCAGCCCCTACCCCTACTCCGAGGGCACTGCCTAGGGTAAGACGTCAGGGAACGGGAAGGGAGGGAATGGTAGTAATAGGTAGCTCTTAATGTCTGTCGTGTAATGGCCCCATTGAGGGAAAGGGCGCGCCGCGTAGGCAACGATCAACGGGTGACCGCCTGGTGTATACCAGGCGGAGGAGTCCCTCAGGTGACGAAGGCGATCGAGGTGGCGGTCAAAGGCACGAAGTGCTCTAGGCTGCAGGTAGTGGCCCATGTGGACACCAACAACGTCACGGACCGTGGATCCGAGGAGGTCTTCCGTTCCCTTTGGGAACTGAGCTCCGAGGTGAAGCGCGTCCAGGGCGTCGAGGGGGTTCGGCTGGGACTAACGGTCTGTAGCATCGTTCCGAGGGAGGATCGCGGGTCTCTGGTTTGGAGCCGAGTGGAAGGCATAAACCAGAGACTATCGAGATTCTGCTCGGACATAGGAGCCTCCTTCGTCGACCTGAGACCAACCCTCTGATCTTGCAGGACTCCCCTTAACCGATCTGGGGTCCATTACACGGCGGAAGCGGCGAGTAAGGTAGCGGATAGGATACTCGACCACTGTAGGCCTTTTTTAGGATAGAGGGGAGGTCACTTAGTGGGTCAATAACATCTGGGGATAGCGCGTATAATATTATTAATAAAAATATAAAAGTCACAGACAACACTGGCATTGATTTAGAAAGACATGTGACACGCACTTCCCCACAAAGGCGTCCTAAATTACAGTCAGGCACAAATAAGGACGTTATTCAACATCAAAATAATTTAACTATACTTGTTATAAATTGCAGAAGCCTCAAGAACAAATCAGCGGATCTAGAACATATAATCCAAACTCATTCCGCTGATATAGTATTAGGCACAGAGAGTTGGCTGTGCAATAACATAAATGACCAAGAAATTTTCCCAATAGATTTCAAAGTTTACCGACACGATAGAGATACAAGACCCGGAGGAGGGGTTTTCGTGGCAGTTAAAAGTCATTTTGAAAGCAGGCAAGTTTCATTTGAAAATAATAACATAGAAAGTGTTTGGTGCACCTTAATACGGACCAATCAACCCAACATAAATTTATGCTCTTTCTACAGACCTCCAGACTCAGATTTGAAAACACTTCACACCCTCAACGATCAAATTTACAATTTTACACGTAAATATAATAACAGCATAAACATAATTGGTGGCGACTTTAATCTCCCTGGTATAGATTGGGACAATAATATCGTTAAATCTGGGACCCGCGATCGCGAATCTTGCAATTCCATGATAAAATTGGTTCAAAGAAACTCCCTCCATCAAGCAGTACGCATGCCCACCCGTGGAAAGAACATATTGGATCTATTTCTTACAAACACGCCTGAACGTATTATTAGTGTATCAACTGATGAGGGCTTGAGTGACCATAAAGCAATTAATGTCCACTTGGACATAGAAATAAAAAAGATTGTTAAAACAAAAAGAAATATTTATAATTACCATAAAGCAGACTTTGAAACTTTTGCCAATCAATTAAATTCTTCACTACCAGAGTTCAAAACCCGCTTAAGTCATGCCAACGTGGAAGAAACTTGGACAGAATTTATCAATATTATGCAAAAAGGCATCATAGATTTAATTCCTATAAAATACGTTAAAGCAAATCGCGACCCCAGGTGGTACAATAAAGACGTTAGAAAAGCCCTTCGAAAGTAGAGAATGCTGCACTCTAGGGTAAAGAGGGCAGGCGGGAAAACATCATCCCCTGAGAATAAATAATTATGAGACACATATAGATCCTCTAAAATTGAAACCAAAACACACTTACGTAGCGCTTTACTGGACTTTAAACGCAAAGTACTTTGCGAGCACTTGGACACTGACCCCAAAGCTTTCTGGTCATATGTTAGGGAAGTAAATGGGAGTAAACAAACCGTGGCTTGCTTAAGGGATTGTAGCAATACAGACAGCGAGGGTAGCACATAATTGTCAGTTCAATAATGAGACACCTTGACAATATTAACTTTTTAAGTGAAAATCAACACGGATTCAGGAAAACCCGCTCCTGCGAAACCAAATTAGGATTATTTACACATGATTTACTTTTATACATCTACATCTACTTAATACCCCGCAAGACGCCGCAAGGGCGTGTGGCGGGGGGTGTTAGGACACCACCCGTAATTTAGAAAAAAAACCGCATGCAAGAACCACAAATTCATACATCCGCGAAGAAAACATGCCATACATTCATGCAAGAACACTTACACCCCACATATGCAAACACTCAAACTACATCTTACATACACATGCACCAGAAAGTATACCTAACTGCTTTGCAGTGTTTAACTATGCTTCGACTAGTAAATTCAATGTTTTTAATATATCTAAAGTGACTTCGGTTTCTTACTGTTATGGTTTCTGATTGTTCGGGGAAAGAATGAGTATTTGTACCTATCTGTCCTGGAATAAATCTCCCTTAGTTTATCTTTGTGGTCTGATCTACCTAAGTAGTGTGGGGCCATTACAATTCCTTCAGTGTCATAGTTAAACTCGTTTGTTCTGAACCTTTCTAAACGTCTAAGCCTCGCTTGTTCTCTCCGCACTTCAAGTGCTTCCCAGCCTAAATCCCCTAAGAGATCTGTCACACTTGTGTTCTTATCATAACAATTTTTAACGAATCTAGCGGATTTTCTCTGGACTTTATCTAATTCTTTGTGCCGAATTTTCTCCCACGGATCCCAAATACTTGCGGCACATTCCAAATGACCTCTAACCAGAGCAAAATAACACCTCTCTTTAACGTTTTCATTGCATTTCCCCACCACCCGTTTTATGAAGCCAAGTTTCTTTGAAGCTGATCCGCATATTGTCCTGATATGTGCTCCCCATGAAAGGCGTGGTGTTAGAACAACCCCCAAATATTTAACTTGATCGGCCGTCGTCAGTAGTGAACCCTCTATTTCGTAGTTAATATCCTGTTCCTCGCTTCCTTTATTCCAAAATTTCAAAACTGCGCATTTATCTATATTAAGTGTTAATCCCCATTTATTGCACCATTCCGAGATATTGTCTAAGTCTCTAGAGAGTAGCTCGCGATCTAGTTGGCTCCTTATTTCCCTGTATACCACCGTGTCGTCAGCAAATAACCTAAGATTGCTACCAACGTGTGTGCTTAAGTCATTAATGTATATTAAGAACAGAAGAGGCCCTATTACACTTACCTGGGGGACGCCCGAAGATACATTTCTATCCGTTGAGCATAACCCATCTATGACTACTATTTGTTTGCGATTTGACAATAAGTCTATAATCCAATTAATTATTTTCACATTGATTCCATAGTATTTAAGTTTATGTAACAGTTTATTGTGTGGGACTTTGTCGAAGGCTTTTTATTGCACCATTCTGAGATATTGTCTAAGTCTCTAGAGAGTTGCTCGGCTTTTTCGGGGAGGATTTTTTTCGAAGACTTTTATCTGGTGAGAGAGGTAGGGAAGTGGAAGCGATCTTCTTAGATTTTCATAGGCATTTCAAAAGGTTCCACATGGTAAACTAATTCATAAGTTAAAGGTCGCGGGTATAAACAAGGGCGCCATAAATTGGGTAAAAAATTTTCTTTCAGAGCGGGAACAGAGGGTAGTCCTTGATGGCGCTAGTTCCGACAGCGTTCGAGTCACGTCGGGGGTACCTCAGGGAAGTGCAATCGGGCCGTTGCTTTTCTTGATTTTTGTTAACGATTTGAACCGCGAAGTGAAAAGTAAAATTAGGATGTTCGCGGATGACACAGTGATCTATCGGGAGATATCTGGGGATGAGGATCGTTTTATTCTAGAGCAGGATTTAGATTGCATGACTAAATGGTGTTCTAACTGGGGATTGACTCTAAATTATAATAAATGTTCAGGGGTAAATTTCTTTAAAAGATCAACGGGATTTGCTTACAAATTAGCTGGAGGTGACCTAGCTGTAGTTGATACGGTAAAATACCTAGGTGTCACATTCACAAAAGACTTAACTTGGGGGACTCACATACGTAAAGTCTGCGGTCAAGCATATAAAAAAATGGGATTTATTAGATGCATTGTCAGCAAAAGTGACTCGAAGGTCAAGGAACGTTGTTACCACGCTCTTGTAAGGCCTCATTTAGAACACGCATGCAGCGTGTGAGATCCGAGTGAAAAAGGTCTCATTCGAAAAATTGAGAAGGTTCAACGCCGGGCAGCCCGTTTTGTAAAAAATTCCTACGATAAAACGCAAAGCGTCACCGAAATGCTCATGGATTTGGGGTGGGAATCATTGGCTGAGAGACGATTCAATGCAAGATTGAAATTATTAAATAAATTTAGGTCCGCATGTTTCAGCACCGAGGTCTCGCAAATTATTCGTACTCCTACATACATTAGTCGCTTGGATCATGCATATAAAATTCGGGAAATAGATGCCAGAACTGCCGACTCAAGGACTCCTTCTTCCCACGGACAATACGGGATAGCAACTGCAGGGTTATAGATAGCAAAAATTCCACTTGCCACCCTCAGCGTCTAAAAAATAATTAGTTATACTTAAATGCATGCTCTTCCACTAACCTTGTGTGTTTTGTTATAATAACCCATTCTTTCCGAATGACCACATTCGTGTTCTGTTCATCTGTTTTTAAATTTCCCTTTCAATCCCTCGTCCCTCTCCGCGGGGGGAAATTCCTGCTACCTGCAACGTTGGGTCGCATTCCCTGCCTTTTACTGACTCTTCGGGGGTAGAGTGTTTCTTGGTGCATTTTCATGTGGTAGTGATGTTTCAATTTCTTGCTTGTTGTGTCCTGGCTTGCGTGTTGTAGGATGGCTTTCGTGCTGCAACCTGGGGTGCAGTTTTTTGTTGGTTTGCGGTATATTTGTTTGCATGAGTATTGGATGAAGGGATTTTTGCATGAGTGTGTGCGCTGTTGTGGGTGTAATTTTCCACATTGTTGTTTTGCATGTGGTATTTTTCCTTTTTACGGTTGGTGACCTAACACCCCCCGCCACACGCCCTTGCGGTGGCTTGCGGGGTATTATGTAGATGTAGAAGATTGAAGGTTAAGGATGGAATTTTTGCATTTGATGCACATATTAGCACGCAGAACCTTGAAGGAAAAATGCACTGCCGTTTTCTAAGGCAACATCAGCTTTCTCAGAAAATTATGTGGACAATCTGCAAATATTCGGGCGGAGATTTCCGGGAAAGGCGGAGGCCTATAGTAGTTGGCTCCCAGCCTTTGCAAGGTACCGATAGTTCGTTTGCCAAACCTCCAGCGTGTCCTCGTTACACTCTATCATGAACCGGTTATTGGTACAACACTAGGCCCACAAGTTTTTCGTGGAACTGGCTAAAACCGGGAAAGAGACTCGTGGCATTCTCAAGGCAGATTATGGTGAGGACGTCATGGATAGATCGAGTGTTTTTGAATGGCATAAATTGTATCGGGGGGATAGAGAAGATATTGAAGACGCCGAACGTTCAGGCTGCTCTTCGATCCCAAAAAGAGTGCAGGCTTTTTTGGACAGGGATCGCGGATTAGGTGCTCATAAGATTTATGATGAATTTATCATCCCTAAAAATGATGTGCATCGACTTGTGAGCGAAAGAAAGGGCATGAGAAAGGTGTGTGTGGGGAGTTCAGTGCCGCCAGTGCTCTCGGACGAGTGAAAGTACTGCGACTGGCACGCGGATCTGCCAAGAACTTCTTGACCATGCCACAGCCAACCTGCAGCCCTGAAAGTTCCCCACCAGACTCCTTCCTCTTCCCCTGCCTCAAACCCGTGCTGAAAGGACACCTCCACGGTTGGCTGGAAGCGTTTCAAGAGGCCGTGACGAGGGAGCACGTCTCTCCAAAATTAATGTATACAGGGTTCGTCCGGAAAATAAGTGTACTGATTTTTTCCCGCCGCTCCAGGCGCGCCCAGCACCGCTCTGACGAGCTGCAATTGGAGGGGGGTATGTTGGCAAGCGACGCTGAAAAAGGCAGTCGGCTCTGAGCTGTGGTGTAGTGAGGAGCTCTGTTAACGCGAACCTCCACGCTCGACCCACGTCACGGAACGCGATACCGAAGTTTTTGGAGCAGCGTTATTCCATCAAATTTGCGGTAAAGCTTGGGAAATCGTCTACCGAAACAGTCGGTATGATTAACCAGGCTTACGGGGAGTCAGCCATGTCCAGAAACATGATCTTTTGGTGGCACAAGATGTTCGTGGAGGGCAGAGAAGAGGTCGACGACGAACCACGGCCTGGACGCCCATCAACGACACTCACCGACGAAAATGTGCGAAAAGTTCGCGATGCACTGAACTCTGATCGTCGTCTTAGTGTTCGGATTATAGCAGAGCAGTGTAATGTGCCAAAAACAATAGTGCACGAGTCGCCCGCGTCCGGCCAGCGATCAAAAACATCTGGCGGCTGCATCACGACAATGCGCCGTCTCACACCGCGCTTGTCGTGTCGGACTTCTTGGCCAAGCACGGCGTGGCAACGCTGCCGCACCCGCCCTACAGCCCGGACTTGGCACCACCGGACTTCTTTCTGTTCCCGAAGATAAAGAGGAGTTTGAAAGGAACGCGATACGGGACTTTGGACGCCGTCAAAGAGGCCGTGACGACGTGTCTTCGAGAGGTTCCCGATGATGCCTTCGCGGGAGCGTTCCAGGAATGGGAACGCCGCTGGAACAAGTGTATCGACTCACAAGGGTCCTATTTTGAGGAATATTAGCTTAAGATATGTAAAAGTGTAATAATTTTTTTTTCCTGAGCTCAGTACACTTATTTTCCGGTCGAACCCTGTATGTATGCCTTCTGTGTTAGAAACCATGGAGGGGAAGGGGAGTTTTCTCAGAGGAGATTTAACTTCTGGGTATAGTAGGTGGAAGGGAAGGACCATTTTTCTGGATGTCTGCGGTGTTGCCGTCTTGGTTTCCCAGCTTAGAAGTGATGTAGCTAACTTCCATCTTAAAAAGTTTTCAGCCCTCCGCTAAGCGTCTACAATTACTCGCCTCCTGGCGGATTTATTCAGGAAGCATTCTCCCCTTGGTTCTATGACTTCCTCTGATCCATAAAAACCATTTGTCTGCCAAGTCTAACCTAGACACTCAAGTAGTTCTGCGGGATTGTTATCTACCTACCCCCATGGAGTTATTTGATTTTTATTCGCCTTTTAAACTTTCTATCTCACAATCAAGTTTGCCAGCGACCTAACCTATTCCAATGTAACTCATTATTGTGTTCATTCAATGGCTAACCCTGCTGGCTAAGATCCTTAACGTATAGATCCCATAACATATTTCCTCATCCAATCCGGTTCGCTGCTCGACCCGTACGGCCTGCCACCCTCACCAACGCAGCACCTCTCTCGCAGAAGGCGTTTCCTCGAGATTTTCAGGGCGTTTCTATGCGTCCGAGAGAAGATGGAGGGAGTCGGTTGATGGAGGAGGAGGAAATGGGATTCCGCGGGGCAAATACCCCTGAAGTTTCGTCGACCAAGAATCCTATCTCAGCTTGGCGCGGCGGGAATAAAGCGCACGCGATTGGGAATGGGAGTATACTTTCGAGGCGGAGCGAAAGGAGTTATTGCAGCGCAATCTCTGCTTTGATCCTGCCGTCTCCGGGAGAAGGGATTTGAGAATATTTGCATGTGTCCACGAGCAGGGGAGCCACTGGGGGCCCGGTCGCCGTCTCAGTTTTATCGACATTCAAAAGAGTGTCGTAGGCACAGCTGCAAGTCTGGGGCGCGGACAAGTCCACCCGTGCGTCCGTTGAGAAGAGCATCTCCGCTTCTCCTCATCATCCCCGGAAGCGGAGAGTTGATGAGACGAAATGCATTCGCTCAAGATTACTCGCGAATGTTTGCAGTGAGTGTTATTGGCTTCGGAGGAGGGGGAGCTCGTAGTGTGAGCGTAACTTTCAAAGCTCTCGGAGTGAGATGTGAGCACTGTGTGTGCGACTCTCGCATTGCAACGCTTGACTTCTTCAATTGAAATGTAGTTCGAATAGCACTTCTAAAATTGGAAATAATCATGTTGCAGCACATTTTACTGTTTGCATTTAAGTCGAGGAGATAGAAATATATGAATAGGAGATTTAAATAATGAATTAAATATCCAATGAATCAGAAGTAATAAAAAACTATTGTCAATAAATATAGCAGCACATTTTCATTTCCATTATATAATCAGCACCATATTAATCATACAACTCGTCTCAAAGATTGATTTGGAAACCCACCAGATGAATATAGGCTTAAGGATTCGAATGCTAGAGCCGGGCGGGAAGGGACAAATGTACGCATCGAAAACGGGACTGATGTTTGGAAATATTTTAAATGAATGACCACTGAGCGCGCAGTAATAATGCATGATTTTAAGTTCTACTTTTGCTGATCACGGAATAAAAGCTAAAAGGTTTTGCTGCTACTTTCTCTTTGTCGCAATGGATATCAATACTGACCTAAGCATTTTTCCTGGCCAAATTTTTTCTCGTAACGTAAATAAGTAAGTCCATAAAAAATATACCTTCCCCGTATTCGTAAATTGTCCAGAAAATCCGCATGAACGTTATGTATTCCAGCATACCTCAATTCATTGCCTTTGCGGTCTCACACTCAAGTACACCTTTGCTATCAGTCTCGACATAACATTCCCTCTCTCTATCCACACTCACTTGCCAATGATCTTTAGCTTTGCTCCTCTGCATGCTCTCTCCATTTGGTCCGAGCCTCTTCTTCTGCTATTCATTAAATTCCATTGTTTCTCTTGAAGCGCGAACGAATTTTAACATTTCAGTTACCGACATGTCGTTCACCTTTCTGTTTATAGCGCCTATTTCGCCCTGTTTCTGTAAACCAAACCACACTACCCACTCCCCCTCTCTCTACTAAGGGAGACTAAAATTAGTCTCCCGACACATTTTAGTGTTGATCTCCTGGTAATTTCCCCTCCCTCATTCTCATCCCATTACCTTCTCTAATCCGTCTTCTCAATGAAATGCACTCTAATTCGTGGCTTATTATATCTTTTTCTGTTTGCTGTTCCTATTGCTTCATACAAGGTTTTATTTTGTTCTTGTGTTCAACACTCTACACTTTGAAATTCAGACATTTCAAAGTTTTGCATTGAATCCTCAGGAAAACTTCAAGTTCAAAAGGTGTTTATTTTTCCAAGTAGTTGTACCGAGGTAACAATAAATATAGACATTTAACAGATAAATTTAACAGAGTTATAACAGTATTTTACAACTGACAAGGAAGCCCTGTTATAGGCAGCATCTTCGTGTCCTCTTAATACTACCTTGATCAAAAAGTTCCCGGAATAACCACCGTGTGGCGCTCCCATCGTTCCGATTTGAGTTCTGTTTTTTTTTGTTAAATTGGTACATCTGTTGTTGATATTCCCTTTAAATCTTAGTGTCATAACTTGACATTTGCAAAAGTTACGTAGCCAAGAGTACATCTATCTCTGTGTGTGTTGGCGATTTTTTACAATTTCAGAAATGGATTTAAATTTGCAACAACGAACTTGTATTAAATTTTGCGTAAAAAACGGATTTAGTGGCGCACGGACGTTGGAAATGTTGGAAAAGTGTTTCGGCAACGATTCTCTAAAAAAAACGGTCGTTTACCAGTGGCACGAGCGGTTCAGAAGTGGTCGTGAGTCAATCGAAGATGATGAACGCAGTGGCAGACCATCGACATCGAAAGTCGGTGAAAAAATTGATAAAGTAAAAGAAATGTTGGTCAATAACCGCAAATTAACCATCAGAGAAATATCGGAGGACTTGAACATTGCCTATGGATCCGCCCAAGACATTGTGGTTAATGATTTGGGTTTCCGTCGTGTAGCAGCAAAGTTGGTTCCAAAAGACCTCAATTTCATGCAAAAAAGAGACCGTGTTGACGTCGCAAAAGACATGATTTGCGAGGCTGAATCCGATCCCACATTCATCAAAAGGATCATTACTGGAGACGAGACGTGGGTTTATGAGTACGACACGCAATCCAGACATCAGGCAAGTGAATGGCGTTCACCAAATGAGCCGAGACCAAAAAAACCACGTCGTTTTCAGTCAAAAAAGAAGGCAATGCTGACGGTTTTCATGGATTACAACGGTGTAGTGCATCATGAATTTTTGCCAGACAGTAAACAAAGAGTATTATTTGGGCGTTATGAGACGTTTGCGTGAAGCAATTCGCCGAAAGAGACCAGAAATGTGGGCAGAAAACTCGTGGATTTTGCACCATGATAACGCACCGTCGCACAGTGCTATCATTATTCGTAATTTTTTGACGAAAAATGCAACAAATACCATCCAACAGCCACCGAATTCACCTGATTTGGCTCCCTGTGACTTCTTTCTGTTCAATCGAGTTAAAAAACCATTACGGGGAACGCGTTTTAGCAGCCGAGAGGAAGTAATGGAAAAATCGCAGGAAGCACTGATGGACATACCGAAAACCGACCGTAACTTTTGCAAATGTCAAGTTATGACACTAAGATTTAAAGGGAATATCAACAACAGATGTACCAATTTAACAAAAAAAAACAGAACTCAAATCGGAACGATGGGAGCGCCACACGGTGGTTATTCCGGGAACTTTTTGATCAAGGTAGTATATATTTATTGTAAGCTTTCGTCTTCTATTTTTTCCCTCTTACCCTCACCTAATACTCCATCGATTGCCCCCCGATGATACCCTTTTGTACCCCATTTAAGCCTTCAGTGTTTTATTTTCTTATACTTCTTCCAATTCTAATTCCCATAATTTGAGAATTGCACCTTATGGGTACTAAACTATAATACAAATCAGTGTGATGGTGGACTGGTGGAATCTGGCGGCCATGGCGCGGACTATAGCCCTGCCCAAGAGCGGCGCTAGTTGCCTCAGATGAGCCGTCTGCGCTTGGTTGATTGTCGAGCTGTACCTATGGTGCCAGTTATGTTAACTCCTATTGCCCTTGTCTTTGCTGTTTGTCAAAAATGGTAATTGACGAAATCACGGGGCAAAGAATCAACGTCAAGTTTTTGGTTAAGTGCGGTAAAAGTTATCAAGTAATTACTGAAATGTTGACAGCTGTTTACTGCAATAATGCTCTGAAGGAAACATCCGTTTTCATGTGGATAAAGCGTTTTTAAGATGACCGAAAAGATGCCACGGATGATGATGCCAGGTCGGGACGGCCTTCACACCACCTGTGTTGACGACAACATTGATCGTGTGCGGCCCCTTGTCCTTTCCGATCTTCGAAAACTGTCCGAATGATACGAGCTGAGGAACTGAATTTAGGAAAATCAGCAGTGCACGCTATTTTAACCAAACATGATGGATGGATCCTTCACCATGGCAATGGGCCTGCATATTTAGCATTGATTGTTCGCCAATTTCTAGCAAAAAAATCAATCACCATCCTTTTTTATCCTCCTTATTCGCCAAAGCTCGCCACGGCTCTTTCCTATTCCCAAAATGGAAAAATGTGATGAGCGGATATCACTGGGAATTTGTGGACACAATGAAGCAAGATATGACGAAAAACTAAAACGCTCAACTGCCGAGGACTTCCAAGGGTGCTTTAAGCAGTGAAAAAGAAGATGGAATAGGTGCATAGCAACGAATGGAGAGTAATTTGAAGGGGAAAAATTGATTTAGACTAAATTTTGCAAAATAAAGTTTTTAATGGTCAACGTTAGCGTATTTATTGGACAGTGTAGTGTAATAAACGAACGGGAATGTTGCTTCGAGGATCTTGCAATGCGTTCTCCAGAATGCCCCCTTTCATAAGTCTTTCATTGACGAAAATGGGAAGATAGAAAAAAAATGGTACATTCGCGAAGGGAAGTAAAATGATTAACATTCGCACTCAACTTCAATCGCCAAATTAGCGGAAAATACTATGAAATAAAATCAAGGCGGTATTTATTCTCACAAAAGCCTAGGAACTCATTTGAAACTATCCCCGTCTGCTATCTTGAAGGTCAAGGTTTCGAGCGCACATCTCCGGTTTGTGATTTAGGTTAACTCTGGCAGTTTGCTCCTTAGAAATTTGATCGAAAAGAATACATTATCGCATTGTCAATAAAAATAACAATTACAGCGAAAAATGTACGATTCATAATGACGTTTAAAACAAATGACATATGGAAAATGTCCGAGACTACATCTACATTTCGAGCGCACCTCGCGAGCCATCGAAAGGGCGCGTGACGGGGGATGTTTGGTCACCGCCCGTTAAACAAAATAAGATACACTTGCAAAAAAAAGCAACGGTATGCCAATTCACACCCACCGAGTCGTCTATATCCATGAACAACCCATTTTAGCGTACACATAGGCATATACATCTACTTGAACTGACATACATATGAACCTCCTTATACACACGTACCTAGTGTCTACGCTGCGTTTAATCCTTTCCTAACTTGTACATTGAATATCTTCACCATTTCAATTATGATTTATATATATATATATGTATATATATATGTATATATATATATATATATATATATATTCAGGGTCGCACCCAAAAGTGGTAGGACTGATTTTCTCTGGCGCGAACGGAGCGGTCTGCCTGGCAGGGTAAGGTGGAGGGGGCTCTTGGCAACAGACCGACATCAACCTTAGTCGCCTGCGGGCTGTCGTTGAGTAAGGACACCGTTTTTAGTGAAGCAATTTTTTTGTCCGCGTCGAAAAACAAAATGAATCTGAATTTAGAGCAACGTTATTCCGTGAAGTTTTGTGCGAAACTTGGGAAGACGGAAAAAGAGACCCTCAATATGATCAAGCAGGCTTATGGGGACACTGCCTTAAGCCATTCCACAGTATTTGAGTGACACAAGTTGTTTAAAGAGGGTATGGAGCTCGTTGAAGACGACCATCGCTCCGGACGGCCGTCGACGGCAAGAACCGACACGAATGTGGACAGAGTGAGGACACTGCTGAACACAGACCGACGCTTAACCAGTGAAGAAATTGCAGACGAGTTGGGTCTGTCTGCATCTAACGTCCAACGCATTATTTCACAGGATTTGGCCATGCGCAAGGTGGGCGCCAAGATGGTGCCGAAAATTCTGAGTGTCGACCAACAGGCAACGCGTGTGCGCATTTCCGAAGAAGTGTTAGCCAATTTGCACCGAGATGAAAATTGTTTGGACACTGTGATAACTGGTGATGAAACATGTGTTTTTCAATATGACCCCGAAACTAAAAGACAATCCGCGGAATGGCACACTTCCGCGTCCCCACGTCCAAAAAAGGCTCGCATGAGCAAATCAAAAATCAAAACGATGTTGATTGTGTTTTTCGACCGTCATGGAGTGGTTCACAAGGAGTTTGTTCCACCAGGGGAGACTGTGAATGCGAACTTTTACGTGCAGGTGCTCAACCGCCTCCGAGAACGCGTGAAAAGAGTCCGACCGGCCATCGCAAACTGCTTGGTGCTTCATCATGACAACGCGCCGTGTCATGCCCCGCTCGTCGTCAGAGGGCTCCTGGCCAAATACGGCGTTGCCACGTTGCCGCACCCGCCCCATTCTCCCGATATGGCACCACCGGACTTCTTCTTCTTCCCCCTGATGAAAAGACAGCTCAAGGGACGACGTTTTGACTCGATAAAGGCCGGTCAAGAGGCTTCGACGAGAGTCATCAACGGCACCTACCACTTGGAACCTCCCAGCAGTTAGAGCACATAATCGCGTGTGTTCCTGCAAGGAAAAAGTAGGTAGGGTTGGCGGATTGGAATGCGAAGGAAGAGATGCGTGTTGAGGTGGGGGACTACGGTTAGGGCACACGGAATGACCGCGGGGAGAAAGCAGTTGAGGAAAACGACGGGTGACTCAAAATATATTACTTAGAGTATATTACAGATAAGCACAGTTTCAGAAACATAGTGATCTATTCGTACAGCTTCCCCGGAGCGTATGCGGACTCCGACTATAATTTAGTTATGAGGTGAAGCGTTCGCATCAAAAACATAAGGCGGGGCGGCGGGTTATAAAATGGAATGTAGAAGCATTATATGGATTGCAAAGGAAGGAGTACAAACAGGCTGTAGAGGAAATCATGGATGGTGGTAAAGAGCTAGGTACTATTGAAATTAAATGAAAAAGCATCATGAAAGGGTAATCAAAGTCGGAAAGGAAACTATTGGAACCATAAAAAGAGACGTTTCAGGCGTGATATGGTGGAATATCATGATTAATTAAAAATAGCAATTTTCCACAAAAATAAAATTTAATGCGACCGGTTTCAATGTTACTACATCATCATCAGGTGATAGTTAAACCTCAGAGTCCAGTATATATATGATTAAAGGCAAGTAAGGGGAGGGTGGAGGAAAAGAGGGGAAGAGGGGGGAAGGTGGAAGGCAGAATGGGTTACTATGTGAGTGGGGTGGGGGGAAGAGGGTTGGGGAAGACAAGGTGCAAAGACCCTAGGAGTCCGGAGAGCGCGTCGTGGCCGAATGGAGGGGGGTGTCTCGTTGAGGGTGTCCCACGGTGCGCCGCAAAGCTCTTCGGGCCGCGGGGGAAGAGGACGGGATCGGGGGTTTTTCCCCTATGGTCGTGGTCTGGGAACAAGGTATCAATACACAAATAAGCACTGAGTTGAAGGGTAAAGATTGGGATCACTGTATAGTTTTAAGGGGGCGCCCTAGCGAGGTTTTAGGGAAAGGGTGTAGGAGGGAATGTTATCACTAGCACATGCCGAATAGGGGGGGGGTTGGATTGTCCCGCAGCGGTGAACCTTCCCTCCTCGTCCGTGAGGAAAGGGGTGGGGACTCGGGGTTTCCCACTTGTCCGGGAAAGCATGGTCTCCGTCTGCAGAGGGGGGGGGGAAAGGAAGGAAATATCCAATGAGAAGGGGCAAGGGATCACTGGTCACATGTACGTCTTGGGAAGGTGATGGAGAGGAGGGGGGAGGGTGAAGATAAAAATTGGACTTCGTTGATCAGCTCCAAGTCCTTGCGATGTAAGATTTCCAGCTGTTCCATGGCATCCAGCTTCCTTCCTTTTTCCAAATTGTGAAGCACTTTGAATTCGAAATTGCTGAAATGGTTAGAATCGAGAAGATGTTTGGCAAATAAAGAGTTGGTATGACCTGTTATGTAGCCTTTCCTATGTTCCCCGATACGTGTCGAAAAACTCCTGCCAGTCTGACCAATGTAAATGGCCCCACAATCACACCGAATTTCATATACACCACTTTTGGTGTTGCAGTCTATACGATCTTTGTTTGAGCATAGGGCTTTATATAGAGTATTGGGGGTATAAAAAGAAATGCGGAATTTGTCTTTGGGAAACCTGTTCGCGATTTTATATGACACAGAGTTATGGAATGGAAGTTTGCACCATTTGCGCTCAGAGACTGTAGTGACTGCAAGGGAGATCTACATCTACATCTACATCTACTCAATACCCCGCAAGCCGCCGCAAGGGCGTGTGGCGGGGGGTGCTAGGACACCACCCATAAATTAGAAAAGAAAAATAATAAAAAAAAAATCGCATGCAATAACGACAAAATCATATATAAAAAAAAAAAAAACATGGCATACATTCATGCATGAACTCTTACACCCCACACACATGCAAACACTCAAACTACCAACTAACATACACATGCACCTGAAAGTATACCTAACATCTCTATAGTGTTTAATTTTGTTCCGACTTGTAAATTCAAAGTTTTTAATATTTCTAAAGTGACTTCGGTTTCTTGCTATTATGATTACTGATTGTTCGGGGAAAGAATGAGTATTTGTACCTATCTGTCTTGGAATCTATCTCCCTTAGTTTATCTTTGTGGTCTGATCTACCTAAGTAGTGTGGGGCCATTATAATTCCTTCAGTGTCATATTTAAACACGTTTGTTCTGAACCTTTCTAAAAGTCTAAGCCTCGCTTGTTCTCTCCGCACTTCAAGTGGTTCCCAGCCTAAATCCCCTAAGAGACCTGTCACACTTGTGTTTTTATCATAACAATTTTTAACAAATCTAGCGGATTTTCTCTGGACTTTATCTAATTCTTTTTGCCAAATTTTCTCCCACGGATCCCAAATACTTGCGGCATATTCCAAATGAGGTCTAACTAGAGCAAAATAACACCTCTCTTTAACTTTTTCATTACATTTCCCCACCACCCGTTTTATGAAGCCAAGTTTCTTTAAAGCTGATCCGCATATTGTCCTGATATGTGCTCCCCATGAAAGGCGTGGTGTTAGAACAACCCCCAAATATTTAACTTGATTTGCCGTAGTCAATACTGAACCCTCTATTTTGTAGTTTATATCCTGTTCCTCGCTTCCTTTATTCCAAAATTTCAAAACTGCACATTTATCTATATTAAGTGTTAATCCCCATTTATTGCACCATCCCGAGATATTGTCTAAGTCTCTAGAGAGTAGCTCGCGATCTAGTTGGCTCCTTATTTCCCTGTATATCACCGTGTCGTCAGCAAATAACCTTAGATTGCTACTAACGTGTGTGCTTAAGTCATTTATGTATATTAAGAACAGAAGAGGCCCTATTACACTTCCCTGGGGGACGCCCGAAGTAACATCTCTCTCCGTTGAGCACAACCCATCTATGACTACTATTTGTTTGCGGTTTGACAAGAAGTCCCTAATCCAATTAATTATTTTCTCATTGATCCCATAGTATTTAAGTTTGTGTAACAATTTATTGTGTGGGACTTTGTCGAAGGCTTTTTTGAAATCCAGGAATACTGCATCGACTTGGGTGTTGTTTTCTCCCGATCTAAGTATATCGTGAATGAAGAGACCAAGTTGTGTTTCACAAGATCTGCTTTTCCTAAATCCGTGCTGGTTGTGGATTAGTATTTTCCTACTATCAAGAAATTTCATAATGTTAGTGACAATAACGTGTTCCAATATTTTACAAGAGATCGATGTTAAAGAAATGGGTCGGTAATTTGTTGGTTTATCCCTATCGCCGCCTTTATAGATGGGAGTTATATGGGCTAGCTTCCAGTCGCGAGGCACTGAGCCTTCTTCTATCGATTTTAGAAAAACAATATGTAAAAATGGGGCAATGTCGTCAGCTAATTCCTTTAATATTCTAGCAGGTATTTCTTCCGGACCAGGTGCCTTGTGTGCTTTGATACTACGGAGCAGATGTACTATTCCCTGCTTGGTCAGTGTAAGATCGCTCATGTGTTCCCCGGGTGGGTGTGGAGGATCGTTTGGTGCGTTTGTGTTTTTGTTGTAGACGCTCTGGAAAAAATGGTTTAAAATATTTGCCTTTTTCACGCTATCTGTAATGATTTCTCCATTTTCCGTCTTCAAAGAGTGAACAGTGGGACGTTTACCCTGTATTTCCCTAACATAGGACCAGAATGACTTTGGATTTTCCTCAAGATATTCGCTTAGCATTTTAGATTTAAAAGAGTGTAGTGCTGTGCGCATAATACTTTTCGTCTTACTACGACATTCTTTTAGTAGCTGTTTGGTTGTATTCACAAAACTTATATCGTCACTTTTTAAACTCTTTTTGAAATTTGACTGTAGCTTTCTTTGCCTTCTTAATGCCGATCTGACTTCCCCGTTGTACCATCTAGGTTCCTTACTGTCGCATTTGAGTTTGGACGGGATGTACGTCTTTATTCCTTCGCGTAAAATATTTAAGAAATAATTCCAAGTGTTCTCTGTATTTGTTGTCAGTGTTTTTGTCTTGTATTCCGGTAATTTTATCTTTAAATATTCTCTTAGTCCGTTAAAATTTGCCTTGTTGTATAGGTATATTTTACGCTTTTCTTTGTTTATTTTGACGAACTTAGTTTTTAACTCCACAAGAATAGCCTTATGGTCACTGATTCCGTCTATTATTTCAATGTTAGTAATGATTTCGGGCATAGAAGTCGCAAAGATGTCTAGTATGCTTTGGCCCCGTGTTGGTGATTTAACTATTTGTTCTAAGGAGTGTTTTGTGAATATATGAAGGAGTTCTTGGCATGAATCTCTGTTTTTGGCAGATTTTCCCACGCAGTAGTTTTCCCAGTCAATTGACGGTAGATTTGTGTCACCAGCGATTATAGTAATACTGTTGCTTTGTCTGCTGCTGATAGTGGATATTTGTTCGTCGAGCTTGTGTAGGACATCTGTGTTAGAATCTGGGGGTCTATAAAATGAACACATGTATACGCTTCTGCCGTTGTAGTCCTTAATGTTGCACCAAACGCTTTCTATGTCATCTACGTCGCATTCATATCGTTGGCTACTAAGATGTGACTTTACTGCAATGAATACTCCCCCACCCAACCTATTTGGTCTGTCCCTTCTGTAAATTGTGAAGCCGTTTGGAAAAACCTCATTGTTTGCTATATCTCCCGTGAGCCAACTTTCTGTTCCAACTACTATGTCTGCGTTTGTACTGACAAAAATATGTTCAATATCCGATATTTTGTTTCTAATGCTACGGCAATTTAATGTTATAATTTTAATATGGCTAATAACTTCTTGTTTTTCGGTTTTATGTACGCTAACAAAACTGTTTTGAGACGATTCGTGGTGAACAGAGACAAAAGAATTACATTCACTTGCATTGCTATCTGTTATGTATGTAGAGGCACCAATTTTATTAAATTTACGTGGGTTATATGTTGTTTTAACGCAAGTGCTTGTTTGTTCAATATTTTTGGGGATTTGAGAGGCATTACCTGAACTGAATTGACAAAAAGCGCTGGATTCTACTTTATTTTTCCCAATATATGACCTACGCTCTTGCCTACCAGCTATGCTAAACCCTCGACACGTGTTCGTGTAACCTACGCGCTACCAACTGCGATGCCTCGGCGGTATAATGGACCCCGGAGCGATTAAGGGGTACCCGACACGATGAGAGGACGGGCCTCAGATCAACGAAGTCCGCTCCGATTCCCCGGCAAAATCCCAGCAATCTCTCATTTAAACCCTCAATGCGGCTCCAAACGAGCCTTCCGCGGTCTGAACGCGGCACAATACTACATATACTTAATTGATTTTATGATTTATTTTTGCTTTGCTTAATTGATGCTTATTTATTTTTTTAATATGAGATGTTTAATTTCAGGGTCTGTTTCTTAAGTTTTTTCTTCAGTATATTATCAATTATGCGGACATGGTAACCGTTCTTAAAGGCTATGTGCTTGATCGTATTGAGCTCTCGTTCGAAGTTGGATTTGGACAAGGGGATACTGATTAATCTGTGGATCATGGAATTGAAGCTGGCTAGTTTGTGGGTGAAGGGATGGCAGGAGTCTGAGGGTATCACTTGGTCTGTATACGTGGGTTTCCGAAATATTGTAAAATTATGTGTTTCTTTTTATTTCAATTGTGAGATCCAGGAAATTGATTTTATGGTCCACTGCCGATTCCATGGTGAAAGTTATAGATGGGTGGATGGAGTTTATGAAATGTAAGAAAAGGTCTAACTGTCTATCACTGCCTGTCCAGCAGCATAAGATATCGTCCACATATCTAAACCAGTATAAAATGTTATTCTTGAATCTATTTTCACTTAGGATCTTGTCCTCTAAATTATCCATAAAAACTTCTGCGAGGAGAGGGGAAAGGGGTGACCCCATAGCCAGACCATCCTTTTGTTTATAGTAGGTGCCACAGAATAAAAAATAATTTTGGTCTACACAAATTTTGAGAAGTGAACTTAATTCATTAATGTGGTGTTGGTTCACATTAGCGTTGATTAATATATTTTCAGCGTAAATTAAAGTTTCATGCGTCGGAATGGAAGTAAAGAGACTACACACGTCAAACGATACTAGCTTAGCGTTGGGTGGTAAGGTGAAGGGCAGAAGACGTTCAGTTAAGGAAATGGAGTTTTCTATTGAGAATCTGGGTTTGAAGCCTGAGAGTTGTCGATAGATCGAGTTTAATTTTGCTGCTAATTTTTGCACTGGAGCACTGACACTAGATACGACTGGTCTAATGGGCACGTCTTTTTTATGTAGTTTAGGTAGACCATAAAGTCTTGGGGGTAAAGGGTTCATGGTGGTTAAGAAGTTGACGTATGGAATCGGCAGTGGACCATAAAATCAATTTCCTGGATCTCACTATTGAAATAAAAAGAAGCACACATCATTTTTCAATATTTCGGAAACCCACGTATACAGACCAAGTGATACCCTCAGACTCCTGCCATCCCTTCACCCACAAACTAGCCAGCTTCAATTCCATGATCCACAGATTAATCAGTATCCCCTTGTCCAAATCCAACTTCGAACGAGAGCTCAATACGATCAAGCACATAGCCTTTAAGAACGGTTACCATGTCCGCATAATTGATAATATACTGAAGAAAAAACTTAAGAAACAGACCCTGAAATTAAACATCTCCCTTGCAGTCACTACAGTCTCTGAGCGCAAATGGTGCAAACTTCCATTCCATAACTCTGTGTCATATAAAATCGCGAACAGGTTTCCCAAAGACAAATTCCGCATTTCTTTTTATACCCCCAATACTCTATATAAAGCCCTATGCTCAAACAAAGATCCTATAGACTGCAACACCAAAAGTGGTGTATATGAAATTCGGTGTGATTGTGGGGCCATTTACATTGGTCAGACTGGCAGGAGTTTTTCGACACGTATCGGGGAACATAGGAAAGGCTACATAACAGGTCATACCAACTCTTTATTTGCCAAACATCTTCTCGATTCTAACCATTTCAGCAATTTCGAATTCAAAGTGCTTCACAATTTGGAAAAAGGAAGGAAGCTGGATGCCATGGAACAGCTGGAAATCTTACATCGCAAGGACTTGGAGCTGATCAACGAAGTCCAATTTTTATCTTCACCCTCCCCCCTCCTCTCCATCACCTTCCCAAGACGTACATGTGACCAGTGATCCCTTGCCCCTTCTCATTGGATATTTCCTTCCTTTCCCCCCCCCCTCTGCAGACGGAGACCATGCTTTCCCGGACAAGTGGGAAACCCCGAGTCCCCACCCCTTTCCTCACGGACGAGGAGGGAAGGTTCACCGCTGCGGGACAATCCAACCCCCCCCCTATTCGGCATGTGCTAGTGATAACATTCCCTCCTACACCCTTTCCCTAAAACCTCGCTAGGGCGCCCCCTTAAAACTATACAGTGATCCCAATCTTTACCCTTCAACTCAGTGCTTATTTGTGTATTGATACCTTGTTCCCAGACCACGACCATAGGGGAAAAACCCCCGATCCCGTCCTCTTCCCCCGCGGCCCGAAGAGCTTTGCGGCGCACCGTGGGACACCCTCAACGAGACACCCCCCTCCATTCGGCCACGACGCGCTCTCCGGACTCCTAGGGTCTTTGCACTTTGTCTTCCCCAACCCTCTTCCCCCCACCCCACTCACATAGTCACCCATTCTGCCTTCCACCTTCCCCCCTCTTCCCCTCTTTTCCTCCACCCTCCCCTTACTTGCCTTTAATCATATATATACTGGACTCTGAGGTTTAACTATCACCTGATGATGATGTAGTAACATTGAAACCGGTCGCATTAAATTTTATTTTTGTGGAAAATTGCTATTTTTAATTAATATTGGAACCATGTAAAAAGGAATAGGAAACCATGGATTATGTGTGAATGATTACAAAGATGGATGAGAGGAGAAAACGGAAGAATGCAAACACAGAGTTAGGGAAAGTGATATATAGAGAGCTAAACAAAATACTGAGGCGGGCAACAAATACGTTATAAATATGTTTACAAAGATGGATGAGCGGCGAAAATGGAAGAATGTTAATACAGAATTTGGGGAAATGAAGTACAAAGAATTAAACAATAAATTGATGCGGGCAACAAATAAAGCAAAAGAAGCATGGTGGAAGACGCAGTGTGAGGATATGGAAAGTCTGCAGAGGAAGGGTGAAATCGGTGCGCTCTACAGCAAAGTTAAATCTTTATCCAGAAGTAAGAAAGGAAGATCCATATTAACAGTTAGAGATAAGGCGGGTAAGATAATAGTGGAGACCGAAAAGACCCAAAAGAGATGGAAGGAATATACAGAAGAATTTTATTATAAAGGACTCAGACCGATAAAGTTAGACATAGAGAAGGAACATGACGATCGCTTTTACTAGGCGATGAAAAAGGAAGGGCATTCAGGGAGATGGAACTAAATAAGGCCGTGGTGGCTGGATAACATTCCTTCGGAACTTCTGAAATATTTAGGAAAATATGGGAGGAAGAAGCTATATAGGCTGATGCGCAGTATTTATGAGGAAGGAATATGGCCGAAAGACTTTGTGAGATCAGTTTTAGTTCCTATTCCGAAAAAGGTAAATGCTACATCATGTGAGGACTACAGGACGATAAGTTTGATATCCCATGCAGCTAAAGTTGTTCTCAGGAATATCAATAAAAGGATAGAGAGCAGGTAAAATGATTACTAAGGGGATGATCATGTATGGTTTAGGAAGGGGAGACTTACACGTGATACAATTGCAGTAATGAGAGTTTTAATCGAGAGGAATATAGAATACAACGAGGAGGTATTTGCCTTTTTCGTAGATTTCGAAAAAGCGTTTAATAGAGTGAATTGGGAAAAACTAAAGAGTATATTGCAGAAAAAAAGAAAGAGATCGGAGGGAAAGGAGGCTAATCCGCAACCTGTACATGTCTCAGACTGCCCAGGTTCGAGTTGGGAACGGGGAGCCCGGATGGTCAGTTTTAGGAAGAGGTTTAAGGCAGGGTTGCCCATTATCAACGTTGCAGTTCAACAGATATTTGGAGGAAATGATTAAAGAGGGATGAGAAGAACTGGAGGTATAAATAAAAGTCGGACGGGAATTCATAGAATTAGTTATGTCAGCAAATTACCAAGCTTTAGTTCATCGGTCAGCCAAGGGGCTTCAAGCGTTGCTTAGTGAATTGGAAAACCATTGCGGCAGGTATGGGATGAGATTTAATATTAATAAAACAGGGGTTTTGCGATTTTCTAGAGTGAAAAAGGCTGAACCAAACATTAAAATAGGATGGAAAAAATCAGAGCAAATAGAACAGCTTACGTACCTCGGAAGTGATTTGTACCTACACGGGTAAAGTAGTAGGGAGGTAAGGAGAAGAATTGCGCTAGGCAAAGAGGCTTTCACAAGGAGGAGGTAGTTGATGACGGGGACGTTTTGTAAGGATATTAAAAAAAGACTCTTAAAATCTGTGTTATGGAGCGTAGCTATGTACGGCGCGGAAACATTGTGATTGAAGCAGGAGGATAGACGTAGATAGGAGGCTTTTAAAATGTGGGTGTGGAGATGAATGGAGAAGGTGAAATGGACCGAGAAGAAAACAAATGAGGAAGCACTTGGTAGTGGGCGAAGAGAGGGGTTTGTTGGGAGAAATCCTTTGGAGGCAGGAAAAGTGGATGAGTGGGGTGTTGACCGGCATTGGGATGTTGAAGACTGTACTAGAGGGGAGAATATTGGGTGACGAGAAAATGGAAGGAACAGGATAGGGATGGATGTTGGACGGGATGAAGGGAGGAACGAAGTACTCATAGATGAAGAGGGACCTGATGTAGACTAGGTTGCTGGATTTTCTTTTGTTAGGAGTCACAAAATATTTATTTGGTAGTTGAGTCCTACCTCAACCGGAAAATTACCTCATAAAATTACATATCTTTATATATATATATATATATATTTATTTATTTATTTATTTATTTATTTATATATTATTTGAAATATTTTTTAAGCAATCAATCGGTTAAGGTAGGGATTTGAATGGGCACAGGTATCAAATAGACATTTTGTGACTGCTAACAAAATACAAAATCCATCATCCTACTCTTGTTCATATATATATATGAATGCAACAAAGTGACTTCGCAGATATCTATTGCCAGTCTTTGGGGCAGCACGAACCGTCTTCTAGCAATATTTTCGTGCCCTTTTTTTATTCCATGTGGTATCGCATATTCTATCTTATATATTTTTCCGTCACTGCTGCTCTCCGTTCCGTTTCCAATTGGAGGAAATATATTTCAACATGATGTTGTTGGAAAATAAACTGCTTGCCTGTCCGTGTAAAATGATGTATTCTGGAAAGTGCGTGGAATTGAAAAAGAGAATGATTTCAGCCATAGCCGAGGACAAATGGGAGGTTATGTTCAGAGTTTCACGAGGAGGCTAAGAAAAACCGTTTGGGCCTACCGCTAGCTTGCCTCTCTCTTCGGGAGAGCGTCCATGGTGTTGGCACTGCGTCCGCACTTGGTGGACAGGCGGGTCAAACGACTTTGTCCGTGGGACGTTCATTTTCACTGAAAAGGGGAAAGTGGCGATTCCCTTTCTTTTGACGCACTTTCCCCGGTGCCGCGTCAAAAGTCGGATTGAAACGGCGGGGAGGGTCAAATTGCGTGTGCCCCGGCCGCACCCTTGCTTAGGGAGGGAATCACCCCGGCCACTTCCGAGTGTCCTCTGCATGATGAGCCAACTTGAATGGGGAGCAAACTCACTCGCTCTCAAGCTGGGGGTTTTAAAAACTTGCCACGGCGGGTATTAGAGCACACAATCGCCGCAGTCCTCCTGTCCTTCGCCCCGTGGATTTGCCCCATTTGCCTTTGGGGATATTTATGCGCGGATGATCCAAGGGTGGCGATGTGTTTGCTCTTTCGGGAATGAGGGCCCGGCATGTTTCTTTGGCGTCGGTGACCTCTGCGACGGATTGCCCTTTCTCCCCCCCCCCCGGGTGATTTTTGACGACCTCTCCTCTCATGTCCTCGGCCGATGGTCATCTTCGGCGCACCCCTCCGCTTCCGAAATCATCAACGCCCTTCCCCGCGCGTCCCTGAGACGGCAGGGGGGGAGGCTCATCGATCGCGGGCAAGTCGAAGAGGCGATGAAAAGGAAAGCAATTTCTAGGGGATATGGGGGGTGCGATGTATGTCCACCCTCCTCCCGTTCCCGCGCTCCAAGCGGCGCTTGCGAAGGGGTGTTCGAAGGGGGCGGATGTGGTGGACCCTTCCTCACTCGCCCCCCACCCCGAGCCAGGTGGAGGCGGGGTGGCTTCCCGACCCCGGACTGGGGTTCGTCTCTCGGCGAGGGCCAATTTTCCACTGGCGTACTGCTTCTTAAACAACGATAAGAAGGGTAGTACCTTGGGCAATACTGTTACAATTGTAATATACAATATTGCTTGCTCTGCATCTCTGTTTTCAAGTTTCTCCTTCCATACAACGTCCCTCTCTCTCTCTCTGTAATGGGGTAGGGGGGACACGCCGTCCGCTGCCCGCCTGCCTGCGGTGCGTCGCATTCCCTGTGTGTGACTGAATGGTCGGAGACTATACGTTGCGTGCCCATGGGGTGGTAGAGGCTCTCCTTCCTTACTTTCCAGTTCTGCACGACCTGCCTTGTTTTGGTGAAGGCCTGTGATATAAATGGCTTCGGTTCTTTTTTATTCCCTATTGTCGCATAACTAGTGACAAGATGATTGGGTTAAATAACCCTTGTTTTCAATTAAGTCTTCTGCTGGTATATGTACAAATTTCCACGTAATTCGATAGTTTGTTAACGAATATTTTCCCTATTCCCTTCCTCCTCTCCCATATCCTCCTTTATATCACTCACCCTTCCCTCAAGGAGCTTGCATACCCTGCCACGATTCTTTCTGCTGGATTGCGCGGTATTTATATAGACGTCGTCGATGGCAACTAGTGGCCTGTGAGGATAGGCGATGATAGATAGGATGCTGTTGCTATGGATAAATACATAAGTTTCCAATATTGGTGTAGTAAGGACTAGATGCATTGAAATGTACGCAAATGAAAACGTACGAAATAGCATGGGTGGGGGAGGTAATAGGGCAGTAGGGATAAATCTAATAGGTAATAATTCAATGTGCCCTCCCCGGACTACAACCTCGACGTGGTGGAAGGGCTTGTGCGTTCCAATGACCCCTAAAGCTGTCCTGGCGGGAGTTATAATAATTACTCCTGGTAGGGTCACCCATGCCAGATAGGTCGAAGGTTAGGAGCCAGACGAAAGGTAGCCCACGCAGTGTCTGTTCCTCAGTGAGGCGGCTGCAATGGCGTCTGACCCCAGTGGGGCGGCCAGTAAGCGATGGTGTCACGTTAAAAACACCATTGAGGAAGGCAACGGGAAACCACCTCAATTATCATTCCCAAGATTAATATGATGGACTATGCAGAGATTTTGAGCCCTGGCAACTACGGGGCTCGGCCAAACCGCCCTGTGTCGTGCCCGGCAGCGGGGAAGGCATGGCTTCCGCGGTGGTCATCCCACGAAATCCATGCAAGGGAAAATCGGAAGCAGCAGGATAGAAGACGCTGGAGAAGAAGGCCAAATTAGTTTAAATAATAACGTGGAATGTTAGGACTATGATGAGGACTGGGAATTTGTAGAATATTAATAGAGAGATGGAAAGGGGAAACATAGGTATATAAGGTTTATGCGAGGTGAGATGGAAGGATAGCAGGGAATACTGGAATGATAATTATAGAATAATATATAGCAGTGGGGACTACATCAAACGAGGGGTTGGCATAGTATATAATGAAGAGGTAGGAAGAAGCGTAGTCAACATAGAACATTCAACGGATAGAATATTACTAGTAGAGATAAAAGCAGAACAGATGAACTTGGTTATTATTCAGATATACATGCCACCGAGCGACCATAAGGAAGAAGAGGTCGATAGGATATACGATCAGTTAGAGGATATAATCGCGTGTGTTCCCGCAGGGAAACATTTGATAGTGATGGGGGATTGGAGTGCAACGGTAGGCGAAGGAAGAGAGGGTGACGAGGTCGGGGACTACGGTTTAGGCACGAGGAATGACCGCGGGGAGAAAGCAGTTGAGTTCTAAAGGAGATAGGGGTTAGTCATCACCAACACTTGGTTTAGACACCACAAAAGACGCAGGTATACATTGAAAATGCCTGGTTACTCAGAGAGGTATTAGCTAGATTATACTCTGGACATACAAAGGTTTAGGAACAGTGTGATAAATTCGCACAGATTCCCGGGAGCGGATACGGACTTTGACCACACTTTAGTGGTAATGTAATGTAGCGCCCGTTTCAAAAGAATAAGGCAGGGGCGGCGAGGTAGAAAATGGAATGTAGAAGCATTAATTGGTTTGCCGAGGAAGGAATGCAAACAGGCGGTAGAGATAATCATGGAGGATGGTAAAGAGCTAAGTACTATCGAAGAAAAACGGGAAAGTTTCAAGAAAGGGTTGTCTAAAGCAGAAAAATACACTATTGGAACGGTTAATGCGAAAAAGACTTGGAAACCATTGGTCATGGATAAGATGATTACAAAGATGAATGAGAGGAGAGAATGGAAAAATGTTAATACAGAGTTAGACAGAATGAAGTAGAACGAGTCAAACAATAAATTAAGGCGGGCAACAAATGAAGCAAAAGAAACATGGTGGCAGACGCAGTGCGAGGATATGGAAAGTCTGCAGAGGAAGGGTGAAATCGGTGCGCTGTAAATAAAAGTTAAATCTTTATCAGGAAGTAATATAAGAAGATATAAGCTCAAAATTAAAAATAAGACGGGCAAGATAATGGTTGACACAGAAAAAATCCAACAGAAATGGAAGGATTATATATTAGAACTGTATAGTAAAGAACTTTGACCGACAACGTTGGGCATAGAAAAGGAGCATCCCGTAGAGGATGATAGATTAGGGCCAAGCATACTCGACGATGAGATGGAAAGGGCATGATCGGAGATGAAACTAAATGAGGCCGTGGGGGGGGAGGGATAACATTCCTGCGGAACTCCTGAAATGTTTAGGAAAATGTGGGAGGAAGAGGCTATATGGGCTGAATCGTAGCATCTATGAGGAAGGAATCTGGCCGGAAGACATTGTGAGATCAGTGTTAGTTCCTAATCCGAAAAAGGTAAATGCTACATAATGTGAGGACTACAAGAGAATAAGTTTGATATCCCACGCAGCTAAAGTTGTTCTCAAGATAATCAATAAAAGGATAGAGAGCAGGGAAAATGATAAGTGAATGATCATTTTTGGTTTAGGAAAGGGAGACTAACGCGTGATGCCATTGCAGTAATGAGATTATTAATTGAGAGGAATATAGAATACAGCCAGGAGGTATTTGCCTGTTTCGTAGATTTCGAAAAAGTGTTTGATAGAGTGAATTGGGAAAAACTAATTTGTATTTCTATGAGTATATTGAAGAAAATAGGAATAGATTGGAGGGAAAGGAGGCTAATCCGCACCTTATGCATGTTGCAGACTGCTCAGGTACGAGTGGGGAACCTGGAGTCCGGTTAGGCAGTGTTAGGAAGAGGTGTAAGGCAGGGTTGCCCATTATCACCGTTCCTGTTCAACCTGTATGCAGAGGAAATGATTAAGGAGGAATGGGAAGAACTGGAGGTAGGAATGAAAGTGGGTGGGGAATTCGTAAAATCAGTTAGGTTTACTGATAACCAATCTTTAGTTTGTCAGTCAACTAAGGGGTTGCGAGCATTGCTGAGTGAATTGGAAATACAGTGCGGCAGATATGGGATAAGAATCAAAATTAATAAAACAAAGATCATGCGATTTTCTAGAAAGAAAAAGGCTAAGGTTAACATTAAAATAGGAGGGCGAAAACTAGAGCGGGTAGAACAGTTTACGTAACTCGGAAGTTTTTTGGACCAACACGGTCAAAGTAGTATGGACGTAAGGAGAAGAAATAGTAGAGTAGACAAAGAGGCTTTCACCACGAGGAGGGAGTTGATGACAGGGACGTTGAGTATGGATGTTAAGAAAAGACTCGTAAAAACTTTGATATGGAGCGTAGCTATGTGCTTCGCGGAATCGTGGTGACTATGGCATGGTGAAAGAAGTATATTGAGTCTTTTTAAATGTGGGTTCGGAGAAGAATGGAGAAGGTGAAATAGGCAGAGAAGAAAACAAATGAGGAAGCACTTGGTAAGGTGGGCGAAGAGAGGGATTTGTTGGGAGAAATCCTATGGAGGCAGGAAAAGTGGATGAAGGGTGTATTGACCGGCAGCGGGATGTTGAAGACTGTAATTGAGGGGAGGATGTTAGGCAAACGAGGAAAGGGAAGGAACAGGATAGGGATGTTGGACGGGATGAAGGGAGGAAGATAGTACGTATTGATGAAGAGACCTGATCTAAAGTAGGATGTTGTGTTTTGCTAGGGGTCACAAATTACTTAATTAGTAATTACGTCCATCCACAAAAAACTTACCTTTACCGTCAGATTACGTTAAAAATTCAATATGATATAATTCAATCGAGATATGGAAAATGATTGAAGAGCACTTTAAATAGCGATACACGAGGGTGATTTGTTAATTTCTCGTCCCGGTGATTAAAATGACGATTTATGTCTTCAAACAAGTTTTCTTTCTGAAAATAATCGTGTTTAATATTGGTACATTTCATTTAGCGGCGTTCTCATGATTCCGTCTCAGCGTCGTTCTTGCAGAAGTGCTGCAGAGTGTTCGTCCACAGTCGCAGTCGCTTCTTGATTTGACGAAATACATTGACCGGTGAGGTAAATTTGCAGCTTTCGGAATAGGTGGAAGCCGGAGGGAGCCTGATCCGGGGATTATTAAGTGTGGTACAGGACCCTTTAGCAGTCTTTTCTTTCGCCTTTTAGCAGTACTTTCTCATCGCCATGTCAATTTTCCTCATTGACCTGATTGAACGCGCTAATTTTCATATGCAAGCCGGATCTGCTGTCACAATTTTTGCGCCTAGTGTAGTTAGAAGGCTCCCCAGTAATTGTTTTAATTTTTCAAAATAGTCGATCGACATAATTCCTTTTACATCCCAAAAAATCTACGCTATTACCTTTTCCGCCTCCTTCGGAGTTGAAGAACCCGCCCTCCATCCACTGCATGGAATGTTCGCTGCTTCGACTCTGGTGTGCGATGGCGAGTCCATGCGAGTGGTGATGTCATTAATGGGCGAGGTCGATTAGTTATCTGTCCACTCTCGTATTGTTAAAGACTGCAACAGAGAGGAGAATATCAGGCAAGCTATGAACGGGTAGAGACGATAGACACGTTTGAGGGAATTATTAGAGACTGAGTCTGAGTCTAAGGAATAAAAGAAAGTTTCATTCTGGATTGGGTTTTACGCTGTTTCTTGTCCGGGATAATGGCTTACGTTACAAATGGAGCGGTGGATGTTCTCACAATGAATGTCCTTTCAAAACCTACAGCAGCCAGTGACTATTACCGTTAATATCCCGCTCCCTCTCTCGGAATCCCACGTGTGGAGAGCACTTCAAGTACCGATGTACTCCGATCGGCGGATAGTCATCTCTCGACCTTAATCAAATCTGGGCCAATGCCCTGCGTCGGTTTTCCTCACCACCTCTCATTTCCCAATCCCATAAAAACCCTGCATCCGCCCAATTACCCACTCCTATCAATAATGGTGCTTAGTGTTCACCTTTACCAATGTCCCCCTAGTACTCTGCTGCCGCTACCCTTTGGTGTACATATACCGCCTCCGGTCCATCGGGACGTGAGGGGCGTGTATCGGCGTGGGCCCTATCGAAGAGAGCGGCCATCCCGAAGCACTTCAGATGTCGTTGACGCGGGGGGTGTCGTATGCATTGAGAGGTTTGACCTTGTAAGAATCTAGTAGAAGGGAAATGATTTGAATGTCATTCTATAGGCATTTTATGTTATTCTAATTTTTTGGATTCCCAAATTAGTTCATTTTTGTTTGTTTGAATAAAAATTTTGCTGTTTTGAAGGCTTTTCAATCGCTGTTGTATACGTGTACCAAATTCTGTAAAAATATAAAGAAGTAATTGCAATAATTATAAACGAACCCTTCATTTATTTTCTCAGCATGGCCATTTGCTTGATAGGGTGATGTCAGTGATCGATTCCGCAAGGGGTGAGAAGGGCGCACCCACCTTGACAGTTCTCTTTCATTAATGATGAAGAGGTCTTCGGAGGCAATGAACTCCTTGAGAACCGGAAGCCTTTGGTTTGTTCCCATACGTATACATAAATAGCCCTCGGTCGGAAATTTTTGAAGTCCTGCTAGATGAGGTTATGACATACTATTAGTCTATGATCTGTGTCCTCCGGACATTTTGCCAGCTACCTTCCAGGGGCACTGCCACTCCTCACAGGTGCTACAAATCCGCAGTGTTTGGGAACAATCTCGCCATCACCTCACCCAAGTCTCCTCTTTCTTTGAGAGATGCCAGGTGCGCACGTGGCACGCGCCTTGCCCCCCAGCAGTCGGAGCCCCCAGCAGATTGACGGGGGCGCTTTGCCCTTCCCTCGCTGCCTCCACCTCGGTGTGTCTGCTGATTGGAACATCGTACGACAAGCATAATGTATTCTTTCTCGTAAAGCGAAATAGTCGTCTTATGAAACAACGCTTCCCATATACATTAATGTAAAATACGGCAATTCGTTTCTTGCCGAATAAATAAATAATGTACACAATGTGTTCTGAGGATCACGGACTGTAGCAACCAGGAATACGACCTCAATATCTAGAAATCAAAAAAAGAATCGAAATTAGGAGTTTATTTTTTATTTTGAGTACTCGAGTCCTTTTTACTATAAAGCTGTCCAGACACATTTGTTTTGCCAACGCTTCCAAAGTTTGTAAAAATGCGCTTAGAATGATCATTAAATAATTTTCTGGCTTGCATCGCCACTGCCTTTTTAGTACGAGTGGTACGATTTCCCGTGACTTCCGTATTTTTGTTAGCCCAGCGTTTTGGAGTCGGCACTTCTTGAAGTCTTGTGGAATTTCAGAGTGGTTAAAAAACAGGGGTTTAATTTCCGATTCGCCGATTTCATATATGCGAAATAGCACCGTGAGGCGGCCTTCATTGGTTTGTAGTCGTGAAATGCATTCTCATCTACAGTTACGTGCACAAATACAGGCCCAATTCGGCATCATTCTCCTGAAGAGGCTCATCCAGCCACAATTAAAAACTTGTTCGGCAATGTAGCTCTCAGAATCTACGAGCTTCTTGAAGTCTCCGGTGAAGTGCTCTGCTGCCTTTGAGTCTGAGCTCGCTGCTTCACCGTGACTCACAACACCGTGGGTCACGCTTCATCTCGTTCACTCCTCGAATCACGCACGACACCCCTCAAATACTTTTCAGCCCTCGATGGTCCGCTTGCATCTTCTTAACGAGGTCTGCGAAAATCACTTTCACCTCCTCAAAAATTGGATTGCCGTTAAAAGTGTCGCATTGCAATTGTTCTTCGTCTATCCAATTGATAAGGAAACATCAGAACGCGTAACGTTGCGTAGATATTCTTGTCACTATATTTAAAGCATCCATCTCCTTAATTTTGTCCTTGTTATTGAATGAAATGCAAATTATTGATGTTTACCAATTGAAGATATGCGTACTCGATCAACCTCGCTCACACCTTGATCCCAATGTTCAAAGATTTTTATTTTCATCACTACTGCTATGTTTATTCTCTTATGGCTTTCTTCTGACGGATCATTTATAAATCCATGCACCAAATATCGTTAATCTTTAAAAAAATCGCTAATGATGTCAGGATACAAGTTTGGAAAATAATTTGATCACTAGCGATACTATGATGCTAACAGAACGCTTGCAAATCAAACTGAAGGAGCAGGCGCGCAATGACTCCGGAAAATCCCGTCACTCGTGCGAAAAGTCAATCGTTAAGCGAGTCGTTTCCGGGACGGATATCGAGGGAATCGTTTTCGGGATCACGACATTGTCGCGGGAGGACTCAAAAATCACGGCTTTGAAGTCTTCTAAGTGTGTGTATGGAGAATAATAGGGAAGGTATATTAGAGAGAGTGAGAGAGATTGGAGAGGAAGTGTTCAATATGAATGTAGCCGGAAGAGGGGAATTCGAAGGACAAAAATAGAAAGAAGACGGGGAGATGTGGCGGGGAGCTAAACTTGAGAATGCGAGAGGCAACATTCGGTGGAGTAGGTGAAGATAGAGATGAGGCTTCTCAAGCGGCGTGCAGGAGGGTCACGCGGAGGTCAAATGAGTGCGCGCGCGAGAGGAAGGGAACCTGAAACACGTTTCAATGGATGTGCATTCATTGAAACATGTCGAACAAAACGGACCAGTATTTAGACCAACCCTGATTATGATGGCGATCGACTATTTTTCCTAAGCGCGTCATTACTCTTGGAGACTAGAGCCTCGACGGCAACTCGGTTGAAGTCTTATGAAAACAGTCTTCAAATGAGATATAAAACATTCAATTTGCGTGCTGTGTAACGAGGGTACTAATCACAGTGAATCCATACCGTCCGTGCAACTAACAGAGACTTGTGAACTGACTTTCAACCCTTAGAAACGGAGCGGGGAGCGTGGCTTATCACAGTGCCGGGCCAGTTCTTGCGAGGGGGGAGAGGGGAAGGGTGGGGAGCTTCAATATTTCAGGTGCGAATTGCGCTGGTCTTTCAGTGGATGGGCGGGCGAGGAGATTGCCCGATCGCGTCAGAGTTTAAAATTGAGGGTGGGCGAGCGTACCGAGGGGGGTGGAGGAATCCCCTATATTCGAAGGGGGTCGCCTACCCTGTTCCCTCCGTCCCGCACTCCCGAATCCATCCGCCGTCCGCATCCCATCTTCGGAATCAGTCCGCATAAAAGCTGCAGGGGTGCATTTAAGTTTCAGACGGGAGTCGCGTGGGCAAGTCAGGGGCAGTGGGGCCGCGGCTACGGTCAGGGGCCCTTGGAGAAGGGAAAGTGAAGAAAGGAGATGGAAAGGAAGTGTCTCCTCAATGTCTAGGGACAGATGTAAATAAGGTGAAAGATAAAATGGTTTGCATGAAGAGTATCGGGAAAAAATTCAGAAAAATGGATTTATTTCAGACATTTCTACAACGCCTCAAAATTTTTCGAAGTACATCCCTCGAGCGTCGACACACTTTTGCCAGAGCGGCTTTCCCACGACTCGAAGGCTCCCTGGTAGGCGGAAGGTCCTTTAGGGCACGCGCGCAAGCTTCTTTGGCGGCACTTTGGGTCCCATGGCGGTGTCCTTTGGGGGCGTATTTCACTTTTATAGAGAATATCCTGGCGGCAAGGCGGGACTGTAAGGAGGTTGGGGGAATCGTCGCGATGGCGTTGTAGAAGGTCTTTGCAAGCAGACACTCGACTGCGCTTTTAGTCACTCGCCCGAGGGACTTCGGGAGGACGAGTTAGCGCAGATCCTTCTCATCACCAAATTGTCAGTGTTATAATGGTGTGTTCATTGTCACTGTCTTATCAATGCCAATAATAACATCTGCGATCCTAGGCACACTTAACCGACTGTCTGAATTCAGCACTTCACGTGCACGTCAGAAAAAAGCTGTTACCGATACATTTTATACAAACCGTTATAATGTTGTCAGAACGGCTTTCATCGGACGGTTTTCCTATTTATAACCTAACCCTGTCAATTATTAAATGCGTAATGTGACGATTGGCGGTGGTGTGCATGGCGTTACTCAGGTACTTATGGCACGCTTTTCTTTCTGTGTCTGTGGGGTGAATTGAAGGAATAGTCTCAAATTAATATCCTATGGCTATTAATCGTTGACTGCATATTTTATTTCACAAACATTTCCTTTTCCAGATGGAATACAGTCAGCAGTCACTCTTTTAAGCTCGTCTGGGACAGAATTTGTCTAAGATATGTGACCACGACATGTATTTAAATAGGCCAATGGCGAAATAATAAACCGGCATATTAACGACTTTTTGTAGGTTTTATTGTGAGATGGAGTGTTTAAGAAACAAAATGGAATAATCAATTCTTTGCCTGTATAACGATTCAAGCCCCACGACCAAATATACTCTGCACTTTCAGGCTTCACTCCGTGGGATTTTTTGATGTCCATATTAAATGTACCTGGTGGCGCCACAAGTTAGTGAAACGCGTTGAACTGTGAAATGAAGTCTGCGGAAAATAAGCCCGGGACCAAAGCTCATTCCTTTCAATTATTTATGAGAAAGAGGGTGTCGAATAGAAAACTCCATCTGGTTTCATCAACTACAAGTCTAATTGTCCTTGTTCCTTCGATTAACATTTACAACTACGTTTTAAGTTGTTTACTACTGTTTGCTTTTTCTTCTTTGTATTAACGACTTGTTAAAATGTTAAACTGATGCACCAAATCTTTTTGGTGCGGTTTGCGTGTTGCCATGCTCCATCCTTTTTGAGGGTTACACTTTTACAGCATATTTCACCTCCTTACAGCACCCATTACTCTGGCATCTGGGGGTGATGCCTTGTGCCGTACTATGTTTTATACTTTAGCTAATTAATCAGTCAGTGCCGAAATAATGAGATTTCCTTCCATACAAGTGCAAGTCTTTATTTAAATTTTATCATATTGGCAAATGTTTTTGCGCCGTGGTCAATTCCAAATCCAAAAAAACTATCCAAAGTAATTTCTGCCATTTGTTACTTTCAACAAAAAATACTATTGCAAAGTTATTATTTTAATTAATAATAATACTTTCATTTTTATTTATCCAGTTAATCTTTCAAATATAGTTATCTGTCTTCGAAATAGCACCATTATGCGTCCACATACCGCCGCCTGCGGGGTTTCCCCACCTCATACGCCTTATAGAAGGTGGAAATCCGATTGCTGCTAAGGTCCCTCGTCACGGCCTCCACCGAGCCGTGGTGACGTTCTTTCAGCACGAATTTGAGATGGGGGAAGAGGAAGAAGTCTGGTGGGGCATTGTCTACAAAATTTTGATCCTCACTCACATTTTGAAGAATCTCTTAGCAGATCCGCGGGCGACTTTTCTTTTGCTCTTCCGAGAGCACACGCGGAACCAACTTCGCATATACTTCTCTCATGCCAATGTTTTCGGTCACAAATCCATAAATATCACTTGTAGGGACGCCAATTTCATCAGAAACCATGCAAACCCTTAATCTGCGATCCTTGCCCAAAGATGCCTTCACTCTTGCAAGATTTTCATCACTTTTTGAGGTAAAACGGCGTCCGGAACGCTCGGCGTCTTCAACATCTTCTCTACCCTCCCGAAAAAACTTGTGCCCCTCAAAAATACCCGATCTAATCTTGGGGTTATTACCAAAAGCTTCCTTGAGCATGACATAAGTCTCTTTCCTAGTTTTGGCTAGTTTTTAGTAGAATTTGAGGGCTGTTCCAATTATCGGTCCATGACAAAGTGTAACGAGGCCACGTTCTAGAGGTTTCGCAAACGAACGATCCGCACCCCGCAAAGGCTGGGAGCCGAGCTACCACAGACCTCCAGCCTATTATGAGACTACCTTCTACGAACCCAGCCAAAGAAGCCGTCGCGTCGCGAAGTCCGTCCGTCCATCCGGGAAAAATTAGTCAGGCTACTTTTGGAACAGACCTTGTGTGTACCTCGGACGACTCCACAGTGATTGTGTCGGGTGTGTAATGGATATGGTCCACTCAACGAGTAATGTTTCCCGGGAAAGGATAGACGGACGGCTTCCTCGGAGATATGCCTTCGCTTCCCCCCCCCCCCCAATCTCTCCCGCAGCCAATCCGGCTGCACCAAATGGCAGCGCCGAAAATTACTGGGTCGCAGGAAACATTTTTGAACCTGCGGGAGAGTGAAACGGAACACTGATTTGAATGTCGAAGTGGTGATCCCGTGTGTGTTTCGGAGGGGATTCCTATTGTAACCCTGTTTGGGTGATTAAGTGGATCCCCGTCCGTTCATCCGCGAAATTCACTCGATATCCGTGGAGTGCACACTAATCTATCAACGACGCCATACTGGAAGGGAACTCGGACACTTTGCAGCGAGAAATTAATTGGTGGATGATATGAATATTTTTTTCACTGTTGATTATGTAAATAGTAATTTAAGAAAGGCATTACTATCGTGTGTAATTGTTACATATTCCCCAGCCATTTTTCCATGTCATGACATAGTCTTCGAATTAGGATTTGAAATATTTTTACTCGACTAAAACATCAGCTGAGAATGTTTATATTATCTAACGAAACATAAAAACTTCATTTAGATTTATGGGCCGATTGGATAAGAATGTGTGGATTGATTCGGGATGCTATGTGGAAAGAAGTTTCTGAAAGCCGAGAAAATCCACTATCACCTTGGGAGGAAAGGCATAGTTTTAAGATAGAGCCACGAAGACATTTTTCTGATACTGAAAAATATTCATTTTTTAGTTGTGGGATGAGAGATTGGAAGGAACTTTTCAAAAGTATCCTGGAGCCTTTCTCCAGTTACTTTGGGAAGTTTATAACTAGGCTAAGGAAAATTGATGTATTTTTGTTTGTGCATGAAAGTATGTTTCCTGTGCCGAAGTTTATTTTACAAACCAGGAATATTTCTGCCACTTCTTTTTCACCCCTCTTGTCACCACTTAAAAATGATCCCCTCGTAAATATGGCATTAACAATAATATACCAAAATACAAAGAAAATGCGGGAAATTTTACTACAAAAATTTGAGAATGAGCCAAATTTTCCTCGCACCACAAGAGAAATTTCGCGGTCCAAAAATCATTCTGAATGAACCAAGCCTTAATGTCGAGAGCAGAGTATTATCAACTTCACACAGAAATTCCCAGTTTACTGTAGATTATTCAACAACAGCCCTTCGTTCTATGTGGCGAATTATGGAACATAATCAAGGTAATGCGAGCATTGGGAAATAGGAAATATTTTCCAAAACTTTATCTACAGATGATAGTTATATTACCAAATGTATATTAAAGAACGATGAAAATGAACACAATTAAGGTAAGTAATTAAAAAGATACCCTATTGGACCGAAATTTATTATTACTAAGTAATATACCAGTTAATATGTTTTTGAATGCTTTTGGAAAGACAAAACTACCAAATAAATATTTTGTGACTCCGAACAAAGCACAATCCAGCAACCTATTCTACATCAGGTCCCTCTTCATTTCTGAATACCTCCTTCCTCCCTTCATCCCGTCAAACATCCCTATCCTGTTCCTTCCCTGTCCTCGTTTGCCTAACAGTCTCCCCTGAATTACAGTCTTCAACATCCCACTGCCGGTCAATACCCCCTTCATCCACTTTTCCTGCCTCCATAGGATTTCTCCCAACAACTCCCTCTCTTCGCCCACCATACCAAGTACTTCCTCATTTGTTTTCTTCTCTGTCCATTTCACCTTCTCCATTCTTCTCCACACCCACATTTCAAAAGCCTCCAGTCTACGTCTATCCTCCTGCTTCAATGACCACGTTTCCGCGCCGTACATAGCTACGCTCCATATCAAAGTTTTTACGAGTCTTTTCTTAATATCCTTATTCAAAGTCCCTGTCATCAACTCCCTCCTCGTGGTGAAAGCCTCTTTGCCTAGCGCAATTCTTCTCCTTACGTCCCTACTAATTTGACCGTGTTGGCTTTGTAGGCCTAAGTTCTTTACCATACAGAGCTTCTATATACTCCTTCCATCTCTCTTGGATCTCTCCTGCGTCAACAATTACCTTACTTGCCTTATCTTTAACTGTTAGCATAGATCTCCCTTTCTTACTTCCCGATAACGATTTAACTTTGCTGTACAGCGCACCGATTTCACCCTTCCTCTGCAGACTTTCCATATCCTCGCACTGCGTCTTCCACCAAGCTTCTTTTGCTTTATTTGTTACCCGCCTCAATTTATTGTTAAATTCTTTTTACTTCGTTTTGCCTGACTCTGTATTTACATTCTTCCATTTACTCCGCTCATCCATCTTTGTAATCATCTCATCCGTGTTCCATGGTTTCCTTCCTAGCGTTAACCGTTCCAATAGTATCTTTTGCGTCTTTGGAGAACCCTACTACTTTGACCGTGTTGGTCCAAAACACCTCCGAGACACGTAAACTTTTCCATCTGCCCTTGTTTATACCCTTCTATTTTAAGGCTGGGAGGGTTCAAATCCCGCTGTAGTTGAATATCTTTTAAGTGGTATCGCGATTTCTACTTGAGGTGGTTTGTGGAGAGCACTTTGAGTGACTACACCGTCCGTCGGATAGGACATCAAACTGCGGACCCCTTGACACCTTTCGATATTAGTAGGCTAATGCCGACGCCCGGTTTTCTCCATCTTTCCTTTCCCATCCATCCCTAATGGCGCAAATGACCTTAGGTATCAGTTGCCTCCCATTAAAACTTCTACTAGTCAACTGTCAGCCTTTCCTCAGACACCCCTCCCTCGAACCCAGTCAGAGAATCCGCCGCCCGTCCGTCGATTCGATGAAAAATAAGAAATACTGCCTTTGGGAAAGGCCTTCTATGCTGTGTCCTGCCTGCAGTCGTCCACCTATTTTGCTCCGAACGCCACAAGATTAAATGCATTGAAAACTAGCTTGCGCTTTTGAATGGCTGTTCCCCAAATTCCTATTTCCACGTCTAGGTATGTGATTGTTTCTGTGTGGAGGAGTGACCTCGGAATACGTTCTTGAGCTCCAATCATTGCTCGCGTCGCCCTCGACGACGCGCCATCTCGCGGCTGCGCCGGACGTTGATGCCCGGCGACCTGCATTCTGATATTGCATTAATCCTCTCCGATCGCCCCACGTTTAGATTGTGCCCAAGTCTAAATCAGTCCCAAAACGCGTATCGTCGCATGAGATGTGATTGCAAATGGCGTTGAAATGGCGAACGCAATTCAGCGAATGGCCTCCGTGAAAAATTAGCCTTGAAAAACTGGAAACGGCATTGAATGCCGTCCCGCCGCCGTCCCGGTTGATGGGCTATAATTCAATTATCGTCCACACGGAGCGCTGCAGACACGTGTCAGATTCATCATGCATTTAATCAAATATCATCAGCGAATGGAGCGCCACGCGGCAATTGGGACAATTTAAATCGAAAAAACAGGCGAATCACGAAGAGCGAGGTAATGGGCCGAGGGCGTTTGTGCTGTTTTTTTTATTGGAATCGCAATCGTTGGTAACCGTCGTATTTCGCAAAACATAATCGTATGCATCGCACAAATTAAATAATGCCATTTGAAATGTTAGAGAAACGCTTGGCTTGCGTCATGCATTATCGACCTTACATTAGTGGCGTTGCTCAACTATTTCGTAGAGCTGCGGGAGATGCCACGACAGTAACAGAAGTTATGTGCTGGCATGCATTTAAATGAAAAAATTTCCAACTGCAAAATTCATTCGACTTGACTGGGATTCGAACCCGGATCCCTGGATGTCCGGCCGATTACTTAATTACCTCGTAAATATCGCCCCACTGAGTTTTCTTACGTGTATATTTGTCGCAGTTTTTTCAATCCCTGTGAGCATATGATTCTCGGCAAGTTATGGAAAATTAAATTCCTTTTTTCAATCCTTTTCTAAAACAATTTCAGAGCGTAAAAATCATTCGCCTTGACTGGGACTCGAACCCAGATCCCTCAGACCCCGGTCGAGTGCTTTAGCCACTTAAGCTACCGAGGCGTCCTCTTAAACTCTGAAATTTTGGGGCTTTTAAAGGAACTAGATGTTATGACGAAATACCGTACATACAATGTCACATGCATTCGTAGTCGTGCGCGAGGCGCCACTGTCCACGAGGTTAAAGCCAACTTTAAACACTTATGGTGTTTTCCCTTTGACAAATTCCAAAGAAACTGCGGGAGATGCCGCAACATGATGAAATTGTTGCATTGAAATGCACATTAGCGGATGACTCCGTTAAAAGTTACTGTTGCGGCATCTCCCGCAGTTTCTTTGGAACTTTTCTAAAACGTTTATTGTTTTGAACAGGGTTCTTTGTAGCTTAGAAATGATGACGACATATTTTTTTAAATTATTTGTGCGGTGAATTACGTTTCATAGAGGAACCGTTTTTCGAGCGGGGGGGAGGAAAAGGGATTGCATCCGCACTGTTCGAAACGCCGAAGTGCTGCAGGGAGACACGCGGTGTCTGGAGGATTGCGAGATGAATGGGTCAAGGGCGTCCAACCACTCGATCGAAGGGCCCCGGGTTCAAATCCCGGTTGAGAGATACCACGGAGACACCCACATCTGAGAATCAATTAAGGGTGATTCTCTGCTCACGAGAACTCCGTCGGGTGCGAGTGGAATGAGGGCACGTGGTGCCACTTCGCACCACGTGCGACAATGGGGTTGCGTCCACTCGCTGTCCCAGGTCGACCCTCTGCTTCTCCGCTATCTCGACCACTGTGGAGACCAAGTGCGGATGTGTGGTTGAAGAGGACATTGAAAATAAGCGAGAGAGTGGCGATGGCGAGGAGGGTCACTTGATCTCAACTGGACCGATGACATACCGGAATTAAATCGACAAACCCAGTGAGTTTCATCCGCATAAGCCTTAGTTTTTCAGTAAACCAATGGGTTGCAAGCTCTGCTGAGTGCATTGCAAAGTTAGTGCAATAGTTATAGGATAAAAATAAATTTAAATAAAAAAGGCTATATGGTTTGCGAGAAAGCGAAAGGCTAGGTTGAACGTTAAAATAGGAGGGCAAAAACAAGGGCTAGTAGAACCGTTCTCTTTACGTCCCTGCTAATTTGAACATGTTGGCGTGAAACCCTTTCGAAATACATGGAGTATCTCGGAAGTGTTTTGGACCAACACGGTCAAAGTAGTAGGGACGTAAGGAGAATAATTGCGCTCGGCAAAGAGGCTTTCACGAGGAGGGAGATGATGACGGGGACTTTGAGTAAGGATATTAAGAAAAGCCTTGCTAAAACTTTGATAAGGAGCGCAGTTATGTACGGTGCGGAAGCGTGGTCATTGAAGCAGCAGGGTAGACGTAGACTGGAGGCTTTTGAAATGTGGGTGTGGAGAAGAATGGAGGTGAAATGTGCAGAGAAGAAAACAAATGAGGAAGTACTTGGTATGGTGGGCGAAGAGAGGGGTTTGTTGGGAGCAATCCTATGGAGGCAGGAAAAGTGGATGAAGGGGGTGTTGACCGACAGTGGGATGTTGAAGACTGTGATAGAGGGTAGAATGTTGGGCAAAAGAGGAAAGGGAAGAAACAGGATAGGGATGTTGGAAGGGATGAAGGGAGGAAGAAAGTACTCATAGATGAAGAGGGATCTGATATAGAGTAGGATGCTGGGTTGTGTATTGTTAGGAGAAATCACGTACAGTTGTGTGGGTTGTGTCCATCCAAATCCTCCCTTGATCGATAGAACTCCAAATAATAATATCGCCTCCCGTCGTCATATTCTCACTCTGGGATAAAACGGCAAGACTTGAAAGGTCAGGAGGTGACGTGAAACGGTGATGGGACTGGGTGCGCTATCCGATCGGGAGCATGTCTCTTTTGATTCAAAGCTCCGTTGACGGAATGATTTGGGGTCCTCACGGGAGGCACGTCGTCGGAAGGGCGAAGGGACACCCTCCCTCCCTTTCGCTTCGTCCCCCCAGGCTACTGCGACACCCGGCGACTCTGAGCGACCGTGTGCGCGATGCCCAGCGACGCGAGGCCACGCGCTTCGAGCGGGTACGGCTATCTATTGTGCCATGCATTTGCACTTGACTTTGAAAGGAGCCTTGGGGTTGTGAAGCTAATGGTATTAGGTCAACGGATATTGGGAGTGTTTGGGCTTTGATCTCCAGACTTAGAAGGCAATCATTTGACATAATCGTGTAGGTTGGCTGGAGTAATTAAACATTGCGTTTCTATCGCTGCCTTCAATTGCAAATAATACTTCCTAATAGGTACAATTTGCTTCATTGATACTCTATCGGCATGAAGCTTAAGTGGTGACTTTGCTCAAAAAGATCGAGTGAAGTTTGAACAATCGGAATGGCTCCAATATTCCGCTCATATTGGTTGCGTGCTTTACAAGTTAGGAGTCACTCGCTGCAACGAGCCTTCAGCGACTGCCAATCAAATATGTTCTTCATAGGGTGCCATTTATGTTTGATTGTGACTAGGTTTAATTTATCAGACAATTGTCCTCCGTATATGAGGTTAATTTACACGTCGTCTATTTTTGCTGTACTAATAGGCATTGAAGAATTTGTTCGATTAGTGTTGAAGGCACATCTACATCTACACGAGTGATTATCTAACTAATGCGAAATATCACCTCTCTATATATGTTTTCCAATGCATTTTCAATATTTATTACAACAGGTCAAATGTTGTGGAATGACCTCTAGTGGTCATTTCGCAACATTTGACAAGGTATTGGCGACCGATTGCGTTGACATACGAACTCCAGGCAAATAACTCTTATATGCAGAAACAGCGGGGTAGATGTTTTCCCAGATTGAGGAAACTCGGCGAATGTTGATTTTGAGGCAATTTATTTTAAATGCGGCGGAGGTCACGAACTAGTTATTCTGGACTATATTGTTAAAATTATTTCAAATTATTGTTGTAAATACCACCGACCCCGGTGGCGGCGGGGTAACCTCCTCGTCTGCCAACCCAGAGGTCGCGGGTTCGATTCCCGCCTAGGTAATGTTTCCTCCACCTAGGGCTTGGATGCGGTAATTGTTAAATTCCTATATCGATGTTCCAGTCCGATGTGATGGTCGAAGTGCTGTTTTTGGACTAACACAAAATAAATAAGAAACACAATTTTCGATGTTTCATGCCAAGGGTTGAATCATCCTCTGCCACTCACCCATATGGTGCCTAGCAAGGTACACCATATGGTGTACCATGTACATTGCTCTTTTCGAAAGAAAATGCGGTTTTCTTCATTTCGCCTGAAACAGCTGCGCAAGTGAGGAGATACATATTTGCATGCTAAAGAAATCATATACCCGGTCAATAAACTGTAAGAAGCCATCGAAAACCATTGATAAATATTGTTCTGTAACAATTCCCGTATGTAGGACCGCCACGGCTCCATTCGACGGCTCGAGAGGCATTGTGTTCATGTAGATTCCCGTAACTACCATATGCAGTGCCTCGGCTAAAAGGTGTTGATTGTGGTCTGTTTTTTAAGTCCATTCCTTCATGGAGCTAAAATGCGAGCTCAGCATGAACTCGGTATGCATTTGGGATCGATTTGAAACATTTATTAGCGCTAAACGTTTTTTGTTAGGATAAATTTCTGAAACTGAAAGCAAAGCAAATATCTTTAGTTAGAATTTTATTTCTGAAATCCAGTAAATGCAGATCCTAGTGGTTAATTACAACTTTTGTTTCCTTTGATGGCTTCAAATTTATTTGAATTTGACCTATATGGTTCTTTGTAAAATTAATTTATTGATTTATTGCCAAGGTATTATGTGATTTTGTTTCTTGTGTATTAAGAATATTGGAAAATGCTATTTTATTGACAGTAAACACGAACAAACAACACTCATGCAAACACATATACCGCAAAACAACTAAAAAACTGCAGGGTTATAGATAGCAAAAATTCCACTTGCCACCCTCAGCGTCTAAAAAATAATTAGTTCTATTTAAATGCATGCTCTTCCACTAACCTTATTTTTTTTGCTATAATAACCCATTCTTTCCGAATGACCTCATTCGTGTTCTGTTCATCTGTTTTTAAGTTTCCCTTTCAGTCCCTCGTCCCTCTCCCCGGGGGGAAATTCCTGCTACCTGCGACGTTAGGTCGCATTTCCTGCCTTTTACAGACTCTTTGGGGGTAGAGTGTTTCGTGGTGCATTTTCATGTGGTAGTGATGTTTCAATTTCTTGCTTGTTGTGTCCTGGCTTCCGTGTTGTAGGATGGCTTTCGTGCTGCATCATGGGGTGCAGTTTTTTAGTTGTTTTGCGGTACATGTGTTTGCATGAGTATTGGATGAAGGGATTTTTGCATGAGTTTGTGCGCTGCTGTGGGTGTAATTTTCCGTGTTGTTTTTTGCATGTGGTATTTTTCCTTTTTACGGTTGGTGACCTAACACCCCCGCCACACGCCCTTGCGGCGGCTTGCGGGGTATTATGTAGATGTAGATGTATCCCAAAAGTAGTAGGACTTAGTCGATTAAAATAAACTTCTTGCCAAAATTGATACATTCACTCAAAAGTCCTCAAAGTGGCATCCTTGTGCGTCCACAAACCGCTGCCAGTGGGTTTTCCACGCCTTGCACGCCTTCTGGAAGGCGACACCCGGAATGCTGCCAAGCTCCCTCGCCACGGCCTGTTCTAACGCTTCTACCGAGCCGTAGTGACGTCCTCTCTGCAGAGATATGAGGCGGAGGAAAAGGAAGAAGTCTGTTTGGGCAACTTCAGGGCTGTAGGGTGGCTGAGGCATGGTCCAGATGCTCTTGCCAGATCCGCGTGCGAGTTTCCTTTCGTTCGTCCGAGAGCACTCGCGGCGCCAACTTCCCACACACCTTTCTCATGCCCATGCTTTCGCTCACTAGGCAATGCACATCACTTTCACGGATGCCAAGTCCGTCAGAAAAGATGCGAGCTCTTAATCTGCGATCCCTTTCCAACAACGCCTTCACTCTTGCAAGGTTTTTGTCCCTTTTTTGGGTCTAAGGGCGCCCTGATGTTTTGGAGTCTTCAAAATCTTCTTTACCCTCTTGAAACAACTTGTGCCACCCAAAAACACCCGATTTACTGAGGGATCTTCTGAGGTAGATCAGACCACAAACATGAATCTAAGAGTCCTCCCGCCACGCCCCCTTGGCCAGGGTTCTGGGGTGTCGTGGAAATGAATTTGCAGATTTGATTTATTTGTGATCCTTCTGTCCTGCACTAGTGCAATGCTACATGAAGTCGGTCACTGCGTTGCACGTTAGCCCGCCCTTTTTGAAGGGTTTCTTTTTTATTAGTTTATGGTTATTCGTTGGAGTAGTAACAAATAGTGCAACGTCCGTAATTACTACGAGGGATATTGCATGAATTAATTGTGCGTATATTCGCCCACCTTGCAAGGGGATCTCGGAGTGTCATATGCTTGCGCAAGTACTGGAGTGGGTGCAGAATGGCTGGCGACCTAACAGCCCCTGCCACGAGCCCTTGCGACGCCTTGCGGGGTACTCAACCAATGGGTGAGAAGTCAAATATTTTTGTTTTCTCGGTTAGCCACGATTTGCCTCTTCCTTTTTTATGCTTCCTTGAGTATTTATCCTTCTGTGTCAGTGATTTGTTCTTTTTTTATCCTCATATCCCTCCCCTCACATCAGAATTGTGCCATTTCTGCAGTGATTTCAAAAACTGATCGAGGGCATTATTTCATCGATTGGAGACTTTATGCCCAGGAAGGCGCAATATTTTCGCATTTGCCGGCAGTGTTAAAACTCGTTTCATTTTCAATTAGTGTACTCTCGCTTCATTCATTGTTTATTTTGGAATGCTCAAAATGAAGTCAATCCCATCACTAAGATCAATTTGACAGAATGTCGTAATTTTTGGTTGAAAATACTTTCATACGGAAGCGGTTTTTGAAACGCTGATCATAAAAATCCAGTGTCGCGTGATTGTGACGCCTTATCCAGATCCATGAGCGAGCGCTGTTGTATGCGCCCTCTTCCTTTCGCAGCTCCGTGGAGAAGTCACGAGATGCGACTTCGCCCCGTGCACCATCAAATTATCGAGTGCGTGAATTCCGGGAGGAAGAGGAGAGGACCGGGGAAGGAGAGTCGGGGACGTATGCAGGCGCTCCTGACGAATACAGCTGCTTGGAGAGGGGGTCAAGGCTTTGCGGACGGGAAATGGTTCCAGGGGGCGTCAGAGACAGGGGCCTGCTACTGTGTGTGTGTGGAAAGGTAAAATGAGGAGAATGAAGTGGGTGGGCAGAGGGATGGAGAAATCGCCCAGAGGGTCGTGCGCGAGCAAGGGAAGTATAAAATGGAAAGGGGTGGCAGGGCCCGCCCTTGCTTAATACGCCCGCCATCCCTCGGGGTGCCCAAGCCCTCAAAATCCCATTCTGTGTTCCCACTCAATTCCCATCAAGGGCTCGAAGGTTATTGAGTGAACGGGAGGGAAGAGGGTCCTCGCGCGCGAGTGTGCGTGCCTTGTGGGGGCGTGGGGACACTCCGTCGAGTGGCTAAATGTGCCCTCTGGGGTCCACCGCGAGGGGGACACGCACGCTGGGCAGGGGGGGCGGGTGAAGGGCGAGTCTCTTCCTGCCACCTGGTGGGCGCCTTGGAATTGCGGGCCCCCCCTGTTCGCCTTCGCACCATTGCTTGCCATCCGCGCACTCCTTCTGTGACCCTATCCTATTCGCTTGTGGGAGTTCGATTCCGCGTGTCGATGCGTGATCCTGTGAGGCGCTGGTTGAATGTGAAGTGCCCCCCCCACTCGTTCGCGTAGATGCGTGAGAGACCGTCCCTGGTATCGCGGGATTGGGGTGCCTTCCCTTCGCTCGCCCTCCCACTTACCCCTGCATTCCACCCCGGAAACAACGCTTTAAACTACTGGGCGTGGAAAATGCGATATCCAACGATTCTCCGCTCCTTTCTGCTGGAATGGAAATGAAACACGTTCGACCTTGTCTTGATTATTTTTCAATCAGAGTTTTCTACGAGTCAAGACAGGGTTCCCTAATAGGAGAGAGGGCGAGGGTGTAACGTACATGTAGATGGGTCCTCTCAGTGTTTAAGACTATTAATATCGGCTAATTCCAACATTTTTAACTGCAGAGGCGCTGCTAATCGTATGTGGGATCAATAACACAAGTTTTCCCAAAAAATGGCAATTAGGGTCTAATAGCCGAGGAATTTCCGAATTTTATGTTTTCATATGTACTTTTAGGTTTTTATCCATTCTTATTTAAATAAAAAAATAGAGAGCATAGTTCTGTTGACAATGAAGTGTAAATGGTAAGTTCCATCCCTCTCCAAACTCTTCCAACCCACCCTCTTCCAACCCTCTCCACACTATTCCAACCCACTCACTTCCATCCCTCTCCACACTCTACCAACCCACCCTCTTCCATCCCTCTCCACACTCGTCCAACCCACCCTCTTCCATCCCTCTCCAAACTCTTCCAACCCACCCTCTTCCATCCCTCTCAACACTCTTCTTTATTTCAACTGTGGTTTGACTAAATCATTTAATTTTATTCTTACCGGAAATTTTTTGATACCTCAATTCGATTTTGTTGTGATTTGCGTTTATTTCATCTGACAATATTTTATGCTGGCGTAATATTTCCCACAGTGTCACTATGAAATTGCATAAAATGCAAGTGTGCTGAATTTTTCTTAAAGTGCGTTGCTTGCTCTTCTTCGAGAATGGATGGGCTTCGAGCCTAGTGAATCCGCGTATTCGTCAGGCTTAATCTCTTATCGTAGTAATATCTGTAAGGATTTCTCCCAGGTATCCCAAACAAATGCGGCATATTCCAAATCGGGCGTTCGTAATGCGAAATGACAACTCTCTTTTACTTTCGCATGACATTTCCCCACCATCCGTCAAATGAAGCGTCCAAAAAATTTGGTTCCTCCTATTCATCCGATGTGTTGGCATCCTGGATGGCATAAGGATTAAGATTTGTTCCAAATATATTTAACTTGATCTGCCGTGTTCTTGCCGCCTTCTTGATCTTCAGTGTTAACTAACACTGAAAACCCTCTCTTGTATAATTTATGTCCTCCCAAATCAGCCTCCAAATGGGCCATTGTGATTGCGTTTGTCCTCCAATGATAGCAAACACGGACCCCATCTTTTGGTATGTATTTTCGCATCCAATTTTTCGTGCAAAATTGTAAACACGGTAATACTTTTGGTCATGTATGTGGCCTCAACTATTTCGGAATTATCACTCTTATTCCGGAGAGGATCATATCAAGGATTTCGTCGATCATCTCGCAGAAAGTCTTTTTCACTGGACGTCCCGAATGATGTTCATCATTTGTGGACACAGAATGACGTTGAAATTCAGTATCCAAATCGTGAATAGCCGCAAGCACAGGAGCGGTCCTTCAGAAAACTTCATAAAAATCGGAATTGATATCTTTCGGAGGTGTGCGTTTTCAATAGAAGTGTTTAATAACCGCACGAAAGTCGTTTTCGTCCACTTTTCTGTGTAAAAAAAGTTCGTTGCTTCCATCAGCTATGAAAATGAAACCACGTGGTGGATTGAGCTGGAAGTCGAACAGCAGTCTAGTGAGAGATGAAGCAAGAGTAAAGCGAAAACATTTTCCAACACTACAAGCGTCTTGTCTCGTAGTTTATAAACAATAATCTAACGAACCACGTATTAATTCACAATTTAAATTTTAATATTTTGATCAGAAGCACCAATCGTATCATGGTGCTTATAGGTATTCGAGAATTCATCCGTGATATTTGGAATGTTGAAAATATAGCCAAACACCGATTCCTTTGTTCAATTTTGAAGTTCATTACGTCATTAACCCCGCATGAGTCACAGCGTGAATTTCGTAAATCTTTTCAAGTCGATGATTCCGGTAAAACCTGTTTCCCTCGTTGAAAATTTCCGCCGTGGAATTGAATTTCCAAAGTGTTGCGGAGATGAAGCCAGCGACATCGCAACGTCAACACGAGTCGAGCCTTTGATTCACGCCAAGGAATGAGGTTCGTCCAGAACGCGCCGCTATTCACTTGTTAGTGGAAGGCTGAGCAGGAATACCCTCGCCGAGGGGCGCACCCGGTCGAAGGAATTAGGGCGCAATAACGTGGAAGCACAGAGGGCACAATTTGCCTCCAAACACTCAGATCGAAAACTAATAAGGACGCAATTTCACGCGCAGGGCACCGAAGCAAAGGCCTCTTCCGCCTCGGGGGCCACCCGAATTGCGACCTCACTTGATAACCCCTTACTCGAGCACGCATCGGGGCAGAAAAGATGCAGCCACGGAAAAGATCATCGCCACACTGCACGTCCGCCCGCCCCAATCCGCCGTACTTCTTCTCCCTCGTGGCAGGAGACAACCAGCAAGGGCGCGCCCGAGGAGAGTGTTGGTTCCCTGGGGCTGGAGGGGGGTTCTCTGGGTAGGGGGTCTGTGGGGGGGGGGGGGGAGCGCCCGGAAGGGAATGGCCGGAAGGGGCGTCGAGGGCGATATTGGGTTGTTGAAGTGAGTTGTTGCGGGGGTTGGGTGTGGCGGAGTGAGGCACGCGAAACGAAGCCGTGAGATCGTGCGTGACCCCGTTCTAATCCGTTTTGCCCCGATATGAGGGGCGAGGGGGGGCAGATCGCCCCCCTCTCGACACGCCCACGAGTTAACTGTTGACTCAACGGCAATAAAGTATTCGGAATGTTTTTGCGCTAAGCCAGGGTGATCCTGATAGCGTCTGGCACTGACACCGCCCCCCCGATCAACCCCGTTCACCCCCTAGACATGCGACAGATTAAAACGGAAGGCAGCGCTCCACGTCGGCGCGGACGAATAGTTTTAAAATCCCGGGGTAAAATGGAGTTATCTTTCAGGAGTTGTATGGAAGTGAACCTGTTTTTCGAAGTGATAACAGAATATTTTAAAGAATTATGAGGTAGTTTTGTCCCTAGAATTTCCACGGTAGGTGGTATTGCACTTGGCTGGAACGAAAGGCGTCGCGAGCTTCTGGAATAATTGAGCTTCATGTTTAAATGATTCACCGGTGGTTGTCAGAGGGCTTTTTTTATTAAAGCTTTAAAACTAACATAGCGAAGTATTTTGCAAATATTTAGCCACATATGCAAAATTTTTGTTGCTATGAATAAAATGCATCAAATAACGGCTTTCTATGATGTCCTTGAAGGCGGATGCACACGCAAGCGTTATTCAATGAGTCATTTATCACGATAGTCCATTTCTTTCATGAAAACAAACATTTTTACATTTTAATTCATAATTATGTCCTATTATCACTGCAAAATATTTCCCATTATCTCAAGTGTTATCGTTGTGTTTTATGAAAATAGTCAAATTTTGGGCATGAATATATTGTACAAGGTGTGATCGAAAAAAGACAGGACTGATTTTATATCTTGTTTATTTGGACGGCTACAGCTTAATCGAACTTGTCTCCCTCAAAGTACATGGCTTGGTTGACGACACACCTTTACCAATGTTTCTTTCAACAGTCGACCTCTGCCTGTCTTAGGTATCCTCTTCAGGCCCACCGTACAATTAGTTTTAATTTCCGCAATAGAGTCGAATTGGCGCCCTTTCGAGGTTGATTTTACATTTGGAAACAAAAAAGTCTGATGTAGCCACGTCTGGAAGGTTGGGTGGCTGCGGGATGACGTAAGTTCCTTCTCTGGTGAAAAAGTCTATCACGATAACACGCCGTGTGTGCCGATGTGTTATCGTGGTGGAAACGCCATGCTTTGTTTCTCAACATGTCCGGCCTCTTTTGGCTCACTGAGACCCTCAGCCTCTTCATTACCTTTAAATAGACATCTTTGCTGACGGTAGACCTTGATGGACGTATCCGTAATAAAATAAGCCCTTGCCAATCGTAGAAACTCACCAGCATGACCTTCACATGGGACCGGGACATGCCAGCTTCCTTTGGTCGCAGACAATGAGGACCTTTCCACTTAGAAGACTGGTCTCAACATCATAACCGTAAACCCAGGTTTCGCCACCGGTTACGGTGGTTTTAAGATACTCTGGTTCGACATTGGCCCGATCCAGGAGTTCCTGACGAATGTCCACACGTTTTTGCCTCTGTTCATCAGTCAGCCCCCGCTGGACGAATTTTGATGCAACGGGCGTCATACCCAAAATGCCTGTCAAAATTGTCTGACAGGATCCAAACTAATTTTCGCTTCCTCTGCTATCTCTCTAACAGTTTAACAGTGATTTTCCCGCACCAAATCGTTCAACAATTTGACATGGTTGGGGTCTGTCGAGGTGGAAGGATCGCGAATCTTCATCTCATCTAGATCTACATCTACATAATACCCCGCAAGCCGCCGCAAGGGCGTGTGGCGGGGGGTGTTAGGTCACCAACCGTAAAAAGGAAAAATACCACATGCAAAAAACAACACGGAAAATTACACCCACAGCAGCGCACACACTCATGCAAAAATCCCTTCATCCAATACTCATGCAAACACATATACCGCAAAACCACTAAAAAACTGCACCCCGTGATGCAGCACGAAAGCCATCCCACAACACGCCAGCCAGGACACAACAAGCAAGAAATTGAAACATCACTACCACATGAAAATGCACCACGAAACACTCTACCCCCAAAGAGTCTGTAAAAGGCAGGGAATGCGACCCAACGTTGCAGGTAGCAGGAATTTCCCCCGCAGAGAAGGACGAGGGATTGAAAGGGAGACTTAAAAACAGATGAACGGAACACGAATGAAGTCATTCAGAAAGAATGGGTTACTATAGCAAAAAAAATAAGGTTAGTGGAAGAGCATGCATTTAAGTAGAACTAATTATTTTTTAGACGCTGAGGGTGGCAAGTGGAATTTTTGCTATCTATAACCCTGCAATTGCTATCCCGTATTGTCCGTGGGAAGAAGGAGTCCTTGAGTCGGCTAGTTCTGGCATCTATTTCCCGAATTTTATATGCATGATCCAAGCGACCAATGTATGTAGGAGTACGAATAATTTGCGAGACCTCGGTGCTGAAACATGCGGATCTAAATTTATTTAATAATTTCAATCTTGCATTGAATCGTCTCTCAGCCAACTTTTCCCACCCCAAATCCATGAGCATTTCGGTGACGCTTTGCGTTTTATCGTAGGAATTTTTTACAAAACGGGCTGCCCGGCGTTGAACCTTCTCAATTTCCCGAATGAGACCTTTTTCACTCGGATCCCACACGCTAAATGCGTATTCTAAATGAGGCCTTACAAGAGCGTGGTAACAACGTTCCTTGACCTTCGAGTCACTTTTGCCGACAATGCGTCTAATGAATCCCAATTTTTTATATGCTTGACCGCAGACTTTATGTATGTGAGTCCTCCAAGTTAAGTCTTTTGTGAATGTGACACCTAGGTATTTTACCGTATCAACTACTTCCAGGTCACCTCCAGCTAATTTGTAAGCAATTCCCGTTGATCTTTTAAAGAAATTTACCCCTGAACATTTATTATAATTTAGGGTCAATCCCCAGTTAGAGCACCATTTAGTAATGCAATCTAAATCCTGCTCTAGAATAAAACGATCCTCATCCCCAGATATCTCCCGATAGATCACCGTGTCATCCGCGAACATCCTAATTTTCCTTTTCACTTCACGGTTCAAATCGTTAACAAAAATCAAGAAAAGCAACGGCCCGATCACACTTCCCTGAGGTACCCACGACGTGACTGGAACGCTGTCGTAACTAGCGCCATCAAGGACTACCCTCTGTTCCCGCTCTGAAAGAAAATCTTTAACCCAACTTATGGCGCCCTTGTTTATACCCGCGACCTTTAATTTATGAATGAGTTTACCGTGTGGGACCTTATCAAATGCCTTTTGAAAATCTAAGAAGATGGCATCCCCTTGCCTACCTCTCTCACCTGATAAAATTAAATCATATGTAAATAATCCTAATTTGGTTTCGCAGGAGCGGGTTTTCCTGAATCCGTGTTGATTGTCACTTAAAAAGTTAATATTGTCAAGGTGTCTCATTATTGAACTGACAATTATGTGCTCTAAGATTTTGCAACAGATAGAAGTGAGAGATATAGGTCTGTAATTACTGGGATCCTCCCTGTCACCACTTTTAAAAATAGGCGTTATTTGCGAGGTTTTCCAAATCTTGGGTACTTTGCACTCTGTGAGGGATTTGTTAAATATAAATTCAAGGTACGGGGCAATGTTTGGAGCTAAATGTTTTATCACCCTAGCTGGTATATTTTCGGGACCCGGGGATTTGTTGGGTTTATATCGTTAAGCAATTTTAGAATTCCTTGTTGGTCAGCTGTTATTTTTTCCATGGGTTGAGTATGTATTGTTTCTTGGAGATATGCGGTGGGAACATCATTCGAGAAAACGCTTTGGAAGAATGAATTTAAGATGTTAGCTTTACCCTCGCCGTCTGTATGAATTATATTGCTACAATCCCTTAAGCAAGCCTCGGTTTGTTTACTCCCATTTACTTCCCTAACATATGACCAGAAAGCTTTGGGGTCAGTGTCCAAGTGCTCGCAAAGTACTTTGCGTTTCAAGTCCAGTAAAGCACTACGTAATTGTGTTTTGGTTTCAATTTTAGAGGATCTATATGTGTTCCATAATTGTTTGTTCTCAGGGGATGATGTGTTCACGCCTGCCCTCTTTACCCTAGAGTGTAGCATTCTCTGCTTTCGAAGGGCTTTTCTAACGTCTTTATTGTACCACCTGGGGTCGCGATTTGCTTTAACGTATTTTATAGGTATGAAATCTACGATTCCTTTTTGCATGATATTAACAAGTTTTGTCCAAGTTTCTTACACGTTGACATGACTTAAGCGGGTTTTGAACTCGGGTAGTGAAGAGTTTAATTGATTGGCAAAAGATTCAAAGTCTGCTTTATGGTAATTATAAATTTTTCTTTTTGGTTTACCAATCTTTTTTATTTATATGTCCAAGTGGACATTAATTGCTTTATGGTCACTCAAGCCCTCATCAGTTGATACACTAATAATACGTTCAGGCGTGTTTGTAAGAAATAGATCCAATATGTTCTTTCCACGGGTGAGCATGCGTACTGCTTGATGGAGGGAGTTTCTTTGAACCAATTTTATCATGGAATTGCAAGATTCGCGATCGCGGGTCCCATATTTAACGATATTGTTGTCCCAATCTATACCAGGGAGGTTAAAGTCGCCACCAATTATGATTATGCTGTTATCTTTCGAGGTTCTGCCCGATTTAAAACGACTGCACCACTCAAAACACTGTCTTCGACTCATAGATTTATTAACAAAATTGCTGAATCATTCCAAATGTCTCCGTAGCACTTTTGTCAAGTTTGAAACAAAGTATTACGCACGACGCTGTTCCTCTAGCTCCTTCATGCTACCGTTGCACGCGGCGACGGACAGGTTAAGACACGTTCAGTTGCTGCTGCTTAACATCTACATCTACATCTACTTAATACCCCGCAAGCCGCCGCAAGGGCGTGTGGCGGGTGGTGCTAGGACACCACACATAATTTAGAAAAGAAAAAGAAAAAAAAACCGCATGCAATAAAGACAAAATCATATATAAAAAAAACATAGCATACATTCATGCATGAACACTTACACCCCACACACATGCAAACACTCAAACTACCAACTAACATACACATGCACCTGAAAGTATACCTAACATCTCTATAGTGTTTAATTTTGTTCCGACTTGTAAATTCAACGTTTTTAATATTTCTAAAGTGACTTCGGTTTCTTGCTATTATGATTATTGATTGTTCGGGGAAAGAATGAGTATTTGTACCTATCTGTCTTGGAATCTATCTCCCTTATTTTATCTTTGTGGTCTGATCTACCTAAGTAGTGTGGGGCCATTATAATTCCTTCAGTGTCATAGTTAAACTCGTTTGTTCTGAACCTTTCTAAAAGTCTAAGCCTCGCTTGCTCTCTCCGCACTTCAAGTGGTTCCCAGCCTAAATCCCCTAAGAGACCTGTCACACTTGTGTTTTTATCATAACAATTTTTAACGAATCTAGCGGATTTTCTCTGGACTTTATCTAATTCTTTTTGCCAAATTTTCTCCCACGGATCCCAAATACTTGCGGCATATTCCAAATGAGGTCTAACTAGAGCAAAATAACACCTCTCTTTAACTTTTTCATTACATTTCCCCACCACCCGTTTTATGAAGCCAAGTTTCTTTAAAGCTGATCCGCATATTGTCCTGATATGTGCTCCCCATGAAAGGCGTGGTGTTAGAACAACCCCCAAATATTTAACTTGATTTGCCGTAGTCAATACTGAACCCTCTATTTTGTAGTTTATATCCTGATCCTCGCTTCCTTTATTCCAAAATTTCAAAACTGCACATTTATCTATATTAAGTGTTAATCCCCATTTATTGCACCATTCCGAGATATTGTCTTAGTCTCTAGAGAGTAGCTCGCGATCTAGTTGGCTCCTTATTTCCCTGTATATCACCGTGTCGTCAGCAAATAACCTTAGATTTCTACTAACGTGTGTGCTTAAGTCATTTATGTATATTAAGAACAGAAGAGGCCCTATTACACTTCCCTGGGGGACGCCCGAAGTAACATCTCTCTCCGTTGAGCACAACCAGACTCACACAAACATCACGACTTAAACAAGCACAACGCCACTCGTTTCAGTCGTCAGATATGTCGCCAGATGGCGCACTGTATCGTTTCCATCCGTAGAACGGTTTGCGCGGAATGAAATCACTCCAGTCTTTTTTTGTCACATCTTGTATTATAGATTAGATTATTATTATTATTATTAATTATTAATCATAGTTAGTTCAACATTCATACAACGGTGCAACGATTCATTTCTTTGCCCCTGTTTTCAAAACATTTCTTGCCATAAAAATTTCTTATTTTCCTATTTCGCTTTCACAGGGTTTACTACTGGTGCGGGGGCTAACGTAGTGGCCTCCCACCCAGAGGGCCTGGGTTCAAATCCCGGCGGTGTTGAATATTTTTCAGTAATATCTCGATCCCTACTTGAGGTGCTTTGTGGAGGGCACTTTGGTGAGTACGCCGTCCGTCGGACGGGACGTTAAGCTGCGTACCCCTTGGCGCCTTTCTTAAAGAGTAGGCTAATGCCGACGCCGGGTTGCTCTCCACCCTTCATCCTTTCCTGTTCATCCCCTATGGCGCAAATGACCTCAGCTATCGGTCGCCTCCCCTAAAAACTACTACTGCCGTCGGCCACACCACTCCCCGCACTAAAAGTAAGAAATTCGTAATTGGTGTCATTGCAATGTTACGTCAGATTCAAGAGGATAGAAGAGGAATGGCAAGTGAGAAAATTCACTCTAGAGCATTAACCGGGGCGATGAGATAGGAGCAACGGTGGGCTGTTGAGACAATCACGAGTGAGGGAAGGGAGGTGAGTGCAATGGATGGGATATGAACACTTGATCAGAATGCCTCAAACGAAACTGCCGGAGCAGTTAATAGTAAATGGACAAGGAAGCCATGGATTAGATATACGAGCGTAGGATTACGTCGCCTATCTCCGAATGTCCAAAAAATGAATCATCAACTTAGGCGGGATGCTACTGCAGTGAAAGAAACGGAAGGTGGTAAATGTGGTGGAAGAGAATGGAAATTTACAAAGGAGGAATGAGGTGTGTAAAGAATACGAGCTGCATGTAGAAAGCGCTGCCAAGGAGGGTAGTATGGAGGGAAACACGGTGAAAAATTTCAAAGACACAGAAGAAAAAATTAATTGAACTAGGGAAAGATTCATAACCGATGAAAAGGGTATGGGATCTAAATGATAGAAATAGCTGACCAGCGAGGTTAAATATAGAAAGAGACGACGCAGAATGGGAAAGCTTACTCGAAAGCGAAATAGAAAGGTTATCAAGGGAATTCAAACCAGATAAGGCCGTAGAGTGGACGAAATTCTCGCAAAACTACTCAAGGGTTTAGGAAAATGCGGGGCAAGAGTCTACAAGGACTAATTGGAAGTATTCAGAGGATGCATGTGGCAGGAAGATTTTGTTAGATCCGGGTGAGGTCCAATCCCAAAAAGAGGATATCCCATTTCCGGGATGAATACAACATATGAGCACATATGATTTTATTACGTTATATGTATACAATGGGAGAAAAAGTGTGATTTCTTTCAAGGGTCAAATGTCACGTCCTCAGGATAATCAACAAGAGGATGGATAAAGGTCAAATGGTTAGTCAGGGAATTATAATTGTGTTTTCAGGAAGGGGATTACGCCTGTTGCCATGGCCGAAATTAATTTGCTAATAGAGAGGAACATAGAATACTATTAAAATGTATTTGTTTAATTCTTAGCTTTTGAAAAGGCATTTCATCGGGTGCCTTGGAAAAAACTAATGAATATATTGCACAAAATAGGAATAGGTCGGAGGGTATGAGACACGCCTGTACATGTCTCAGATTTCTCAGATACGAGTGGGGAATGGGAAGCCTGGTATGGCCGTGATAGGGAGAGGTGTAGGTGGGCAGTGTTAGGAAGAGGTGTAAGGCAGGGTTGTCCATTATCACCGATGCTGTTCAACCTGTATGTTGAGGAAATGATTAAAGAGGCATGGGAAGAACTGGAGGTAGGAATGAAAATCGAAGGGGAATGCGTGAAATCAGTTATGCATGTTGATGACCAATTTTAAGTTTGTCAGCCAGCCGAGGGGTTGCAAACTCTACTGAGTGCATTGGAAAATCAAGAGTATTAGGTATGGAATATAAATCAGCGTGAATTAAGGAATAGTTTTGTGGATCTTGAGAAAGTTTAAGGCGAACATGGAGGTCAATGGGCAGGAGCAGGTAGAATAGTTTACATATTTTGTCGAGTCTTTTATTCGTCGACATCCAGTGAATCAAGGGCATACAAGAGGAAATGCATTGTGGGAAGGATTTTTTTTAAAATGAAGGCAGGAGTTGATCGCAAGAACGTTGAGGGACGTCCAGAGAAAATCATTGAAATCCTCTTCATTTAGCATGGTTTTATTCGGCGAAAAACTTTAATATTGAAGTAATAAAATAGATATTGAGAGAAGGCTTTTGGGAAATGAGTGTGAAGAATGATCTTCCTCTTTATATTCAAGCTAATTTCGGCGGAACTTAAAATAATGGAAAAGGTACTAGGGGTGTCGAGGGGTAGGGAGAGTAATGGACGGGGGAAATCCCTGTGATGGAAATGTCGAACGCAGGGTATATTTATATTCGCATGCGATGGAATTCTGAAAACTGTGACAGAGTATGGAGTGCATATCAAGGGGGGGGGGAGAATGGAGATGAGTTGATACGACGTCGGCAGCTCACGGAGGAGTGCGGTCAATGCAGACGGTTCGAACTCCTCGGTGGCGGCATCGCTCATGAAGACACTTTCGAGAGTATCATCTTTTACTTCGCCATTACTATGAATAATACAGTCACTATGCCTTAAACGTGCCAAAGTTTTCATACCAACTTCTGCCTCCCTGACATTCGACCGAACGCTTTATGGTCATGGCCTAATTATTGATATAGTACTCTGCGTTTAAAGTCTAGTAAGTCACTGCGCAATTGTCTTTTTGTTTCAAGTGTTAGAAACATTTTTAATCGAAGAACTGCCTCTGCTCCAAGGATGGCGTCCGTCCGTCTCACCCGTTTCTCATATCCTCCATGGCAATATTCTTTAGTTTCGCTTTAAGCGCTTTACTTTCATCATTTTTGTATCCCCAGGGATCGGATTAACCGTGTTTTGTGGGAATATGCTTATAAATATTCATACATTAATATGCATTTTATTTTCATCATAGGAGTATATTTTTCGAGCGTCGGTTTAAGACGACCCCTCCTATAGAAATAGATCCAAACAAGCATTTAATAAGGAGGACCTTTTTCAATCTATCCGCACACCTTTGTCAAGGTATGCGGTGGTGATCACATTATCGCGTTCACAACTCAAATTTACAGGCCTACAGTAAAATACGGTGTCGTGATACCATAATAATTTGTTGCTTAAGTGAGCTATCCTTCTTCTTCATCGTTTTTTCTAAACTCAATGCGTATTATATATATATATATATATATATATATATATATATATATATATATATATATATATATATATATATATATATATATATATATTTAATTTACACCTACCAGTCGGTTTGTAATATTGTGAATACAGATTAACAATGTTAAAATTATGTTTTTAATTTTCACGTCTTCCTCGGAGAGAGAGAATGTCAAGGGCAGAGCGTGAAAGGTGCCCCATTGACGTGTCTGCTCCAACGCCCCATCGCGGCGACCTCCTCTGTTTCAGGTTTCAATTTCTACAGAAGCAGCTACATCTATTTCCACGACAGCAATCCTCGCCTCTGTCTGTTATGAAGGGCGGGAGGCTGACTGACTGACACCCTCGCTGAGTAATGGTTGGGTGTCAGTTTTCGGGTGGGGGAGGGGCGGGCTGACGCAGCGGCGGATGGAGGGCGGAAATAAACTCCGCCCCCGTTCGCGATCCAGATTTCCGCTCCACGGGGGTTGATATTGAACGATGGCAACACGCGCATTGTCGGTGGGGTGGGGGGTTGCCTTGTGCTGGGGGCGGGAACTAAACTAGATTCCATGGGCCATTAATCCCAAAGGGCCGTGGGTGGAGAGGAGGGGGGAGTAAGAGGGGAAGGGGGTGAGTCATTCCCCCATGGGCGTCCCCGTGGCACTAAAAGGAAACGGGTTTGGGGATGTGACATCTGGTGGTCACTATCGCAGTGTCCAGCTTGCAATCAGGTGTTCTGGAAGTATCCCAGCCGGCAACGCCCCCGAGTCATCCCTTTTTCGTTCCTTAATTGAAGTGCGCCTTGATCTTTGGTTTTCATTAGCAAAACATCAATTCTTGGTCAAACTTTCCAATCATTCCAGACCCTTAAATCGGAAATGAGCGCCAAATGACCGAAATGTGCATTCGTAAGAATCGAAAGATCGGAGCAATGATTTATGGGGGGAGGCTGATCGATCTTGAATGGACGCACGGAGACGACCATCTAGTGTTTCGTTGTTATTCAAAAATGAAAGTAACCAACCATTTGGAGTTGAAGTTTACTCTGTTCCCGGTGTACCAAACCAACGGAAGCAATCAACTCGAACGTTGGTTTGATAAGTGATCGCAGAGGTAGCCTGATTCTAAGCGTAAGTTGAACTTTGAACTTTGCTCACTAGCAGGGTGGGGGATCTGCTTCTTTCCCTTCAACGCCAATGGTGTCTGGGGAGGATTTTCCCCCGAATGGTTTCATAGCTTTGACAGACCTGTTACAGATGGAGCACTCCTATGTGAACCCGAACCCTCCAATCGGCGTTGTACCCTGTGCAATTCTTAGCGCCCTCAAGGCGTGAATGCGAGGGGGTATCGTCAACTTTTAATTATTACTAAAATTTAATCGAGATAGAAACTTAATTTTTATCTTTTCTTCTTAAGACATCTCTACATAGTCATCATCCGAAGTAATACATACCTGCCAGAGTTCATTGACTTTTCGAAGGCCGTCATTATGGGAATCAGCAAATAGAGTGGGAAACCATTGTTCCACCTCTTGAATGACGTCACTTTTGTAGTCTAATCTCCGACCCCATGATGGTTTTTCGAGTTCTGGGAATAGGATAAAGTCGCTTGGAGCGAGATCGGGAGAATAGGGCGGAAGTGGCAACATTGAGAAACAACACCGCTGCTATTGCAAGTCTCCCCGTGGTAGCGATTGCGCATTGCGTCCTTCTTGCTTCTCAAGAGGAGTCGGTAGGCGTAAAACGCTGATGGAATAGGTAGGCGACCATTCAAAGACTAATCCAGCCCAGGATATTTTTATCTATGCTAATGGCTTCTAGTTATAGTCTAGTTGTAATTTTTAGTAGTTTGCGGTGAAATTTCTTTTGTCGGAGGCTCTTTTCAAAAACTAGAAATACCACGTCCACTGGAATGTCACTCTCTCGAACTAAGATTGGCTCCTTGACCTTTGAAATCATACCAGTCGTGGAAAGCTCTTCGGCCATGAAAAGTGGGTGACATCGAACGGAATCTTCACAGAGGAAAGAAGAGAAGGATATCAATGCTTTGAGGACAGGAAAGTACTCCCGGCGAGTGCGAAACTTCCGACCGTGCAGAGGAAGACCTTTGACCAGAGGGATAATTAGAATAATATGGACAATTAGAAGGGAGGAACGGGGACGTTTGACTGTGTGCTAAAATTGGGTCGTGGAGAAGAAGGAATGGACGAACGAAGCATTACGACGGGTAATGGAAGTCCAGTGGGAGTCAAAGAGTGGGATGAGGGAAATGTTAAGATGAATAGGGAATGGTGGCTCAACAGAGGCGATCGACCGTCGTAGAATCCTTGGACGAGCCCAGGAGCCAGAGGAACCAATCCCGTGTGTGGAGAAGCCTATCCCTGGGACCCTGCGGCACGAATGGTCCCCATCCGAGGTGGGGATTTGCTGTGGGAAAGCTAGCGGGGTATTTTGTGGATGCAGATGTATCCGGAATATTTTTTCTCACGTGACTGTACGTATCAGATTACTCGATCCGCGCAAGCTCGGTGGTGTGGGGCCTGACCTTCCTCACGCGCTATCCGCCTGTGAGCTTTAGTTCAGGGGAGATCGTGTTTTCAGTGGGCCCATGGTGAGTGACTCGGCACAAGCTCAAAATGCAGCGAACGGTTGAACAGCGGTACGCCATCAAATTTCATGTTGTGCTGTGTAAATCGGGTTCGGAGACGTTGGCAATGACTCGCCAAGTGTTCAAGGATGAAAGCATGTCAAAAACTGTAGTTTTTAAGTGGCACAAGCTATTCAGAATTGACTGAGAGAAAGTAGGTCGAGCCCCGCGCTGGACCACCGTCGATGTCAAGAACCGACCACAACGTGCAACGCGTGCATAAAGTGCTGAATTCAGACCGTCGTTCAAGTGTACGCATAATCGCAGATGGCATTGATAAGGAGATGACAATGAACACACCATTATATCACTGAAAATTTGGCGATGCGAAAGATGAGCGCTAAACTCGTCCTCCCGAAGGTCTTCGGACGGAAGACCAAGAGCAGAGCCGCGTGCCTGCTTGCGAAGACCTTCTGCAAGCGTCATCGCGGCGATTCAACCAACCCCCTTGCAGACGACTTGGCACCAGCAGGTAATTTCTTATCCCCAAAAGTGGAATCCATCCTCAAAAGACACCACTACGGGACCCTAATTGTCGTCGAAGTAGCTAGCACGGTACCCCTAAGGACCTTCCGGAATTCGCCTACCAGGATATCTGTCTTCGTGTCGTAGAAAAGCCGCTGGCAAAAGTGTGTCAACGCTCGAGAGAAGTAATTTGAAGAATTTCGAGGCATTGTAGCAATATCTGTAGAAATATATTTTTCCGAAAGTTTTCGTGATACATTCCGTACAAACCTAGTATTTTCAGATTTTTGTATAAGAATTAACGCGTAGGGGTCGATGTGGTGGCGCGAGAGACTATCTCAGAGGTCTGGAATAAATAAGGATTTCTTTGTTACTATTCAATTATTGGCGATGCTGAATTTTTCCGTTCTATTTTATTTGAGAATGATGAGTAGTTTGTGTTGTCTTTGTAGGGATTAAGTTTAGTTGCAAAAGGGGCGGTGGATCAAATACATGTCGTGTCGCGTGGTTGGCGGCCGCGGCATCATTGGTGGGAGCGTAGCACAGAATGAGAGAGTCGTATTCCGTTTATGCATCTTTTATTTAACCCTTATCAAGCAATGGGGTTCAGGCACCGGGTAGTAGGGACGAGCGAGCGGGGCAAGGCTGGGCATCTCTGGTGTGGTCGTACGACCGACGGTCTCAGAGGCAAGGTATCGGGTGAGGAAGGGGTAAGGAATGGGGTCCTGCTCCAGGAGCGTCTCGCTTTATAAAGCATCGCTCCTTCGGGGGGAGGGATGACTTCAAAGTAACTACATAGTAGCTACATTGTAGCGACAATGGAATTGGGAAGCGGACATTGTCTTGCCTTCGTTTCCGAGAAACCCGCACTACATCACCATAAATTGTCTGGCATGCTGGGGGGTACTCCTTAGGAGATTTAACCAATAGTGGGGTTTTCCGAGAAACCCACACTACAGTCGAATTTCGGGTGTCCATAACGTTTTTGAAATAGGACGACAGTTTTTTTAAATTGCTAACTAAAATTAATACGAATATGTTTTTACTATTTGAAAGAAAGGACCAGAATCCGAAAATGGATTAAAACATAGTTCAATGTAATTTTTCAGGATATTGGGAAAATGTTGATGATGGGCTTTATTAGTATTTTGTTTTTCTGTTTTTTTAGGTTTCGGCAAACCCAAGCGTTTGTTATTTTGTTTTGACAATCTTCGTATGCGTTGGAGTTCTTTGGAAGTGGATTCAAGGAGTCTCTTTGGAAGTAATGGATCTCTGGGTGAGGCAGATTAATATGACTGAGATTTAAGAGGGCGTGACGAATTTCCTTTTCTTGGTGTTCAAATAGTTGCAGCAACAGGCAATGGAGAAAGCCACCAAGGAAATAATCCCCCCTCCCTTTGATCCGCGCCGACCCTGTTGGTGGGTGCGGCTGCATCGGAAGCGCGCGCGGCGTTGCCACATCCGCGCAGCAACAGCATCCGTCCAACACCTCCCGCGCCCGCCATCTAATCCAAATTCCATGCGCCAGGTGGCGTTCGGGAAGTCTGAATCGCGGCAATCGGCGGATGGCGAGCGAGGGCTCCTTAAATTCGTAATTTTCTAATCCACTCAGCCGTCCCTCCCTTCGCCCGGTGGACAGCGGGGCGAGGCCACGGCGCGCCATCCCCCAGATATTTATGTTCCAGTTAACTTCAAGACGCGGAGGAGGAATCCCAAATATCCCCAGATGAATCCAATCTTCCTCCCTGGGAGACCAGCGCATCGACGTCCAAGGCGCGGATCTCCTTATGGAAGCCTCTTCATCGCGACATCACTGTGTTCGTTGGCCCCTCTTATTTCCCTCCTTCGATCCGAGAACGCATCGAAATCCTGAGAGATTCGTTCGACTTCAGCGTCATTGGAACGCTACAACTCCAACCAGCGTGTACTGTGCGTTAACTTGCGTGCTTGCGTTGCGTAAGCCTCGTCTGACAGTTTAAAACCATAGCGTTCACATTGATGAAGTGATTACCGGGGTATTTAGGAAGAAACTTCCAAGGGATCGCAGTTATTGGAGAGTTCATTAGAAAATCAGATGCGTTTGCGAATTACGTGTATGCATTTACTTCTCTCAGACTGCACAGATGCGAGTGGCGATTTCCAGAGGCGGGATGGAATGAGTGTTCGAAAGAGGAGTGATGCAGGGGTGTCCATCATCACCCGTGAATTTTTGCACCGTTTTCTGGTAAATGTTGTGGCAGGAGAAGGCCGGGAAGAATGGATGGAAATTGGTGGGAACTATGGAAACCAATGATGAATACCAAGATTCCTTGGTGAACCGATTAGAGGAAGGATAATCGGGTTTCTCGCTTGGTTGCTATGTTAACTGATGTCCGAAGGCTGAGACTGCCGTTGTCTTGCCAGCGCAGAGCCCTGAGCATGGTCCAGGGGAATTTTTCCGCGATCTCTGGGGAGGGAAGTGGGTAGGTAGGTAGTCTCTGGGTGGAGTAGAGGGCACAATGAAATCATGCATACGCAGCATCAACTCCGAATACACCTCTCTTATGCCCATGTTTTCGCTCACAAGTGGATGCACATCACTTAATGGGATTCTAAGGTGATCAGAAACCATACGAAAACATAAACTGCGATCCCTGTCCAAAAAAGCCTTAACTCTTACAGAATGTTTGGGGGTAGAGTGTTTCGTGGTGCATTTTCATGTGGTAGTGATGTTTCAATTTCTTGCTTGTTGTGTCCTGGCTTCCGTGTTGTAGGATGGCTTTCGTGCTGCATCATGGGGTGCAGTTTTTTAGTTGTTTTGCGGTATATGTGTTTGCATGAGTATTGGATGAAGGGATTTTTGCATGAGTGTGTGCGCTGCTGTGGGTGTAATTTTCCGTGTTGTTTTTTGGCATGTGGTATTTTTCCTTTTTACGGTTGGTGACCTAACACCCCCCGCCACACGCCCTTGCGGCGGCTTGCGGGGTATTATGTAGATGTAGATGAATGTCTGTCAATTTTTGAAGTCGAAGAGTGTCCTCAGCGTCCGGCGATTTCAACATCTTCCCTACCATCCCGAAACAACAACTGTCACTCCAGAACACCCTATCTACCCATGGCGTTATCACCATAAGCTCTCTTGAGCATGATGTATGAAGTCTTTCCCAGTTTTGCCCATTTTCATGCAAAATTTGATCCGCACACCGCAATGGCCGGGAGCCGACTGTAACCGGCCTCCAGCATTTCCTGAGACTCCCCTCCCTCCAATCCAGACAAAGATACCGCCGCCCGGACTGGCGTCCGTCTATCCGGGAAGAACAGAGTACTACTATTTTAGGGACACACCTTATATTCCTGTAAGCTTTCTCTTTCTGCAGAATCGCATAAGCATTGAATTTTATATTTATCTCATTTCATTTCTCTCTTCATTTCTAAAAGAACTCTTACATAACCAGGACAAAGCTCTTTGGCCTTTCAAATTTGGGAAGACGTGTGAATGTCCTTTTTATGTTTTTCTGCGTGTTTTTGTTGGCTTATGATATATCAACACTTGGTATGTATGCATATGCATACATGTATATATATATATATATATATATATATATATATATATATATATATATATATATATATATATATATATATATATATATATAATATATATATATATATATATATATATATATATATATATATATATATACACACATATTATAATACATATACATGAGATATATGTATATTATCCCTCCCCGGACTACAACCTTGACGTGGTGGAAGCGCTTGTGCGTTCCGATGACACCTAGAGTTGTGCTGGCGGGAGTAATAATAATTGCTCCTAATAGCCATGCCAGATAGAACGAAGATTAGGAGCCAGAGGAAAAGTAGTCCACGCAAGGTCTGTTCCTCAATGAGGCAGCTGCAATGGCGTCTGACCCCAGTGGGGCGGCCAGTAAGTGATGGTGTCACGTTAAAAACACTAACGAGGATTGCAACGATAAACCACCTCAATTATCATTCCCAAGATTTAAATGAGTGACAATACAAAGATTTTGAGTCCTGGCAACTACGGGGCTCGGCTCAATCGGCCGTGTGTCGTGCCCGGCAGCGGGGGAGGCAAGGCTTCCGCGGTCGTCATCCCACGAAACCCTTGCAAGGGAAAACCAGCAGCAGCAGGACAGAAGACGCAGGAGAAGAAGACCAAATTAGTTAGAATAGGAACGTGGAATGTTAGGACAATGATGAGGACAGGGAAATTGGAGAATATTAAGCGAGAGATGGAAAGGGGAAACAGAGATATTTTAGGTCTATGCGAGGTGAGATGGAAGGATAGCGGGGATTACTAGAGTGATAAGTATAGAATAATATACAGCGGCGGGGACGAGAGCACACGTGGGGTTGCCATAGTATTCAATGAATAGGTAGGAAAAAGCGTAGTCAACATAGAGCAGGTAACGGATAGAATACTACTAGTAGAGATAAAATCAGAACCGACGAACTTGGTTATTATTCAGGTATACATGCCACCGAACAACCATATGGAAGAATAGGTCGATAGGATTCGATCAGTTAGAGGACATAATGGCGTGTGTTTCTGCAGGGAAATATTTTATAGTGATAGAGGATTGGAATACGACCGTAGGCGAAGGAAGAGATGGTGACAAGGTCACCATCCTGACGAGGTCACTTGGTATAATGGGCGAAGAGAGGGGTTTGTTGGGAGCAAACCTATGGAGGCAGGAAAAGGCGCTGAAGGGGATATTGACCGGCAGCGGGATGTTGAAGACTGTAATTGAGGGGAGAATGTTAGGCAAACGAGGAAAGGGAAGGAACCTAATAATAATAATAATCTACCGGTTAAGGTAGGTTTTTGGATGGACATAATTTCTAATTAAATAATTTGTGATCCCTAACAAAACACAACATTCTACTTTACATCAGGTCCCTCTTCAGCTCTGAGTACTTTCTTCCTCCCTTCATCCCGTCCAACATCCCCATCATATTCCTTCCCTTTCCTCGTTTGCCTAACATTCTCCCCTCAATTACAGTCTTCAACATCCTGCTGCCGATCAATACGCCCTTCATCCACTTTTCCTGCCTCCAATGGAATGCTCCCAACAAATCCCTCTCTTCGCCCACCATACCAAATACTTCCTCATTTGTTTTCTTCTATGTCCATTTCAACTTCTCCATTCTTCTCCACGCCCACCTTTCAAAAGCCTCCAATCTACGTCTATCCTCCTGCTTCAATGACCACGTTTCCGCGCCGTACATAGCTACGCTCCATATCAAAGTTTTTACGAGTCTTTTCTTAACATCCATACTCAACGTCCCTGTCATCAACTCCCTCCTCCTTGTGAAAGCCTCTTTGCCTAGCGCATTTCTTCTCCTACGTCCCTACTACTTTGATCGTGTTGTTCCAAAACACTACCGAGATACGTGAACTGTTCAACCTGCTCTAGTTTTTGCCCTCCTATTTTAATGTTAAGCTTAGCCTTTTTATTTCTAGAGAATCGCATAACCTTTGTTTAATTAATATTGATTCTCATCCCATACCTGTCGCACTGAATTTTCAATTCACTCAGCAATGCTTGCAGCCCCTTGGCTGACTGACAAACTAAAGCTTGGTCATCAGCAAACCTAACTGATTTTACGAATTCCACGCCCCCTTTAATCCTACTTCCAGTTCTCCCATGCCTCTTTAATCATTTCCTCTGCATACAGGTTGAACAGGAACGGTGATAATGGGCAACCTTGCCTTACATCTCTTCCTAACACTGCCCAACCGGACTCCCCGTTCCCCACTCGCACCTGAACAGTCTGAGACATGTACAGGTTGTGGATTTGCCTCCTTTCCCTCCAATCTATTCCTATTTTCTGTAATATACTAATTAGTTTTTCCCAATTCACTCTATCAAACGGTTTTTCGAAATCTACGAAACAGGCAAATACCTCCTGGTTGTGCTCTATTTCCTCTCGATTAATAATCTCATCACTGAAATGGCATCACGCGTACCTCTCCCCTTCCTAAACCCAAACTGATCATCCCCTAGGTAATCATTTGCCTTACTCTCCATCCTTTTGTTTATGATCCTGAGAACAACTTTGGCTGCGTGGGATATCAAACTTATTGTCCTGTAGTCCTCACATGATGTAGCATTTACCTTTTTCGGAATAGGAACTAAAACTGATCTCACAAAGCTTCCGGCCAGATTCCCTCCTCATAAATACTACAAATCAGCCCATATACCCTCTTCCTCCCACATTTTCCTGAGCATTTTTTAGTTCCGCGGGAATGTTATCCACCCCCACGGCCTTATTTAGTTTCATCTCCCTAAATGCTTTTTCTATCTCATTGTCTAGTGTGCCTGGACCTAAGCTGTCTTCCTCTACGTCATGTTCCTTTTCTATGTCTAACTTTGTTGGTCTAAGCTCTTTACTATACTGTTTTTCTATATATGCCTTCCATCTCTCTTGGATCTTTCCTGTGTCAACTATTATCTTACCCGCCTTATCTCTAACAGTTAGCATAGATCTCCCTTTCTTACTTCCCGATGAAGATTTAACTTTGCTGTAAAATGCACCGATTTTACCCTTCCTCTGCAGAATTTCCATATCTCTGAGTAGTTCCTTCCTCCCGTTCAACTTCCTTATCCTCTTCCTGCCCTTTCCTTGTTTGCCTAAAATTCTCCCCTCTATTACAGTCTTCAACATCCCACTACCGCTCAATACTCCCTTCATCCATTTTCCCTGCCTCCATACGATTATTCTCAATAATCCCCTTTTCTCTCCCACCATACCAAGTACTTCCTCATTTGTTTTCCTTTCGGTCCATTATACTTTCACCAAACTACTATATTTTCTTTCTTATTAATGCCACGAATTAATATCTTTCAATGCTTTCTCCCAACGTGTCGTAAACATTTCTTAAATTTTCTGGGTAATATTTCTGCCTCCTAGACCTTATTTGATTGAAATTATGCTCTTATTACCCTTTATACAGGTATCTTTACCTCGCTATCAGTTGTATCTGGGCTTAAAACTATCTTCAACGACGTCATGTGTTCTTCAATCGCCTTAAATATCTTGTCGAGAATAACCATATAACTCTTGTACATACTTGTATTCCTGCTATCTCCTTTGGATCCTTGCTGCCATCATGGATAAAATTCTCGACTCGTTTTTGATTGTCTTCAGGGGTTTTGCTTTCCTACTCGCGGACAGTGCTTGCGCCGTTCAGTGCAGGGCAGCTTTGACCCTTACTTTGTATACTTTCCGTCTTCAACCAACCTGCTTCTGCTTACAGATTTACTGGGTTAGTTAACTATATTGGATTAATAAAATGTTTGGCTTAAAAAGAGAAATTGAATCACTCATTTGGCTTAATGCCATTTCAACCTTTTGAACAACCCCATTCCATCTCTAAGTGTCTCATAAAATAGTATATATTTCTTTCTCTTTCAGGTATGTCAGAGTTTATATTCAGATGAAGAGTTTGATCAGAAGCGTTAGCTTTGTTTGGTGAGTAAGTGTTTTCTCATTCATTCGATTGCCGTGAAAGATCAGTTCAAGAAAAATATTGTGGAAATGGGTTTCTTCACTTATTAATGCGCGACACACCACCGCGGTCGGGAATATGTGCTGCGGAATAATTATTGTTTCGTCGTGTAAGCGACATTTTACTCTGAGACGCCTTTGTTGTTTTTTCAACCGACAACATTGCACTGGGTAACCTCTTACTGATCGTCTGATTCAAATGTCAGTGTCTCTCTAGGTGCCACGGGTTTATGAGTAGCGCAGTCGTGGAAAGGTTTCCATCGAACCATGTGAGCTGTGCGAATGGCTCGCGCGCCGTCCGAGGGCCCAAGTGCGGTGCGCGTGACACCCCCGTGTCTTTGGGTCGCGTCCCTCCGGAGAGACGAGACGGGGATGGATTGGTTGCGAGCGCTCACTTGAGCGCCCACCTCTTGTCTCTTTGGGCGCAATTCGCCACCACTTCGTGTCTGCGTTGGGAGGGCGCCATCACATTATAGAGAATATATGTTGGAAACGCATTCAAAATCTCGCTTGCACTCCTCGGCAGTTTTCGTTACACCCATAAACTCCCTTCCTCTGAACCCTTTATCTTGTACCCAAGGGTTCTTCGTCCTTTCAATGACCCTTCCTGTCATCAGCCCGCACTTTCCTCTTTACCTCTTAAATGAGAGAAGGAATGTGATGGTCTCAATTTCGCCCGAATGAAGACGTTTCTCTCTCTCTCTCTATCCCCTTCGCAATGCCATGTCTTCCCGCTGCCACGATGGCTGTGGCGTCGTTCTCGTTTCATTTCTTTACTCGATTGGATACTCTCTTAGGATGATAAAGAAATAATAAGGGCTAAAAACAGGCGTTGTAAAGATGGCTTGGATGTTATTGTTGCATGTAAGCACCTTCCCTTGTGTGAATAACATTTTTCGAGGGCGTGATGTAACTAATATTTGTGTAGAGGTGACATGATTGGGTGTGGGCATGCATGGCTGGTGACCTGACACCCCCCGCCACACACCCTAACGTGGATCGTGGGATATTGTGTACGTTAGGTTATAATTAGGATGGCAGATTAACTCGACACCCCTACACGTCTCAACTCCGCCTAACAAGACAGCCTGCACCCCTAGAAACCCTTCTTTATATCAGCATGTAGTTGTAGAATATAGATGTAGCTTTATCCTGGGACAATTTATTGTCCAATTCTTCTCCTATGCTTCTTACTCTAAAATTTTAAATTATAAATAAAGGGAAGAATTAGTAAAATATATCAATCGTATTCCTATTTCATAAAAATCTGGATTTTCGGGTTTTTTTGATTATTTTCTTTATTTGAATTCAGCCTTCCTCCTGCATGTTTACAAATTTGCACTTTATTTTATAGTTTATTACTTAATATTACCATTCAGAAATAAAAAGAATATGAATGCTGTTTACCAAGTCGCAAATTTCAGCTGACCTTGAGCATCCATTGCAAATCGCCACGATTCGTATTTAATGCTCAGGTAGTACCTGAAATGATGCTTGGTTGGTAATTCGGAATATTTTCCGTTTTATTTTGTTTTAGCATGTCTTAATATGTTAATCCTCATTACTAAAATACCTTGAGCTTTTACATTTTATGAATTATGTCATTAATGTTTACACTCTAGAATAATGCATAGGAATGGAATGGCTCATGTTTTCTTGTGCTAATAAATTAATACCTGTGACTACTATTCAAAACATTGCGTGGTCTTTCTAGTGCTAACAGCCTTCTGTACCTCTGCGCTTTTCAAATGAATAACTTCGCTGAATTTATCAATCACTTTCTGATGAAAATATGACATAGTTGCGATTGCGATTCTTTGAGGCTCTTGAGCTTTTATTCTTATTATTCGGCAGTCTTTGAGGACAGTGTTGCGATGGACACAATAAGTGATTGACACCCCTGAATGTCTCCACCTCGCCCGGCAAGACTGCCTGCAGTCCAAAAAACCCTCCTTCAACTCAGCACGCTCTTCCGCTGTCCATCGCTCTGCACACGAAGCCCATCCTCTGCATTGCCCTGCCTCTCTCTCTCTCTCTCTGTCGAATTCCTAAGCATTGCCAGCGCCGTCCTTTTCTTAATCCTTTCTATTTTCAATAAGTCAAATTCAGTGAACGCTTACGATGTAATTTGGCCACTTTATTTCTATTATTATGACATATTAATATTGGATGGTACCGTACTATACCGTGTTAATGACATAATTATCCGGGAAAATAACCGAGAGTCATGATGGTTGTTCCCTGTTTAAAGCGACAAATAAGAGGCGAATGCGTCACTTGCCGATGCGGCATGCGTGTTCTCGCATGTCTCTCGTGGCTTACAGTAAAAAAAGTGTTCCCAAAAACGTAAAGCTGCGATTTATCTTGGAAAGATTGAACACGAAAAGGATTGTGTTCTTCGAGTCGAAGAAAGAAATACGGCTAGATGGCACTGAAAACTGCTACTTTGTTGCATATGGGCAATTACATGTGACATTAGTTTCTGTTGATGCTGGGTGATTATGAAAAAGGGGTCGACTCGCTTGCAGTTGACTTCGATGCAATCGAGGCATTCTCGGCGATCGTGGAATATTTCTCAGCAAATGTCGAGAGAAAGAGCCGTGTGAATTATCACTTGCAGAAAGGAATTTTAAAGAATTTTATTTGCGAAAAACAAATGTGTGGAAGTTTTAAAAATTTACATCGAGACTCGTCGAAAGGGAAATTTTTGAAAAACCGGCAACTTAAATAAGCACTACAGAAAGAAGTAAATTAGAAATCGAGGGTAATGCTTGGGGTAAGGATGAAGTTTTAAATTCTATTATTTTCGTCTCAACTTGATTGAACTTAATGATGAAAAGTGGGTAATAATAAATTTGTAAGTTCCGCTGATATTTATTTTAAAATCGACCGATTTCGTCGGATAGTCGGTAGGTCTCTCTGATGACATCGACTATTCGACGAAATCGGCTATTTTTAAAATAAATATCAGTGGAACTTACAAATTTATTATTATTCACCTTTGAGGAGAGTATGAAATGGAGGCATTTGGGCAGTGGCATTCCGCGTTGGCATTTGCGCGTGCGGCCGTCTCGGCATCATACCGTCCTTCTCCTTTGAGCTGGCCTTGTCCTCTACGGCGGAAGGTTGCGGATTATTTCAGTCGTTGCCCATCCTCATCTTGGGAATCTTTTCATGAGCCCTTTGTGCGTCCGTGTCGTGTTCTCCGTCAGTGCCTGAAAGTTGATATCAGAATTCAGCCTTTGACTTATGTGAAAAGTAATATGTTTTCTAAAAGTGCGGAGAGAAAGCCTTCGTCGAAAGCTTAGCCATGATCAGGGGGCACTTTGAGCCGGAATCAGACCAAGGGAGAATGAGTCGATTTGGAATACTTAAGGCTGAATGCCGCCCTTCTTTGACCTCTTGAATTCCACGGACGTGGCGTGGAATCCTGAAATTCCCTTTCAGGGCGGAGGGAGTGACTCGAGCACTCGGTTCGTTTCCAAAAGTTCCCTTTGTACTTCCCTTGCCTACATGCACTCACCCCCTCCCCCTTATTAACAACTAATCTTTCCTCAGCCTCCCCGAATTTGTTTCTAAAACATACTCTTTCTTATTCATTGTCTAGTTTGAACGTTCTCCAACGTGCCCAAAACACTTCTCCCTGTTTTCCCTGGGGGCGAAAATAAAGCAAATAACATTCATCTTGCTTTACCGATCCCCTTGCTTGTAATCGGACTTGTAAAGGCAAGGTGTAGCGAGTGTAATATTCTTCTGCTGTGTGTTTCTCTCGAAGGTCTGGGGGTGACTCGTGGTATTGCATTTGAGTCGAGATACGTAATTCAGTCCCGTCGATTTCGTGGTCGACCGAGTGCTTCCATTTCCTTTCGTGACTCCGAGGTAGGAGGGATCAGAAGGCGAAGAATGCGAGTCGTTTGTGGATCAAAGGCAAATCGTGAGAAGCAAGGTCGCTGGAGAAACTCCCGTCTCGTAACGAAGGAGTCGGACACGTGTTCAACGGCGTTGAAACTCGTACACCGCTCAGCTCTTTAACTCTTTTTAGGTTGGCAGCACGGTGTCCCGCACTAATTTTCGCGGTTTTTCCTTTGAGACGTTAAAATGTAGCTGTAAAATAGACCCAAAGTACGTAAACCGTCGATACGAAAGCAGGGTCACTTTTATGTGGTGCACAGCCCGAGAAATAGAATGCAACGCCTCAAATGCAAATCGGATAGCATGGGAGCAGGTGCTCCTTCTCCTTCCGACCTGGAAATGTGTCCCCGTCTCTCGACGTCACATCAACGAGTCGTGGGTGTTGAGTCCTCGGAGAAGTTGATAGATTCTTCGAAATCAATTCAAATTCTCAGCAGGCGTGTGATTAGGAAAGATAATAAAAGTAATGATTATTCATTTGTTCGCCCTCCCTTGCAATATCCTGCTAGTTAATTGAAGCAGGTGTGATTGTAGAATTAATTCGAATGCAGTAGCAAAGGGCATTTTTCCATTTTCAAAAGAGATGCTCAAATAAACTCACAGAATATCAGACTACGTTATCAGCCGCAATAATGCGGGACTCACTACGTTATTAAAGGTATCCAGGACCGCGGAAATTAATTATTGTCTCTGCGAAGGCAGTTTCTGTAAAACTTGTGACGAAACTCTCACGCCACGGTGGGAGTCATCGAATAAGAAATAAGGCCACAGGTCGGTTGGCTTGGTATTTTTTGCCTGCACGATTGAAGGCTGGAATGTAATCGAAAAATTCTTTAGGAGACATACATTCCAGAATAGGTTCTATAATTTTAAGCCAATTTTACCTAGACTCTCTTCGCGTTACTAAGAAAAAGGAAGGAAAATGTCTAGCGTAACAGTAGGTTGAACAAGTCATCCAAATATAAAGTACCTTGTGCGAACATCAACAAACTAGTAAGTTCAGTAAAAGAAGAATTGAGTCAAGTGGAGCTTTTACGAAGTGCAGGAAGTTAGTGATAAGGCCCGTAAGTAAAGCCACGAAGAAAACTATGGAGATTTTGGCTTGTAGCGTTGTTTATTCCAATCGAAACCTTATTCGCTGAGGTAATAGGGTGAGCGTAGATCGGAGACTGTTATGATAAGGATGCGGTTGGGTGCCAGAAAAAATGAAATTCGGAAATTAACTGAAAAAAAGTAAATATAAATCAGTGAGAAAACTGCCCCGTAGAAGCGATGAGTATGGCGGGGGAAGAGAGAAGGTTGTTGAAAGAAATTCGACAGAGAGGCATTACTTGGAACGGCGGGAGTTTCAACTTCGAATAGTGTGGGGTTTGAGAATATATTTTCTTTTTTGATTCCTAGCCTTCCTTTGTTAGTCTTTGGTTTGGCGAAGTACTTATTAGAGTGTTACTTGACCTTGATGCCCCGCCGCAGGAAGTGCGAGTGGTGTTGCTGGGAACTCTGGGACCGGATGAAAGAGAGCGATTTCCGGGTCGATTGAATCTCCCTCCCTTAGTCATCCGCCGTGGGGGCGGGGCGGAGTCCCGCGGCACTCCGGAGCGCTCGCTCTCATTGATTGCTTCCAGGCTGGAGTCTCGACAATGGGAGGCGGATACGATTTCTTGTCTGCCGTCCCTCATTTGATTCCTCTCGCGGAAATTGATGGACGCCCCTTTCACCCCCACCCCCTCCCACTCCAGCACAGCAACGGAATTACGTTTCAATTTTCATTCTGTTTTCGCATTTCCACCCTTTCGTTGGTCATTTATCACCACTAATCAAAGAGAGAACGCGTTCGTTAGCGTCACCCCTCCCCCCCTTCACACCGCCCCCGCCCCCTCCTTCCCAACTCCCCCGCCCTTACCGCTCTCAACATCACTCTTGAATCCGGAGGAGATAAACGGTGCCGGTGTTGAATTGTGATTTTCCGATCAAAATATCATACCTCGGGGATATCTTGTGGTATTATTAAGATTTCAATTGTCATTTCCATTGCGCTGTTACAAAATTCGTCGCGATCCCTCTCATGTACATGTTACGCGAATTCCGGCTCTTTGTTCTTATTTGAGACATTCCTGCGGATGAAGAATAATAAATCACCGCTACAGGGTGACACCATCGGTGAAACCTGTCTTGCGAGGAATGTATTTAATTAGCTTACATGACCTTACATATCATTTTAAACATCAGCCTTTCGAAACATGGGTTGTCCTGGTCCTGAAAAGTACCGCATGGAAAGTGAAACCAATGCAGGATTTGGCGCTCCCAAGGATCTCTAATGAGGTAGATAGGCCGAAGCCGGCTGCGTACGCCACCACTTCGTACGCATCACGAATTACGGGCGTGATTAATAGGATACTTCAGATCAATTAACTTCCGCCTTCAGGAACACCAGCGAACACAGAAAAACAAACAATTTCACCTTTCAGTACTAGTAGAACATGCCTGGTCGCAGCTTGGGCAGAGGATAATCTTGAATGAAGCCAAAGTGATCTTGGAAGAATCGCGTCACTATAATAGGCATACCCGTTAGTCCGTTTAAAGTGTAAAACTCCTCCGACAAACGTCCTCCTTAACAGAGAGGACGTTTACCAGGTCCATAGCACGTGGAGATGATTGTTTAAAAATCCGAACAATCGTTGCACTGAGCCAATAATTGGAGAACTTCCAAATAATCCCCAAATTATTAAGTCCCAAAGTCTAATCTGGAGGCACGCGTCAACTTGCCATTTATATTTAAAGATCTCTATTCAAATTACTGCATGCTTTTTGTCGACATGGAATGAGTCTGGCATGTTTTCATGGGGAAAAGAAAAACTAAAATTACCATTGGGTTGAATGCATATCCATGAACGTACAAGGCTGGCATAAAAAGTATCGGTGACGATTTTTTCCCGACGTGTGCGTCAAGTGCTGAATGCAGACCCTCGGTCAAACGTGCGCAAGGTTACAGATTGTATTGGCGTTGATAAGATGGCCGTGCACACCATTGTCACCGAAGATTTGGAGATGCGAAAGATCTGCGCTAAACTTGTCCCGAATGTCATTGGACGGACGACCAAAAGAGTCTGCTTGCGAAAATCTCCTACAACTTCATCGCGACGAATTCCCAACCCCCTTACAGTCCCTACTTGGCACCAGCAGACTATTTCATATTCCTTACAAAAGTGAAATCCTCCCTCCCTCAAAGGACACCACCATGGGATTCAAAGTGCCGTCAAAGAAGCTTGCACGCTTGGGCCTTTAAGGGCCTTCGGTCTACCAGGGAGCCTTGGAGTAGTGGTTAAGCCGCTCCGGCAAAAGAGTGTGTCGACGCTCCAGGAATTTAATTTTAAGGATTTTGAGGCAATCAATATGTGAAATAAATGTATTTCTTCGAAACATTTCCCGACACACTTTAGACAAACCATACTCGTTAGGTTTCCGATGGATCTAAGGGCTATGTACTTCTGCACACTTGATTCCCTCCTCAAACACGCGAAGCCAAATTAATACTCGAAAAGCCTGCTTTACATTAAACATTATTTAACACCGCATTATTTCTGCAACCCTTATTTCGCGTATGATGCTTTCATTCAGCCGCCCTTTCCCAGCATCTCACATTACAGAATTCGCATTTCCACGCCGTCGCTCAATTTTCCCAGCGTTCACCCGTTCCCGTTGCTTCCTTCGCAATTCACCCCCTCTCCCCCCGCCGGCGCCCGGCACCTCCTCATTTCTTTTCTTTTCCGTCTACATATTTTACTCCCTTAGTCATCCTCCTCCACCCCCACATTTCAAAACCTCCCGAAATACGCCCGCCATCCTGCTTGCTTCAGCGACCCTGTTTCCGCACCGCACACGACTACGCTCCATATCCCAGTTTGACTGATCAACTTTTTCATTTTCTTTAATCAACAATGCAGTCTTCGAAGAACCTATCTTATGGAACGCAATTATTTTATTGCCATTTCTAATTTTCCACTTTTTGTAAAACTTCCTCCCATGATGAAATCTTCTACCGCTCAAATTTATGCCCGCTAAATTTCATTTTTAACTTTGAGTTTTTATTTCTTGAGAACCTCCGCACTTGGTTGTGTTTTCCTTTCACTGATTCTATTAGTGCTTCTGTCACTTAGAAAGATGTGATCGAGTTATTTTATCGATCTTTTGACTCCTTCGAGATAATTGACCGCATTGGATATTTTATCCACCTCGGGAAAAAGACGGAAGTTCATTGAAAGATGGAAATTCCGCTCCTCTCGTCCGAGATGAAGAGTTCGTTTCCTTGCGCCATTTGCTATGCGCGCCATGCTCCGGTAAACTCCGTTTTCCTTCGGTAATTGCTTGCTTTCCGAACCACGGATTACTTATCTTCTCTACTTTTTAAAACCGCGAGCAAATTGCTCGTACATTGTTGCAAATTCAGAATTGTTTCGATTTCTGCGTTTTGTTTTTTCCCGTTTCGTTGCCGAGTAATCATCGGGATGAGAGGAGGGGAATAAAAGGATGGAAAACCTTCTCCTTTCTTCGCCGCGAGAGGGTTTTCCCGAAGCAAAGGAAGGGCCCGGCCCTGTCCCCCACCCCACCGTCCTAATTACGCCCCCCTCGACAGTCGCCCCCAACCCCGCGGTTGTTTCCCCTGCAACAAATCCTAAACCCGTAAGCCACACCCTCCCATCCACCCCGTTCTCGCCCTCCGAAACCACCCCTCTCTACAACCCCCCACCCTTCCCATTGTTCGTCGGCAGTCGAGACCCCTGTGCCTCGCCTGCCGACGGACCCCCTCTCCCCCCCCCCCCCGAGACAAAGGCTCGCGAAACGTCGGGGATGCTCTATTTTTGAGGATCTGCTCGCGAAAATGGTCTCCGGAAACGCCTCTGTATCGATTTCAGACATCTATTTCTCAGATTTTGTAGTTGGACACTGGTAGAAGAAATTCGCAGAGCATCGTGGCTCAAAAGATGCCAAAGATAAAAGCAACGGTGTGTACCAGAATAAATGCTAAAGGAATAGTGCGATTGAGAGTCGCGAGGAATTTAAGCTCGTGCCGTTGTACGCGGAGCTAGAAATCCTCGCGAGGCGTACAACTTCATCGTGCGAGACCAGCAACTCTTTTTCATATTACTTCTAAATGCATTTTCTTCACTTTTCACTCATTTCTAGAGTTTTCAATGGATTTACATGGATTGTCCTGAGAATGTCTCTAAGATGGCGGAGAATGCTGTGCATGTTTGTGGTTTGGATAGATCAAATTATTTTATTTAAATTACAAACTGATAAAGATGTTGAAACCAAGTTATGTTGCTTGTTAAACAATTTTTGCTTTTTACAGCACATATCACTTTGATAACGTAATGATTTTTCATTCCCTTATTACCTCCCCAAATATCAAGTTTTAAGTGACTTCGATTTTTCCAGAATTTGAATCTAATTTTCAAACAAGGTAGTATGATGTAGGCCTTAGTTTAAGGTCGAAATTACATGAATCTAATTCCCTCGGTAAAAAATATATATTTTTTATTGTTTATTAACTTTCCTGGGATAATTTGAAAATACATCATCGCGTCAGTGGATATTGGAACATGTTAGTTGGAGAAAAATCAGAGAGAGAATGAGCGGGGGAGATCGGGGGACGTGCAGTTGGAAGTGATGAGGAGAGAAAGGAGAAATCGTCCCTCCGACTCCTTCCCTGCTTCCTGTGGAGCCAGTCATCTCTTCTCACTAGCGGAATGCGCTTCTATCATAATTCCCAATATTTTGGGCCATTGGAGAAGGCGTTTTAAGACTAAAACAATTGATCCAGCGATAGGCATGGACTTTTCAGCGTGAGGAAGGATAGGTTATTCAGGAAGGCCATTCAGTGTGTGCGCGTCTTTGTGCTCTAAGGGAAGACGGATTGGTGGACGAGCGACGGCGTGGAATCGATAGAGCGGAGGTTTGGGATTGTGACTTTGCTGTCCAAAAGTTCGTCTCATCGGAGGAACTCGCCTAGAAAGATACCAATAGTTCTCACATTTGGTCACATATATTCGTATATGCATCAACATCAGTCCTCCTCTCCCCCGAAGAGGCTACGGCCTATAACAGGCTTGTCAGGCGTTTTGATATTTTGTATAGTACTTTGTATAACCATGCATTTGAGCTTGGCAAATAAACACCTACTTGACTTGTTCTCCATGATAGCTGGCATAGTTTTAAATACCCATTTCCATGTGAATATATTAGGAGTCAGGGAAATGGCTCCGTTGATGTCTTTCAAAAATATATTTCATTCCCTTTTAAATGGAATCGAATATTAAATATCGTCTTGCTCTTTAAATCGTGTGTATTGCAAGAGTGGTTGGCGAGTGGGATTGCAAGCGAAGCATTTTTAGGAAAAGCCTCAAGAAGATATTCTCTGCGGCGGAATGCCTCAAATAATTCGAAACTTTAAAATAGCCTTGGCGCCATCGAATCTCTCTCTGGTCATTAAGTACCATTTTTCAAGATTCTAAAATGCCAGGTAGGCACTGACACCCATTTGGGAAATTCTCTTGGAGACAGCGAATGATATCGAATTTTGTAAGTTTTTATTTATAATTCTTGAATATCAATTATGCTACAGGCTCACGATATACACCGGTATTCTTGAATGAGCATTGACAAATTTTCAATGCGCTCGCTACGGTGGAGGCGTATTCCACTTGCACCGACGAATCGCGCTTATTTTCCCTTAATAAGGTAAGCCAATCAATGGCCATGTTTTATCAATTCGAGGGAACTCAAGTTATAGGAATCTGAACTGAATGACTATTTATCCTGCGAATATTGTGTATGTATCGCAAATTCAGACCTTCAGCTGCCAAAATATGAAGAATTTTAGCGGTATTCTTTGGACCCTGAATGATTCGTAATTAGCAACTTGTGGATTAGATAAGTGTGGTGGATTACGAAGAGTGAATGTTTCAGGTTTTCCCTCTATTTATTGTCAAAGTGGCTTCTATTGATCAATGAGAAGTAATTTCTCCTCGTCAGTTAATCTATTCATTATCAAAATATTTTATTAACATTTTCATGTATATACTATATTTGTATTCATTCATTTTTATCCGATATTTAATCAGGGAATAAAATCTCCGATGCGGATCCCATCGTTTATCGAACAAGGCTCACTCTGCAGGATAGCCAACAGTTGTTCAGTCAAAGTAACAATAGGAATTACCAGTCCGTAGTTAAGGCCAAAATCTTGACCATTAGCTGCTATAGGACCACATCTAGGCATTACTGACAGAGAGGTTTAATTGGGGTTATGTATGGAAGAGGAATGAAATGTGTGGAGGTTGGAGGGGCCTGAAGAGCGGAAGGGAAGGAAAGAATTTGGCAAACAGTCATATGGAAACATTATTTTTAATATGTGTCGGAGCACAATTTTAAAATTTTAATGATTTTGTGGCCGTTTCTTTACTTCGCACGTGAATTTCGAAAGTTTCCGTGGCGAAAGATTTTTCATTACTGCCGAAAAAACATACTTTAATTAGCGAACGCTCATTGTTAAGAAACCTATGGAAATAAAAACGAGCTAAAAGGGCAACTAAAGCATTCCTTTCCTTTTCCTTACTTCAATGCTGGAATCGCTGACATTATTTTGTTAATATTTTACGTACGCCAATGAAAAGGAGTGCGATAATTTAGATGAAATGCATGATTTCTTTAAAAAATTTCGAAAAAATAGATTTCTTCTGCATTTTGCTACAATGTCTCAAATTTCTTCAAAGTACATCCCTTGAGCGTCGACGCACCTTTGCCCGCGGCTTTTCCACGACTCGAAGGCTCCCTGATTGGCAAGTTGCGGAAGGTCCTAAAGGGTTTGCGTGCAGAGTTCTTTGGCGGCATTTAGGACCCCATGGTGGTGTCCTTAGAGGGAGGATATCACTTTTATAGGTACTAGGAAATAGTAGCCTGCTGGTACCAAGTTGGGACTTCAAGGGGGTTGGGGAATCATCGCGATGCCGCTGCGGAAGGTCTTCGCAAGCAGAAAAACTCAACTCTTCCCTTATGGCCGTCCGTCCAAAAACATTCGGGACGAGTGAATTCTTCTCGGGTCTTCCACCGGGTCAATGGCTCCATAGCTGCCGACGTTTCGATTCCCGACTCGGTCATCGTCATCAGGTCGAAACGTCGGCAGCTATGGAGCCATTGACCCGGTGGAAGACCCGAGAAGAATTCACCCAACTAATACGCCGGGAAAGCACCAGATCTTTCATTCGGGACGAGTTTAGCGCAGATCCTTCGCATTGGCAAATTTTAAATGACAATAAGTTCACTGTCACTGTCTTATCAATGTTAATACTATATGTCAGCGATCTTGCGCTCACTTAACCGTCTGTCTGAATTCAGTACTTCACGCACTCGCCAGGATACAATGCTGCCGATACTGTTTATACAAATCTTGCGTATGCAAACGATGGAGAGTTCTCAGAGATCTCAAACGCGCACAGATCGAGTGATCCTGCGTAGATTAGAGCGCGTTGGACTCGTAAAAATCCGTTTGGAATGCTCGGCGGGAGGGGTTGAGGGCGGAGGTATGAGGGAAGAGTCGGCGGGCCGCGGGTGAGAGAAGGAATGGAAATGATAAAAATAATACGGGTGTCGGGAGTGGCGGGACTCAAGTTTCCTTTTGGAAGGGCGGATCTTAGAGGGTACAAAGGGATGTGGGAGATGGGATGGGCCGAACAAAAGGTGGCCGAACAATGGGACGTCGGAGAATGGCGGAAGGATAAGGGGCGATTGGGGGCGATGGAAGAATGAGGGGCGTGGGAGTTGGAGATTGAAGCGAAGTCAACGGGCGGAGGATCGGCTGCGCAGGGGGGGAGGAGGAGAGGGGACATAGGGGAAGGGGGCGCTAGGAGATGAAACCTGGAATGGATCTAGGGTCATCGGAAAGTAAGCATCCATACGGGAAGTGAGCACGGGGAGCTGAGTTTTGTATAATTAGACTTAGAAGAATTAACACACAGCATAGGAAAGGAAGACACTAATTTAAAATAAATACGGGAATAAGTCATGTGTATGTTAGCATTAACATATATATATATATATATAAAATATAATATATATATATAATATAATATAATATAATAAATATATATATATATAATATATATATATATATATATATATATATATGTATATATATTATTAGGTAATCTACCGGTTAAGGTAGGTTTTTGGATGGACATAATTTCTAATTAAATAATTTGTGATCCCTAACAAAACACAACATTCTACTTTACATCAGCTCCCTCTTCAGCTCTGAGTACTTTCTTCCTCCCTTCATCCCGTCCAACATCCCCATCATATTCCTTCCCTTTCCTCGTTTGCCTAACATTCTCCCCTCAACTACAGTCTTCAACATCCTGCTGCCGATCAATACGCCCTTCATCCACTTTTCCTGCCTCCAATGGAATGCTCCCAACAAACCCCTCTCTTCGCCCACCATACCAAGTACTTCCTCATTTGTTTTCTTCTCTGTCCATTTCACCTTCTCCATTCTTCCACACCCACATTTCAAAAGCCTCCAGTCTACGTCTATCCTCCTGCTTCAATGACCACGTTTCCGCGCCGTACATAGCTACGCTCCATATCAAAGTTTTTACGAGTCTTTTCTTAACATCCTTACTCAACTTCCCCGTCATCAACTCCCTCCTCCTTGTGAAAGCCTCTTTGCCTAGCGCAATTCTTCTCCTTACGTCCCTACTACGTTGACCGTGTTGGTCCAAAACACTTCCGAGATACGTAAACTCTTCTACCTGCTCTAGTTTTTGCCCTCCTATTTTAATGTTTAGCTTAGCCTTTTTCTTTCTGGAAAATCGTATTACCTTTGTTTTATTAATATTGATTTTCATCCCATACCTGTCGCACTGAATTTCAAATTCACTAAGCAATGCTTGTAGCCCCTTGGCTGACTGACAAACTAAAGCTTGGTCATCAGCAAACTTAACTGATTTTACTAATTCCCCGCCCACTTTCATTCCTACCTCCAGTTCTTCCCATGCCTCTTTAATCATTTCCTCTGCATACAGGTTGAAAAGCAACGGTGATAATGAAACCCTTCCTTACACCTCTTTCGAACACTGCCCAACCGGACTCCCCGTTCCCCACTCGCACCTGAACAATCTGAGACATGTACAGGTTGTGGATTTGCCTCCTTTCCCTCCAATCTATTCCTAATTTCTGTAATATACTAATTAGTTTTTCCCAATTCACTCTTTCAAATGCGTTTTCGAAATCAACGAAACAGGCAAATACCTCCTGGTTGTATTCTCTATTCCTATCGATTTATAATCTCATTACTGCGATTGTCATCACGCGTACCTCTCCCCTTCCTAAACCCAAACTGATCATCCCCTAAGTAATCATTTGCCGTACTATCTATCCTTTTGTGTATGATCCTGAGAACAACTTTAGCTGCGTGGGATATCAAACTTATTGTCCTGTAGTCCTCACATGATGTAACCTTTTTCGGATTAGGAACTAACACTGATCTCACGAAGTCTTACGGCCAGATTCCTTCCTCATGGACACAACGAATCAGCCCATATAGGCTCTTCCACCCATATTTTCCTAAATATTTCAGTAGTTCCGTAGGAATGTTATCCACCCCCACGGCCTTATTTCCTTCCATCTCCTTTAATGCCCTTTCTATCTCATCGTCTAGTATTCCTGGACCTAAGCTATCTTCCTCTACGTCATGTTCCTTTTTAATGTCTAACTTTGTTGGTCTGAGTTCTTTACTATACAGTTCTTCTATATACTCCTTCCATCTCTCTTGGATCTTTCCTGCGCCAACCCGCCTTATCTATAACTGTTAGCATAGATCTCCCTTTCTTATTTCCCGATAGGGAATTGGTCTTGCTGTAAAACGCACGAATTTCACCCTTTCTCTGCAAACTTTCCATTTCCTCGCACTGCGGTTTCCACCATACTTTCCAACATTTATATATATATATATATATATATATATATATATATATATATATATATATATATATATATATATATATATATGTACCTACCCCTCCCCGGAATACAAAATTGACGTGGCGGAAGGGCTTGCGCGTTCCAAATACCCCTAGAGGTGTACTCGCGGGAGTAATGATAATTGCTCCTGATAGGGTCACACATGCCAGATAGGTCGAATGTTAGGAGCCAGACGAAAGTTAGTCCACGCAACGTCTGTTCCACAGTGAGGCGCCTGCAATGGCGCCTGACCCCAGTGGGGCGCCCACTACGATGGCGGTTCAATAAGTACCCGTGTTTGACAACAAAGGGCGTTCCTGAGGGATGTTTATGTTATCATCCTGTGCTGCCATCTATCAATAGACGGTGAAACAAATTTTAGACTGATTGAAAGGTTAGTTTGGATTTGGCAGCCATTCGAGTAAGACGTGTATCGTGATTTTCCCTAAGATGGAAAAAGAGCAGTATCGTTCGGTAATTCGCTTTTTGTTTTTGGATGGGAAGAATTGCGAGGAGATAAAAGCACTGTTAGATGCTGTTTATGGGGACAATTCGCCATCTATTATCACGGTTAAATATTGGTTCAACGAATTTAAACGAATGACTCCGGTATAAGTTACTGTTGCGGCCTCTCCCGCAGTTTCTTTGGAATTTGTCAAGGTATAAACAGCATAAGTGTTTAAAAGTTGGCTTTAACCCCGTGGACTGTCGGGCGTCGCGCACGACTACAAATGCCTGTGACATTGTATGTACGGTATTTTGTCACAACATCTTGTTCCTTTTTAAGCCCAAAGATTTCAGAGTTTAAGATGACGCCTCGATAGCAGGAAGTGCTTGTGTTTACCGAGTGTCTGATTTCGCTGGCGTCCGAGGCATCTGTCGCCGGGTTTTGGAGAGCGGCACTGCCGGACTCCCCCGGAAATCGAGGTTCCGATCGTGTTTTGTTTCGAGCGGCGATCGACCGCCTACTTCTTCCAGAAGCGTGGTGTTTGACGCTCGACTTCTTTTTCCGCCGGGAAGGACGTGCTTTCGTTTTGTTTACTGGTTCAAGACTGACTGACCTTGACTCCTGGTGTAGACCTTAGGTTCCTTTTGTTTGTTACCGCCGGGTGCGTGTGGCGGGGAGGGAGCGTTCGTGAGTGTTTTATTTCCCTTTAAAGCGCTCGTTCTTTTGTTGCGCTTTCCTTCTTCATGCTAGTGTGCTAAATTTGATTTCTTCAAATGGCTGCGTGCCACTTAAACACGCTCACCTTGCAAGTTGACGAGAAAGCGAAGCCCCCTACCCCGTTGGAGGTCCACCTTTTCACGTTAGAGTCGCTGGGCCTCACACCCGAAGAGATAGTGGCGATCCAATTTGGATACAATCGCCATTTGATATTCCTGAAGTTGGCAACCGCAAAACCGGAAAGCTACAATTACTAGGATTTTAGACAATACTCCGCGGAAACTACCGTTTCCGTCTCTAAGTGACCAGAAGACGACAATAACAATTGACGAGACGTCTGGCAACCCGTATAATGTCAGGTTTCTTTATCTCCCCGTGGAGACCCCATTGGAAGACATAATAGGCGAGCTCCAACGCTTTGGTAAAATCCATCGCTCATGGGAGAACAGGTGGGAGGCGGACAAGATGGCGCGGGTGCTTACTGGCACCAGGGCTGTGCGGATGACGGTCGAGAGAAATATCCCCTCGTACCTCCACATCGGTGGCAACCGGGCCATCATCATCTATGAGGGTCAGCGCCGCACATGCGCCCGCTGTAACCAAGAAGGCCACGAGCGCAAGACCTGCCCTCGGAACCAGGGAGGTAAGAGCTATGTGGCGGCAATGACGATGCCCTCCAACCCTAACGCCGCCGTGGAGATGGACGAGCCCGAAGTGGCTGTGGAGGAGAGAGCGCGGTCGCTTCTACTCATTGAGGGTGCGGCCCCGGCTGCTCTCGTCGGTCCCCCGCATCTCCCTTCAATTGGAGGGAAATGTCAGCGGGAGCGAAAATCGTCAACAGAAGAAAGGGATCCGAAAAAGAAGAGGACGGACGACCCCGAGCTCCTGGTCTCGAATACCGATCTACAAATAGCTCACGTACCTACCACCTCGCCTAATATCGCACGACCTCCAGCGCCCGTCTCCGTGAACTCGTCAAATAAGGAGGGATGGTCTTTCGCCCCCCCTTCCCCCGCTCACGCCATCGACGCCCTCGCTTCGCAATCAATCACGGGTTTCAAGCACCCCGAGAACCTCTGGTGACAGGTGAGGAGGATGCATCTGATTGCGATGTTTTCCCGTCCCCTACACCTCATCCCTCGACCCCTTTATCATTCACTATGAAGGAAGCGTCACCGACCCCGGAAATCGACACACATACAAGTTTCCCAAAGCCAAAAATCCCAGATACCCCATCGTCTTTCCCCATTGATGACTGCCAAGGTTTCGACGATCATCCCAGCGCTTATCTAGATATGGACCACAAGCAACTATCTCCCCCGACCACAACCCTTCGGTAGATGAGCCCCAGTCTGCCACTCCGACCCTCCCCGAGGCTACCTCCTGCCTCTTGGCGGCCCCCAGCGGTGCTCCTTCGAAGAAGACCCGCTGTGGAACGCTGCCGAATTACCCGCTCTTCGTGGAGACCACGGCTGGCTCTTCCTCTTCGGACGAGGCCGGGGGGAGGGATGCGGCGAAATTCCGCGTCCTCGCTCGTCGACCCGTTGGACGAGGCGTCCCGGGAAACGGCGAAGCACTCGTCGCCCGGGGTCGAGTCGCGACCGGAGCGACGCTAGCCACGTTCAGAACTCTGGGAAGTGATGTCCGGTAGCCACCCGGTGCCGGGCACACTTCGTCCATCGTTGAAGAGTTTTTTTCTGCTGAATGACATTGCATCGATAATTTCAACCCAGCCATTGATAATTTCTTACAATACATAATCTTCCATTGCTAGCTAAAATCTTCCTTCTAATATCTGTGGACCTTGTCTTCCTTTCTATTTTCTTTCTAAATGTTAATGGTCAAATGTACGAGTATGTGTCTGTATGCATATGTTTATGTGTATGTGTGTGCGTGTGAATGTGCATATGTGCGTATGTATGTGCAGGTGTATATATGTGGTATATGTATTATATATGTATCCATGTAAACACTTATACTAATGAAAAACATGATGTACCCATAATCTGTGACCTGATATTATGCATGATGCAAACAAACTCTGTAATATTCTGAACCAAATAAAATAAATTATATCATAGCTTAACTGGCTAAAGCACCCGACCAGATATTGAGGGATCTGGGTTCGAATCCCAGTCGAGGCGAATGATTTTTACACTCTGAAATCATTGCATTTCAATGCACATCAGCGGATGACTCCGTTATAAGTTACTTTGCATCTCCCGCAGTTTCTTTGGAATAATCTTACCCGCCTTAAATCTAACTGTTAGCACAGATCTTCCCTTTTTATTCCCTGATGGTGATTTCACCTTGCTAAAAAGCCCACCAATTTCACCCTTCCTCTGCAAACATTCCATTTCCTCGCACTGCGTCTTTCACCATGCTTCTTTTGCTTTATTTTTTGCCCGTCTTAATTTATTGTTATACGCGTTGTACTTCATTTTACCTAACTCTGAGTTTACATTCTTACTTTTTTTTCTCTCATCCATCCTTGCAATCATCTCAAACGTGATCCGTGGTTTCCTCGTCCTTTTCCCATTAACGGTTCCTATAGATTTTCTTCCTGCTTTCGATATCCCTTCCTTCATACATTCCCATTTTTCCTCAGTATTACTCAGCACTTTAACATCCTCCATGGTTTTCTCTGCAGGCAGTAGGTAATCCTTCCTTGTCCATCTATTTAACGCTGCTACATTCGATTTCCTAACCCGTCGCCCCTGCCTTATCTTTTTGAAACGGAGGCTACATTTCATAGCAACTAAATTGCGGTCAGAGTCCGCATCCGCTCCCGGGAAGCTGTGCGAATTTTTCACACTGTTCCGAAACCTGTTTCTAACCAGGATATAATCTAGCTGGTACCTCTCTTAGTCACCTGGGATTTTCCAAGCATGCCAACGCCTTTTGTCGTGTCTAAACCAAGTTTTAGTGATGAATAATTCTGTCTCCTGCAGAACTCAATTGCTTTCTCCCCATGGTCATTCCTCGTGCCTAAACCGTAGTCCCCCACCTCATCACCATCTCTTCTTTCGCCCACCGTCGCATTCCATTCTCCCATCACTATCAAATGTTTCTCTGCAGCAACATACGCGATTATGTCCTCTAACTGATCGTTTATCCTATCGACTTCTTCCTCCTTATGATTGCTTGATTGCATGTAGTACAAATGACCAAGTACGTCGGTTGGCTTTTTTCTCTACTAGTAATATTTTTGCTTGTCTTAATTACCGTACCTCAGTCCATATAAAATCCACGAACAGTCCATAGTCCATGTTCTGTATCGGCCAGTGCACCACCGTGCCCCTCAATATTAGAATGAACCCTTTGTATGTGAGTAATTAGGTTTATTTTAAAAGCGCGTTTGATTATGTTTTAAACCGTTTTGTTATTACTGTTTCTACATGAACTATGTGCAAATATATATTTCCAGAAGGGTGCAAATCATTCACGGTCCTTTTCGTGGAGGAGTTAAATGAGAAAACGTCTCACCAACCGAGGCAGGAAATGTCGACATTCAGGTCTAAATACCGGCTCATGTATAATATCATTTCCTTGGTTAATTTTAATCTAAAAAAAACTCTTTTCCTGTTGATAGAATTTTTAAATAATTTAATGTCATTCGTATTTACTACATTTTTCCTTTGGTTTGCAATTTTTTGAAATAATTAAAGAGGGGATGAAGTGAGGAGGAGTTGAAGAAGGAAGGAGTTGGAGATGGATTCCCTCCCGAATGTTTTGCTAATATTCTTTCAAGAAAAGTTGTTAAATGCTGCGACTCTTGAATATTTTCCGATATTAAAACGTCTACCTCCAAAAGATAGATTGTTTTTGAAGTTCTCAGTGCTACTACTAACTTTCAGTACTGACACTGCGTTTTCAGTAATTCTTTTTAAGGGAATGAAATATTTCAATGAATTGCTCGGGATGAAAAAACGATCTTTCTTCCACATTTCCCCCGCATGTGCTTCCGATCGAGTGAAAGTGCGTTGGGGGCGCGGGGTGTTCTAGTGTGGTGTCCATCGGTGCTCGGAAGTTAAGGGGATCGAGATGGTGCGGGGGCTAAAGTACTAGCTTCCCACCCAGAGGGCGCGGGTTCAAATCCCGGCCCTGTTGAATATTTTTCAGAGGTATCTTGATCCCTACTTGAGGTGCTTAGTGAGGAGCACTTTGAGTGAGTACGCCGTCCGTCGGATGGGACGTTAAACTGCGGACCCCTTGGCGCCTTTCGTAAAGAGTAAGCTAATGCCGACGCCGGGTTTCTCTCCACCCTTCATCCATTCCTGTCCATCCCCTATGGCGCAAATGACCTCAGCAGTCGGTCGCCTCCCATAAAAACTACTACTCTGATGTTAAGCCTTGAGTTCCGCTCTCGGGCTCGCCTCCGCATTGCGCCCACCGCTGGAGTCTCCTGCTGGAGGCTCCAGGGCGTCATCACTTGCGCGACCTATCCTATCGTTGAGTCGTCGTAGAGGTGGTCACCCGCTGCATTGTGGGTGGCTGCGGACAACAATCCGATTAATAACCGGAGCGGGTGCATTCCATGGCTGTTTTCATTAACCTCTTGCTTGTTTTTCAATTCCCTTGCCACTCGCTCATTCTCCTGCCCTCCTCTCCCGCCCAACTCATAAATCCTCGCCAACCCTCCATTGAATTTCCTCCTTACGCAACCCCCCCCCGCCCACATCTCTCACCCCCTTGCGGCTTCATTAATTTCGCCCGTAAATATCTCCTTTCATTCTCTCGCCCTCCTCAGCCCCTGCCCCCCTCTCTCTCTCTCTCTCTCTCTCTCTCTCTCTCTCTCTCTCTCTCTCTCTCTCACCGCCCCCGCAATCTCCCCAACGGCATGGCGGTTCATGCACCCCCCCTTCCCCACCCCCCCGCGTCTACACCCACCCTCTCCCACAACCACCCAGCATATCCCACTGGGGTAATCTCCCCTTTTAATCCCCTCACTCTCTCCGATCCCCAACCCTCGTACGACTCGCCAACAGCGTCCCTCCTCCCCTTCCCTCCAAGGGCCGCTATTGGCGCACAAAGTGGCCCGGGTGAGTGACTGAATTTTACTACCTACGCGACGATGACGAATCCCCTGAAAGCGTCGCTGACACCGAGGCACAACTCCTGCCGGCACAATATTAAATATAAGCGTGAGGGCTTTCAACCAGGGTCAAAGTAGGCCGTTATTCTGTCTGCGGGAAAAAATATTTTTCGCCGCAACACCCGCAGCGCGACAGTGCATTCATACTGACGCGACATCTTTTGATTAGAAGTTCATGCAAATATAACTGCAGTCAGCAGTTCGCTTGGACAAAAAAGTACGAAGACTTTCCATCATATTTGCGGTCGTTCATAAATTATAGTAAGGTTAGATATACTTGTTACGATTTGGTAATGTGTGTCAATAAATTGGTAAATCAATAATGAACGAAGAGAGGGTTAAAAAATCTCGTTTTCATTTTTCAATAACAGTAATTTCACTCCATAGTATGAGGGTTGGGTACGTAGAATTTCATGTTGGATGAATGAAGAATACCATGTTTTTTCCACAAAATAATTTCGGTACTACTTTCAGCGCATATGTGTCATCCTTACGAGCAAAGGTAGTTCCGTACGTGAAGATGACGCCCTTGGGGTGAAATCAGCTGTAGCATATAAAATGTTTGTGGAAAATATCAAGCATTCTTCTTTCATTCAATACTTATTCCATTTTTTTTGGCTTGGCCAAAGGCCGCTTGTAAATTATGAGCGTAAATTATGTGTATTGCTATAGAAATAATGATAAATGTTACGCAACATTTGGTGACTATTTGTACGAACGTATGTTTTATAACGTACATCGTGATCAAATTTACAATTTTACACGTAAATATAATAACAGCATAAACATAATTGGTGGCGACTTTAATCTCCCTGGTATAGATTGGGACAACAATATCGTTAAATCTGGGACCCGCGATCGCGAATCTTGCAATTCCATGATAAAATTGGTTCAAAGAAACTCCCTCCATCAAGCAGTACGCATGCCCACCCGTGGAAAGAACATATTGGATCTATTTCTAACAAACACGCCTGAACGTATTATTAGTGTATCAACTGATGAGGGCTTGAGTGACCATAAAGCAATTAATGTCCACTTGGACATAGAAATTAAAAAGATCATTAAACCAAAAAGAAAAATTTATAATTACCATAAAGCAGACTTTGAATCCTTTGCCAATCAATTAAACTCTTCACTACCCGAGTTCAAAACCCGCTTAAGTCATGTCAACGTGGAAGAAACTTGGACAGAATTTGTCAATATCATGCAAAAAGGAATCGTAGATTTCATACCTATAAAATACGTTAAAGCAAATCGCGACCCCAGGTGGTACAATAAAGACGTTAGAAAAGCCCTTCGAAAGCAGAGAATGCTACACTCTAGGGTAAAGAGGGCAGGCGTGAACACATCATCCCCTGAGAATAAACAATTATGGGACACATATAGATCCTCCAAAATTGAAACCAAAACACAATTACGTAGCGCTTTACTGGACTTTAAACGCAAAGTACTTTGCGAGCACTTGGACACTGACCCCAAAGCTTTCTGGTCATATGTTAGGGAAGTAAATGGGAGTAAACAAACCGTGGCTTGCTTAAGGGATTGTAGCAATATAATTCATACAGACAGTGAGGGTAAAGCTAACATCCTAAATTCATTCTTCCAAAGCGTTTTCTCGAATGATGTTGCCACCGCATATCTCCAAGAAACAATGCATACTCCACCCATGGAAAAAATAACAGTGGACCAACAAGGAATTCTAAAATTGCTTAACGAGATTAAACCCAACAAATCCCCGGGTCCCGAAAATATACCAGCTAGGGTGATAAAACATTTAGCTCCAAACATTGCCCCGTACCTTGAATTTATATTTAACAAATCCCTCACAGAGTGCAAAGTACCCAAGATTTGGAAAACCGCGCAAATAACGCCTATTTTTAAAGGTGGTGACAGGGAGGATCCCAGTAATTACAGACCTATATCTCTCACTTCTATCTGTTGCAAAATCTTAGAGCACATAATTGTCAGTTCAATAATGAGACACCTTGACAATATTAACTTTTTAAGTGACAATCAACACGGATTCAGGAAAACTCGCTCCTGCGAAACCCAATTAGGATTATTTACACATGATTTACTTTTATCGGGTGAGAGAGGTAGGCAAGTGGATGTCATCTTCTTAGATTTTCAAAAGGCATTTGATAAGGTCCCACATGGTAAACTCATTCATAAATTAAAGGTCGCGGGTATAAATAAGGGCGCCATAAGTTGGGTTAAAGATTTTCTTTCGGAGCGGGAACAGAGGGTAGTCCTTGATGGCGCTAGTTCCGACAGCGTTCGAGTCACGTCGGGGGTACCTCAGGGAAGTGTGATCGGGCCGTTGCTTTTCTTGATTTTTGTTAACGATTTGAACCGCGAAGTGAAAAGTAAAATTAGGATGTTCGCGGATGACACGGTGATCTATCGGGAGATATCTGGGGATGAGGATCGTTTTATTCTAGAGCAGGATTTAGATTGCATTACTAAATGGTGTTCTAACTGGGGATTGACTCTAAATTATAATAAATGTTCAGTGGTAAATTTCTTTAAAAGATCAACGGGATTTGCTTACAAATTAGCTGGAGGTGACCTAGCAGTAGTTGATACGGTGAAATACCTAGGTGTCACATTCACAAAAGACTTAACTTGGGGGACTCACATACGTAAAGTCTGCGGTCAAGCATATAAAAAATTGGGATTCATTAGACGCATTGTCGGCAAAAGTGACTCGAAGGTCAAGGAACGTTGTTACCACGCTCTTGTAAGGCCTCATTTAGAATACGCATGCAGCGTGTGGGATCCGAGTGAAAAAGGTCTCATTCGGGAAATTGAGAAGGTTCAACGCCGGGCAGCCCGTTTTGTAAAAAATTCCTACGATAAAACGCAAAGCGTCACCGAAATGCTCATGGATTTGGGGTGGGAATCATTGGCTGAGAGACGATTCAATGCAAGATTGAAATTATTAAATAAATTTAGATCCGCATGTTTCAGCACCGAGGTCTCGCAAATTATTCGTACTCCTACATACATTGGTCGCTCGGATCATGCATATAAAATTCGGGAAATAGATGCCAGAACTAGCCGACTCAAGGACTCCTTCTTCCCACGGACAATACGGGATAGCAACTGCAGGGTTATAGATAGCAAAAATTCCACTTGCCACCCTCAGCGTCTAAAAAATAATTAGTTCTACTTAAATGCATGCTCTTCCACTAACCTTATGTGTTTTGCTGTAATAACCCATTCTTTCCGAATGACCTCATTCGTGTTCTGTTTTTAAGTTTCCCTTTCAATCCCTCGTCCCTCTCCGCGGGGGGAAATTCCTGCTACCTGCAACGTTGGGTCGCATTCCCTGCCAATTAGACTCTTTGGGGGTAGAGTGTTTCGTGGTGCATTTTCATGTGGTAGTGATGTTTCAATTTCTTGCTTGTTGTGTCCTGGCTTCCGTGTTGTAGAATGTCTTTCGTGCTGCATCATGGGGTGCAGTTTTTTAGTTGTTTTGCGGTATATGTGTTTGCATGAGTATTGGATGAAGGGATTTTTCATGAGTGTGTGCGCTGCTGAGGGTGTAATTTTCCGTGTTGTTTTTTTTTTTCATGTGGTATTTTTCTTTTTTACGGTTGGTGACCTAACACCCCCCGCCACACGCCCTTGCGGCGGCTTGCGGGGTATTATGTAGATGTAGATGTAGATGTATAACGCATCGATCTGTCGTCTAGCCAACGGCGACACTCATCGCCGCACCAGGCGACGCGCCATCCATCGCATCGGAAGCATTATTGCCTCGGCGGTATTCATAGACTTCCTTCCCAAATGATCTCTCTCCCTCCCTCCTGAATTCGTGAGTCCACATTGCCACGTGAGCCGCCCCCCCGCCACGAATGTCGGCCCTGCGTCTACTCAAATCCTTCCGAAGGCTGTTTGACTGCCGTGCGTGAATTTGTCGTTTCATCTTTAATGTTTCCTAACGGCTTAAGAAAAATAAGAATACCAACTCCCTCTTTGCTAAGCACCCACTAGAATTCGACCTCAGTAGTGACTTTGTCCCAGAAATATCACATATTCTCCCAACAACATTAAAAATGAACGCTCTGGAGCAAATGGAGATACGGAGGCATCTAGTAAACCCCAACTTGACATTTGGTAACGAGCAACTGTTCCCGTCCCCCTCCCCACACCTCTCTGAGAAACTAGCCTGGAATTGGGCAAACCAACCCCTCAACGCACCCGGTCGCCCCCTCCCCTTTCAGGCCCTCCTTCCCCTCCCCGCCCCCCAATCTGTCCTCAGCGTCTCGCACTGCTGTTAAATATACTTGTACCTGATGATGTCGCAAGTCGGTGAAACACCTTGTATCTAATGATAAAAATCTGTGGAATAGTACCAAGTTGTTTTAATATGGATGTGAATTACTTCCTCAAAGTGAAGCCTGAAACAGTAGGATATAAGATAAAATATCATGCTAACTCAAAAAATCATACCAATCAAAAGTAAATTGAACTTAAGAGCTCAGGCAATCCGAATTGTTGGATCGATTCCCGAGCGTCGACGATTCGAGCGCCGATTGGGGCACACCCAATGCTATTCACAATTTTTGCTCATATCTTCTCGTCAATATTCCTCGTCAGTGATTCCCAGCCTAGCTGCCCTGATATTTTGGATACTCCTTCGATTATCATAAGGACGTTTTACTAATCTAGCTCCTCCATGTTGCACGCCATCCAATTCGGCAATCAATCCAACATCGTGATGATCCCATACCCTAGCAGTATATTCTGAATTAGGTATAACGCGACATTTCTCTTTGACCTTTACAACACATTTATCTAGTGCTCTTCTAATAATTCCTAATTTTTTGTTAGGTTATCCACATATTCCCCGTCCGTGTTTCACCCAGGAGAGGTCGTGAGGGAGGGTAACGCCTAGGTATTCAATTGAATGTACATCATCCATGTATGTGGTCCCAATGCACTTGGCGATCGGAAGGGAATTGCTCTTTTTCCAAAAAAATATGACAACACACTTTTTTAAGTTTAATTCTAATAGCCAGGTGTCGCCCCAGCGTTGTATAGCATTGAGGCCAGCTGATAAAGTTGCTGCATCTGCAGGATCACGAATATCACGATAAATCACTGAATCATTGGAATATAAATGAATTTTACTAGTGACTGCGGAGTCAATGTTCTTAACATAAAGTAGGAATAAAAGTTGTCCGATGACACTTCCCAAGGGAGCACCTGAAGTAACTTCCACTGCATTTGAGCCTACTCCATCGATGACTTCTCTTTGTACCCGACCATTCAAAAAGTCCTTAATCCAACCCCGGATATTTTTTTCTATGGCATATGCCTCTAACTTTTTGAGCAGTCTCCTATGACGCACTTTGTCCAAGGCTTTCTTAAAATATAGCAAAATCGAGTCCATTGGAACATTGCTCTCTTCCGTAAGGAAGTATGTAAGTTAAGTAATAATATTATGAACAAAGAGCGCAAGTTGTGTCTCGCAGGATCTACCATTTCAGGGACCGTAGTCATTTTTCATTAATAACTCTTGATTTTCAAGGTGTCTCCGATCGAACTAGCAACTACTGCCTAGCCGTCATGACTAGTTCCAGGACATTGCGCAAAATGGATGTGAGGGGAATAGGTCTGTAATTACTCGGTTCTTCCTTGCCTCTGTTTTCAAATATTGGTGTAAGGTCAGTCGTTTTCAAATACTTGGGAATCTTGCGATCTACCAGCGACTTCTTAAATATTATTTCTCGATAAGACCCAATTTTTGAAGCTAGATCCTTGAATATACGAGCGGGTATTTCATCGGGCGAGGAGGATTTAATTGGCTGAATGTTTATCAACAAACGTTCCATTCCATTGCATGAGATTTCAATTTTAGGTTTGGGTTGATCGGCGCGATTGGGGATAACCTATCGGAGGGACTCGGTGAAACGTCAACAAGGAATTGAATAAGCTAGCCCATTCTGAAAACTGGTGTCTCTTTCGCCTTCATCATTTTTGAGGGAACTAACAGTTGACTTATTTCCCTGAGCCTCTCTGACGTACAAACAAAATGCTTTCGGATTCTCTTTCAAATTTTCCGCTAATTTCTTTCTTAATTCGCCTAACGCTTCCCGAAATTCACTCTTCACATTCGTCATATTTATCCTGCAACCTTCTGTGATCTTTTCCTTTTGTCGCTACAGGTATCATTCCTAATATATTTCATCTTGGCGTGACATAGCCTTTGGCGTCGCAATGATTTTTCCTAACTTCCGCGTTGTACCATTTAGGTTCCGTGTTATATTTTATAAATTTACTGGGAATGAACTTGTTGCCTGCTGAGCACATGATCTCAAGGAAGTGATTCCACGTATCCTCCGTATTTCGGTGATTTCTATCTTTCTTAAAACTAGGAAATGGATTCTATAACACGCACAATAGGTCATTGGAGTCCTTTATTTAGACAATTAAAATGTCCTTTTCAGCTCCTTATTTCGGACCCCATGAAGCGAAAACTTCGCATTTACTGCCCTGTTGTCACTGATTCCTTTTATAGTTTTTATAATTAAGACTTTTTCGGGAATATTGGTAACTAACAAATCAGGAATATTATCGCCTCTAATTGGTGAAGTGGCAAGTTCAACGTAAAAGAATGCAATAGTGATTCGCAGATATCTTTGCCTTTACCGCCCGTTTTGAAACTATATGCGCTGCAGTCAATAGATTGGACATTGAAATCTCCATCGATTATAACGCCGCGATCATTGTGTGCGGATAAGAAGCCTTTGGTTTCCTGATCTTGTTCTCGTATTGAATTATCTCTGTCGTCCGGTGGCCTGTAAAGTGCCTATATATATATATATATATATATATATATATATATATATATATATATATATATATATATATATATATATATATATATATATATATATATATATATTATTTTGGATTGAGGGTTCTTAATTGAGCACCAAACGCCTTCCAAAACATTACCCGGAATTAACTCAGACCTGCCAACGCAAGAATATTTAACGGCAATGGAGACACTGCCCCCGATTCTATTGCCTTTGTCATTCCTATAAACGACAAAGGATTTTTACGAAATTTCACTGCCGGCAATATCAGTGGTTAACCAGATTTATGTCCTAATAATTAATCTACGCCTGTGGTTTGAATAATGTGGTGATATTCTGCGAATACTTTTTAAAACTGTGGCAACTAACTACCAATACAGATTGTTCCTTGGCATTACTGTTTTTTTGAATTTTTGACGAGGATCGTCTTCTTATTGACATTGAATCCCTTACAAAATTTTCCGTCCGAAGCTATCTGACTGGCGTTAAATGAACCATTGCTAGCACCGACCCTCACTTTATTTAAAGCTAAATGATTTGGTAAAGAATACCTTGGAGACTCGCTAGTGGACCAACACGCTGAGATCTTGTCGAGGAAGTTTTTTTGTTGAGCTACTTTGGCCTCGTTGTGCAATCTTTGGGCACGATAGGTATTACTTCACATTCGTTGAATGGACCGTATTCCGGATCTTTGGGGATCGTTCGGCGGCCGTTGAACATCATTAGTCTTGCTCGAAGACATAAGAACCTAAGAATATGTATAGTTTTTTCGAATGTGTTGCGAAAGGATATTGATTTTGATAAAGTTATTGGGACGCATTCGGATGGAAAGCATTCACATTCACAAATTGGGAAAAGGCGAGAGAAATACAGGATTTCACTTTTGAGCGTGGTGATAATGCTAGTAAAACTATTCGTGATAGAATTTGGATGGACCCTAACAATTGCTCTAGTGCAGTCGGTTTCGCGCTAACCTACTCCCGTTTTCCCTGCCCCATTTCTTACTACTTGCGTTCTTACTCTAATCCTTATGTCTTCCTTCCTCTTTGCCACTCACTAAGTGAGTATCGCACTCTCCCTTTTCCCATACCCTTATCAACACTCCAATCCACACCTCAGCATCCCCCTCCCCCCCGCTAAATCTTTCGGCCGCCCGCAGATTCCCGCCTCCTCCCGCACCTCCTTTGCCTCCGTGCTCCAAACGTGGCCGCGGCTTACTCACTCCATTCTACTCCACTTCATCCACACCTCAAAGGCCTTTCGCTCGTGCTCGACCCCTCGTTTCGGTTATACGGCGCCGCGCTCCAAGGTTGTGGAATAATTAATAATATAAAACCCCTCGAAGTAAAATTACTCGAATCCACGGGTCACTTTCAGAAGTCTACCCGTCAGAAGATGGACAGCACTTGAAGCGGTCGGAGGTCGAGGGGGCGTCATTTGAAATCACCATTTGAATCGGCGGCCCTTGGCGCGCGCACCCTGCCGTCGGAGGCTACAGACTCCGATGTGGTATTCATGTTCTCCGCCCGAGGCGCCACTCTCCAGGGCTTTGCGTCCCATTCGTGCCCGCCCCTCTTCTCCGTAAAAGGTGTTTTTGGGAATTTCAATTGCATGGTATTCTCATATTTTATCTTTCAACATTGACATTTCTTTGGAGGAGATGACCTGAAGGCTCCATTACTTACTCCGGGAGTTCAATATATGATTGACCGATCATGCTACTTACGAAAGAGTAGATTAGAACTATAGAAAATTGAGAAATGATATTTTAGCCTGATTGTTTTGAATTTAGGCCTTTTGCCGAATTACTGTGAACGCCACGGTGACGAAATCCTTCCAAGCATACGCTCACATGACAAAGAAGTCATTATCATTTATTATCGACGTTAGATTTCAAGTCGTACAATCTTGTACTCGCTGTCTTTGTCACCAAATTACAAGATGGGGATTGGTGCTAAACACTTTTCCAATCTTCTCCGTGTCACACGCAATATATCAAAACGATATCGTTTTCCAGATAAATCTCGTAGTAATTCAATTTTAAATTCAAATAAATTATCAAAAACTTTTGTGGACATTTATATGTTGCAAAATCGGTAAACTTTTACATAAATATTGCATATATTTTCTTTCAGTTTTCTCAACATATGAATATTATGGCATTCGCAACGAAAGCTGTCTCAATTAGGTACTAGAAAACAATACTTGAACCCAAACTACTAATATGCTACCTCGCAAGCTGTCGGTGCGAGGCAGGGGGTGTTAGGTCAACAGCCTAAATACTCCCCTCTACTCCGAAGTACTCAGTCCACTCCACTACTTACACGGACACATTGCATCTCGAAATTAACGGAAGGGCCGAATGGAAGGGGGGCGAGCAGACACTATTCTTGCAGTGTCCGTAAAAAGGACAGTATAAATATCTACTGTAAGCATGTAACTCCACTGACCGCACGAGAAGTCAACTAAGGAGTATCATGAAGGAGGGCGGGTTCTCCGGTGGAAGACCGTCACAAATTATCAGGCATCATTCTACTCACACAGAACGGACCACTCACAAGGACTGTAGATCTACATCTTAATATGCACGCCATCCGAATCAAGGGCGAGGATGCACGAGCCACGGAGGGAGTCGAGGAGGAATGTTCACGACTCGGGGGTTCCGAACTATTTGCAACAGTGCTTCCCCAATTGTCCTTTCTCCTTGAGTTGCCGCGAATTGACCTCGGGAAAAACGAATGCCTGAATACATCCACCCTGCCTGTCTTTCCCGCCTGTGTAATTGGAGTTGAGAATTATATATGATATATACATGATCTGTCCAAAAAAAACGTCAAATCAATTGGGAATAACCTTATTGCAGAGCAGGGTACAAACCACTGAAACTCTTCAAAACAGTACTTGTACATCGACCGTCTAGGCACATCTTTCTCATAGGTTTATCATCAGTGCGATCGCAATGCACGGTGATTTTTTAAGCATTGCACTCTTGTGCTAACACCCTGACACCTGGGGGCTCATCAGAATTGAGCATATATCTTACACTTTGCATATTTCCATCCTAATGTGAGGTTGATGGATGTCCAGCGCGATCCTCATCGTCAATCTCCTCTCTATCTTCCAAGAACATCCTGTGCAAGTAGAAAACCATGGCTTGACGCCTATCTCCATCTCCAGAAGCACATTTATCCGTAGTCATGGTCTCCGAACCCGATTTCCTTACCTTAAACACACAATTTTATCGTGTATGGAAAGTGACATCGTGAAATCTTAACAGAAAACTTCCAACCAACCACTCACAAATATATATATATATATATATATATATATATATATATATATATATATATATTAATTAATTTATTTATTCATTTATTTATATTTGTGATGTATTATAAATATGTTATTATTATTAGATAATCTACCGGTTAAGGTAGGTTTTTGGATGTACATAATTACCAGATAAATAATTTGTGACCCCTAGCAAAACACAACATCCTACTTTACATCAGGTCCCTCTTCAGCTCTTAGTACTATCTTCCTCCCTTCATCCCGTCCAACATCCCTATCCTGTTCCTTCCCTTTCCTCGTTTGCCTAACATTCTCCCTTCAATTACAGTCTTCAACATCCCGCTGCCGGTCAATACCCCCTTCATCCACTTTTCCTGCCTCCATAGGATTTCTCCCAACAAACCCCTCTCTTCGCCCACCATACCCGGTACTTCCTTATTTGTATTCCTCTGTCCATTTCACCTTCTCCATTCTTCTCCAAACCCACATTTCAAAAGCCTCCAGTCTACGTCTATTCTCTTAATTCAATGACCACGTATCCGCGCCGTACACCGCTACGCTCCATATCAAAGTTTTCAGGAGTCTTTTCTTAACATCCTTACTCAAGGTCCCTGTCATCAACTCCCTCCTCCTCGTGAAAGCCTCTTTGGCTAGCGCAATTCTTCTTCTTACGTCCTTACTACTTTTACCGTGTTGGTCCAAAACCCTACCGAGATACTTAAACTGTTCCACCTGCTCTAGTTTTTGCCCTCCTATTTTAATGTTTAGCTTAGCCTTTTTCTTTCTAGAAAATCGCATGATCTTTGTTTTATCAATATTGATTCTCATCCCATACTTGTCGCACTGAATTCCAATTCACTAAGCAATGCTTGCAGCCCCTTGGCTGACTGACAAACTAAAGCTTCGTCATCAGCAAACCTAACTGATTCTACGAATTCCTCGCCCACTTTCATTCCTACCTCGAGTTCTTCCCATGCCTCTTTAATCATTTCCTCTGCATACAGGTTGAAAACCAACGGTGATAATGGACAACCCTACCTTACACCTCTTCCTAACACTGCCCATCCGGACTCCCCGTTCCCAACTCGCACCTGAGCAGTCTGAGATATGTACAGGTTGCCGATTAGCCTCCTTTCCCTCCAATCTATTCCTATTTTCTGCAATATACTCATTAGTTTTTCCCAATTCACTCGAAATCTACGAAACAGGCAAATACCTCCTGGTTGAGTTCTATATTCCTCTCGATTATTAATCTCATTACTGCAATGGCATCACGCGTACCTCTCCCCTTACTAAACCCAAATTGATCATCCCATATGTAATCATTTGCCCCATCCTTGTGCTCTATCCTTTTGTTTATGGTCCTGAGAACAACTTAAGCTGTGTGAGATATCAAACTTATTGTCCTGTAGTCCTCACATGATGTAGCCTTTACCTTTTTCGGAATAGGAACTAAAACTAATCTCACAAAGTCTTCCTGCCAGATTCCTTCCTCATAAATACTACGAATCAGCCTATATAGTCTCTTCCTCCCACATTTTCCTAAACATTTCAATAGTTCCGCGGGAATGTTACCCACCCCGACGGCCTTATTTAGTTCCATATCCCTTAATGCCCTTCCTATCTCATCGTCTGGTATGCCTGGGCCTAGGCTATCTTCCTCTACGTCATATTCTTTTTCAATGTCTAACGTTTTTGGTCGAAGTTCTTTACTATACAGTTCTTCTATATACTCTTTCCATCTCTCCTGGATCTTTCTTGTATCAACTATTATCTTTCCCGCCTTACTTCTAACTGTTAGCATTGATCTCCCTTTCTTACTTCCCGATAAAGATTTAACTTTCCTGTAAAGCGCTCCAATTTCACCCTTCCCCTGCAGACTCTCCATATCCTCGCACTGCGTCTTCCACCATGCTTTTTTTGCTTTATTTGTTGCCCGCCTCAATTTATTGTTCAATTCTTTGTACTTCATTTTGCCTAATTCTGTATTTACATTCTTCCATTTTCGCCGCTCATCCATCTTTGTAATCATCTCATCCGTGATCCATGGTTTCCTAGTCCTTTTAGCGTTAACGGTTCCAATAGTGTCTTTTGCGGCTTTAGACAACCCTTTCTTGATACTTTCCCATTTTTCTTCGATAGTACTAAGCCCTTTGCCATCCTCCATGATTTTCTCTACCGCCTGTTTGTATTCCTTCCTTTTCAACCCATTTAATGCTTCTACATTCCAATTCCTAACCCGCCGCCTTTGCCTTATCTTTTTGAAACGGACGCTACATTTCATAACAGCTAAATGGTGGTAAAAAAGGTAAACAGGTAAATTCGCACAGCTTCCTGGGAGTCCGCAACCACTCCCAGGAAGCTGTGCGAATTTATCACACCGTTCAGGAGTTTAGGAAGGGGAGAGGTACGCGTGATGCCATTGCAGTAATGACATTATTAATCGGGAGGAATATAGAATACAACCAGGAGGTATTTGCCTGTTTCATAGGTTTCGAAAAAGCGTTTGATAGAATGAACTGGGACAACCAATGAGTATATTAAGGAAATTAGGAATAGATTGGAGAGACAGGAGGCTAATCCGCAACCTGTGCATGTCTCAGACTGCTCAGGTGCGAGTGGGGAACGGGGAGTCCGGTTGGGCAGTGTTAGGAAGAGGTGTGAGGCAGGGTTGCCCATTATCACCGTTGCAGTTCGGCCTGTATGTAGAGAAAATGATCAAGGAGGCATGGGAATAACTGGAGATAGGAATGAAAGTGGGTTGGGAATTCGTAAAATCAGTTAGGTTCGCTGATGACCAAGCTTTAGTTTGTCAATCGACCAAGGGGTTGCAAGCATTGCTGAGTGAATTGGAAATTCAGTGCGAAAGGTATTGGATGATATCAATATTAATAAAACAAAGGTTATGCGATTTTCTAGAAAGCTAAGCGTAACATTAAAATAGGAGGGCAAAAACTGGAGTAGGTAGAACAGTTTACGTATCTCGGTAGTGTTTTGGACCAACACGGTCATAGTAGTAGGGACGTAAGGAGAAGAATTCGCTAGGCAAAGAGGCTTTCACATGGAGGAGGGAGTTGATGACAGGGACCTTGAGTAAGGATGTTAAGAAAAGACTCCTGAAAACTTTGATAAGGAGCGTAGCTATGTACGGCGCGGAAACGTGGTCATTGAAGCAGGAGGATAGACGTAGACTGGAGGCTTTTTAAATGTTGGTGTGGAGAAGAATGGAGAAGGCGAAATGGACAGAGAAGAAGACAAACGAGGAAGTACTTGGTATGGTGGGCGAAGAGAGGGGTTTGTTGGGAGAAATCCTATGGAGGCAGGAAAAGTGGATGAAGGGGGTATTGACCGGCAGCGGGATGTTGAAGACTGTAATTGAAGGGAGAATGTTAGGCAAACGAGGAAAGGGAAGGAACAGGATAGGGATGTTGGACGGGATGAAGGGAGGAAGAAAATACTCAGAGCTGAAGAGGGACCTGATGTAGAGTAGGATGTTGTGTTTTTCTAGGGGTCAAATATTATTAAATTAGTAATTATATCCATCCAAAAACCTACCTTAACCGGTAGATTACCTAATAATAATAATAAATGTATTTTGCTGCCAAGCATTTGAATGATGAACAATTTGATGCATGCGTCACGAAATGTAGGATATTACAAAAAAATTTGGCCTTTTATGGAGCGAAATTTCTTCTCTCTTAGCGTGATCCAATGGTATTTCTTGCTACGTGTAATATTAAAACCTTATTGGGATTGATCTCGAAGTCCTTGCGAGCGAACTGATCCTGCGGTGCCCGACGCAAATTCAGAACATCACCGTTTCTGCGATGCACTTTCGCTCCCTTTCTCATATAATAAGAAAATATCCTCTCATTTACTCCTGCCCCTCAACTGCTTGTCGCTATGGAAATGGGAACGCCTTCATTGAGCGTGCAAGGTGTTCATTGGGGGACGTCAACGGCCGAGTGGCGGTGGATATCGGAATTAATATCCCGCGATCCAGATATCTGCCAATAAATCACCGTGTCATTCGCGAACGTCTTCATTTTCTTCGTCTTCGTCTTCATGGGCGCCGGTGAAGGTGATCTCCGGCGCCCCTGCCATGCCACGGTATGCTTGAATGTCAGAGGTTCCAACCATGGGCAATAGGTGATTGATACATGGGTGGAAAATATAAGCATGGGAGTAATAGCTAAGACTAATACTCATCAACATTTGTCGTGAGGATAACCTTGTGTTAATTGAGTGCTCATTTTGGTTGGGAAATATAATGATATTAGACAGGGTTGCCCAGGACGGCCATTTACCTCGGTTTGTTGGTTTGGAGCGTACTTCTGTGTGTCTGCATCTGAGACTTGGCTGTGGAGGCAGGTGCGTAAGCAGACGTCGGTGGAAATTTATTGAGATGTCGCTTTGGATCATAAAACATAAACACAGTAATCAACCCGAAGGTCGGTTTAGTAGGTGATGGTAGAGTTCACCCGGTACTAAGCCCTATACGGCGTGTGAAGATTCACACATCAGGGTAGGGAGGCCAGTTCCTTTCCCTGTGCCGGTTATAGTTTCCCAGAAAGAACTGGTGCCCGAAAAATCACTTTAGCTTGGGTGGAGCAGCAGGTGCCCAGAGTGCCTTGCCCGGGAATCGAACCCAGGACCCTCCGGTCAGCAGTCCAACGCTCTACCCACTGGACTACCGCGACCCACGTCACTTTGGATAATAATTTTAAAAAATGGAATAGACGGGAAGCAGCAGAACATATGAAGAAGTGCTTTTAGGCATTAGGAAAGGGAGATAGATTAGATAAAATCAGGAAATGTAGGCGCAGGGTAATGTTGGGTGGCGATAGAATCTGGAGGACTGAGGTGTAGGAGAGGATGGGTGAGCGAGGTGGGGAGCGGGGGGGGGGGGGAGGGTTCGTGTTGGACGGTACGAAGGAAGCATGTGGAGCTAACGAATGGTTCATTGAAATGACATGTGCTTAGTGTCGTGAGTAGGGCGAGCCTTAGAAGTGTGTAGCAATGCTTCATCTCTTCGCCCATCGGAAATCGAACAGTGGACTCCTCGACGGATATTGACGTGCCATGCTGTTCGAGGGTCAAAGCGGTAGACCACTCGTGACTCATCTCCCGTTATGACTTTATTTTAAAAAACCTGGGTCATCGTTTGCGGCTTGGAGCAAGTCCCCTGCAACTGAAGCACGAGATTCATTGACGGCATTGACGAAACAGAAGACAATGTGACGAGGCACCTGATGACCATTCCGGAAAAGGACTTTGCCGACTGTTTTGAAAAGTGAAAGAGACGCTGGGATAAGTGTGTGAGGCCCCAAGGAGAGTATTATGAATGACTTCGGGGCTATTTCTCTCCAAATAATGCATGGCTGCCGCACAGACCTCGCTAAATGATGAGCTGGGAGAAGGAAGATTATTGTAGAAATGTTTACTGAGTTGATTTCATCATGAGGAGCCCAGTAATTTCTGAATGGAGTCCTTTTTAGTTGCGTGCATTGCCCTTCTCTCAGAAAACATTTACGCGACGCCATTTTGTCATAGGAAATTTGCTAGTAAATAGGCAAACTGTGCCAGACTAATGATTGGCCCTATGGAGTATCAAGTACATAACAGGTATCGAGCGAGGCGTGCAAGTTCTTTCAAAAGGGCAAGAGCAGTCGCTATGATGAAGTAAATGAAATCGTTCAATCTATTTTTTGTGACTCATTGTAATTAAACTGTTTTTAACGATCTCATTTTGCGATGGCACTATTACGCACCATCGGAGAGCGATGACTGGAGAGAGGGAAAGGTTAGTGTGTGGGTCTTTTGTGAATTTGGTGATGGCTTTTGACTGAGTGCGATGGGAGAAACTCATGAAAATCCTAAAAGAAAAATGTATGACCTAAACAGACATGAGAGAGAGAGAGAGAGGCAGAAGACTGATAGGAAATTTGTACTCACACCATAAAGTGTGTGCAAGAATTGACGAAAAGAGAACGAGTTGCTTTCGATATGTTGATGTTGGGGGTGGAGGAATGGTGCTCTCTCCACACACTCTCCACCCTTTGTGAGGAAAGACGTTAAATTAAATGTTGCAACACTTTATTTGGCACGGAGGAGGACGGATGGATTGGTGATAAAAATTAAAGGCTCTCCTTTTGAGTCGCAATGAATGTATGTTTTCTTTTTGGGTGCACCATTGTGAGAGAAGATTTGTATGATACTTGGGTCGTTCAATTTTTCTTAGGAAAAAAATGGAAAACATGACGTGGTGACAAGATTTAACTGCAGCAAGAAAATAGCGGACGCTCTCCCTGGACCGAAGGACCAAATTCCGAAAGACCTATACGAATGGGTCCAAGTACCCTGTTCATGTGGGAAAGCCTACATCGGGGAAACATGCCGCTCAATGAAAGTTCGGATGAAGGAACACCTCCGGGCAACAACAAAGAAGCAGTTTCACGTGTCGGCCATTTCAGAACACCAATGGAGTGAACCCGGTCACGAGATCTCATTCCAAAAAGCAAACATAATAGCCAAGGAGAGTAGATACTACCCACGGTTAATTAGGGAAGCAATTGAGATCGTAAAAAACCCGGAGAACATTAGCAGAGATGAAGGCTACCATCTCCACAACGCGTGGAAGAGAGTTCTCCGGGAACGGACCAATCAGCGAGCAGCCACTAGACGGGACCACCTATATAAGGGTGGCAAAACTCCCTCAAGAGTCCCTCATCTTCGACCTGAAGACGCCGAATGCAACTTCGGCAAAACTGTTGTCTGAATCAAACAACGACGCGGTGAAACCCGACAATGCAGAATACTTCAGTTCGATACCCTTTTCATAATAAGAACTGTCTAGCTCCTTAAAATAGCCATTAGCTGCCAACATCACTTCTTCACGGTTGGAAAATCTTTGACCACCGAGCCATTTTTCAAGTTAGCGAACGGAAAATAATCGAAGGGGGCTAAATCTGGTGAATAGGGTGCATGAGATAGCAATTCAACTTTAATTCATGGATTTTCGACATTGCAACAACAGATTTGTGACCTGGTGCATTGTTTTGATGAAAAATCACTTACTTTTTTGAGTTCTTTGCCCAAACGTTGCAATAAGTTCGCATAATACTCGCCGTTTATAGTTTTTCCTTTTCAAGGTAGTCGATGAAAATTATTCCACGCGCATCCCAAAAACCGACGGCATGACCTTGCCTGCAGATTAAACGGTCATCGCCTTCTTTGGAGACAGTTCTCCCTTTTGAATCTATTGTTTTGATTGTTCTTTTGTCTCGGGTGTGAAGTAATGCACCCATTTTTCATCCATGGTTATGAAACGGTGCAAAAATTATCCTGCTCTGTTGCTGTGAAACTTTACTAAACACTCAATGGAAACATCTTCACGGCACTGGTTTTGCTCGAGTGTGCGGCACCCATCTTGCACACAGCTTTCTCAAGTCCACATTTTCAGTTAACATGCGATGTACCGCATTTTTGGAAATTCCTACTATATCTGCTAGCTCACACACTTTCAGTTGACGATCTTCAAGTATCACTTTTTGGATTTTCTTCATCATTTCTGGAGTCGTCACCTCATTTGGTCGACCAATGCGATTAATTACAGCTAGTGCGGCTTCCTTTTAACTCTACTACCCAATGTTTTACTGTTGCAAACGAAGGCTCATCCAGAGTGGAATCTAATTCCGCTTTTATATTGGTTGGGCTGAGGTCTTTCAAATAATAGTATTGTATCACATAACGATGACCAATTTTCTCCATTTTCACAAATTCACTGTAAACGTTCACTATTGATGGGTACCAAGGAAATACTACGCAACAAGGCGTCTTTGAAATTGAAAAATCTGCTGTTTAGATGACGTACTTTCTAATATAGCGAAATCTTTTCAAACAACTACCGCCATCTCTAGGTCGGGCCGGGTACTTATGGGACCACCCTCGTACAAATTATTATCGGCCATGTCTCTTGCGTTTATCCTGTTTATCGTATTGATATGCCAACAACTACGCACTAACTATAGTAAATAAAATGTTCAATGTTGAATACAGGGTTCGTCCGGAAAATAAATGTACTGAGCTCAGGAAAAAAATTTATTACACTTTTACATATCTTAAGCTAATATTCCTCAAAATAGGACCCTTGTGAGTCGATACACTTGTTCCAGCGGCGTTCCCATTCCTGGACCGCTCCCGCGAAGGCATCATCGGGAACCTCTCGAAGACACGTCGTCACGGCCTCTTTGACGGCGTCCAAAGTCCCGTATCGCGTTCCTTTCAAACTCCTCTTTATCTTCGGGAACAGAAAGAAGTCCGGTGGTGCCAAGTCCGGGCTGTAGGGCGGGTGCGGCAGCGTTGCCACGCCGTGCTTGGCCAAGAAGTCCGACACGACAAGCGCGGTGTGAGACGGCGCATCGTGATGCAGCCGCCAGATGTTTTTGATCGCTCGCCAGATGTTTTTAATCTCGTGCACTATTGTTTTTGGCACATTACACTGCTCTGCTATCATCCGAACACTAAGACGACGATCAGAGTTCAGTACATCGCGAACTTTTCGCACATTTTCGTCGGTGAGTGTCATTGATGGGCGTCCAGGCCGTGGTTCGTCGTCGACCTCTTCTCTGCCCTCCACGAACATCTTGTGCCACCGAAAGATCATGTTTCTGGACATGGCTGACTCCCCGTAAGCCTGGTTAATCATACCGACAGTTTCGGTAGACGATTTCCCAAGCTTTACCGCAAATTTGATGGAATAACGCTGCTCCAAAAACTTCGGCATCGCGTTCCGTGACGTGGGTCTAGCGTGGAGGTTCGCGTTAACAAAGCTCCTCACTACACCACAGCTCAGAGCCGACTGCCTTTTTCAGCGTCGCTTGCCAACATACCCCCCTCCAATCGCAGCCCGTCAGAGCGGTGCTGGGCGCGCCTGGAGCGGCGGGAAAAAATCAGTACACTTATTTTCCGGACGAACCCTGTATACTAGCAGTGCAACGATTTCAGAGTGTAAAAATCATTTTCCTTGACCAGGATTCGTATACGGATCCGTCGATATCCGAAGCACTCGGCCGGATATCGAGGGATTTTGGTTCGAATCCCCGTCTAGGCGAATGATTTTTACGCTATGAAATTATTGAATTGTAACGCACATATTAGCGGATGTGTCCGTCAAAAGTTACCGTCGCGGCATCTCCCGCAGCTTCTTGGAATCATGTATACGTTGGTCATAGTTCTTTATATTCAACGATTACATGATTCTAAATGCATGAATTACAAAAACTAGCGCCTGAACCTACAAAATTCAATTCTTTCATATTTATTGATGATTTTTCATTGGTGGAGCTGCTGGAAGCCCCGCAACAAATGAGGGTGACATCAGCGTCAATTCACTGGAAGCCATACTATATTGTCAGCATTCCCTTTGAATGAGGTCAAAATGGTGGCGAGGTTAGGATCAGGATGTATCCCCATCCTAACCTCACCAAGAGCCCTCTCTGTATTCATTGGATGGGTGTGGAATAGTCGGTGAACTCCGATCTTTTCGATCCCCCATTGAGTGTCAGAGTGCGGGGCAACTCTCGTGCGGGAGATGTCAATTAGTGTGGCTAGAATGCGTCCTGAGCAAATTCGCAGATCACTCCGCCTCCTGCCCCCGCCGCTCCCGAGGGACAGCCCCCACAACCAAAAATCATTCGGAATTCGTGCGTATCCAATTTTTGTGCCGATATCCAACATGTAAAACACGTTCGCCGAAAGAACTAGAGGCGACCTTTGGGGCGCAAGCACCCGAAGAAGGCGGAGGAAATAAGCTGACATTAGCAATGATTTCGGCGAAGAATTCCGTGGAATTTTGAGGCAATAGAACGGCTGGGAATATTGATGAGCCGACGGTTGGCTGGGAGTGCGGGCGGAATGCCAAGCAGGCCCTGAACTGGGACTGACCCTCCCACCCCTGACGCGAGCCTCTCTTCCTACAATCACCCTAATGCCGATGATTTATAAATATATCACCTATCCCACCTCCACGACCTACCTAGAATTTTTAACGAAATTAATTCAGAAATTGATGCATTTTCGCTGTGGAGTGTGAAAAATGTACTGAAAATAAAACCATTCAAAAGTCGTTCTATTATATTTGGATACCATAAACTACAGTCTAAAATAAACATTGATGAACTCCCACCGCAAACGCGATTCTCTCATTTGTCGAACCTCCCAAATAGTGGTTGACGTTTCTCTCCTCAAAATGGGCGTTCAATTCTGTGAATGTGTGTTATGTGGCCTGATGTGGTGAATACTATGAGTGACCAAACAATTCCAAGTGTAATTCCTGAATTATAGCCATGGGGACCGCCGAAGTGTGATCACGTGCGCTGTCCTGATGGAAGAGTAGTTTCTTCTAACAATTCGACAATTTCAGAGTGTAAAAAAACGGCCGGTGAATGATTTTGGCGCTCTGAAATTGTCGAATTGCAATGCTCGTTAGCGTATTACTCCGTCAAAAACTTACTGTCGCAGCATCTCCCGGAGTTTCTCGGCACTTTCTTATTCTTTAAATAGAGTCAATTTTTGCAGCTTCTCCGGGGAATTCGTGAAATCAGTCAGGTTTGCTAATGAGCAAGCTGTAGTTTGTCAGTCAGCCAATGGACTGAAAACAGCTGAGTGAATTGTTAATTCAGTGCAATAGATATTGGACGAGAATCAATATTAATAAAACAAAATTTTTTGCTTTCCAGAAAGAGGAAGTCCAAGTTTAATAGGAGGGCAAAAATAAGAGCAGGTCGAACGCATCTCTGAAGTGTTTGGACCAAAATGATCAGAGTAGTGGGGACATACGGAGAAGAATTGCTTTAGGCGAATAAGATTCCACAAGGAGAAGGGGATTGATGAAAGGGACGTTGGGTAATGATGTCAAGCTTACTCATAATAACTTTGATATGGAGCGTAGCTATGTACGGCGCGGAAACGTGGTCACTGAAGCAGGATGATGGAAGTAGATTGGAGGCTTTTGAAATGTGGGTGTAGAGAAGAATGGAGAAGGTGAAATTGACCGAAAGGAAAACAAATGAGGATGTACTAGGTATGGTGGGCAAAGAGAGGGGTTTGTAGGGAGAAATTCTATGGAGGCAGGAAAAGTGGATGAAGGGCGTATTGATCGGCAGTGGGATGTTGAAGACTGTGATATAGGGGATAATGTGAAGCAAACGAGGAGAGAGGAGAAACAGGATAGGGATGTTGGACGGGATGAAGGGAAAAGTATGTGGAATAATTGGGGACTTACCATATTGTAAGGCTGGATTTCGTGGTGAGTCTAGTAAAGAGAAATAAGGGAAATGTCCTTTTACCGATTGGAAGCTTGTGTGCATCAAAAATCTACCTTAACCTGTATCCCCCCAAAGTCCTCTGTTCATTGTTGATTCCGTCACTTCTAGATGGCCTTTACGTTTTCCGCCACCTTTAATTATCACACGTACCTGTTTCTTGGTCTTCCTCGCGGAATCTTCCGTTCTGTTTTTCACTCTTTGATGTTTCTAACTAATCCATTGTGCTTCAACGTTCATCCAACCCATCGGGTCACTCAATGCTGTAGAATTCAATTTATGCTTTCCCCTTCTGTTTTCAATGAACAGGATCTGTCCCAAAAGTAGTAAGACTAAGGAAGAGGAAGAAGTCTGGTGGGGCATTGTTTACAGAATTTGGATCCTCACTCACGTGATTGTAGAGAAGCTCTTGGCAGATATCCGCGTGCGAGTTTTCTTTTGTTCTTCGTCCGAGAGCACTCGCAGCACTGAACTCACCCCACACACCTTTCTCATGCCCATGCTTTCGCTCACTAGGCGATTCACATCACTTTTAGGGATGCCAAGTTAATCAGAAACCAATGCGAACACTTAACACCCCTGTCCAACACAGCCATCACTCTTGCTAGATTTTCTTCGCTTCCTGAGGTCGAAGGGCGTCCTGAACGTTCGGCGTCTTCAGCATCGTCTCTACCCTCCCGAAACAACTTGTGCCTCTCATAAACACCCGATCTACCCACGGCTTGATCACTATAAGCTGAAATGAGCATGGCATGAGTCTCTTTCCCTGTTTTACCGAGTTTCAAGGCAAATTGATGGCGTAGCGCTGCACCAAAAACCGATGCATGAGGGTTGCGGAACGGAGTCGCATTATGGAGGTTTTGCAATCGACCGATCCACACTCCGCAAAGGCGGAGTCAACAGCCACCGAACCAGCCCTCGAACCTAGCCTTAGAAGCCGTCGTCCGCCCGTCCGTCCGTCTATGCGGGAAAAAATAAATCATACTACTTTTGAGACAGACGTTGTACCTCGTTTCTCAATTTGCCTGCCCATATAGTCTTCTAGCTTCTATTCTAAGACCCATAGTAACTATTGTGGCCAACCATTGCCTTATTTGAAGACTTAGGTTCTGTGAATATGGTAAAACTCTTCTTCATGAACGCCTTTTTAACTTGAACTATTTCTCGCCACAGGTCGGTGGAACCTCTTCCGTCTCAACTCATACTGCTTTACACGCAAGGAATTTAGTTTTCTTCTTCTTTATATTCCCAAAATACTTGGCCGCAACATTTAGAGTTGCTTGCGGGTCCACTTGCATTTTTGCAGCTACTGCGTCATCACCTGCAAACCCGAGAATGCTGATCTCTTCGCCGTTCGCTTTGACTTGATGAGATTTAGTCAAGTGAATATCATTTCCTTATAATTTCAAATCAACTTCTTTCTTTTGTTACCCTTTTATTATTGAGAACTGGATTCAGATTTATGTTTTTGGAAGAGTGTGGACACTTCAGTCAAACGATTGCAACTATCTTCCCTTTTGTTACAAATTCCATCTTTAGTTTTTTGGAAATCAAATTATTAAGTACTGCGATATTCAATTCTACTCAGAAATGCTATCGACTACGGCCGTGATTGTGAGCACAATTTTGCCTAATAACATTTTTTTAAATTAAAATTAAGGTCTCTTGTGTAAATGTACATAAACATGTAATATTTTAGCCCACTCCACGACAACATTACCGCTCTTATGTAAACTAGCCGTCCATCATGGATGCCTGCCACGTGGAGGTTGGATTATTTTTCTTTTTCCCAGGAACTCCAAGAATGGCATTTTCCAGGGACAGATTCCCGCTGAATGTATGAACACTAACTTTGCAATTTCGGCTGGGCTTTTTATTTTTCAGCAACATGGTTTCGTTGCAATTCAACATCATCATTTTTCATTCAACCTGATGATATTGCCTTGCAACGTAAACATGGTCGTGAAAACAGAAAGTCCAGTGGAAATTGCAAAGTTAGCCTTAATTCATTCACTATGAAAGACTTCCACCGAGTAACGCCTGAGACTGGGTCTTACATCAATATTCCCAGGGATCACCTTGAGGACTCTCATTTCTGTATGCCATATTTGATGTATTCTTATATTTTTGTCTCTTTTCCCATTTATGGTATCGAGGTAGAATCCACGCCCATCAGGTATTGTGCTAAGCCACCCAAACCCAGCGAACCATCCGCAAAAACAAAAGAAGAATGCATAAAACGCTGACAAGTAATAACTATCATTTGAAAAAGATAACTACTTCATATCTTCCGAAGAATAGACGTACCTTTGGAGCGACATTACTGCATATTTTGTACTGAAATTTTCACCCATTCCTGAAGTTTTGCGAACGAGTCTGAGCGGTTAAGTAGATAAATGTAGTATATATAAATGAAAGTAGTAAGTATATAAATGAAAAATGTATAAGGTTATGACGATATCAAACACCGGTGACTTCATACTAATAAAAATATTAATTAAGCAGATGAATACAATAGTAAAATCAATACTGATACCTAACAGAATCAAAAGGTTGTAGTATTAATTGAATAAAACTTTTAAGGCTTATTCAAATCACGTGTTTATTAATAATCAACCTCAGAGTTTAAAGGAATGACTATGATAAGCTAGAGCCCTTGTATGGTCCCACTTTCATCGCATCTCCCCTCAATGGACTTGTTTCACTCTTCTTGACTCAAACGCGAGCACACAACTGTATTTTCCTGGAGGTTATTCCTTTAAGAGAAATTATCCAGTCCAAAATTTGGTCATAAAGAAAGATGTCCTGCATAACCAATTTCCTAGGAACATATCGCCTGGGACAACTTTCCCACAGAAATTTTGCCCCCGGGGAAAGTTAGGTTCAATGACTTCGGGAAGCGTGTTTCTTGGCAACTTTCTCAGGAATTTCATAATTGGCAATGTCCCGTGATTGGTCGCGCTAAGGAATCGACATCGACACAATACCCCGCGATCCACCAGAAAGGTGTTTGGCAGGGGGTGCATAATGAATGACAAGAGAGGATAAGAGAGAGGAAGGGAAAGTATACAAAGTATTCAGGAGAAAATGCATCAACCAACGTTCAAACCTGTATGCACGCTGAAGGGAGACCCGATTAAAAACAAGGGATAATTCATCCACCAAACTGGTTATTTGCTATTCAAAAAAAGGGAAGTGGTGAAGGGAAGAATGAGGAGTGTTTTGGCAAGGAAGGAAAATTCTAACATGCTGAAAGATTTAAATGATTCTCTGCAAGATGGCGATCCAGTTTGAGAAACTCCGACGAAAAAAGTCAGAAATTTCTGCATCACTGAACATGTCGGTATCCTTCGCCGATAAAAAAGAACAAGGCCGCCCGTAGTAAAGGCCTCTCAGTGCAATCCAAGCTGCAAACCTCTTGCAGAAATAGTTGTACGCGGGAAATACTGCTGGGATACTACGAAGGAACCTTTCAGCTCTAGATCGAAGCAGCAAGTGGATCTCGGAAGTGAAGGCGTCCAATCACCCAATGTGGGCAATTGATAGTTTGTGACACGAATTTGAGGTTGATCTCAATGAATTTCGGGGAGGCGTGGTGCCTCTAGGGTGGTGAAGTGGTGTCCTCCCCTTCGGTGCCAAACTGATTCATGGAAACTCTCTCTCACACACACCCGAGGGTTGGCCACTCTTGCTCCTCCCTCGGATCTCTTTGTTTACTTTTAATCATCGCCCTCCCTCGCCTTCGCTTCCGCCAAGAGAAGATCGTCCGATCGATATATTTCCACGGCGGGATAAAGCTCTCCGGCGCGGAAGTCATTCCTTATGCGCCCACATCTCCCCTCATATCCCTCGCCCCGCCGATACGCTAATCCACTCCGAGGTTGGGTTTGGAAATATGAGACCCCTCGACCCCATCCTTACGTGCAGTGAATCCCTCCTGGGGCCTGGGTCCTCTTTCCTCGTCCAGTATTAATTCGAGGCACCCCCGAGTCAGGATGGAGATGGGAATCTCCCAGTATTTCGGCCACCCCCCGGGCTACTGGTCCTGCCCCCGACCGAACGGACACAGTGCACGCTTTTGGGTATTGTGTTTGGGCATATTGCCTTCTAATATTTCGGAATAGCATCATTTTCTTACGAATACCTTGCATACATTTCACCATTCGGTTTCTTAGGTAGTTTTCTTAATCGGAAATGTCTTCAATTCCCGGATGAGGCGTGATACGTAAGTGTAAATGAGAAATACATTCATTAAATCAGCTGAGAAATAGAGGTCGCATTAAACGTGCAAAATAACGACACCTCGGGCATGAGTCGACGTCTCATGGTTGGAGTCCCGAGTGGTGGACCCCTGCCTCCCGCGGGGAGAAGTCCACCACACGGGCCATCATCTAGAAATATTTTCGAGTATTCAATTTTCACTATTTCTTTGCTGAAGCATTGGTCATGGCGTAAGTAACGTATTGATTCACCATTTCTCTGCACAATACTTCACTAACCGCCGCGAGGGCGTGTGGTGGGGAGTGTTAGGTCATCAGTCATGCTTGCACACTTCCAATCACTCTTCACAAATATTAGTTTGAACATGCACTCGATTAACCATAATAACACGACAGAAAGTACTTAGACCCAACAATATTCAATTACGGGGTACGTATATTGGAATCATGCAGTTGAACTGTTAATAAGATGGGTCAATAGAATAAAAAAAATAAAAAATAATATGCAGGATATCGACAAATGTATACACTACCAATTCTAATCATCTCCAACGCAATTGCTCTCATATCTATTTTGATCTCAAATGATACGGGAAAAAACGACATTTTAAATCTAACCCTTCTACAATGAATCTCCCTGATTTTACTTTGGCGATCTGCTCTACCGTAGTAAGTCACAGCCTGTAATGTGTCCTTAACATCCTTGGAGAAGTAACCTGCCTCGAATGCACGCGATATATTTAATCTATATTTAACGGTCAACTAGTGCCTCCCATCTACGAATAGTGTAATGACACTGCTAGCTTGTTCATCACACCAACGTGTTCCTATTGACATATCGTCACTTCCAATTTCCTACGCTGCGGAAAAACGAGAAGTTGTTAATAATGAGCGTTGGAATTCCGAGACTGACACTCTATCACTTCGTAAGTTTTCATCCAAGGGGCAAATTTGATTACACACAGAATCGGTGGTGCTTAAGGTCTTGTCGCTTCGGCCTTTTCCCGATCCGACCAATTCGGCAGACGACAATTCTCATTCGACGACACGAGCGAACAGAATCCATCTCAATACGTCCTAAATATTGTCTTATAATGCCTTTTATAATACCTACCGGTTGAGTCTCTCGATGGAGATGCTGCAAATATTTCTTTCTTCGCCAAATATATTGCAACGTGCAAGCACCAAAAGTAATTTCAAACGCGGGAAGTTCACGCTTTGACGATCAAGCGGTGAAATGTAATCAAGCACAGGAAATTTTGTTTAGACAATTCCATATTAGTTAAATACGTGTATTGCATTCAGTGCTTGTGGACAGATACTGGACGTCATATTTGAGGGTAAAATGAAAAGTTCTCGGCCTGACAGAGAGATGGCGTTCCAATCTGCGAAAATTTATAATCCATGCCTGAATGGACGTGTCATTAGTTCGTATGACAATTTTCAACTTTTTCTCTCTAGTATTTTGTTTACACGGGTTGTTGCAGTTAGATGTTTTTCGTATTTTTCGTTAAAATGGAAAAAATTGAATTTCGTGCGGTCATAAAATTCTTCGTTTAAGGTGGATTGAGCCCTAAGGAAATTCATCCGGAGTTGACTAAAGAGAACTCTGGGGACTCTGCTCCTTCAATGCCAACAGTTTAAAAGTGGGCAGCTGAATTTGAACATGGTCGCACGTCCCTCAAAGATGACCCATGTGAAGGAAGGCCAAAAACCGCAACCTCACCGAAAACCATTGAAAAGGTGCACGACATCATGTTTAGAGGATAGGTGAGTGAAGATAAGTGAGATAGCTAAGGCCTTAGCTAAGGCCTTGGGGATATCGGAAGGAAGGGTGCAAAGCATCTTGAACAAAGAATGAGGGATGTGAAGGCTCTGCTCAAGGTGGCTGCCTATTTTGCTGAATGCCGATCAAAAGCAAATGCGCCAGCGATTTTCGCAGCAATGTTTGGAACGATTCACGAGGGAACCGACCGAATTCGTGCGGCAATTTGTTACCATGGATGAGACATGGGTCCTCCACTACACGCCAGACACGAAACAGCAGTCGAAGCAGTTGGTGGAAGCCAGTGGCTTGGTGCCAAATAGAGTGAAATTAAATGCATCTGCCGTAAAGGTCCTGGACAGTATATTTTGGGATGTGGAAGGGATCCTCCTCATTGTATGCCTAGAAAAAGGCAGGACAATAGCAGGCGAATATTACTCCAACCTTCTTAACCAGCTGGATGGCAAAGTTCCCGGAAAGAGGCCTGGCTTGAAGAAGAAAAAACTCATCTTCCACTGGTACAACGCACCTTCGCACCAAGGTGCGTTGGAGATGTGGAAACTACCGGATTTGGGGAAAGGATTTTCTCGGCCAGGCCCCTTATTCTCTTGATTTAGCACCCCCAGAATTCCATGTGTTCCCAAACTTGAAGAAATTTGTTTATGGGAAGCGCATCGCGTCCAATGAAGAAGTTGAGAGGGCCATAGATGGATATTTCCACAGCCGTCCAGCCTCTCACTTCCGGGAAGGAATTCTGACGTTGGAGAAACGCTGGACCAAGTGTGTTGAAGTCAAGGGAGATTATGTAGAAGAATAAAATAATTTTTCGACTGAAAATTGCAGTATTTGATTGTCAGACCGAGAACGTTTCGCCTTATCCTCGCAAGAGTATTAATATAGTTTTCAAATCCTTTTAGCGACAAATTAATGTCAAAGCCGAATGCGGAGATTACACAATAAAATTCTGAGATGCAAATATTTCTATTGAAGTTTTTAGCGCGGAGTTTTCGTCTAGAAACACGTTGTCACCCCTAGACCTCCACTCCTACAAGGAGTGGAGCGTATATTTCTAGGTCTGACGACTGTGATGTTTAATATACAAATAGGCTCATATGACAGAAAAGTTAGGAAAATTTTAAAATAACAAAATTATAAAACCATGGTGTTAATAAATTCAGTATCCCCTAAAATTTGCGTTAGTAAAAACACTTCAGCCATGGCATTGGCCACTTTGGAAACATCTGTTTTTGATATTCTACCAGTTGATGTAGGTAAACAGGTCTGAGATGGGCACAGCATTCACAATTTCTCCTAGCCAAGACCCAGCGTGAAATCGGGCGCTACGGTCTATCTTCAAATTCGTTTACTTCCTATCTCCCTTCATTCCATCCAACAGCCCTATCCCATTCCTGCCCTTTCCTCGTTTGCCCAATTCCCTCCACTCAATCACAGTCTTTAACAAGCCGTTACCAACCAATATCTTTTTCATCAATTTTCCCTACTTCCTTGTGATTTCTCGCAGAAATCCCTTCTTCTCGCCTACCATACCAGTCATTGTTTTCCTTTCGGTCAATTTCACCTACTCCATTCTTATCCACACCCACATTTAAAAAGCCTCCAGTCTACGTCTATCCTCCTGCTTCAATGACCACATTTCCGCACCGTACATAGCTACGCTCCTTATCAAAGTTTTAGCAAGGCTTTTCTTAACGTCCTTACTCAACTTCCGTGTCATCAACTCCCTCCTCCTTGTGAAAGCCTCTTTGTCTAGCGCAATTCTTCTCCTTACGTCCCGACTACTTTGACCGTGTTGCTCCAAAAAACTTCCGAGATTCATAATCTTTTCCACCTACTATGGTTTTTGCCCTCCTATTTCAATGTTTCATTTTAGCCTTTTTCTTTGTGAAAAAATAGCTAAACCTTTGTTTTGTTTAGATTTATTCTCAACATACAGATAGAAGAATGAATATAATTGGTCAGGGTAAAAGGTAATCTCACTATAATGACTGATTAGAATGGATCTGTTGGCAATAGTAACCACCTAAAATGGATGAGTAATATTCGTTTGGATTAGGAAAAAATAATGAGACCAGGGGAAATAATACTCAAGTTTTCGAATCATGTGAAACAATAGCCGCTAATATATTCTTCGAAGTCCTTAGCAGAAGATGGCATGCACCAGGGATAGTAGAAGATGCCCAATTGATTGTACACTAGTCAAACAAGGGGGGCATAATTTATAGCGAAAATGATAGATTGATAAATAGTTTTTTTTTAATTTTGGGGTGCGATTGAGACTATGGGGTCTCTTCAGCCACCTGGCCCCTAATGAATACGGAACATAAAAGAACACCTTTTCAAAAGAAAAACAGCCACTTAAATAATAATCATACATGCATGGAGTCGAGAAGAAGGTTCTCCAAGAGGTTCGTTTGGAGTGCATTGCAATATGGATGTGAGGCACGGACCAGCGAGAGAGCTGGCAGAATTAACCTGGAGGCAATGGAATGGGGATTTGAAGGAAGCACAAAGGACAAAGTGAAGAAGTTTTTTATAAAATGTAAAAAAAATGTTTTTTCTTGGCTATTAAAATGTCAGGGAAGGGAAAAACTGATTAAACTAATTAAGACATGATTAGTTCCTAACAAACATTCGAAGGAAGAAAGTGATGAGATAGAAATAAGGAGGATGAGCAAGAGCGGCATTCTTAAAAGAAAGCACACGTAGCTTTTATGCCGCTCGCTCGCTTGAGGGGAAGCCGGAAGTAAAGGAGAGGGTGTGACTATTGCGAGAGAGCATTTAAACCTTGATGATGCATACGAAGAAACATTTGCGGTGAAGTGCAAGTTGAAAAACAGCTTACCAACTTATCGATATTATTAATGCAGTAAGAAACCGATGTTTACGACGCTATTGGTTGTACGTTCTTTGAGTTGGACTGATTGTCTCGCTGTTTTCCACATCAGTCGTGTTTTGTGTGGTAGATAAAGTTGTACTATTTCTTTTAAATTTGACAGCTCCAAAGTGTTGCACCGGATGAAGTTAACCTCATCCAGGTATTCAGGTTATTTAATGTTGAAGAAAGGATGGCGGAATATATAAAAGGAATTCTATTCAATGAATCGGTAACTATCAAGCATCCACCATCCCGGAAAATTGATTGAATGTAAACTTACCTTTGAATTTATTAATCCCTGAATTTTGAATTGTTCTTCGTTGATGTAATTTAACACATAGCAGAGAAAAACAAGACTTTGAGATAATCAGTGAAGAGATCGAATCCATTTGTAACGCGGCCAAAATAATTGAAGCGAAACATTTGAGAAATTAAATAAATTGTTCCAATGCGGAGCGAGAGTGTCTCTGTTCTCGAAACGCGCACCTCATATTCCTTCAGTCAGGCTCGGATTGCCGTAGAGTCTCCTCGAGAGATAAAGGGGTGGCAAAGTGCGCCACCCCTGGGGGCGTTGAACAGTTCTAGCTTACCAACGTACCTTGACCTTCATGATCCAGGCTATTTATCCGTTTTTTGAGAGTCATCTCAACGAATCGAAAACCTATTATCGATGAAATCACTGGATTTTTGATGTCGCAAAATGTTGTAGTATAACAACTCTAGTAACTACTTAAGAATCTTGGGCTAAATTTAAAGAAGGCCGATAGAGTAGCCGTAGGAGACCCATCCCATGCAAACCACCTATCACATACTAAACGCTCCATCCCCTTCTCATTCTCAGTCCGTGGCTTCCGTCTCTGCAACAGCACACCCTCCCAACAGAAATACTTGGACCAGCTCTCAGAAAATGTGGGTACCCTGAAAAACTACTGAACAATAAAATACTCCAACCGTTAACCCAATACACTCCCCTCCCCAAACCAAACCGCCCAAAATGCCCTAACCTTATCACCACTTCCTTCCCCGGAACACACAAAATGAAAATTTAATCCGTGACCTCTTCTCAATTATTAATAACAGTCAGGCCACATCACTATTATTGCCATGTTGTCCGTCTGTTTCGTTTAAACGCCCGTTTAACTTGCGAGACATCTTCAAGTCGACAAAACCAACTGCGAGCACCCCCGTCTTTCTCCGTTCCTGTCCACACCATACAACCGTCCACGCTGCAAATGATGCCATCTTCTAAGACCCTCCCTTAATACCAACTCCCAACCCATCGCCACATGAACCTCAAAAAATATTATAAATCGCCTCTCCTGTAACTTCTGCCCCTGCCTTCCACGTGGGCGAATGCACAACCACCTATTCCCTCCGCATGAATAACCACCGTTATTCCACTTAATCTCCCACTTTCCTTAATTATCCCAACCCTACTCACACTGCTTCCCACAATCAATCCTTTGATGACTGCTTCTCCGTTTCGGTGATTGAAACCCTTCCCAAATCTGCTAGTATAATAGAGGTGAGAACCCGCGAGATGGCGCATATCTGGGTGGCCCAGTCAATTAAACCGCCCTGGCTGAACCAAGCCCACTGAATGCATCATATGGCTGCCTACATATCCCCTCCCACCCCCTTGGTCATTCCCTTACCTCTCCTTCCCTCACCCCTCCCCCGCACATGTCCTCTTCGCTCTTCCCCTAGAAGACCATTTTGATGACGACGTTCGTGCCGTCGAAACGTCAAAACTACATATGTGAGTGTCCTTTTTTTGGGTCTCTGTTTCAAAAATAAATATCTGTGTTTTTATATATTTATACACATTTACGTGTGTGTCTGTGTGTGTCTCTGTGTGAGTCTGAGTGTGTGTCTGTCTGTGTGTGTGCCTGCGTGTGTGTATGTGTCTGTGTATGTGTGTCTGTATGTGTGTGTGCCTATCTGTATGTGTGTGTGTCTGTATGTGTGTGTGCCTATCTGTATATGTGTCTGTCTGTTTGGCTGTGTGTGTCTGTCTGTCTGCGTGTGTGTCTGTCTGTGTGTGTGTGTGTCTGTCAGTGGGTATGTGTCTGTTTGTGTGTGTGTCTGTCTGTCTTTCTGTCTGTGTCTGTCTTTGACTGTGTGTGTGTCTTTGTGTGCCGGTGTCTGTGTGTGTCTGTGTCTGCGAGTCTTTGTGTATGTGTATGTATGTGTGTCTGTCTCTGTGTATCATTCTCGGTGTGTGTCCGTCTTTGTGTCCGTCTTTGTGTCTGTCTCTGTGTGCATGCGTGTCTGTGTGTGTCAGTGAATGTCATTGTGTGTCATGGTGTGCCTCAGTTTGTGTGTGTGTGTGTCTGTGTGTATGTCAGTGTCTGTCTGTGTGTCTGTCTGTGTGTCCGTCTGTGTGTCTGTCTGTGTGTCTGTCTATTTATCTGTCTGTGTGTCTGTATGTGTGTCTGTACGTGTGTCTGTCTGTGTATCTGTGTCTCTGTGTGTTTGGTTCTCTGTGTTCCTCTGTGTGCCTCTGTGTGTATCTGTGTGTCTCTGTGTGTCTCTCTGTGTGTGTCTGTCTCTCTGTGTGTGTCTGTCTCTCTGTGTGTGTCTGTCTCTCTGTGTGTGTCTGTCTCTCTGGGTCTCTGTGTGTCTGTCTGTGTGTGTGTTTCTGTGTGTGTGTGTCTATGTGTGTGTGTCTCTGAGAGTCTGTGTGTGTCTGTCTGTGTGTGTCTCTGTGAGTCTGTGTGTCTCTGTGAGACTGGGTGACACTGTGAGTCTGTGTGTGTCTCTGTGAGTCTATGCGTGTCCGTGAGACTGTTTGTGTCTGTGAGACTGTGTGTGGTTCTGTGTCTGTGTATGTCTGTGTGTCTGTCTGTCTTTGCTGTCTATGTCTGTCTGTATGTCCGTCTGTCTTTGTCTGTCTTAGTCTGTCTTTGTCTCTTTTTGTCTGTCATTGCCTGTCTGTGTCTATCTGTGTATGTATGTCTATCTTTGTCTGCCTTTGTTAGTCTGTGTCGGTCGGAGTGCCTGTCTTTGTCTGTCAGTGTCTGTCTGTATGTGTCTGTCTGTCTGCATGTGTCCGTCTGTCGGTGTCTGTCTGTCTGTGACTGTCTGTCTGTATCCGTCTGTGACTGTCTGTCTGTTACTGTCTGTCTATGACTGTCCGCCTGTGTCCGCCTGTGTCCGCCTGTGTCTGTCTGTGTCCGTCTGTGTCTGTCTGTGTCTTTCTGTGTCTTTATGTGTCTGTCGGTGTCTGTCTGTCTGTTTATGTCTGTGTATGTCTGTCTGTTTCTGTCTGTGTCTGTATGTGTCTGTATGGTTCTGTATGTGTCTGTCTGCGTATGTCTCTGTCTGTATGTCTATGTCCGTCTGTCCATCTGTTTCTGTATCTGTCTGTCTGTCTCTGTCCGTCCCTCTGTGTCTCTCTGTCTGCCTGTGTCTATCTGTGTCGGTCGGTGTCTGTCTGTCTGTCGGGATCTGCCTGCAATTCGGTATCTGTCTGTGTCTGTCAGTGTCTGTCTGTCTTTGTCTGTTTGTCTGTGTCTCTCTTTGTCGGTCTGTTTGTCTCAGTGTGGGTATGTGTGTATCTGTCTGTTTATGTATGTGTCTGCGTGTGTGTCTGTGTGTGTGTGTGTCTGTCTGTTTATGAGTGTGTCTGCGTGTGTCTCTGTGTGAGTGTGTCTGTCTGTTTATGTGTGTGTCTGCGGTTTTTTTTCCGAAGAGTTGGAGAATGCTTTACGCACCATCGCAAGTCATCGGGACTTACGAAGTGAGGGACTCTCCTAGGGTGGGCACTGCTGCCACCGGTGTCCATCCCTTGGCCTACCCATTAAACTCCCAACTCTTTAGTGCCTGCCCCCCGGAAACCGCCGCTAGGCATCACTTCGGTGGGGCAGTCATGCCCTTTAGGCCACTCCCGATGCTCTTTCAAGCTCAGATTGGCTCCGCTTCCATCCTCCTTTCTGCCTGTCTCCTTAGGTGACTCAGCTCCTCTACAATTTGTGATGCGAACGCGACCCCAGCATTCCAATCCGACTCGGACCTAAGTAGACAGGACCCTAGCCCTTCTGGTGTCATGGGGCCCTGCCAAGTGCCAGAAAATGAGCTTCGTGCCTCGACGAATCTTGGGCACCGAAACAGGACATGCTCTACGCTCTCGTCCTCACCTGGGCAAGCTGGGCACTCCGCACTTCCATACACCCCAATGCGGTGCAGAAAACTGCGAAAGTTGCCGTGGCCGGTAAGCACCTGGGTGAGTTGGAATGTCAGATGGCCATGTCCTCTGCTGATCCAAGCTAAGACATCTGGGACAATCCTATGCGTCCAACGGCCCACCATAGCTTCATCCCACCTTAGCTGCCACTCTTCCATCAGTGCCGAAGACCATTGATGTCGACTGTTTGACCGGGCTTGGTCCGGTCCTATATTTCGTCTTGTTCCGTGGTAATTCCTGGCGCGTTCTTGTGCCAGGAGATCTAAAGGAGGAAGTCCTCCTATCACAGATAGAGCAATGTGGGATACAGAACGGTAGGCTCGTGTAACCCTGAGGGTCACAGTTCTGTAAGCTCGTCTACAACTTGCTCCATAGCTTCTGTTTTTGGTCATTGCCTCGTACCATATTGGTGCGCAATACATGATAATTGAGGTAACCACCGAATCGAGTAGGCGCCGCCTAGGATCTTTCGGTCCTCCAGTATTCGGCATGATGCCTGCAAGTGCTCCTGCCACCTTCGATGCCTTGGTTCCTACCTTCTGGAGGTGCTCCTTGAATCGGAGCTTTCCATCAAGGGTCACTCCGAGATATCGAATCCGCCGTTTGTATTGCATTTCCTTCTACGAGGAAGGTGGAACTACTCCTGGCCTTGGTGCGTGCTATAAGTATCGCTTCTGTCTTTTCCGCGGCGAGGCTCAAACCATGACTCTTAAGCCAGTCAGTGGCCTGCTCAATGGAAGAATCCGCCAGATACTCAATTTCCTCCACGCTTTTGGCAGTAACGACCAGTGCGGCATCATCAGCAAAGGCCACGATCGATACTCCATTTCGAAGATGTAGCCTGAGTAAGCCATCATATACGATATTCCAGAGCAGTGGTCCAAGGACTGAACCCTGTGGCACTCCTCCCGTGATGTTGTACGAGTGTGCTCCCACATCTGTTTCATAGACTAGAGTACGGTCACTAAGATAGCTCGAAATGGTCTTACGCAAGTAGAGCGGCACTTCCAGGCGCTCTAATGCCTCCATTACATCCTCCCATCTTGCCGTGTTAAAGGCATTCCGGATGTCCAGTGCGATAATAGCACACATTTTCCTTGTGCCTCGACTACCCTCAATAGCTTCCGTTGCTAAGTTCATTACGCGGCCTATGGCATCAATGGTCGATCTACCTCTTCTGAATCCAAACTGGTTATCAGACAAGCCCCCAGCCTGTTCCACAGCCGCCTCAAGCCTATTAAAGATTATTCGCTCGAATAGTATTCCTACTATATCGAGCATATAGAGCGGTCGATGAGAGGATGGCTCTCCGAGGGGTTTGTCCTGCTTCGGAAGCAGTACCAGCCTCTGCCTTTTCCACGCTTCCGGGAAGTGTCCTTCTCTTAGGCACTCATTGAGCGTCTCTTTAAGTAAGCCTGGGTCTTGCAGAGCAGCTACCTTTATGGCCAGCCCCGGGACTCCATCTAGGCCTGGAGACTTGCCTACTGCTATCCTAGAAGCCGCCGCTCTAGTTTCGGCTTCGCTTACCTCAGGTGCTTCTTCTGTATGTTGAAAATTTCTTAAGCCTGTCTCAGCTGCCCTTTGCTGCTGCTCCGGAAATAAATGTCTAACGACCCGGTTCAGAAAGTCTGGACAAGATGGACTTGTTCCACTTCTGGGCTTGATTTTATTCATAACCATTTTGTATGGTCTGCCCCACGGGTCGCGGTCAACTTCCTCACAGAGCTCGTGCCAACAATTTTTCTTTGCATCCTTGATAGCTCTCTTCAGTTTTCTGGAGTTTTCTTTGTATTTCTCGTGATACTCTTGAAACCACGGTCTATCTTTCGCTCGCTGCTGAAGCCTTCTGGACTGCAGGCATTGTCGTCGTATTCCAGCAATGTCGTCGTTCCACCAGTGCACCGGAGGATGGCTGCATGCATCAGCTTTTATGGCCATTGAAGCATCAGAATCCAGCGTAAGTACTTGATTCAGGTGTCGCGTTCTTTCCCCTGCAGTGTCACTGCTTTCGTGTTCTCCAAGTATGGAAAGGAAAACTTCGTGGTCGAAAGTGTTAGTATCCCACTTTCTCCGTGGTTTCGTCTCCCTTCTAACTATTTCACCGCCTTTTTTAGTGTGAACAGGAGGGCCTGGTGGTCACTTCCTGTAAAATTGTCGCTGACTGTCCAACTGAAACCTGCCCCCATCAACCTGGGGTCGATGAAGGTGAGATAGACTATGGACGACCTTCCAGCCTTCATATACGTAGCTGCTGCCCGTGTTCGCGAGCTCTAGCTCCAGCGTTGCAACAGCTTCAAGTAACGCTCGACCTCTGGCATTAGTGTTTTTGCTACCCCACTCTGTCGCCCATGCGTTGAAGTCTCCCGCTATAACCACTGGTAGTCTGGATGACCGAGCGCTGGCACCAATGTTTTCAAGCAATCTCGCGAACTCCTCGAAATCATCACTAGGTGGGGAATAGCAGCTATAGATACGCATACCCGACACTTTCACCCACGTGAAGCCTCTAACGTGAGTTGCAGCTCGACTAGATATGTGGAGTCTTCCACTCACCCAAACGGCTGCTGTACCCTTGGAGTCCGATACCCAGTTTGCCATGTTCGGGTCCTTATACACTTCGCTAATGATGGCAATATCTGCCTTTTCTTCAACCAAGGTTTGAAATAGCAGATCTTGGGCAACAGCGCAGTGGTTCAGGTTCAATTGTACGACCTTAGCCATTTTCTGTTCGCATTTCCTCCTGTAGTTCAGTCCGGTTTTTCGAACAATTAGCTGCCTTATGGCCTTCTTGGCCACAACGGAAGCACTGGTTCGTCCGGTCTACCGTACTCGTGCATTCGTGTGATATGTGGCCCACCTCATGGCACCGGTAGCACCTTTTGGGCACCCGCCGCAGTCGGACTCTGCAGCTAACCCAGCCGATTCTAATTTTCCCTTTCTGGAGAAGCTTCCTCGCTATCTCCGTCGGTAGCCGGACGTTGGCAGCCTGCGTGCCACTGTATGCTTCCCGGAGCTTAACACTATCAAGCAATATTGCCCCTGTGCCCACTTCCGCAGTAATGGCCTCAACAACCTCTTCTACGGTCGTCGTCTCATCCAGGTCCTTGATATTTAGGAACTCCAAATGATTAAGCAGCTGCACTTCCGCTGTTCCTTTCAGTATTGACGACACTGTTGAATGAAGCTCCAGGGACTCTGGGCCAGGTCGTCCGAGTTCTAGGAGAAGCTCTCCCTTTCTTGTGCGTCTTATGTGGCTAACTCTATCCCCCAGTGTTAGCAAACATGGTGTCGCTTTCACGTGGCGCAGTATCTCTGCGTATGAGCTTCCCTCCATTGCCTTAATCTTAATAGCATCCGGGCGGGGTGGTCTCACCTGATTTTGGGCGTCTCATCTGCCTCCTTTGGTTTTTTTCCTGCATCGACAGCTGTGGCTTTTCGTCGACCTTTTTCTTTGTGTGTCTGCGTGTGTGTCTGTGTGTATGTGTGTGTCTGTCTGTTTATGAGTGTGTCTGCGTGTGTCTCTGTGTGAGTGTCTCCAGGTGACTCGGGAACATGCCAGGTGACTCAGATAGGTATCAGCTAGATTATATTCTGCCAAGACACAGGTTTAGGAACGGTGTGATAAATTCGCACAGCTTCCTGGGAGTGGTTGCGGACTCCCAGCTGTGCGAATTTACCTGTTTACCTTTTTTACCACCATTTAGCTGTTATGAAATGTAGCGTAGTAAAAATGGGAACGTATCAAGAAAGGATTGTCTAATGCCGCAAAAGACACTATTGGAACCGTTAACGCTAAAAGGACTAGGAAACCATGGATCACGGATGAGATGATTACAAAGATGGATGAGCGGCGAAAATGGAAGAATGTAAATACAGAATTAGGCAAAATGAAGTACAAAGAATTGAACAATAAATTGAGGCGGGCAACAAATAAAGCAAAAAAAGCATGGTGGAAGACGCAGTGCGAGGATATGGAGAGTCTGCAGAGGAAGGGTGAAATTGGAGCGCTTTACAGGAAAGTTAAATCTTTATCGGGAAGTAAGAAAGGGAGATCAATGCTAACAGTTAGAAGTAAGGCGAGAAAGATAATAGTTGATACAAGAAAGATCCAGGAGAGATGGAAAGAGTATATAGAAGAACTGTATAGTAAAGAACTTCGACCAAAAACGTTAGACATTGAAAAAGAATATGACGTAGAGGAAGATAGCCTAGGCCCAGGCATACCAGACGATGAGATAGGAAGGGCATTAAGGGATATGGAACTAAATAAGGCCGTCGGGGTGGGTAACATTCCCGCGGAACTATTGAGATGTTTAGGAAAATGTGGGAGGAAGAGGCTATATGGGCTGATCCGTAGTATTTATGAGGAAGGAATCTGGCCGGAAGACTTTGTGAGATCAGTTTTAGTTCCTATTCCGAAAAAGGTAAAGGCTACATCATGTGAGGACTACAGGACAATAAGTTTGATATCTCACACAGCTTAAGTTGTTCTCAGGACCATAAACAAAAGGATAGAGCACAAGGATGGGGCAAATGATTACTTAGGGGATGATCAGTTTGTGTTTAGGAATGGGAGAGGTACGCGTGATGCCATTGCAGTAATGAGATTATTAATCGAGAGGAATATAGAACACAACCGGGAGGTATTTGCCTGTTTCGTAGATTTCGAAAAAGCGTTTGATAGAGTAGAGTCAATTGGGGAAAGTTAATGAGTATATTGCAGAAAATAGGAATAGATTGGATGGAAAGGAGGCTTATCCGCAACCTGTACATGTCTCAGGCTGCAGAGGTGCGAGTGAGGAACGGGGAGTCCGGTTGGGCAGTGTTAGGAAGAGGTGTAAGGCAGGGTTGACCATTGTCACTGTTGTTGTTCAACCTGTATGCACAGGAAATGATTAAAGAGGCATGGGAAGAACTGGAGATAGGAATGAAAGTGGGCGGGGAATTCGTAAAATCAGGTAGGTTTGCTGATGACCAAGCTTTAGTTTGTCAGTCAGCCAAGCGTTTGCAAGCATTGCTGAGTGAATTGGAAATTCAGTGCGACAGGCATGGGATGAGAATCAATATTGATAAAACAAAGGTTATGCGTTTTTATAGAAAGAAAAACGCTAAGCTAAGCGTTAAAGTAGGAGGGCAAAAGCTAGAGCAGGTAGAGCAGTTGAGCAAGCGTACACTTGAGGTGACTCTGAGGAGATCGGGACTGCTTTCAACCCATGGCCCGGAGCTCCGTCGATGGCGGTCGGTGGTAGAAGCGGCGGAAAACCGAGGACGGAACGGGTCGCGTCTCGCCTTAGAAGGCAGCCCGGAGGTAGCTATTGGCACGCGGAGGGGGCAGGAATCAGGTGACGGACATTGTCTTGTTTGTCTACATTATCATTTGCATACGTGTGTCTCTCCTAGGGAGATATGATCGGTTATGTGGGTTTCCGAGGAACCCACTTTACACAACCACATCCTCTCAACCAGAACACCCTTCTGTAGTAGTTTGCTGGAACGTTACTTCCTCGGCAGTGATCAATTACATTAACCTAAACACTCAAACCCAAAATGGGATCCTTCACAGGGTTAAAGGGATTAAAGGGACTAAGTTAAGGATTCCTCACCACATGCGCACTGTCCGTGGTTGTTTACGGGAATAAATTCCGCGCCAGGGACAAACACAGAGCGGATACATTCCCAAGCACTCAGGAAGCCACTCACTCACTCAATCAAAAAAGGGCTTCACCATTGCGAGAATGTTACTCAAATCGAGCCAAGTCAAGAGATAGCGAAGAACAGGGAAAGGCGAGGGTATGCGTCGGATACGCCTCGTATTTCGCCACAGGGTGGCCAGACCTCCTCGGCGAACTGAAGGAAATAAGCTCTTGCAACACGAGGAGGTTGTAAACAGTAGGAGGTTATAAGTAGCTCCAAAATTACTCAGACAATTTAGCTAATGAGTTGCGTATGCTTTCTCGTGGTAATCAATACTGAATTCTCCTCAGATAAGTCCAAAGAATAGGACGATCATGTCACTGATCTTTAGACTATTGGACCAAATTATTTTTTAATAGGGGATTAATTGTTAATTCAGCATGTTACTATGTTTGAAATGTATGTTGAGCACGCTACTATGTTACTAGGTTTAAAGAAGTTATTACTTTCATTGGTGAATTAAACTGGTCATTCATTTTTTCACAGATTTTAAAATAACACATTAGAATCAATTTTTAAATATATGCAGTTACTACCGGATAATTCAGTCTCAGTCTGGCGATATCAGGTGTGGTTGCTTTCTCTGGATTTCTCAAGGTCGACTCTTTCCCAGCACGGAGCTTTCCGTCTCAATCATTTTTCCGAATGCGCCTCAAAATCTATTATACCTCCAACTCAGAAATATTTTTAATAACTTTCGAAAAATTTTACTTACTTATTTATAATGAAGGAATATCCCCGGCTTCTCTGGGCAAGGCGTTTTAACTTCAATATTAATATGAAGTGTTTTATCATTTATTTTATTCATTTAAATGAAGTTCAAAAAGGTAAATATAAGCAAGAAAATATGCGTCTTATTTCAAAGGAGCACGTGGTGGGACATGAAAATCGGTACACATGAGCATAAGTTTGATAATGATGGTCAAAGACCATTATTAACTAATCCACAAATATAAATTGTTTTGTATCGATGAAAAGTGATTAAGGGATAGAAACGGGAAATTACATAAGGTTTTTTAATTTTATATGATCCATAAATTAGTTACAATCATTAATCATATTTATTAATAAAATATTTATTTATACCTTAAACCATTTCTGAATGCATTATGAGCAGATATGGTACGTTGTAAGTAGATCTTGGTAGTCGTAGTATTTAGTTATAGTAGGCAATCGACAGCTGTGCTCATTTCCACCATTAGGGGTAGGACTTCAAGGGAATGGGGGAAGAAGGGTGGAGGGAAACCCGGCATCAGTAATAGTCTACTCTGCACGAATGGCACCAAGGGGTTCACAGTTTAACGTGGCGGATGCCGTTCTCCACGTGAAGTGTTTCCCACTTGGTACATTTGAGTAATGTGAAGGCCGTTTCGGTTGCAGATCGGAATTGACACGAGCAATAAACCATCTCCAATCATCATTCACGACTCTGTGCCTTCGTCCATATTCGCCAGGACTCGATGAATTGCTCGGATGTCCGTTCTTCGGAGCCTCGGTGACAACCGAAAGAGTGCACTCTCCCCTGCTCACCTGAATGCGAACATTTCACATGCCGTTGAGCCAAGTAAAACGTCACCTCTACCTTCACCTGTCAAATCAAACTTCGGGTTTATTGGTGTAATTTTTCAAAGGGCTTTTTAAACATTTCTTCGCCTATCTTTATATAGTGGTTGATGACATGTTTAGAACATTCTCCTTTTAATTCATCTGGGGTCCAAAGAATACCAAACTGACAAAGAGGGCCGTATAAAGTAATTACATTTGTCTCTTTCTTAAATTTCCACGACCATTATGGAGACCGCGAACAAAATTACAGTTTCTCGTCAACCTTTCCTACCCGTCCCTAATAATGCAAATGACCTCAGCTGTCGATCGCCTCCCCTAATTACGAGGGCAGGTCAATAAATATCCGTGTTAGAAATGAAGCAACCATTTTTAAAAACATTTTTTTTTCAACATAGTCCCCTTTTTGAAATATACACTTCTCCCAACTTTCCGGCCATTTTTTTAACCCCTCCAAAAAATCTAATTTGTCGAACTCTCTGTCTCGGCGATAACTTCCTCATTTGAGCTATTTTTTTCCCGCAAGCCATTTCTTCATGTTAGGGAATAAGAAAAAGTCGCAGGGAGCCAGATCGGGTGAATACGGGGGGTGCGGCAGCAATTCATAACGTAGTTCATGCAGTTTGGCTGCGACTGCTCCGGATCAGCAAGTTGTCCACTGTGAGCAATCGCGGCACCCATCGGGCCGACAATTTTTTCATCGCCAACTTATCATGTAAAACATTAGTTGCCATTCCGGTGGACACACCCACGGCCTCTGCTACTTCGCGCACTTTCGTTCGTCGATCAGTGAGAATCATGGCGTAGACTTTTTTAATGATTTCCTCGGTAACCACATCTGCCGGGCGTCCTGGTCGCTCTTCATCAAAAACGCGCGTTTAAATTCGTTGAACTAATATCTAACTGTGGTCATAGATGACTAAGTGTCCCCATAAACAGCATCCAACTTTGCTTTTGTCTCCTCGCAATTCTTCCCATCCAAAAACAAAAAGGGAATTACCGAACGATACTGCTCTTTTACCATCTTAGCGAAAATCACGAAACACGTCTTACTCGAATGGCTGCCAAATCCAAACTAACTTTTAAACCAGTCTGAAATTTTTTTCACCGCTGTTTGATAAATGGCAGCACACGATGATAATATAAACATCCCTCAGGGACGCCCTTTGTCGTCAAACACGGGCACCCTCGCACTACCACTACCCAATTGAAATACCGTCATATGCGTGAAAACGCGAGCCATAATACATATTACGCGTACTTATTATAACAAATAAGTAATTTAGTCGATGTATTCACGTATATGGTAGTATTTCGATTGGATAAATATAGACATTTCCCAGCATAAGCGTGGGCACAACAGAAAATGTAGTGAACATTATATCAAATGTCTCCACGATGGTCAAGGCACCGGTCATATCACATTCCTCGTGGTACCCACTTCAATTTCGCCATACACGAGTCTTCTGCGATCCATTTCATTATCATTCTTTCCTTCTTCAATGCCTTAAGCTGAAAATTACAATACATGGGCAATGAAATAGTGATCCGTACTTGCATCTGCTCCCGGCAAACTGAATCGATTGGGTTATTCCTAAATCTATCGCTAGACATTATAAAATCAAATGATCTGACCTAAATGCGACGGCGTCTTCTGTGGTGTTTGAACCAGGTGATAGTCATAGTCATAAGCAAGTCTTAGTGCAAGCATCTATCTTTCTCGCCTCCTTAACCCTCCGCACCCCCCCTGCTCGCGAGTGTCGCCTTACATGGTCACCCACATTCATTGCGCACCCGCATATTTGCCCCTCTCCATCACCTGATTTTATGTACTCTCCACTTGTTTTCTCTCACGACTACTTTGTCGCCAATCATTCCGAGAGATTTCTCTGACTTGAGAGGGGAATCCACTCCACAACCCCATCAATGCATTAAGTAGTTTCAATCCTTGTTTTGAACTTTTAAATGTACGTTGTATGTTAATGGCGTGTGATTTACAAATACACGTAGTTTGCATAATTTAATCATATCTTCGTTGTAATTGTCTCTCTTCCTCTTTCTCTTTTCAGGAAGTGGTCCTCCTCTCTCATCTGGTGAGTTATGACTTTCCTTCACCTACATTTGATGTCAAGTCTTGCATGTAATTTGCACTCTGCCTGGACTAAGTGAACGAAATATAATATAAGTTATGAATGCAGACCGTGGATGAACGACGAGCTACTTACAGGACGAAGTATGTTAAGAAAAGACTCGTAAAAACTTTGATATGGAGCTTAGCTATGTACGGCGCGGAAACATGGTCATTGAAGCAGGAGGATAGACGTAGACTGGAGGGTTATGAAATGTAGGTATGGAGAAGAATGCAGGTGAAATTGACAGAGAAGAAAACAAATGAGGAAGTACTTGGTATGGTGGGCGAAGAGAGGGGTTTTTGGGAGCAATCCTATGGAGGCAGGAAAAGTGGCTGAAGGGGGTATTTGCCGGCAGTGGGATTTTGAAGACTGTAAAAGAGGGGAGAATGTTAGGCAAGCGAGGAAAGGGAAGGAACAGGATAGCGATGTTGGATGGGATGAAGGGAGGAAGAAAGTACTCAGAGATGAAAAGGGACCTGATGTAGAGTAGGATGTTGTGTTTTGCTGGGGGTCACAAATTGTTTAATTAGTAATTTTGCCCATTCAAAAAAACCTGTAGATTACCTAATTATTAACCTGTAGATAACCTAATAATAAATAATAGTACATTACACAGTAACCAACAATATAGAAACACAAAAAAGATCACACACACGTTATTTCTTGATAATTGCGACGGAAATCCACTCGGTCTTCATCGGAAGATAGAGAAGTAATGGCTGATGAAATAGCAGAGGTGAGGGGTGTGAGAGAAAGGGAAGGGGGCCAGGGGAAGGGAAGAATGGGAGCGGGAGGAGGGGTGAGAGGAATGGTTGGGGAGAGGAAAGGGAGGGAGAGGCTAGAGGGGAGCGGAGATAGAGCAGGAGGGAGAGGGAGGAGGTGTAATTGACATACAATCGGAAAAGAAAACAATCTGCTCACCGCAGCTATTGCAACATCCGAGAACAAGATTTCAACTTACAAAGTTTTGATCAAGACCCTGCAAGTCGAAACAAAGGCCACGCACACCAAAACTCATGCGAAAAAGCAAAGTGTTCAATTCTCCGATATGCATCGATTCCACAAAGTAACAATTTTAGGCCACTCCCATCAGTGATCGACATTGAGGCCCGGATGCTGATAGGCCATACAGAGGTAAATGAATGCCATTTCAAGAGTTTTTAATTCTATAGGGTTATCGGATGTGGGAAGGGACGCTAGGACGGAAACATTGTAACAGTGGTTGAAAGAGGTATTATGATGGGAAGCATGTTTAGGGATGGGGAGACCCGCGGACGGGGAGGAGGGATTGCGCGAGGCGCGGTGGTTGTTACTCCTAATGTTAAGTGTTGTGGAACATTGGCCTATGTAAAAGGACGGGCAGAGTTTACAGGTTAGAAGAAAAACAACATTCTTGGAAGTGCAAGAGGAGTAGGGGAAGGGCGGGAGAGAGTTAAATGATGGGATGGAGTGGGGTGGAGTGGTGAAAATAAGGCTGGTTTTACATCTTCCTCGATGACATACAGTGGGTATGGATCTAGGGGTGTCAGGGGAATTTGAGAGCGGCCTGGTGGATTTGAGGATTTCTGCTAGTTTGGCGGGGCGTTTGAAGGTGACAGAGGGGCATTAGGGAAGAAGGTTGAAGGAAGTGTTGTAATTTTTGAGGATGGGGAATAGGTCTTTGAGGATGAATTTGAGGGACCTAATGCCTGGGAAGTAGGTAGTACAGATTGAGAGAGACTGGGAATCTGTGGTTGAGGCAGGCTTGGGGGTGTAGGAATGTTTGAGTATTTTTTATGGAGGAGAGAATCAGGGTATCCTCGTTGGAGGAGGGAGTGGTGAAGGTTGTTGAGGTATTTGTTAAAAGATTCGGGATAGTTGCAAATACGGTGACCGCGGATAGAGAGGGAGTGAGGGTGGGAGCGCTTGGTATAGGAGGGGTGACAACTGCTATAATGAAGGTATTGCTGCTTATTAGTAGGTTTAGTGTGAACAGAGGTCAGGAATTTGTTATTACTAAGGGAAATATTCACATCGAGGAAGGTGATCTGAGAGGATGAAATGGTCGACGTGAAAGACAGAGATGAGGAATCATTGAGTTGGGGGATGAAGGATGTGAGGGAATCTATGCTATGTGGCCACTGTATAAAGATGTCATCAATGTATCAGAGCCACAGGAGGGGTTGCAGAGGATAGCTGGAAAGGAAATTCTCTTCCAGGACACCGAGGTGGAGGTTTGCATATGAAGGGCTGAATCTGCTACCCATGGCACAGCCCTATATTTGGAGGTAATAGTTATTGTAAGAAATAATGAGGTCTACGGCCTCTCAATTAAATAAGAATAGGGAAGAAAACTGCAATGGCCGTAAAAATTAGTTGCCAATCTCTCGTCAGACCAATTATTGTGTTAGTTTAACGGGAATCACGTCAGGGACCAACCACCACCTCTCGACCAGAATGCCCTCTGTGGTGGTTTACGGGAAATTAATCCACGTCAGGGACCAACATACAGCCACACGCACACTATCCTGACTGGAATCCTTCACGAGGCTGTGAGACCCCGTTAAAGAATTTCAGATGGAGATGGAATCCTTCACGAGGCTAGGAAGGCATAGGAAGGATTCCATATCCATTGAGAAATTCGGTACTGGGGTTGTGAGGGGTAGGGCGTTTGGAGAGGAATTGACGTGGGGAAGAAAGGCCTTCTTGGAGAGGAATGGATGTGTATAAGGAGGTGACATCGATAGTAGCCATAGTAATTTGGGTATCAGGAGGGAGGGATGTTGAGTGGAGCAATCTGATGAAGTGGTAGGTATCTTTTATAAAGGAGGTAAGGGAGTGAACTAAAGGTGGAGATAGTAGTCCACGAAGGCGGAAGTTCTTTCAAGCGGAGAGCTACTAGAGGAGACTATAGGCCGGCCTGGGTTGTTGGGTTTGTGGACCTTAGGAAGGATGTAGAAGTGGGGGGTGTGTGGTTGGGAAGGGGAAAGGAGGGAGATGTCCCTCGGGGATAGATTCTCCGTAGGGCCGTTGTCTCGGAGGAAAGCGATTATTTCTTTTTGGAATGCGGGGTTAGGGTCAGAAGGAATACGTTAATAGGTGGAAGTGTCAGCGTGTAATCTGTTGCATTCTTGAAGGTAGTCTGCAGTATTAAGGACTACAACTGTCGAACCTTTGTCGGCAGAAGTGGTTAGAGTTGGGGTTGCGTGTGAGTTATTTTAACTCAGCTACTTCGGCCGGGGAGAGATTAGGTTTCGGGTTAAGAGATATAAGGAAAGAAGGACTAGATGTTTTGGACAGGAGAAGATTGATAAAGATTCTGACCGAGTGATTTGGAGGTAGCGATGGAGGTTCAAGGTGGGAAGGCGGCCGGAACTTAGTATGGTCGCTGTGTATGTGTGCGGGGACCCATGCCAGATAGGTCGAAGGTTAGGAGCCAGACAAAAGGTAGTCCACGCAGCGTCTGTTCCTCAGTGAGGCGGCTGAAATAGCGTCTTACCCCAGTGGGGCGGCCAGTAACTGATGGTGTCACGTTAAAACACTTTTGAGGAAGGCAACGGGACACTATTTCAATTTTCATTCCCAGGATTTGAATGATGGAAAAAACAGAGATTTTGAGTCCTGGAAACTACGGGGCTCAGCCCAATCGGCCATGTGTCATGCCCGGAAGCGGGGGAGCCAAGGCTCGAAGAAGGTCGTCTTCCCACGCAACCCTTGTAAGGGAAAACCAGCAGCAGCAGGACAGAAAACGCTGTAGAAGAAGACCACATTATTTAAAATAGGAACGTGGAATGATAGGACAATGATTGGGACAGGAAAATTGGAGAATGTTATGCGAGAGATAAAAAGGGGAAAATGCGAGGCGAGATGGGATGGACGAATAGCCGGTATTACTGGAGTGATAATTTTAGAATAATATACAGCGGTGGGGAAAAGAGCCAACGAGGGGTTACCATAGTATTAAATAAAGAGGTAGGAAGAAACGTAGTCAACATAGAGATGATAACGGATAGATTATTACTAATAGATATAAAAGCAGAACTGACGAACTTGGTTATTATTCAGATATACATGCCACCAAGCGACCATAAGGAAGAAGAGGTCCATAGGATATACGATCAGTTAGAGGATATAATCGCGTGTGTTCCCGTAGGGACACATTTGATAGTGATGGGGGATTGGAGTGCAACGGTAGGCGAAGGAAGAGAGGGTGACGAGGTAGAGGACTACGGTTTATGAACGAGGAATGACCGCGGGGAGAAAGCAGTTGAGTTTAGCAGGAGACAGGAGGAGTTAGTCATCACCAACACTTGGTTAAGACACCACAAAAGACGCAGGTATACATGGAAAATCCCAGGTGACTCAGAAAGGTATCAGCTAGATTATATCCTGATTAGACACAGGTTTAGGAACAGTGTTATAAATTCGTACAGTTTCCCGGGAGCGGATGCGGGCTCTGACCACAATTTAGTTGTTATGAAATGTAGCGTCCGTTTCAAAAAGATAAGGAATGGGCGGCGAGTTAGGAATTGGAATGTTTAAGCATTAAATGATTTGAAAAGGAAGGAATACAAACAGGCGGTAGAGGAAATCATGGAGGATGGTAAAGAGCTAAGTACTATCGAAGAAAAATGGGAAAGTATCAAGAAAGGGTTGTCTAAAGCTGCAAAAGACACTATTGGAACCGTTAACACTAAAAGGGCTAGGAAACCATGAATCACGGATGAGATGAATACAAAGATGGATGAGCAGCGAAAATGGAAGAATGTAAATACAGAGTTAGGCAAAATGAAGTACAAAGAATTGAACAATAAATTGAGGCGGGCAACAAATCAAGCAAAAGAAGGTTTGTGGAAGACGCAGTGCGAGGATATGGAAAGTCTGCAGAGGAAGGGTGAAATTGGTGCGCTTTACAGGAAAGTTAAATCTTTATCGGGAAGTAATAAAGGGAGAGTTATACTAACAGTTAGAGATAAGGCGGGTAAGGTAATAGTAGCAGGAAAGATCCAAGAGAGATGGAAGAGTATATAGAAGAACTGTATGATAAAGAACTTAGACCGACAAAGTTAGACAATGAAAAAGAATATGACAAGGAGAAAGACAGCTTACGTCCAAGCATACTAGAAATTAAGATAGAAATGGCATTAAGGGAGATGAAACAAAATAAGGCCGTGGGGGTGGATAACATTCCCGCAGAACTATTGAAATGTTTAGTAAAATGTGGAAGACAGGCTCTATGGGCTGATAGAGGCTATGGTAGCATTTATGAGAAAGGAATCTAGCCGGAAGACTGTGAGATCCGTTTTAGTTCCTATTCCGAAAAAGGTAAAGGCTATATCATGTGAGGAGTACTGGACGATAAGTTTGATATCCCACGCAGCTAAAGTTGCTCTTAGGGTCATAAACAAAAGGATATATAGTAGGGCAAAGGATTAATTAGGGGATTATCGGTTTGGGTTTAGGAAGGGGAGAGGTACGCGTGATGCCATTGCAGCAATGAGATTATTAATCGAGAGGAATATAGAACAAATCCAGGAGGTATTTGCCTGTTTCGTAGATTTCGAAAAAGCGTTTGATCGAGTGAATTGGGAAAAACTAATTATTATTCTGCAGACAATAGGAATAGATTAGAGGGAAAGGAGGCGGGTCCGCAACCTGTACATGTCTCAGGCTGCTCAGGTAGAACAGTTTACGTATCTTGGAAGTGTTTTGGACCAACACGGTCAAAGTAGTAGGGACGTAAGGAGAAGAATTGCGCTAGGCAAAGAGGCTTTCACAAGGAGGAGGGAGTTGATGACATGGACGTTGAGTTAGGATGCTAAGAAAACATGTAAGGAAAAGGGATAGGAACACACATAAAGGACGAACACAGGAGATGTGGGGAAGGCGGAATCAAGCAGATCACGAGAGTAAAAATATTTCCTATACCGGGATGGCAACCGGCATGGCATCCCCGTCTAGGAAATATTTTTACTCTCTTGATCTGCTTGATTACGCCTTCCCCACCTCTCCTGTGTTCGTCCTTTATGTAAGTGCCTATCCCTTTTCCTTACATATGTTTCTATATAAATGAGTATTTGTTCGCCGTTTGGCGGGATTTTGTGTGCCGTAGTCCAGTAGGTAGAGCGTTGGACTGCTGACCGGTGGGTCGGGTACTATGTCATCCTGGGAAACCATAACCGGCACAGGGAAAGGAACTGGCCCCCCTACCCTGATGTGTGAATTTGCGTGGATGGGACTAGTTAGTAGATCCCTGATGGATAAATTAAATAGCACAGAAAGGAAGACGCTGAGGCTGGCTTTTGGTCCCCCCCCCTGGGAAGAAAACGAGATGGTATACCAAAAAACAAACAGAAAAACTTTCAGAATTCTTACTGACAAAGCGTAAAATATACTTTGATATATTAAAAGAAAACACTAATGGGGCTATAGCATACACCAAACAAAATAAAATAGGCCCCTATGACAAATATTAGACACCGAATAATGTTACACTCCTAAACAATACGAAAAAATAATTAAATAAATGAAAAGAGGGAAATACAACGACGCTGGTGGAGCTCCAGGAAGATAAAGGAACTAAATATTGCGACACAGAGCATAAGCCCAACTAGGCGACCTCTGAAAAATAAACCTGCTTAAAATACGGCAAGGCATGTCGTCGTCGTAACCTTGGCGTGGCGGAAGGGCTTGTGCGTTCCGATGACCCCTAGAGCTGTGCCTGCGGGAGTGATAATAATTGCTCCTGGTAGGGTCACCCATGCCAGATAGGTCGAAGGTTAGGAGGCAGACGAATGGCAGTCCACGCAGCGTCTGTTCCTCAGTAAGGCGGCTGCAACGGCGTCTGACCCCAGTGGGGCGGCCAGTAAGTGATGATGTTACGTTAAAAACACTATTGAGGAAGGCAACGGGAAACCATCTCATTTAGCATTCACAAGATAAATATGATGGTCACTAAAGAGATTTTGAGTCCTGGCAACTACGGGGCTTGGCCCAATCCGCCGTGTGCCGTGACCGGGAGCGGGGGAGGCAAGGCTTCCGCGGTCGTCATCCCACAAAACCCTTGAAAGGGAAAACCAGCAGCAGCAGGACAGAAAACACCGAAGGAGAAGACTGCATTAGTTAGAATAGGAACGTGGAATGTTAGGACAATGATGAGGACAGGGAAATTGGAGAATGTAAATCTCTTTTCTTCCCAGTTACATTGTAACCTTTTTTACCCCTCCAACCTCCCTCTCTGACCAACCCCACAATCCTATGATTAGAAGGTATAGCGTGCTTTTATGAGGACCACCTGATGATGACGTTCAACTTCGAAACTGGGGTCGTGTATTTAAAATAAAGTGTGGAATTACAAAGTCAATTATTTCATTACATTTCAATAGATATTTTAGGTCTATGCGAGGTGAGATTGAAGGAGAGCGGGGATTACTGGAGTGATAATTATAGGATAATGTACAGCGGCGGGGACGAGAGCCAACGAGGGGTGTCCATAATATTAAACAAAGAGGTAGGAAAAGCGTAGTAAACCTAGAACAAGCAATGGATATAATATCACTAGTAGAGGTAAATACAGAACCGACGAACTTGGTCAGTGTTCAAATATCCATGCCACCGAGCAAACATACGGAGGAAGAAGTCGAAAGGATATATGATCATTTAGAGGACATAATCGCGTGTGTTCCTGCAGGGAAACATTTGATAGTGATGGGGAATTGGAATACGACGGTAGGCGAAGGAACAGATGGTGACAAGGTCGGGGACTACGGTTTACACACGAGGAATGGCCACAGGGAGAAAGCAGTTGAGTTCTACAGGAGACAGGGATTAGTCATCACCAACACTTGGTTTAAACGCCACAAAAGACAGGTATACATGGAAAATGCCAGGTGACTCAGAAAGGTATCAGATAGATTATATCCTGGTTAGACACAGGTTTAGGAACATCGTGATAAATTCCCGCAGTTTATCTGGAGCGGAGGCGGACTCAGATCAGAATGTGAAGTAATAAAGTGTTAGCGTCCGATTCAAAAAGATGAGGCTGGGGTTAGGAAATATGAGTATCAGGGATTAACTAAAATGACAAGAAAGAAGTATCAGCAGATTGGCGAGAAATTTATGAGTGAAGGGAAGGAGCTGGGTACTAATGAGGAAAAAATGGAAAGACGTGTCGCGTCGCTGGCGTCCGGGGTTGGCTGTGCGACCCGCCCCGAAACGCGAGAGCGAGTGAGCATTCTGCCCAGGCAAGGGCTGGGGTTGCTGGAGAAAATAAACTTCCCTGCCGTTCCGTTGATTACCCCGAAGGGCGTTTATTCCGTCCAGTACAGGATTACAGTAAAGGGGACTTTCTCCCAGGGAGAAGGTCGAGTGTCGTTTGCCTGAAGGGCGCGTGGAGTCCGGTGCAGCTCCAGCAGCTGGATGGCGGCCGGGGTCCTGTCCGGCTTCTGGCTGGTCGCGGGAGCCCGACGGTCCGGCGAGCCAAATAGGGGCAGCCTCGGCACCTCTGCGTAGGGCGTCCTTGGAGAGTCCAGGGGCCGGAGGCGGTACTGCGGGGTGGGCGGCGTCAGGAGACTCAGCACCGGCCACGTAGTAAGGGCGGCCTCGGCCAACCAGGTCCGGTAGTCCTCGAGGGTCGGCGATAATCCCGGGGTGGTCGTCGGAGGTGCTGGTGGCAGAGTGTCGGAGCGGCGGGGCGGCGTCGCGGCGGGTCGGTCCTCCGTGCGGCGTCGAGCTCGGTTGGCGCTGGGAGGCGGCGCGGTGGACGCGGCATCCGTCCGGTTGATTTGGTCCTGGTTGCCTCGAATTCCTCTTGAGGGGAGCGGAGTTGACCGAGGATGTGCTCTCTGCGGTCGCTTCCTCCAAAGGGGAGCGGAGTTGACCGAGGATGTGCTCTCTGCGGTCGCTTCCATCAGAGGGGAGCGGAGTTGACCGAGGATGTTCTCTCTGCGGTCTCTCCCTGATGGACTCCCACCTCCGACTCTGTCTGTTCGAGCCTCAGGCCCCTCCTTATATACCTGCCCTGGCCCGGGCGGTAGCCAATGGGCGAGCGCTGAGGGGACTCCGGGGGAGGGGAGACCACGTGACATTGTGACGTATCGCTCACATGCCCTGGCGGTAGCCAATGGGCGAGCGCTGAGGGGACTCCGGGGGAGGGGAGACCACTTGACTGTGTGACGTCGCGCTCGCCACGTAGCAGACCCTCCCCCTTTCGCATCGGAGCGCGGGTGGAGGGGAAGCTTCTCCGCTGCCGGGAGATTTGAATTGTCTTCGCTCTGCGGAGCGGGCTTTGGCCACAGTAGGCGCACATCAGACGGATGCAGATTATTTTGATTGGCATTGGGAATTTGAAGACAGTGATAGTGGGGAGAACTCTAGAAAACATGGACATTTAAGGGAGATGATGTGCATGTTGGGCGGAATGATTGGAAATTTCAGAATTGCTAAGTGGAGTATGGGATGCCATATTTTTTGTTTTAATTCTCTTTAGTAACCTGTGAGCTACTACTAGGGTTTGTGGGAGGGACCTTGACCTAAAACACTTTTCCCTCCTAGCGCGGTCGGACAACAGTTAATTTATTGTAATCCATTATCGCTCGTGGGAAAAATGACATCAAAATCATTTTTCTGCGCTTTATTTCTCTGATATTAGTTCATGATCTCTCCTGCCGATTTCGATAGGGCTAATAATAAATTTTCAACATTTTTGCAATAGAAAAATCATTCCAATTTATGTAAAAGATTAAATCATTAATATTACCTTCGCTCCTAATTCCCAAGCTAGATCCTCTAAAACTTTAGATGCGCCACTAAGTTTATCGTAATACCGTTTTACAAATTTAGCTCCTCTACTCTTCACGCGATCCATTTCGGCAATCAACCCATATTTGGATCCTATACTTACAGCATATACTAAATGAGGCCTCAAGAGCGACAGATAACATTTTTCTTTGATCTTTTCATCATATTTACGCAGTACTCTTCTAATAAATCCTAATTTTTGGTTAGCTTGTCCACTTATTCCCCGTATGTGTTTCACTCATGAGAGGTCGTGAGTGAGGGTAACGCCTACTTGATTAATTGAGTCTACGCATTCCACATCGGTGTTCCCCATGCAGTAGGCGCTCGGGAGGGCATTGCTCCTTTTACACAAATTCATCACTACGCACTTTTTCAGTTTAATTCAATTGCCAAGTGCCGCACTAGCGTTTTATAGCATTAAGGTCATCTGATGAAGCTGCTCTGTCGATCACGGATATCACGGTAAAACTCTGCATCATCTGCAAAAAACGTATCTTACTGGCGACTATGGATTGAATGTACGTAAAGTAGAAATAAAAGAGGTCCGATGACACTTCCCTGGGGAACACCTAAAGTAACTTCTACTGCATTTGAGCTGACTCCATCTTGACTACTGTTAGTACCCGACCATTCAAAAAGTCTTTGATGCGGCCCAGGATATTTTTATCTATGCCATATGCTTCTAGTCTTGTAAGTAGTTTACAATGAGTTACGTTGTCGAAAATATTTTTAAATCTAGGAAAATCACGTCCATTGGGACATTGCTCTAACCCGACCTAAGGACACTATGAACAAATAGCGCAAGCTGTCTCTCCTAGGAATTACCGTTTCGGAAACCGTGATTATTATTAATCAACAACGGCTGACTATCAAGGTGTTCCACTGTCGAACCAACAACTATGTGTTCCATGACCTTGCATGACATGAGTGTAGGGATATGAAAAAGGTCTTTAAGTTGTTCGGTTCCTCCTTGTCTCCGTTGCGTTTTGTCAGAAGAGGAAAGGAGACTATTGTTCTTTTTGTAGACATCCAAATATAACTTAAACCTAAGAATTCTCATTATAATTTTAACGGTAGTAAATCTCGTAATTTATATTTTGAAGAGTCTTTAGAATTCGGACTTAAGATACCGATATGATAAAACCGTGGTTATGCGAACCCGTGCTCCCTCGTCTCCACCAAGTCCTCATAATATCCCTCTTGCACAGCTTCCTTAGTCACTGTTCCCACACTCGGAGCGTCCGCTTCAATATGTCTACCACAAACCGCCCTAGCCCCTGCTCCATAAAATGTGTTTCCGAAATCTGCATCGGCCGCTATCTCCCGCTCTCAGCAGTCACCTCTCCCTCAGTCGCCGCTCTCGCCTCCCTCCGTCTCCTTGCCTTATTTCTTTATCGCACGAAAAATGCGCGCCCCGCGCCATGTTTGCATTTTTAGGGGAGAGAGGTTTCTCCCTTCGATTCACTTTCAAACCCCAGCCGAGTGCCCTGAGTGATGGAGACAGTCTCATCGCTTTTCAATACTGCCGAGAATTTCAATTACCGCGGCGGTGTTTGCTTTCTCGACAGGGCGGAGGGGAAGGATACACCCTCCCCTGTTTCCACCCCTCTCCTTCCCTCTGCTATTTCCCTTACAGCCCCAAAATACTTCCCTCCTTCCCCACCCCCGCCTATCTCGCCCCCAACGCAGCGGACGGGAAGGGCGCCGTTTGCCGACCCGAGTCGTGCGTAGGAAATGCATTCGCGCTCTCCGGTGCATCAAAATGCGTGCGTTAAAACAACTATAGGTCTCCGCGCGCGCGAAAGCTCGCAATTCAGCTCTAGTCTTCCGCTGAAGTCTTGAGCTGAATTGCGTTTAAAAATTGAAACTCTCCAAAGCTACAATTCTATGTTATGCCATTAGTGACTGATTCCGGGAGGTACATTCATGAAGAATGTATAGATGAAAAGTGTTTGAACGTAATATTGATTAAATTGAAATGGATCGTGCAGCGAATGATTTCAGACATTCGTAAATATTTAGCCGTCTCAAAACGAATTTATTTTTCGCTTGGGCAATCATTTTCAGCATTACATCATTCTGATTACAGTTTGGATTGCGAATGCCAAAGAAATAATGAATGATGTGTTAACTGTGTAATTTGTTGCTGTGAAATTTTATCATGACAACTGAAATAATCTCCTTAAATTAAGGTCATTTTTATTGAAGACATATCTTGTAAGTTTTGCAGAAAATAAGAAACGATTGGAGGAAAAGGAGGTTAATCCGGCACCTGTACATGTCTCAGACTGCGCAGGTGCGACTGGGGAACGGGTAGTCCGTAGGAAGAGGTGTAAGGCAGGGTTGCCCATTATCACCGTTGCTGTTCAACCTGTATGCAGAGGACATGATCAAAGAGGCATGGGAAGAACTGGAGGTAGGAATGAAAGTGAGCGGAGAATTCGTAAAATCAGTTAGGTTCGCGGATGACCAAGCTTTAGTTTGTCAATCGACCAAGGGGTTGCTAGCATTGCTGAGTGAACTGGAAATTCATTGGAACAGGTATGGGATGAGAATCAATATTAATAAAAAAATGGTTATGCGATTTTCTAGAAAGAAAAAGGCTAAGCTAAACATTAAAATATGAGGGTGAAAACTAGAGCAGGAAGAACCGTTTACGTATCTCGGAAGTGTTTTGGACCAACACGGTCAAAGTAGTAGAGACGTAAGGAGAATATAGCGCTAGGCATAAAGGCTTTCATAAGGAGGGAGTTAATAACAGGGACGTTGAGTAAGGATGTTAACAAAAGCCTTGCTAAAACTTTGATATGGAGCGTAGGTATGTACGGTGCGGAAACGTGGTCATTGAAGCAGGAGGGTAGACGTAGAGATGAGGCTTTTGAAATGCGGGTGTGGAGAAGAATGGAGAAGGTGAAATGGACAGAGAAGAAAACAAATGAGGAAGTACTTGGTATGGTGGGCGAAGAGAGGGGTTTGTTGGGAGCAATCCAATGGAGGCAGGAAAAGTGGATGAAGGGAGTATTGACCGGCAGTGGGATGTTGAAGACTATAACAGAGGAGAGAATGTTAGGCAAACGAGGAAAGAGAAGGAGCAGGATAGGGGCGTTGGACGGAATGAAGGGAGGAAGGAAGTACTCAGAGATGAAGAGGGGCCTGATGTAGAGTAGGTTGCTGGATTGTGTTTTGTTAGGCGACACAATATTTAGTAGCTGTGTCCATCCAAAAACCTATCTTTACCGGTAGATTGCCTAATAATAATAATAATGGTGCACGTTGCTTCAGGTGGCGACCATTTTATCTTCTTCTGGAATCGTGTTTATGACGAAGTAATTGGCGTAAGGAATTACAAAATAATTTGGAGAGAAGCCACTATAAAAAACACTGGTAACTCCGCAAGGCATGGGAAATATTTTATGATTTGGCATTGGCATATTTAGTGTACTGCTGGCTGCCTCTAGAAAATGTGATTGGCCAATCATCGTAACGGCTCGGGAGTGGTTCGAATGATCCAATCAGATCACTCGGAGCCAACCGGAAATCAGCCTAAAAAGCTGCCGAAGGGCCCTGCGGCCACTTAACCTGAAGTGGCGCTTCCATGTTGGGACGAGGGAAACCGATGTCACGGGAAACAGCGCACGGAATGGAATTGGGACGGTCGAAGAAGTCTGAATGTTTCCACGGAAACAGACGTCGCGAAAGCCTAGAGCTAGACTTCTTTGATACTTGTAATCATTTGAAAGGAAACTTTCCCTCTCCTAACTTTTTGCATCATTTAACTTATTCATGCCATACCCGTATAATTTAAACCACTTACTTTGATAGTTTAGATAGGTAAGTGAAGGTACGTATTTCGAGAAGATTTAAAATTTCACTTAGGCACTCACGCGTTGATTTGCGCCCTTTAAGACATCCATTAAAAACCGTGGTCTTTTGTTGTCCTGTCCGTTTATAGGCAAATGGAACTCCTTAGCGCAAGAATACCTCAAAGGGACATTTTTATGCAAATCTTAGTAAAAGTCGGAAAGTTAAACTAATGACTTGACGATTTCTGAGAATATAAAACGTAGAAGAAAAAATATTCTAAGGGAGAATTTGAACATTTGGACAGTTAACGCACAATTCATCCCTTTAAGAAATACCCCAGATCCATACTACTTGCTGAAATAGTTTTCATCTTTCGACAAACCTTCACACTTTACCTGTATGCTTTCAAATAAGTTCCTTCGCTTTCTTGGTGTCGGTGTAAGGAGAGCAGGGCTTCTGAAGAAACTTCAATTCTAGAAATTTATGCTTCTCTCATATTTCTTTAGAATCATGCCAATTAGTTGTACAACGGCTTCTGACTGAGTTTGGCGGTCATTTGAGTGATAGCGTCAGTTTAAAGCACTGTCGAGGAAGGCAACGTAATCCATTGTCATTTCGATTGATAAATATGGACGAACGCGCACGGAGAGAGAATGACTACTGGCCATGACGGGGCCCTCGACATCGGGGTGAGGTGGGGAGGGGTTGGCAGGGGCTCCGTCCGCCACGCAGCCCCTGTTCGGCCGCGCTGGAAGCAGAAGATAAGAAAACCGCACCGACTGGCAAGGGAACATGAATGGTCGGATGATGATCAGGACTGAAAAGCAAGAATTCATTAAGGTAGAAATGAAGGACGGAGGTTGTGATAAATCTGTTGGATTTGCGCGAGGTTTAATGGAGAGGCAACGGAGATTTTAACAGTGATAAATATCGGTAGGAGGGAGGGTCAGCATGGGGAAAGGAAGGGAGAGCAGGTGAGCGAAATAATTCTCTCGTTGAAGATGAAAGTGGACCCGACCAACGACCATTGGCGATCGAAGTGTACACGCCGACAAATAGTCACCGGAAGGAAGGAATAGAAAGTTTGTGCTGTCATTTGGAAGAAATGTTTGCCAACGTGTGTGGAAGGAAGAACCTCAGAAATAGGGAATGGGGTGGTCGAGAGGCAGTTATGGGCAAAGGAAGAGAGGTTAGCGAGTAGTTAGGCAAGAAGGATTGATCATGAAGCAAACGAGTTGTGCAGAAGAATGACGTTGGCGATAGATATCACGTGGCTGGTGCACCACCAAGTAGAGGGAAATGTATATCCTGGGAAAATACACGTTGTAGCCTACCTTACAGGGGGGCCGTTTGCAACATGACCTCTCTACGTCTCCACATTAGAAATATCAAAAATTACGTAAATAATGTATTTATTATTGACATTTTTCCGAAAGCGTTACCTTTTGTACGAAAAATCAGCTACTTTTAGGTATAAAAGATCCTATACAGTTTTTTGATACGACCCAGCTTCGAAAAAAAATAATAAAATCAATTTAAATACATGAAAAATTATTTTAGCAATAACTTTGCTAACTTTTACCATTAATTTACCATCAAAATTCTTATCATCATCAATTCAAATCCACATAAATTTGGCACTACCGAAATTCCACGACCGTAGCTTAAAATGGCCCGTATAAGAACCCACCTCAAAAGTTAGACATTTTTAGCGGGATGAGGAAAGACCAAGTGAAAGATCTCGCTAAGCGTTACCTAGTGGGATGGGTAGTACACGCCAATCCTCACCCCAGCTTTTATTGTTTTTAATCTCGCATAGACTAGTCCATCATGGTTCTTGGTCGAGAGCTGACCAACTACTGACGCCGGGGACGACATCTAGTTCTCCGATGCGTTCATACCGACGGTTGGAGCGAGACATTTCCAAAGTAAGAGCGAATGATTAGATATATCTCTACTTGATTGATGAAGCACGTATGCAAGTAATACTGATAGCCTTTGTCCGTTGATCGACTGAAAATAAAGAACCGGCCAATCATAGGAAAACCTAGGTGTCCGTCTTCTAAAAAATCCAAGATGGCGTGTTTCACGAACGGCTTTTCCCATCTTCTACCCTAGCGGTGCAATATCCCATTGGCAGTTACCAGGATCTAAACACGTGAGGTTACCTAGTGGGATGTGACGTGACTTCTCCGCCTTCCGCACATAAATGACCTCGCCCGAATGGAAGCTTATTCTCCGTCAACACGAGCGTGAAAATTGACTTTTATGTGCTCGCTTGGGTGGAGCATATCTGCGCGTGGAGCGAATAGAAGATGAGGAGGCGTAATCAATATACATCCCGAAAGAAAGAATCGCAAATACCGATGTTATACTATCAGTTTCTTTCCTAATTCGTACTATTGTGTTCCGACACCAGAACAGTGAGTTTGATGTCGTCGGTCAAAAAGAAAAATTTTCCGGCTTTCAAGATGGAAGTTGGAGAGTCATGAGATTACACATCACCCAGGTATCTGACATCTCCGATCCTGAGAAGCGTCAAAAGGCCGAGGAGCAGCTTCCCTTAATTTGGCTGGAAGTGTACGAAGCACACCGCCCGCAATCGAGAGTAAATAGAGGATATGCTCCAGAGCGTAGGGGAAGAACTGAGTTTGACGGTGGATCGCAATTTGTTAGCAAAGGAGAGTGCGTGGAAATTGACAAAGTGAAGCTAGTTTGCTACACCGCCCATTAAGAATCGAAAGTGCGTTACTTTACCACGGACCATTCAAGAGGCACCAGCCTGAGAGTGATCAAATTTGTACTCAAATTTGAAGATGAAATATTTGTATATTAAAGTAAATAAAAGTATTATTGAACATTGTGTTTTATTTCTCATTTTATGAGATATAAGGTTAGAATTAAAACAGATACGGCTATTAAAATTTATTAAAGCATTAATACATTTTTTACTGGTTTTCATTACAATAATAATATTTTTTTTCCTTTTTTTATTTACAAATTTTATTTTGAATATACCATTCAGCCAACATGAAACAGTTTTTTCTTGCACATTGTGTGGTATTCTGGTGTGCAGTTAACAATCATCCCTCTTGCGTAGTTGAATATTTGAGCGAGGGACAGCCGTACAGTTCGCGATTAGCAACACAAATTCCCTCGGGAAAAAGACCGGTTAAAAAAGATGCCTTTTGTACGCCCTTGGTAAATAAATATTTATATTGCCTCGTACAATTGGATAATACACTCTCCAATTCAGAATAATCCACGTCTCCAGAATATTCTGTCAAGCCGTGATAATTGCTTCGCAGCCAAGTCGACTCTTTAGTATAAAGAATTCTCGCCGGTGATTTAAATAGCCACGTATTGCAGCATTTGTTCTGGACGGATATAATTGCCAAATCCTTGACAATAAATTTTCCATCGCTGGCTATAAATCCTTGAAATTCGATAATGGCACTCATCGTGATGTATGTCCAACTTACAAGGTTTTTACACCCAATGCCAGGGGTTGAACTTACATCAACACCTTTTAACTTACAGAACTTTCATTCATGCCAGAGGTTAAAATACCAGACATTCAAACACAGCCTGACGATTTTTTAGTCAATAGCCGAATCATACGCTATGGGTACCATCTCCAATTTAAGCCTCTGTATATCACAATTTGTGATTTTATTTGCTAATTTATTGGCGAGAAAATGTTTTATTTTTTCACAACTATCCAAAAGTCTCTGGAGAAATAGCTTTATCAGTTTGGAGAGTTGTATTAGAGCCTCCCACTCATCACCATTCAAGTTGAAGGTGTTTTTCGTTAAATTGATTTTCACAACCAAATGTCCCTTCCCAAAGTAATTTGCATATGCCAAGCAGGGTGACGTTAACACACCTTTTTCTCCCCTATAAAAGTACACATTTACAGTCTCTACCAAGTTCAAGATGCTTTCCCATTCACTTTGTGAAAATGTTACACTGTTTAACCGTTAATTTGAACCACTGATTCAAAGTCACTTCCGTAACCAATGAACACGCTCTTCGCCTTTGCCTCGTTTAAATAATCCACCGTTTGAAGAAGTAAATTGTTCAAAAGTCGGGGGGAGAGCTAGTCAAATGTCCAGCAGGTCTCTTTATCTTCACCGGTGGTGACTGGAGAACCGCATCCTCCGACGGCTGCATCACGACAGAAGTCTAGCGTGTATTAAAATAGCCTAAGAGTTCGGTGACGGAAGAGGGGATGGGGAACAGTCATCTGTGCAGGGCTCAACCTCAGCCTTGAGGCGGTTGTATTGGAACCACTGCGCCAGCGAGCGTGCGTTTCTATGGGCACAAACGCTAATGCGTAATTTTTGACAGAGATTCAGGCAGGAAAAGGAGGGTAAGGTGCATTTCTCGGGAGGGGCAGGGCAGCTCCTTTTCCATGCAAATGAATGTGCGCCCCGTGAGATCAGAGAGAAATTTGCACTCTGCCTCATTAAATGCGTAAAGCCTCGAGGCCCCCTCTATTATGGCTTCCAAATCTGGGGACAACTCGATGTATGAGATGAAGCCGTGCTCAAACGAGGTCTCCTCGATGCAATGCAGCGGATCTTGGAATCGAAGCTTCTTTCCTGTTGCTGTGACCTTTCCGTGACGGCGAAAGCTCCCCCAGAATAAGCGGATGGAGTCCACGTCATCGGCTGCCATCTCCGTCACTCCCCCCTTTTACAAGCACACGGCCACGACAATCTGCATCTTTTGGTTTTCTCTTCCGCAATGGGTGTTTTCCTCACCAATTCTTACTATTTATTCTGGAACAGCACCGTTGAGCTCTGGGGTGACATCTGGCACGCCGTAGTCGGTTGAAGGTCATACGGAACAGCTTCAAGGCTCCGCAGTCGTTGAGATGGGGAATGGTTTGGTGGAATTGGTTGAGGAATATATGTAGTGTGTGTCCTAAAGACTTACTCGCGGTATAGAGACAGCATTATTCACCGCAAATATCCGAATGAAAACTTTGAATTTGTACGCGATTGCGAGTGACTGTGAATGGTTTTAAAAATTTTAAAATGTTTCGAACGAACGGAAGCATTCCGTAAGAATCAAAGTACTGGGCTAAATGATTATGTAAATATATGGCTACCCAATGAGAACCTGGTAAATTAGTCTAGTCTAAATTGATTATATAAACTCCATTTTGTGGTGATTTCGGTAACCTATCAGATGCATAGACTCCGCGGAATATTTTAAATGGTCTTAATAGCCTATCTATCTGCACACTATCCGTGACTAAAAGTTTGTAATAATATTCCTGTATTTATCAATTTCCAATGTAGCGTCATACTCTGCAAAAAGCAGACGATCGACTGTTTTTGTCAACTCTCACTTGAATCTAGCCTCTATTCTAAACACATACAACACCTCTCTCCTAAACTTATATAATCCTCATTCACAGAATTGTCGGGGGTTAGATAAAAGACAAGCATGAAATAACCGTGTCCGAAAATGTCGGACGTGATTTGATTACCTGTCAGCGTGCTTTATTCCAGGACCCCAAAATAATGTATCGTACGCATGTGCCCAATATTTTTTTCCGTAGACATCACACTCGAAACCTTCCGAAGGAATATGAATACCGTTAACAAACATTGAAAAATTCTCTAATGAATAATGTGTTAAGGCGAACGGATTACTGCCCGCATATGATTCATTATCCACCATTGCATAAATGATTGTGTTAGGTATCCGTCCAACAGTAGCATTATCGATATTTAGGTTTCCACCTCCGGCAAATATAGTAAAAGCCTTTAGTTCAGTTGTTTTGTAATGATATTTCGCATTTTTTCAGCTTTGTAATATTTTAGTGTGCGCCACCAATATGCACGGATTGATTTCAAAATGTTGCACGGAAAGAGTAGCGTCAAGAATTTCTCAAAACCCGTCAAAATTCCTTCCTCCATGAGATAAAGCATCGACCTAATTCCCACATCCAGCAATCCAGCAATAGTTGCGACTGATTGAACACGTCCACGTGCAATTTACCGAATAGTTCCACCTCGGTGCTATTCTTGAACCATGATTTTCGTTTCGCGTACCCTGCATTGGAGGAATCCGTCTTATCGATATCATTTCCCGTATCAAATTCCCAGCCTACATTACTAGGTTTGTTCTGCTCGCATCGACCCCATAGTTTAACACGTTTTCGAATTAGCTCCTAGGGTGGTAACTATCTTCGGGGGGTGTGACAAGAGTTCCATTGAAATATACTATACATTACACTGTTCAAAGAGAGAATGGAGAAATGTTCGTTCGAAGGTTTCCGCGGCGATGAGTAGGTGATTTCCACATTTTTCGGGCTGCGTCCGCGTATGTCGTTTAAAAGTACAACAGTTTCGCCAGCTATCCTGCTGGCGTCCTCAGGTCAAGGATGAAAAGAAGCTTGTTGTCCCGTCTTATATAGGAAAAATCCGGCGCCAATACCGGGAAATTTCTTGGCCAATCAGGGAACGTCCTCATATTTGCGCGGGATTATTCGTTTCCACGCACTGTGGAGTGGATATCCATCCTCTCTGTTAAAATTTTTTGGCCTTTTAACGATTTCAATGGCCTCTCTGATTATTCTCTGGAAGTATTTTCCTTCTTTCGCTATTATTTTAGCGTCGTCGAAGAGAATAGAGTGTCCAGGTTCACTCCAGGCGTGCTCAGCGATGGCCGATGCTCTAAACTGTTTGGCCTTGGTTGCCCTCTGGTGTTCACTCATGCGTGTTTTCAGCGCTCTGCACGTTTCACCGATGTACCATTTGCCACAGGAGCATGGCACTTGGTACACGCCTTCTGATATTAACGGTGAAATTCCATCCTTGGGTCCGGGTAGGGTGTCAGCTATCTTGGTGACGCAGTTGAATCTGGTCACCACATCATGTTTCCTTAAAGCCCTCGCGATTCTTTCCGAAGTCCCTGCGATGAAGGGGATGGTGACGTAAGCCTTCGGACGTGGTCTGGAGTCTTCCTCTCTGTCAGGAACAGCGGTGGTTTGTCTCTTCTTTTCTTCCTTCTCGGCCCTTTTTTGGATCATATGAGCGCTGTATCCATTCCTTTGCAGGGCATTTGTCAAGTGTTTCTTCTCGTTGGCAATAGAATCGGAGTCACATATTTTATATGCTCGGTTGACAAGTGTGTCTACCAGTGAGGTCTTCTGACTGGGATGGTGGTGCGATGCAGCATTAAGGTAGCGGTCGGTGTGAGTAGGCTTCCTGTATACTCTGTGTCCAAGCCTCCCATTCCCTGTATTTCTCTTCACCATGACGTCCAAGAAGGGCAGTTGATGATCCTTTTCCACCTCCATAGTGAAGTGGATGGCTTGATGCTGTGAGTTCAGATGTTTCAGGAACTTTTTTAATTCTTCCTCTCCGTGTGACCAAATGACAAAAGTGTCGTCGACATATCTTAGCCACAGTGAGGGCCGCTTGTCGCAGGATTCCAGTGCTTTCTTTTCGAAGCTCTCCATGTAGAGGTTGGCCACAACCGGGGAGAGGGGTGAGCCCATCGCAGCTCCTTCCATCTGCTCGTAATGGTCACCATTCCATAGGAAGAAGGAATGCAACTCGCCAAGTACTTGGCGCGGTCTCTGCAGGACCACGTCGGACAGACACCCAGCTTCGTAAAAAACTCGACGCATTTCATTGACGTAATAAAAAACATCACCATCCACGACAACGATCTCATGGTCAGCTTCGATGTTGAATCGCTTTTCACCAGCGTCCCTATTGAGGAATCGCTGAATATCATCAAGGAACTCACCTCCCGCGGAATCCCTAAGGACTGTCCAGGATTGGTGGAGCATTGCCTCCGCAATTCCTTCTTCCTATGGAATGGTGACCATTACGAGCAGATGGAAGGAGCTGCGATGGGCTCACCCCTCTCCCCGGTTGTGGCCAACCTCTACATGGAGAGCTTCGAAAAGAAAGCACTGGAATCCTGCGACAAGCGGCCCTCACTGTGGCTAAGATATGTCGACGACACTTTTGTCATTTGGTCACACGGAGAGGAAGAATTAAAAAAGTTCCTGAAACATCTGAACTCACAGCATCAAGCCATCCACTTCACTATGGAGGTGGAAAAGGATCATCAACTGCCCTTCTTGGACGTCATGGTGAAGAGAAATACAGGGAATGGGAGGCTTGGACACAGAGTATACAGGAAGCCTACTCACACCGACCGCTACCTTAATGCTGCATCGCACCACCATCCCAGTCAGAAGACCTCACTGGTAGACACACTTGTCAACCGAGCATATAAAATATGTGACTCCGATTCTATTGCCAACGAGAAGAAACACTTGACAAATGCCCTGCAAAGGAATGGATACAGCGCTCATATGATCCAAAAAAGGGCCGAGAAGGAAGAAAAGAAGAGACAAACCACCGCTGTTCCTGACAGAGAGGAAGACTCCAGACCACGTCCGAAGGCTTACGTCACCATCCCCTTCATCGCAGGGACTTCGGAAAGAATCGCGAGGGCTTTAAGGAAACATGATGTGGTGACCAGATTCAACTGCGTCACCAAGATAGCTGACACCCTACCCGGACCCAAGGATGGAATTTCACCGTTAATATCAGAAGGCGTGTACCAAGTGCCATGCTCCTGTGGCAAATGGTACATCGGTGAAACGTGCAGAGCGCTGAAAACACGCATGAGTGAACACCAGAGGGCAACCAAGGCCAAACAGTTTAGAGCATCGGCCATCGCTGAGCACGCCTGGAGTGAACCTGGACACTCTATTCTCTTCGACGACGCTAAAATAATAGCGAAAGAAGGAAAATACTTCCAGAGAATAATCAGAGAGGCCATTGAAATCGTTAAAAGGCCAAAAAATTTTAACAGAGAGGATGGATATCCACTCCACAGTGCGTGGAAACGAATAATCCCGCGCAAATATGAGGACGTTCCCTGATTGGCCAAGAAATTTCCCGGTATTGGCGCCGGATTTTTCCTATATAAGACGGGACAACAAGCTTCTTTTCATCCTTGACCTGAGGACGCCAGCAGGATAGCTGGCGAAACTGTTGTACTTTTAAACGACATACGCGGACGCAGCCCGAAAAATGTGGAAATCAGAGAATGGAGAAGTTTGTTTGCGACTCCCGGCTGATTAGTATCACTCTCGGTAAAGTCAGTTAAATTCTTTTTAGTTTTACTTTAAGTCTCAGATTAACGCCAATCAGGTCCTTGTACGCATCTCCAGAATCTTTGATTAGAACTTCGATAACGGATCTATTATCCAACAAAGAGATGGGTTTATATGATACAAGTCGCTTCGAAAGAATGTTCGTCTGTATCGGAGGATTGGGTTGGAATATGTCCAACGAACTCAGCATGTGCTCACTCATTATGAAAAAATATCACTCGCCGCGACCTTTCCTCGTTCCCACTTTCTAGTCGAATGCTGTTATTTCTCGCCACCAACGGGTTTTATTTCATTTAGCTTTGGACGTTTCACGAACATCAATCTTCCACCATTCAACCGTTCCAGTTACCTATCAACTTTTCCTCGGCCTTGCGTTTCAAGTTATGCCCCGCCTCGTTTATTCTACTGCGTAGTTTATTCTTTCCAGTTTAGTCCCATGGTCTGCGAGAACTGCTGCCCCGCCCGCGCGGCCTCCTTGCCCACGGTTTTTATTTCATTAAATAGTAACTGCTTGGCAAAGCGCCACAATTCTCTCAGAAAACTACCTATTCCCCGTCCCTTTTTTATTCGATATGAAGCTCTGTTATTGGGACCAATATCACCTCCCACCTGTTTTGCATAATATGCAAAGTAACGATCCGGTGTGGGAGGCATCTCGAAGCTCAATGACTCGTAAACTATAATTACCTCTTTTTAATCAAATGAAATACACCGATTGATGACTGTGACCCTGCGTGAAATGGAATGGGCTCCCCGAGTTTATCAGTCATTAATATTTCCACACTTTCAATGTTGTTTTACTCCACGGGGAAATAGTAGATTAGATTTAATTTTGTATGTCTGCTGAACTCTAGATTTACTATGCGCAAGCATCTACTCATTGAATCTCCAACTAGCTGTGGTTTCATCACATGCACGTGTACATAAATATTCGACGACTACACTTAGGTGGTGGCCTTATACAAAAACTCTAATAACTCCGCTGTTTGAAAAGTTGCCCTTGAGGTACCCTTTTAAAAACCATACATGATACCGGGCATAAGTGTATACTATTCCCATTTTCTAAAATTTTGATATACCAAATAGGTGGGCAAATATTTAATGTAATTTTAAGGTTTCCTAATAGGAATCCATAAGAAATTAGGCGGTGGCGTTGAAAAACCAGATAACTCCGTTGTTTGAAGAGATAAAAATATATTTTAAATTTAAAAGTTTATCAGGGAAACAAAAGTTATCGATTCCGCATGGAGTTACACGTAAAATTATAAGGGTTTACCCTAAAAAAATAAGGGTATGGAAAAATCTTGATTTGAGGCACCCCTTTAAAAACTCTATACGATACCAGGCATAAGTTAATACCATTCTCAATTTTTAAAATTTTGATATAACATAGGCGAGCCAATATATATATATATATATATATATATATATATATATATATATATATATATATATATATATATGTATATATATATATATATATATAATGTTTTCTAAAAGGAAATATATCTTAATCAGGAATAGGGATACAAAATTGTTGAAATTCATATACATTAAAACGAACATTGGTTTCAAAGAATTTTTTGGTTCTTCTCTTTAAATAAGAAAAACTTCTCATCGCCATAATTATAAGCCATCAACTCCCCAACTGTCATCGTAAACATTCGGGGGAGAAAAATTTTCTTCTCCCTCCCCCGAAACAAAATTGTTGCCACCAGCAACAGCACTAGTATTTTATTCATATATTATTTTACATATCCAATTTTGCAAGTAGTGAAGCATTCACCGTGGCAGCAATTTTAGTTCTTACCTTCATCTTGCATAGCGAGCTGTGCACGTTGCTTGTTGCTTATAACGTATTCTGCATGAAGTGGGCATGTGTGGTACATCTTATAAAACACCACGAGAAATGGGCATTCGAATGGGCACTGTGTATAATGTACTAATCCTTATTCTTTATTAAAGAGAGTCATCGCTCTCTCTTCCCCGCTTGGGGCTCTTGACTAATGTTTAACGATTTCATTTACTTTCTGAACAATATTAAAAGTTTTTTATCCATGGTATTGTTCCTTTGATAGCTTTATATTTTACAGAATCAATTCTTTTCACAAGCTCTTAAGACTGATTTTTAATTGTGTAAATTGTACTTTCAGGAGTAATTCCTCTTAAAAATTGGGGAGGCAACATGAATCAAGAATTATTTTGGTTAACAATGTAAAAAATGAATTGAATTCGGTACATATTTTATGCAAAGTTGTGATAAATTATGTTGCGTAAAGAAAAGGCTGGGAAGTATGAAGTGAGTGGGTCGGGCCAAGAATTCTTCGCCACTTGGGTAAGGACGAGAAACTCGTCACACGCAAGTCGGTATGATACGTGTCATGAGAGGCTTTGTTTTAATCTGGCAACCGACAGTGTTCTCCACATTAATGACACCGAGGTACGTGCTCTTTGCATATGTGGCCGGGCAACAAGCCAGGGGCAGCATACCATGCAGTTCAAGCGTTAATCGGCACCGAATCACATGACATGCACGCACGAATCTTTTTAGAGTTTTCAAAAATGATTTTGTTGATCGCTCCAACCATTGGTAATCACTGATGCAAAGAAGATGTAATAAATGGTCAATGCAGGCGGAAGGATAATGAACGATTGATTCCATTAAGCTGGGATTTATGGGAGCCGGAGCCCATGGGTATAGGCGGGTATACTTCCTCTGGTGCCAGCGGCTGAGTACCGCAGTTGAAATAGTGCCACTTGTAGGTTTTCACAACGATTAAGAATATTGAATAAGCATTCCTAGTCATTGTGAGAATACCTAGGTAAAATGGCGAGAGGAGAATTGCTTCAAAGTTAATGCAGGTAGCAGTTACTCCTCCGTTTTTCTAGTTTGGCAGAAATATTTATTTTTAGATAAAACGTCTCCAAATCACCGACGGCATAAAATATATTTGTGATAGATGAATTAGCGATATCAACAGAAGTAAAACATCTGAATTATCTGTGTCGTACCTCCATTTTGTATCAGTAAATACTCTGTTAGAACTTCACAAGCTATTTATAAATGCATTATCGACAACTGAAGGGGATATTGATAATGCATATGATATCTAAATGATAACGACATCGATAATGAAAATTATATCGATACCTAATGGCCACATCAAATATTTACAGAATTTAACATTTTGGAAACGATTTGATTATGAACAAAATAGCGAGAATTTTATTGCCCCATTGAAATGGTCCACTGCTAAAATCTTAGTGAAATATCACAGTTATATGAGACTGGAAGCTATTAATTAAATGGTTGAATATTAAAGTGAAAAATGATGTGGTTGAATGAAAATTAAATGATGAAAAGCCAACCGACAACTGCTTCTCCGATATAAATTCACAGCCATTTAGTGGAAGTGTACGGTGAGAAGCGTATGGTCATCAAAAACGTGCGGAAGTGGTGCAGGGAGTTTTTTGATGGCCGGGAAAACAGCCACAATGAGCAGCGGTCGGGGCGGCCGAGATTGCCGGAATCAACGGTGGCTCCAATTGACGAGATGGTGCGCGATAACCGGAGAATCACCCTTCAAGAGATGAAGGAAGGCCTCAATGAAGAGAGTGGCTACTTCTCCGTGCAGAATATTGTGTCGGAGGTCCTCGGTTACAACAAGGTGTCTCACCAAATGAGTGTGTTTGCATCATGACAATGCACGTCCATATGCGTCAACTCAAACGACCACCCTACCCAATGAATTCGGCTGCTGGGATATCATCAACCACCCTTCTTACAGCCCGGACGTTGCCCCCAGCGACTACCACTTGTTTCCCGCTCTTAAAAACACCTTAGAGGACAGAAATTCAAGTCTGACGAGGAAGTGCAAGAAGTAGTCGTCTGTTGGCTTCGTGACGCGGCGGGAGAAAGGTACGACGCCGGTATTAAAATGCTGGTCCTTTCCTACCATATACACAAAGTTGAGAATAAATTTGATTTTTCATGAAAAAATAGGAGACCTTACTTTTTGAATCACCTTCGTATGTCTACCTTGAATAGTTTTACTTTATTGCTGGTCGCTAAATAGACTCAGGACACGATCCAACTTTACTGTTATGATACGTGGATATTTGAATTATTCAAATTGAGGTATTTTGATGAACAGAACTATTTAAATCGAATGCCGAGGCGTGGTTAAAACAAGGAATCGTGGTGGGCAGTAATCGTAGCCTACAGTGGAGGAGGTTGTCCACGTCGCAAAACAACTAGGGAGGTCTCAGCTTCAGGGAAACCCAACCATTCTAATTAATTCAACCATTCGGGCGCCGCCGAAGGGGTCAGGCCGCGTTCAGGCTCCCGTGGAAAAGGAAGACACGTGCATCCATCCGGAGAGTACAATGACTTATCTCCCCCCCACATGTGTCTCTCCGCAGGTTGTCCGTCGCTGGGCCCCGCGGGAGTGAGCCTGGCCCTCGCCTTGGCCGCCGTCGTCCTCACCCCCGTAGCCCTCGGACGCCTGTTCCTGCTCCTCCCCTCGGGATGCTGGGCTCCGTACGGCTACCCACTCGCCGATTGCCTCCCCCGGGGAACCGAGGACCCCCCTGCCCTGCGGCGGAGGGACCCGCACTCGCTGCTGCCGTCGGGGGAATCCCGGGGTCCGTAGCGGCAGCCGAGGGGACGCCGCGGCGAGGGTGCCGCGGATTGGTGACCGTGGTGCTCCCTCCGAGGGTGTTTCTTGGCCAGCGGACAGTCGGCCGCTTGAGGGAGTGGGTGAGGGCTGGTCGAAGAATCGCCGAGTTTCCCTCGATTGGGAGCAATGCGTCCTCTGGGACGGCCGACTTGCTGAAGATTAAAATAAATAATTGAATAATTAACCGGGCCAAAGAGACTTTTTGGGTGGCGATGTATGGGAAGTTATTTGTTACCAATGTTCTGAGAATGCTTTAAACTTCGTACTACCGAGGGAGTAATGTCATCCCTGTCGAAATCACGTCGAGGAAGTTTTGATGGGCCGAATGGCTCAGGAGGTCGGCGAGAGGTGTGCTTCGTGTAAACCAATGTGACCATGATCCCATGGGCGAGGATGTTATTTCAAAAGTACTTGGGTAGTTACTTATGATTTTTGTTTGGTACACTTATGGATTACGTCCCGACTCTGTAGGTAAACGAGAAATGCTAATAAGCTAATTACTTCTGGTATAGGAGAAGTATCTCCTGTCCCATTAGATGAGGAAGGCATACTCCAAGGAACCCCATGAAATCATATTCTCGATCGATAGCTTAAGTCGGACGACACATGAAAATATGGGTAACAAACGTGAATAAAAGCTTTTCAAATCATCAGTAAAGGGTTATATTTATCCACGAGTCAAGGAGAACGGCCATATCACATCACTATTTTAATAATAGACAATAGAAGTGTGGCATTCCACTTCCGCTCCGATTGATATCTAGTAGCTGCTTTCTCCTCCTTGAAAGCAAACTGAATTCCTCATCGTTCCGTACAAAAACGTAGGTTTCCCGTTTCCGAATTAGGTATCTTTCTAGATGGATCGTGCCAAGAGCACCGGAGTTAAACTATTTCCTACTGATAAGTTTTGCGTTTGAAAGCTACCCAGAGGCCACTTACAAGTGCACCCCAATGTAGATTGAGTTGTTGGATCTCCCTTGCCTGATGAAGTGAAGATGGCGTACATTTTGACTTATTTTCATTATTTATAGAGAAGAATAACAATTATTACAATGTTAAAATCGACTAATCAGTATTTCCTAGCCAATTATTTGTGAAAGAATATGTCTCAATGGCGAACTCATATTGCAGTAATGTTTGCCATTTCCTTTTTTTCAGATGCCTTCTTAGGGTCTAGGCGATTGATTTAATGATTATGGCTGTAAAAAATTAATGCTAAAAATTTGTTGCATTATTTGTTTATCATGTAAAAACACAGGATCGTCTTTCGCTTCGAAGTCATTGATATTTTCCACGCCACTTTATGTTATCATTCCCATTTGCTAAATACGAATTTCCAGCTGACCTTTGGCCGTCTTCATTGGGGTCCATTCCTTCCGGCGCCCGTGTCTTGTAGCAGGGAGTTGAGCGGGTAGCAATGTGGGTGGCGCGACGCCAAAGTCGGCTTGCATTGCGTATTGGGCTCGGTGGGTGTTGTACTCGGGCGGTGGGACAAGGGCGGTGAACGGATTTGTGCAAGAAACAAGGCTTGTATGTTTTTAGTTTATATTTATAAATAAGTGTATTTTATTTAAGAATTGTTTGAAATAATGCCCAATCACGCGCGGTTCCGTCTGCATTTCTCCTTCTGGTAGCCAGCCCATCCCTCCTACATACTCTAATGTCGTTTTACGGTATTGTCACATATTATGATCTGAACTTCGAGCGCGCCGTTCGAGATTTCGTGCATTCAATGGAGGAAGTGAAGAACGAACGTCATCCCCACACCTCTCCGCGAAATGCATTCAGGTTCAATTCTTTTGAAACAAAATTTTGATATAAGAAAGGGAAAATATCTTTGATGACCAACTACTTCTATAAAAAGCTGTCGTGTACTATGATTTTGTTTCAATAGCCCTCCCTCGGCTAATTAAAAATAGCAATTTTCCACAAAAATAAAGTTTAATACGACCGGTTTCAATGTTACTACATCTACATAATACCCCGCAAGGGCGTGTGGCGGGGGGTGTTAGGTCACCAACCGTAAAAAGGAAAAATACCACATGCCAAAAAACAACACGGAAAATTACACCCACAGCAGCGCACACACTCATGCAAAAATCCCTTCATCCAATACTCATGCAAACATATATACCGCAAAACAACTAAAAAACTGCACCCCAGGATGCAGCACGAAATCCATTCAACAACACGCAAGCCAGGACACAACAAGCAAGAAATTGAAACATCACTACCACTAGAACACGAACCACAAAACACTCTACCCCCCGGGGAGACTCTAAAAGGCAGGGAATGCGAACCAACGTTGCATGTAGCAGGAATTTCCCCCCGCGGAGAGGGACGAGGGATTGAAAGGGAGACTTAAAAACAGATGAACAGAACACGAATGAGGTCATTCGGAAAGAATTGGTTATTGTAACAAAACACATAAGGTTAGTGGAAGAGCATTTAAGTAGAACTAATATTTTTTAGACGCTGAGGGTGGCAAGTGGAATTTTTGCTATCTATAACCCTGCAGTTGCTATCCCGTATTGTCTGTGGGAAGAAGGAGTCCTTGATTCGGCTAGTTCTGGCATCTATTTCCCGAATTTTATATGCATGATCCAAGCGACCAATGTATGTAGGAGTATGAATAATTTGCGAGACCTCGGTGCTGAAACATGCGGATCTAAATTTATTTAATAATTTCAATCTTGCATTGAATCGTCTCTCAGCCAATGATTCCCACCCCAAATCCATGAGCATTTCGGTGACGCTTTGCGTTTTATCGTAGGAATTTTTTACAAAACGGGCTGCCCGGCGTTGAACCTTCTCAATTTTCCGAATGAGACCTTTTTCACTCGGATCCCACACGCTAAATGCGTATTCTAAATGAGGCCTTTCAAGAGCGTGGTAACAACGTTCCTTGACCTTCGAGTCACTTTTGCCGACAATGCGTCTAATAAATTCAAATTTTTTATTTGCTTGACCGCAGACTTTACGTATGTGAGTCCCCCAAGTTAAGTCTTTTGTGAATGTGACACCTAGGTATTTTACCGTATCAACTACAGCTAGGTCACCTCCAGCTAATTTGTAAGCAAATCCCGTTGATCTTTTAAAGATTTGTAACATTGAAACCGGTCGCATTAAACTTTATTTTTGTGGAAAATTGCTATTTTTAATTAATCATGATATTCCACCATATCACGCCTGAAACGTCTCTTTTTAACTCCCTTGGCATTTCCGGCTTGCAAAAATAACCTCTCACGGTTTTTATGCACTGCAAAATGTAAAAAATAATGCCTTTTTATATGTCAATGTTTGAAATACAATGCGGTAGTTGGAATGAAAGAAGATTTAGTTCTGGATAATAAGATACCCATGCAAAACTTAATTGAATTTTTGTGAAGGAGGAAGTCTTTTAGAATGGCTTTGATCATTGACTAAATCGAAGAAACTTCTCTTTTGGGGATGGGAATTCTTGGGCGTGCTCCATTTCTGCAGTAACATTTTATGAATGCTATAACATTTTATGAATAATCATTGAGTGACAAAGAATTACGACAAAGCTATCTTTCATTTTCACTCCAAGGTTCATCGGCAGCAGGCAATCCCTTATATAGCCAATAAGTACTTTGGTCCGGTGAGCAGCATTAATTCATTAAGGAATCATGGAAGAACATCATTTTCCGTTCTCGCTTTTATATCATTGTTTAGTTATTTTTCGAGCCGACCAACTTCATTGAAGGAGTGCTGCTGCGATGGAGAATATTTCCTGATGTTATCACAAACACAAGGGTTTATTCTTGGTGAGAATTGAAATTATTCCCTCAGAGTCTTAACCTCAGGTCGACGAAGAAAGCAGTGTGTTGAACTCGATCCATGTGGTATTCAACATTAATTCTTTTTCCGCAGCAATTCTCCCTACCGTTTGTTTTTTAGGCAATTCATTGAGGAATCTCATCGAAAGTTGGAAATGTATTGGTGCGAATAGATTTGGTAGCTTTTTAACGTTTAGGGAATTTAAAAAAATGCAATAGATTCAAAATTGCCATGAAAAACATATTCAAAAGTGCCTCTGAAACAAAGTCACTGTGGAGAGAGAGAGATAATTAGAAGAAGCTAACATGGACACATTCCACAGCGTCGTAGAGGAAGTGGGAATTTGGTTTTGTTTCAAAATTTACATGGGAATACTTGTTAAACCTAAAATCATGGTAGAATGAGAGTGTTGTGATGTCAGCGTAAAAGCACTTTGGTGCTCGCATCATGCTTTATTCTCGTCTCAAAATCTATATTTTGAGAGGAGGCATGAAGTGCTCTTGAGAAGCCATTTATGCATTCGGCCTGGGCACAATCATCCAAAATATCCGGAAAGAGACTCATGTTTTTATTAGAGGATTTAGCATGAGACCATAAATTGGTGCGGCGTATTGTGCTTGAATATTTTCGAATGGCAAGTTTTGCTGAAATGAGAGATAGCTCCCAAAGGTAAGCGTATCGCTGGGGTCGCGGAATGGTTGCTTTCCATGATTTCAGCGAGTGTGAAGTCTTTGATAGACGCCAATAAGCTCTGATGAATCCCAAGGACCGAAAACATCTTCCGCGAGGGCGAAATGAAATCAAATTCGTCAAAATGTCCTCGAAGACGATTGCTTTGGCGGTTTATTACACACGCATTCGTCGCATCCCGTGGTTACCTGGATTGGCGTAGACAGTGGATGTGGAGAATCGTAATGTCTTGCAGAGCTAGACCGAAGCATGCAGAATTCCAGGGAGAAAGAATGCAAAAGAGTTTTGCAGTTTTAGCCTCGAAACAATTTTATGTTGAACCAAGAGTCCAAGTTTTATTATTCCGACAGAATGACGCAAATGTTATAATATCCTTTTGCCAAACATCTACGGCTTTGTAGTATGGAAGAGTATAGGAAAAAGTTTTTTCCAACCAGAAAAATATGCCTGAACTTATATATATATATATATATATATATATATATATATATATATATATAAACATATATATATATATATATATATATATATATATATATATATAAACATCGTAAAGAAGGAAATCAGTATCGATTCCAGCCAGTTATCTCCTTAAACCTTTGTTAAAAGTATGCTTCAAACAAGATTTTTCTGAACAGTCTTGATTAGTATTATTTGAAGGGGCTGTGTCATTTTTTCAATGGATTTGAACTAGAAGCGATCGAATTCTACCATTTGTAAAATGGAATGACTAAATGACTGAGTCCTGTAACAACAATATTATCTTTCAGAAGCACTCGTTGTAATAAAAAAATGAACTTTTGTCCGCAGGTGCTCGTCCCGTGATCAAAACGATGGAGTCGTTACACTAGGAGATCCTTTTTGGACGAGAGTCTGCGCTTGTGCAATGTGGGATTACTCGACGTGCAACAGAATTGGCGTTCATTCTTATGCTATAATTCATTCAAAAAAGCAATTTTCTTTAATTGAAAAATGCATTTGCCTAAATAACATTGTTTCAGGACTTATTTGGTTCATGATATTCATTATAAAAGGAATTGCTGCAGTTTTCAATCAATGAATATTTATTTTGCCATAATTCGATTTTTTTCTCTCTCATAATCAGATGTTATTGATATAATAAGTTGACACTGAAGTAGAAGCATCGGAAACGGTAAAAAAATATGTTCCCTTAGTCGAAAATTACAAGAAATCCTTCTTTCGAAACGGCATTTCCCATATCAGCATCTACTCCTCATAAAAATATGCGCGAGTAATCCACCGGTGTGGAGTGTCCAGCTGGTTTGTTTCGAGCCGTCGAGAAATACACCGTCGAGAAATGGATGTCCATTTGATTGGCGTGAACTGGAGAGCTCATTCTTCCCTTAGCAGCCTCAAATATATTTTTCTTCGGGAACCATGCTCTCCTGTGGCAAAAAGAACAGGCATTTTAGTGATGAATTCATCCTGGATTCCAGCCTCAAAACCGTATATCGAGAAAGTGTCTTAATTCTGCCGTGAAAATAGATTATTCCCTCTCAGATTATTGCTGCAGATGTCCTGGAAAAAATAACTCTCGGAACACCCGCACAAGCCGATGCTTAATCCGCGATTTCATAATAATATTTCATTTTGACATTACCTCTGCCCAATGAATAGACATCGACAATGACCCATGACCGAAATTGACCGCCAACATTTAGAAGGTCGCTCCGAGATTGACCTCATAATATTAATGAATGCCTGTGGAGATTATTTTTATTCAATCAAAAACCAAGTAGATGGCCAATCAAGGTGTTGGGGATCAAAAGGAGAAGTTAATGTAGCCAAACAGTATGCAATAATTTCTCAGAGTTTACAAATGGAAGTGGCTCTAGATTTTGTCATTTCTGATTTTTATACGTTTTAATAGATGTATACGTTTTTCTACAGACTGTGTGAAATTCCTTTCGGAGTCATTCTGAAAATCTTGATTATAATTTGAATCATTTGCTTGATTGGAGGGTCAACTTTGGTGGATTTACAGCCACGCTTAGGCTTTTGCAATCGCAATGCGCCTTTGGCGGAAAGGGCGAAATATCAAACTGCACATTGCATAGGTATGCAATGTGCGGTTTAATGAACTGCGTATAAATGTGAAGGTGAATTAATGTCCATGCCTCTCTCCCTGACCGAGCATGCTATTGCTTTCATTCTGTCAATAGAGAGAAAATGTTCCTTTTTTTGTTTTTACGAGGGGCAACCAAGATATGTGCGTTAGGATATTTGCTAATTGTTTTTTTTTATTTTGTTCATCATTGGTCGCGAAACAGGGTAAAAATGATATATCCCCTTGACTTGATAAAGTTGTTAGAAGAGAGCTTACTGGTCGGCATGTAAATAAAATGTTTGCAAGCAAAAGGAGAAGATGCTGATTTTTATGATATTACTACTTTTTAATGGTGAACATTGATTTTACGATAAATGTGGTTGAAAAATATTTTGCCTAATTCCAGTGAAATCCTATTGTATCTCTTGGTATGGATTTTGAAACGTGTGTGAGAGAGTTTTGAACTGCGAGTATATTTGGATGCATGTAGAAATTGATCCATTAAAGGTGTGTTTCTAACAAATGAATTTTGAAAACATACATCCCCCATTATCCCTATCAGAAGTTTGATTTGCATGTTTGCCTTGCATTGAAAGTGGTTGCCGGAGTCTTATGCTGCATAAACGACACTGAAGCCAGGGGAAGATGTTTGGTCGGAGACGAAGAACTTTTCGCCATGAAATTGGTCGGCTGGGTGGTCTATATGCCGTTTGCCTTCAACTGCACTGACGTCGGCGGCGGACTAATTACTAAGAGGAAGAGTGGTTTTCTGTACCCTTTTGGGCCGAAGGAGTCGATAGATCTAATTGCAAGATGTCATTTGAGAAAAAACGTTGTTTCTTGGGTCCTTACTCTGTTGCAGGTAAAACAATACCAATGATAATCTTCTTCCACGCACAAAGTCCTATGTATCCATGCAAAAACCTTTATAACTTACACGCATGCAAAGAAATGTACTATCGACTAACATACACAAGCACCTACAAATATACCACTTTTTTATGCAGCGTTTAACCATGTCCTAACTTTTAAATCGAATGTTTTTAATATTTCTTTAGTGACTTTGATTTTTCACTAAAATGATTTCTAATTGTTCGGGGAAAGAACGAGTATTTGTATCTATCTGATCTGGGATCAATCTCCGTTATCTCATTTTTGTGGCCTAATCTAACTAAATAGTATAACAGTTAGTGGAATGGCATTTTTTTTACAGCCAAAATTATGGAATTGTTATGTACATGTTTGTTGTTGTTCTGAAAAGCCTTTACAGAAAAACAGTGGTCTCATACGAAATGAACTTTAAGCGGTGAAAAATCTTTTGGAATACTAATATTGATTCTTCGTGCTCTGCAAGATGAAGATGTTAATTTCTCGGGCGATGAGTGGTCAATTAGGCGTGGCAGTACATTTTGACATTACAGAAGAACAAAGAAAGTATTACAGAAAACAAATGTAATATTTTTTTGCGTGCGCTCTAGTAGTCATTTTTATCGTCCTGCCAATCCAATTATATTTTATTGAAGGTTCTCTTTTCTCATGATAACAATAACCGACGTATTGACTCTAAAGTATAAAGCATCAACCCATTTTTCATTTGTCGAAAGTATCTTTCATTCCTATCCTTCCCATTGAGCTTCCGTGATGTTACTGAAGCTAATAATATGCCCGAAAGGGTCTTTAATGTAGGAGCTGTTGATGGAAACAGTGATAACAGGGTTGTAAACGCTAAATTTTCCCCAAGCGCAGAAAAAGATAACAAACCTGAGAGAAAAATTTATTTATTCAATAAATCTGCCTATAATGGCTTAAAATGTGAGTTAAACTGTTCCTTTCTTAGATTTGACGAATTAAGCAAAACCAGGAGTGTCGACAATACCTGGAATAATTGTCTTGCGATAACACCTTCAGCAATACAGAGATTCATACCTAGTAAGTATGTAAGAGAAAATATCCCCAGAGTTGTACCCCATTGGTATAACTCTGAAGTTCGCAAATCACTAAGAAGGCAAAGGGCGTGCCATGCCAGAATGAAAAACGCGGATAAAGATTCCTCCCCTGATAAAATCAACGAAACCAACCAGAATTACAAAGCATCTAGCTCCACGCTTAGATTCTAGAGCACGTCATTGTTAGTTCCATGATGAGGTACCTCGATAGCCAAGATAGATTGATTAATAATAAACACGGGTTCCGTAAAGTTAAACCCTGCGAAACTTAACTCGCACTATTTGTTCATGATATAATGCAGTCCGGTGAAAGTAATATTCCAGTTGATGCGATATTCCTAGATTTTAAAAAAGCTTTTGATTAAGTCCCTCATTGCAAGTTACTCATGAAGTTGGAAACTTATGGTATACAGGGGAGTATTACATGCTGGATTAGACAATTTTTTAAAAATTGCGTTCAAACAGTCGTCCTGACTACCTGAAGGAGTAATTCCCTAGAATTTAGTCACAAAGTGAAACAAACAGAAATCGCGAGGGTAGATTCCTTTAAATACTTGGGTGTAACAATTACTCACGATCTGTCCTGGGGAAAGCACATACGAGAAATACGGTCGTGCTAATAAAAAATTGGGATTTGTAAAAAGAGTGCTGGGTTAATGTGACGAAAAAGTGAAGGAACGATGTTTTCTTGCCCTAGTCAGGCCCCACCTAGAGTATGCTGCCAGTATATGGGATCCTCAAGAGATAAATTTAATTTCGGAGTTGGATCGAGTTCAGCGGAGGGGGGCTAGATTTGTCAAAAATTGCTATGACCAACGCAGTAGCGTAACTACTTTGCTAGAAAATTTAGGCTTGGATTCTCTTACACAGCGGTGTTTACAATTTAGATTAAACTTATTAAAAAACATTTAAAGATGGCTCCTTTTCCGATGATATCAAGAACATAATACGAACCCCGACGTATTACGGGCGGAGGGATCACGAATATAAGATTAGAGAGATTGACTGCAAGAAAGACAGGTTTGAATGGTCATTTTTTCCGAGAACAATAAGAGACCAGAATGCTAGTAATCGAAATCCCCTACTAGTCGCCTCAGCATAATAAGTATTAACCTACAAGGTAGCGACTGCGCATGGTTATACTAGTATATTTATTTATATTTTTTTACAGGTTCCCCCCACCTTTCCCCATCCATTTGAAAAACCCTAACCCCCTTATCCCTTACCCTTTCCTCCTGGTGCTACATCCCCTGCCACACACCATTTTGGTGGCTTGAAGGGTATTGGTATAGCTGTAAATATAAAACCTTTGGTTAAGCCATAAGTGGATACACTCTGGGATACGTTGTGAGGAATCTCAATGATTTCTCAACAGTGAAATGCTGTGATTTGAAACCTAGACCATGAACTCACCAACAGTGTAAAACATTGAGGCGCTTTTGGGTTGGACTTGTGACTTGTTATCTTGCGCCTGATCTCGGAAGATCTCGGATGAAGAAGATCGTGACTTCTTTGTATTTAAAAAACACCCGGAATCCGTCCCGTCGAATCCATCCCGTAAATTGCCAGGATTGATTGCCAGTAGGGTCGTGTCTGCCATTCTTACTTCCCTTTCATTTGATTGATTTGACGTTAATAATATTATATTTCCATCCCTTGTGCCCATTCCGGATCAAAGTTTCTTCAAACTTAGTTCGAAGACGGCAACTTTCCATTTTGTGAAAGCTTAGTAAGGCGAAAAAGAGAGTCAATTTCGGGCATTTTTTGATGGCCAAAGAGGGCAAAAATTTGGGAAAATTCCTGACCCTTCTTGATTAGTCCTGCACTTTCGCTCTGCCCTTTCATGCCAGGCTGGCACTTCCCCGTTCCATTAAGTCCCCTCCACTTCGTGTGCAATGCGTGTCACCACTTCCCTGAGTGATGCCGCAAACCCTTTCCCGCCTCATCTTAGGCGAAGGGGTGACGGAGGAGGCTGGGTGGATATGAAAATGTCGCTCAAGCTGGGCAGGCGTTCAAATGAGACGGAAAAATTGATGCGGACTCTTTGTTTTGTGCGATGGGATAGAGTTCACGTACGATGTCTGCTTTTGTGGGTACTGGGGAAGAATGCAGAGACCAGATTAGGGTGTTATGGCTGGTTAGTTTTGTGGCGAGGAGTGCTTTGGACTGAGAGTTTAAGGATTTTGTTGTTGTGTTGGTCTACCGGGTACCCACGTCTCTTGCGAGAAATATGGCCAATGTATTCATGTTGGAAGGAGATTTCATTGCAGAGATAGAGGCCTCGGGCTGACAATGGGAAAGGGATGGACTGTTTTGTGTCTGCAGAGTGATACCGGTTAAAGTGAAGGCTGTATTTTTGGTTGTTGGTCTGTTTAATATGGACTGAGTTGTTAATTTTATTGTTTTGGAGATATTTATTGTTTGAAGAAACACTAATTTAAATATTAAAATAGGAGATGGTAAATTAGAGCAGGTGGAACAATCAGCTTTTTCGGAAGCAATTTGGTAAAAAATGTCAAAGTTTTAGGGACATAAGAAGAACTTCACTGGGCAAGAAAGCTTTCACATCTAGGTGACTGATGGCAGGGACGTTGAGCGAGAATGTTAAGAAAAGGCTGGATAAACTTCGGCATGGAGCATGTTTTTCTATGGAACGGAAACATTGTTGTTGAAGCAAGAAGTTAGGTGTAGATTGGAAGCTTTTTTGAAGCATGTGTTTGGAGAAGGATGGATGAGGTAAAGTGGATAGAAAGGAAAAGACACGAGGAAGTACGAGGCATGGTGGGGTTTCAGAGGAAATTGCTGTAAGAAATCCAAAGCGAAGAATGGATTCTGATTGGCAAGAGTTTAGCGGAGTGTCCCTTTTAATTCCTCGCGCCTCCTTTCAGTGGCGGCAGTTCACCTAAACCCCCTCCCGACCCCCATCCTCGTCAGTTACCCCTTCCCTTTCTGGGAGATTTCGCTTCGCGTCGAGCGGGACTGTTCATTTTCTTTCGGTGCCTCGACACCGCGGACTCGGCCTCTGCACTTCGATTCGCCAGCACCGCTGCTCGCGCGCGGCATCCTGAGGCAGATGGCGTCACCCGAGGTAGGCAGCAGCCAGAGGGGAAGGGAGCCAATCTTACTACATGTGTGTGCCTAGACTTGACTCACGGTCTTGGCAAACGAAGTTCTGGATGCGTTGCAAAGAGAGCGTTGCTCATGCCGGGGAGCACGCGTGTGAATGGATGCGAACTAGCTCCAACCCCAATCACCTGGGTACATTCTTCCTGTTTTTTCTCGTTGTGAACTGCTGTCTTTTCTCCAAGAAATAGAAATTACTATCCAATTTGTGAGAGATTAACTGGGGCCACCGACTTCTGGCTGGTCTCTGAAATATGGTAGGCTTTGGAAGATTATCGCCAACGTGCTGTACACCGTCCAAGGTTACTCCTCCCCTTGTGAAGACGTTCTTTCTGTCAAGTCGACGCTGATATCCTTCGCCGGTGTCAGAGCTTTTATTCCTTTTAGTGTTATATCCTGGCGAAGCACTCAGCAACTTGTCCCCTTCGGAGAGCCGTGTGACAGGAGCTGGCCGTCAGTGATCGCCGACATTGGTTCCACCATTCAAATAAGGTGAGTCGGCCGTATACTAATTCAGTTATCAACGCAGAATTTGCTTGTGGAATATCTCGCAATAAGGAAACTATTGCATTAAACTTCGTTTTTTCGGTCTACGATGCATTACATTTTTCTAAGACTTATGGGAAAAATTAATTTCCTCTTAACGTAGGCGGAATTTATTCGAGTATCCAAATCCAACAGTAAATTGGAATCGGATACTTGACTATAATTCGCTCCTTGCTAAAGAGTTTAATAGCATCAGGAAAGGACTAAATAATACAACAATAACCAACCCTTTCGCACCCGCACATTAACTAGGAACTTACGTTCCAATAAAGTCTAAGAAGCAACACTAATTAAAACAAAAAATTAATATTAATCTTTCAATAAGATTTTTTTAAATAGCAAAAAACTGTAAGTACTACTAATGGTAATGCCTTACTCTTCACTGTCTTAATCTTTTCCCGATGTCCTTATATTTGATCAAAACACATTTTTATGTGATAACTTCAATTGATTGACAATCAATTGACAAGGTCAATTGATTGTTTTAAATGACCAGAACTCTTCAATTTACGCTGCACCATTATCAATTTGGTGTTCAAATGGCATTTCCATTGTTCCTTCAAGTTTTGCATGCACGGGATGACTTTGCTTTCAACGCATATTAGGCTCATACTCATACTATGCATTGAAAAAGAGCTCTAACAAATATTCAGGACATGTTAATTGAAATCAAAATTTCACACAAAAAATCTCCTTGGCAAAGGGTTATTCTCTAAAGAACAAACCATAGGTAAACCGTTGAAAATCATCCCCACCAGAGGATAAATTAATCAGGAGTGACGTCAACGTTTCGCATCGGAGAAGAGCGGACTGCCGGGGCGGAGTCGCGAGTGCAATTTCCAAATTGCTTCCGCAGGGATATGTGCGAAAAAAATTATGGTGAGCACGGAAAAACTCATTCGTTGAAATGATATTGTGGCCATTGTATTTCAGAGGCAACAAATACATTTCACGATTTCACGAACAGTAAATTTGCGTGCCAATAAACCTTATCCCTTTAATAAATATGATTTTCATGTCTCTTGCCAAACAATTTACGATGGAGTAGATGTGTTATTGTAAATACAAATTGAGTTTAACTCTCGGTGAAATAGTTCATGCTTTGATTTTTGATAATTATTATTATTATTAGGTAATCTACTTGTTAAGGTAGAATTTTGGATGAACAAAGCTACTAAATACAAATATTATGACGCCTAATAAAACAGAATCCAGACACCTACTCTTCATCCAATATTCCTGCCTCGAAAGAATTTCTCCCAACAAACCCCTCTCTTCGCCCACCATACCAAGTACTTCCTCATTTGTTTTCTTCTCTGTCCTTTTCACCTTCTCCATTCTTGTCCACACCCACATTCCAAAAGCCTCAGTCTACGTCTATCCTACTGAACAGCAACGGTGATGATGGGCAACACTGCCGTACACCTCTTCCTAACACTGCCCATCCTGACTCCCCGTTCCCCACTCTCACTTGAGCAGTCTGAAAGAACAGCCTGGCATTTTCCATGTATACCTGCGTCTTTTGCGGTGTCTAAAACAAGTCTTGGTGATGACTAACCCCTGTCTCCTGCAGAACTCAACTGCTTTCTCCCCGCGGTCATTCCTCGTGCCTAAACCGTAGTCCCCCATCTAATCGCCATCTCTTCCTTAGCCTACCGTCGCATTCGAATCCCCCATCACTATCAAATGTTTCCCTGTGGGAATACACGCTATTATGTTCTCTAACTGATCGTATATCCTATAGGCCTCTTCCTCCTTATGGTTGCTCGGTGGCATGTATACATGAGTAATAACAAAGTTCGTCGGTTCTGCTTTCATCTCTACTAGTCCTTGCTCTTTGTTGACTACGCTTCTTCCTACCTCTTCATTTAATACTATGGCAACCCCTCGGTGGCAGTGTTCCCCTTCGCTGGATATTATTCTATAATTATCACTCCAGTAATCACTGCTATTCTTCCATCTAACCTCGTATTGGCCTAAAATATCTATTTTTCCCCTTTCCATCTCTCGCTTACTATTATCCAATTTCCCTGCCCTCTTTATTGTCCTAACATTCGACGTTCCTATTCTGACTAATTTGGTCTTCTTCTTCTGCGTCTTCTGTCCTGCTGCTGCCGGTTTTCCCTTGCAAGGGTGTGGTGGGATGACGACCGCGGAAGGCTTGCCTCTCTCGCTCCCGGGCACAACACACGGCCGATTGGGCCGAGCCCCGTAGTTGTAAGGACTCAAAATCTCTGTATTGTCCATCATTTAAATCTTGGGAATGATAATTGAGGTGGTTTCCCATAGCCTTCCTCAATAGTGTTTTTAACGTGACACCATCACTTACTGGTCGCCCCTCTGGGGTCAGACGCCATTGCAGCCACCTCACTGAGGAACAGACGCTGCGTGGACTACCTTTCGTCTGCCTCCTAACCTTCGACCTATCTGGCATGGGTGACCCCATCAGGAGCAATTATTATTACTCCCGCCAGCACAGCTCTAGGGGTCATCGGAACGCACCAGCCCTTCTACCACGTCAAGGTTGTAGTCCGGGGATGGGTTTTTTAATAATATGAAAGTACATTTTTTGAATAAGACTCTGTTGGACTAGAAATCTTGATGGACAGAATTTTTTCTTACCTCTGCTTATCATATTTTGTTGCGGTTGTCGCATCTTTGGCAGTGGAACCTCACCTCGAGCGTGTCAGTTAGACCATGACTGTTTGAAGTAGGTATGGAAAGTAGGGGATATTACGAGGGTGAACGCTTTTTTTAGATTTGGCCTAAGATGACCGACATAATTATATTGTGGCATCAATTTTACAGATGAATATGATGTACCTTAGGTTTCCCTCCACATTCCATTGCTGTTCAGCGGCTTCGACCTTAGGTTATAATGGAATGGACTCTTAAGCGGGAGAGTTCAGACGAAACTCGAGACGCGTGGCATATAATAATAATAAGGAAAGGCAGTGAAGGAGTTTCCTCAATCACACCTTTCCTTATTTATTGCGGAAGCAAATACAAAAAATAGCATGTAATAAAAAAGCATGATATGTTGAGGGGGTTCCTGCTCTCGCTTAATCCCCCTTTGATGTTCTGATATAATTAACATCAATTACACAACATGAGAAAAAGAAATATCAAACAAGATGACAATAGCATTAAATTACAGAAGAAAGATAGAACCCCAATTTAGTACGATGAGAGATAATAATTAGTATAATAAATAGATATATTATTTTATGACAACACTTCAGTTTACAGAGTCATACAAGATTTATTTTTCTTTGATCGTACACTAGGCAAAATAATACACGTTAACTTAAAATAGCAATTACATACAATTTTATTTACCCAATAAACGAGCAATGCAATTACTAGTTTCATCAAACTCTATTGCATCATTATACAAATGACACTGCATTCATCCAATTTAATTGTACCATTTTAAATAATTGGTTGTTGTTATGCTTAAGGCAAAATAGTACAATCTCACGCGTCTCGGTTTCGTTATAAGTCATGTTGTGCCAAGTTTCATGTATGAGTTTTTCATAATGTAGGCACTCCTCTATTCTATGCTTATCGTTGTCTTCTGTTAGGCAGGCACTGCTTAGATTAGTCCTTGATTTTCCTATTCTATTAAGGTAGTGTTCAACATTTCCTTGGCCGGATAGGAGTTTTGTCGCTTAATTATTGCTTGAATTATTTAGCCTTTCAACGACGTCTGGGAATATTTCTTTAGTGTGAATACCCTTATCGGAATTCAGCCAGTCTTTATTCCACTGACGAATTGTTTGTTCCCTGAGTATTTCTTTTAATTGTTTTTTGCTTAGGGCGTGATTGTGTTCCATCTCGGAGTGGAAGTATTTTGTGCCTTGGCCCGATTTGACTTCGATTATGCTGATTCTCTCCATAACCTCGTATTTTAGAGGTGGTTGTCCGGTAATTAAACATAGTGCGTCCGTGCTGATTGTCGAGTAACCTTTGCTAATTGCTAAGAGGCAGGGTCTTTGTGCTTCTCTAAATTTTCTTTCGATTCTGCTGTAGTTAACCTTATGACCCCAACTGGAGCAGCCGTAGGTAACAATGGGTATTGCTACAGCTTTGTATATCAATTGAAGGGAGTCCGTTCCAAAATTAGTTTTGCAATACCTACGGGCAGCTTGGAATATTTTTTTCAAGGGCTGAAGAAATTTTGCACTATTGAAAAAATTTATGTAGAGAAAATTATTAACGAGGCATGATAGATTGAGGTGTTCATTTGGATGAAATTGAGACCTAATGGTCTCTTCTTCCATCAGGTATGGGAAGAACTGGAGGTAGGAATGAAAGTGGGTTGGGAATTCGTAAAATCAGTTAGGTTCGCTGATAACCGAGCTGTAGTTTGTCAGTCAGCCAAGGGGTTGCAAGCATTGCTGAGTGAATTGGAAATTCAGTGCGACAGGTATGGGATGAGAATCAACATTAATAAAACACAGGTTATGCGATTTTCTAGAAAGAAAAAGGCTAAGCTAAACATTAAAATAGGAGGGCAAAAACTAGAGCAGGTAGAACAGTTTACGTATCTCGGTAGTGTTGTGGACCAACACTGTCAAAGTAGTAGGGACGTAAGGAGAAGAAATGCGCTAAGCAAAGAGGCTCTCACAAGGAGGAGGGAGTTGATGACAGGGACGTTGAGTAAGGATGTTAAGAAAAGACTCGTAAAACTTTGATATGGAGCGTAGCTATGTACGGTGCGGAAACGAGGTCACTGAAGCAATAGGATAGACGTAGACTGGAGGCTTTTGAAATGAGAGAGTGGAGATGAATGGAGAAGGTGAAATAGACCGAGAAGAAAACAAATGAGGAAGTACTTGGAATGGTGGGCGAAGAGAGGGATTTGTTGGGAGAAATCCTATGGAGGCAGGAAAAGTGGATGAAGGGGGTATTGTCCGGCAGTGGGATGTTGAAGACTGTAACAGAGGGAAGAATTTTGGGCAACGAGGAAAGGGAAGGAATAGGATAGGGATGTTGGACGGGTTGAAGGGGGGGAGGAAGTACTCAGAGGTGAAGAAGGACTTGATGTAGATTAGGTTGCTAGATTGTGTTTTGTTAGGAGTCACAAAATATTTATTTGGTAGTTGTGTCCATGGAAAAACCTACCTTAAGCGGTAGATTACCTAGTAATAATACCCGAAAAAGTGTTAACAATCGAAACTAATTAAGAAATTGGTAACCACAGAGTAGTAAATGCTAAGTTTTCGTGGCATGGGATCAGAAATAAGTCCAAAAGAATTATAGTAATTACTGAAATACTGAGGATATTTGGAATCACTTCCTTGAGATCACGCGCTCTACTGTCAACTTCATTCCCAGTAAAATTATAAAACATAACTCGGAACCTAGATGGTACAACGCGGATGTTAGAAGGACATAGCGACGTCAAAGGCTATGTCACGTCAAGATGAAAATACTATGGGGATAATATCTCTATCGACAAAACGAATCAGATCTCTAATGATCACAAGATTTCTAGGGCGAATACAAAGAAGGAATTTCGGAAAGCGTTAAGCAAATTCAGAAGAGAGATTAGCGGAAAATTTGAGAGAGAATCCGAAAGAATTTGTGTCGTACGTCAGAGAGGTTCAGGGAAATAAATCAATAGGTAATTTTCCTCAAAAATGACAAAGGGGATAGAGAAACCAGCAGTTTGGAAAAGGCTAACTTATTACATTCCTTCTTTCTAATTATCATCTTCACCGAATTTCTCGCCGAATCTCACCAAATCGTGCCGCTCAACCAATGCCCAAAATTGACATCTTATGTAATGGATTAGAGCGTCTGCTGAAAAATATCATGCCTAATGAATCTTCTAGGCCCAATGAAATCCCTGATCTAATATTATAGGATCTAGATTCGAAAAGTGCGTGGTATGTAATAAATCACATTAAAGAAGTTGTTGGTGGAACAAAAGGTTCCCAGAGTTTGTAAAACGGCTATCGTAATAACAATATTTAAAAACGTAGACAAGAAAGAAAAGAGCAATTACAGACGTATTTCCTCGCCGAAATAATATGTGCAGACTGAATTAAATACCTAGGCGTTACCCTCACCTACGACCTCTCCTGGGTCAAATACATACGGGGACTATGCCGAAGGCTATGATAGACAAGCCAACAAAAATCATTATTTATTAGAAGAGTACTGGGTATATGTGATGAGAAGGTTAAAGAGGTATGTTATCTGTCGCCTTTTAGGCCTCATTTAGAATCTGCTGCAAGAATATGGGATCTTCACGAAGTAGGATTAATTGCCGAATTTGATCACGTGCCTTGGAGAGGAGATAGATTTGTAAAACTTTTTTATTGTAAACTTAGTGGCGCATCCAAAATGTTAGAGAAGCTAGGGCGGAAATTACTTTATGGAGCGAAGGTTAAATTACAGATTGAAGCTCTTGCATATATTGGAAGGATGTCTCTGTAGCAGTGATGCTGAAAATGTATTATTACCCCAAACCTAATACAGTAGGAGAGATCATGCTATTAAAGTTAGAGATATTAAGAGTGATAAAGATAGATTTAAGATGCCATTTTTTCCACGAACTATAATGGATCAGAATAACATTGTCCGACCGCGGAAAGGGCAAACCTATCCGGGTAAAAATTAACCTGCGGTGTATTCGCCCCCTGCCACACACCCTTATGGTGGCTTGCTGGATACTAAAATAACTATGGACAAAACTAAATTCATCTATTCTTTGAGCACAGCCCATCGCTCAGCCCAATTTATTTTCTTATTGATTCCAAAGCATTTAGATTTGTGGAGCAATGCATTGTGCGGGACTTAAGGGAAGGTTTCCTTAAAATCTACAAATACTGCATCAAATTGGGTATTTCTTTCTCCCGATCTAAGTACATCGTGAATGAAAAGACCTGACTGTGTTTCGTATGCTCTGCTCTTCCTAAATCATTGCTGGTTGTAGCTTAGTGTAATACTAGTATCGAGAAATCGCATAACGTTACTGACAATAGTTCTATGTTTTAATACTTTACATGAAATCGATGTTAAAGAAATGGGTCGGTAATTGGTATGTTTCTCTTTATCACCGCCATCACACTAGATGGGAGTTTTATGGGCTAGCTTGCAGTCACGAAGTACTGAGCCTTCTATCGATTTTAGAATAATAATTTCTAAAAACGGGGAAATTCCTAAAAACGGGGATCTCTCCTAATACCTATCCTAATTTCAATGAGTCTCGGGTTGATCGCGACCAGATGGAGACTCACTGGAGGGTGCTAGGTGGGGGGTGATAGACCGTGACCTTTGTCCTCTGGACCAGGTTCCTCTTCAACGCAGCAGTTTTCGCTTCCATCATGCCCCCAATTTGATCGCACTTTGAAGTCAGGTGGTCGATTCTGGCCTCAGCGCATCGTCGGTTGATTCCGATACTCACGGAATGAAAAGGCTAACGAGTCGATCAAGGATGTGTCGAGTTTGGAGTGGCGGGGGCGCAAAAGAGAGGGGACGCGACCGCGGGAAGATGAGTAGTTCGTGCGGACCCCCGTGGCAGCTGCTCCAGCGGCGTCCGCTCCAAATGCGTCCCATCGCCCATCTGCTGCCATCCTCTCGCAAAAGCGAGCGGCGCGAGGTTTAAGCTCACCAGTCGAGATTGAGTACGTGTCTCTGCACTAGAGATTTTACTTATCGGAGCGAATAAGGGACACGCAGAAGTATTGTTGCACAAAGATTGCATTTCGAGAGAGTTTTTCATTGCACGTTAATTGAGTCTCAACCTGATTACGTCACATGCACTATTTAGGGCCCAGTGTCGAAGAACAATTTGTGAAAAGCCGACTCATTCGTTCTAATCGACAAAATAGCCAATAGAGAGGGATATCGTGCGACAACACGATTACGGAAGCCCTCCTTTAAACTAGGATTCCATGCCATGCATAATGTACTGGCAAAATAAACTCCATAGCACGTAAATGCTGAAAATAAGATGGACAACTAATGGTCTTTATTTTTGGGGGACTTGAAGACGTTTTCTTATCTAACTGATTGCTATCAACATTTAATCCCTACATTATCTTAAATTAATTGCATCTCAGGGAAACCTAACAATGGTCGGAAGTGAGGGAAAGAGAATAATGCTGACGGCACCATTATTGCAAAGTATATGTATGATCATTTTACCGATCGATTTAAATGCGTCCTGGGTCATTTGCTCTCTTATCAACTTTGGCACCAAATGTTTCCCCTTACCCTTCTCCGGGGAGAGATGCGGGCAGCCGTGCCAACCCCCGTCACACAATCCGGAATCCAAGCGCGTTCCCAGGGAAGCGGCGGTCAAAGCGGGGATTTGCATGGGGGTGCGACGGGAGGGGTGTGCCCTTCACCCTTTGACCTGTGACGCACATCCCCTACCCCCACCCACCCTCTCAATTTCGGAGTCTCGCTCATCGGACGGCCGAGCCGTCATTCGCACAATGGCCGTCCTGCGAATGATTTTGAATCCAGCGACGGCGGTATTTACTCGAACATGAAAGAGATTCCTCAGTCCATATATGACGTCTTCATTTTCTGGCTCGATCCGTGACACCCACCCCTTTCGGAAGTTTTTCGAATAATGATTTTCAATGGACGTTCAGCCGGCTCTGCTGGCCGGGGAACATTGTGCACGGATAGCCAATCGGAGTTGACCCACGCGACTACCTCGACCCGATATCTCACGTGAGTTGGATTGCAGAGCCTATCAGAAAACTCGCTGGAGGGTCCGAGGTATCTGAATATATTTACTTGCACGTAAAAAGAACGAAAACTGTAATGCCCGAACGACGTATCCAACGAAACATCTTTTTCGGAGGACAAATATGAATGAATGTGCTAAAATTCACTATTTTCAGTTTTTACGTTCAAATGTCACTAAGTGTTGGTATATGTGTGAAATTCACCCGATGGTCAGTTTGGATATATTTATTAATACTACCTTGATCAAAAGGTTCCCGGAATAACCACCGTGTGGCGCTCCCATCGTTCCGATTTGAGTTCTGTTTTTTTTTGTTAAATTGGTACATCTGTTGTTGATATTCCCTTTAAATCTTAGTGTCATAACTTGACATTTGCAAAAGTTACGTAGCCAAGAGTACATCTATCTCTGTGTGTGTTGGCGATTTTTTACAATTTCAGAAATGGATTTAAATTTGCAACAACGAACTTGTATTAAATTTTGCGTAAAAAACGGATTTAGTGGCGCACGGACGTTGGAAATGTTGGAAAAGTGTTTCGGCAACGATTCTCTAAAAAAAACGGTCGTTTACCAGTGGCACGAGCGGTTCAGAAGTGGTCGTGAGTCAATCGAAGATGATGAACGCAGTGGCAGACCATCGACATCGAAAGTCGGTGAAAAAATTGATAAAGTAAAAGAAATGTTGGTCAATAACCGCAAATTAACCATCAGAGAAATAGCGGAGGACTTGAACATTGCCTATGGATCCGCCCAAGACATTGTGGTTAATGATTTGGGTTTCCGTCGTGTAGCAGCAAAGTTGGTGCCAAAAGACCTCAATTTCATGCAAAAAAGAGACCGTGTTGACGTCGCAAAAGACATGATTTGCGAGGCTGAATCCGATCCCACATTCATCAAAAGGATCATTACTGGAGACGAGACGTGGGTTTATGAGTACGACACGCAATCCAGACATCAGGCAAGTGAATGGCGTTCACCAAATGAGCCGAGACCAAAAAAACCACGTCGTTTTCAGTCAAAAAAGAAGGCAATGCTGACGGTTTTCATGGATTACAACGGTGTAGTGCATCATGAATTTTTGCCAGACAGTAAACAAAGAGTATTATTTGGGCGTTATGAGACGTTTGCGTGAAGCAATTCGCCGAAAGAGACCAGAAATGTGGGCAGAAAACTCGTGGATTTTGCACCATGATAACGCACCGTCGCACAGTGCTATCATTATTCGTAATTTTTTGACGAAAAATGCAACAAATACCATCCAACAGCCACCGAATTCACCTGATTTGGCTCCCTGTGACTTCTTTCTGTTCAATCGAGTTAAAAAACCATTACGGGGAACGCGTTTTAGCAGCCGAGAGGAAGTAATGGAAAAATCGCAGGAAGCACGCATGGATTTTGTGATGTGTGATTGTTTGTGGTGTCGTCTGTGATTTTTTGTGGTGTCGTCGCGCCAGCATGGAGCGTACCGTCGAGCAACACTACGCTGTGAAGTTTTGCGTTAAACTCGGGCAATCCGCTTCGGAGACCCTTGAACTCATTAAACAGGGTTATGGGGATGATGCCTTAAGCCGCGCAAGAGTTTTTGAGCGGCACAAAACGTTTAAGGAAGGCCAGGAGCTCGTCGAAGATGAGCACCACGTCGGACGCCCGACGACCGCTCGAACCGAGCCGTCCACACCACTGAAACAGAGGATCTTGCGATGAGGAAAGTGTGCGCAAAGCTGGTGCCGAAAGCCATGATCGAGGAACAAAAACTGTCGAAGGTGGAAATTTAGCTGCTGACGAAATTCGGCGTGGCAACGTTGCCTCACCCCCCCCCCCCGACCGCCCCAACCTGGGTACACCTGACTTTTTCTTGTTTCCACGAATAGAAAGTAAGCTCAAAGGATATCGGTTTGACTCCATTGAGGCGATTCAAGCGGCGACGACAAAGGCTCTCAACAGCATTCCGGAAACCGACTTCCAGCGGGCTTTTGACGAGTGGCAGACGAATCGAACTAAGTGTATCGATGCAGAAGGACTGTATATTGAAGATTATTAAGTGATTGTAATGATAACTGCAATAAATTTTGATTTTTGAAACCAGTCCCGATACCTTTTGTACGGACCCTGTGCATCCCTTGAGCGTCGACACACCTTGCGGCTTTTCCACGACTCGAAGTTTGGTAGGCGGATACCGGAAGATCCTTAACGCTTTGCGTGAAAACCTATTTGACGGTACTCAGGGTCCCACGTTGATGTCCTTTGAGGGAGAATTTTAATTTTATAGGGAATAGAAATAATGAAGTTGTGGTTCCAAGTCGGGACTGTTAGTTGGTTGGGGAATCGTCGCGATGGCGTTGCAGAAGGTCTTCGCAAGCAGACACTCGACTCTGCTCCGTGTCGTCCGTCTAAGCCTTGGGGATGAGTTAAGCGCAAATATTTATCATTGCCAATTTGCATTGGTTAAAGTGTGCACCGTCACTGCCTTACCAATGCCAATAGGATCTTCGATCATGCGCACACTTAACCGACGGTCTGAATTCAGCACTTCAGGCGCATCAGGAAAAAATATTACCCATACTTTTTATGCAAACCTAGTATTTCTAGGAATCCCTGTTAATATAGGTTTAGGAAACTCACATAATTTATTGGTATTGTGGTTATTAGAGCATGAATTTCACACACCTTAGACAATCTTTCAGCCTAAGTTGCAGTTTACTGAGGTGGAAGGCTCCTTGGTAGGAAATGTCCTCTTGCTCGTTTGATTAATTTTAAGGGAATTTGAAATTTAGTCATTTTGTTAGCAATGTTAATAATATTGAAGGCGTTTTTCTACATCGTTTGAAGCATACTGAAGCCACGACGAGTAATTGACCTTCGGAAGGACCCTTACTTCGGAGAGAAGGGAAGGGCGGATGCGGAGGACATTTTATATCGTCGTTGGAGTGCGAGTCGGATAAGGGGAACATTATTCCTGACTAAGAAGAAACATTACAATGTACAACTGTTTAGTGATATACGTGAAGCGAGGGAATGGGAACCTGAGCAGTTGGATAATCAGTTGGTTGTTGATAATTCAATTGACGTTTTTACCGGGCAATGCTCGTGTAAGGATTGGATTGGCCGCAGTTAATAATTGCTTGAAGGAGAAAGATATATTGGTGGTATATAATCTGATTAAATTATTTTCGGAAATATCACGACCAGCTTCGAATGCGAGCAAAGGAAAATCCTCTTCCGTTTTTGTATTATGGCGTTCAGCCGCCACCTTCATATGGGTTGTCTGATGAATTATTTCGAAGTGTAACCAAGGGGTACGATTTCAATCTTCTGGATTAAATCCTAAAGAGACTTAATTAAAAGAGACTTAAAGAGGGGTAAGCTTCGAAAGCTATTGTTTCTGAACATGGTTGCTGATATTAAAAGACAGTGTAAGGAAATCTTGGGGTTCGATTATAAGAAATTTTTGCAATCGATGACGCTAAGTGATGCGGAATTGGTAGATGAATTTCTTTCCGAATAAATTGCCGATGGATTTCACCTCGGGTTAGGTCTATCCTCACTGGCTAAACAAAACTTCCGGTCGATTGCGAAATACGGTGTCCTCCAGTGGTTTGTGAGAAAACAATTTTTAAAGAACCTCTGTACCGTGACTACGGTTTATAAAATAATAGCTTTTGTTCTTCCCCTCTACTTCAGAAGGGTTGTTCAAATCTAACCACGTACGACTAGAGAAGGGAGAAGTTATCAGTAATCATGAAAATTTGTTGCGGGATACAATGAAAAGCAAAGAAATGCTGACGACTGTGACCTCTACGGAACAGGCATTGAGGTTACCGAGGCAGGGAAACGTTTTCACGTGACGAAGGGAAGTGAAAGGTAAGCCTTTTCACCGGAAAATTGCACACATCATTTCGGTGCTGAACTCTGAAGGATTATTAATGCCTTTTTTGCCCCAACCCATGGACTCCACTCATGAATGGAAATACTAAACTCGCTCCCCTTATGTGTTTAGATACTTTTGTTTTTGCAGTCCCTGGATCTCTGAGCGTATGACCTCTACGATACCCACGCATAGCATCTTAGCAAACATTGGCAATGATACCTGGACTACGGATTGAAAATAAGACGGGGTTTCCTGGTCCCTCGCGTTTAAGGATGAAAGGGAGTGAAGAGGAAGACCCTTAGAGCCCTCCACTCCGCCCTTCGCCCGTAATGGTATGGCCTCCCGGGGTCAGCGAGGAGGGATAGGGATCGGGAAGGATTGAGGAATAACAGGCGTGTGGGAATGGGTCAGCTCTCTCCGAGCAAACAAGGCATGGTCCGAGAGGTTTAAAAAAGTCATTCGGGCGTTTCTCCGCAAGGCAAACGTCTTCGCATGTCCAAATATAGAATGGTGAGTGTGCCGATTGTGTTTGCGTTGCGCAATCTCCTCGGCGGGATTCTTTGCGACTGAGGCACCAAAACCTTCGATATGTATCAGGTGAGATAGTGCTATGGAATAAAACTACGAGATATTCCCGTCCGACAAGTAAAATCTCAAGAAATTTGTTGCCTCAGCTGTAACTCTTGGGAAATACATAGCATATTGAAATGAAAGACGTTAGCTTTGTAATTCCGCAAAAAAATTATTTATTATACTTCCAGCGTCGAAATCTAGGTTGTGTTTTAAATAAAGTATGTGGCATTACAAAGTTACGTATTTCATTTCAAAATGTCAATATTTTATCTCCAATTTCCAATTGAAAAATAATAACAATTGACATTTCGGACATTTATTTACTTATTGATATTAAGGTAGTGGATTTATCAATTGATCTGCATTCACAAGGAAATTATAGGAAGTGCATCAAGACATTTTTCGATAAGGCAGATGCTCTTGGGTCTCTAAATATGCCATTTGGAAAAAATGTAATTAAAATGATTTTGAAGAATTTTTTCCGAAAAATCTGCTTCAACCCCATTAAGATTTCCTCGAATCGTTTTTCAAAATTTTTAAAACCATTGAAAAAGTGGGATTTTGGATTGCCCCAAAATAGGCATTTGTGTTGGTTCGATGTGAATCGTTTTCCCGTAATCCATTTTTTCAAGTTTGGAAAAATATCCCTATCATCCAAATCTGATGAGTACGGTGAATAATTTTGATGGTAAATCGAGCTTTAATACCATGATATTCGCCATCGAAATTTCAGAGATTTTTACTAGTGCATTGCCTTAGAGAAGAAAACATTTTCACACGAGCTAGTGCTCGAGGATATTGAAAGTTTATAGAGAAAGATTGAAATTATTGCCCTATAAGAGAAGAGTAAAACTTTCCAGATATAGGAAGGGAAAATCTTTGGAAAAAATTAACTAAAATTCAGGAAAAATATGAGTTAAAGGAGAAAAGAGCCTAGAGTGATGGAAGGAAAATATAGAGGAACTATGTAAAAAAAACATTAGGCCAGCCATGTTAGACGTAAAAAAGAGATGATGACGCAGTCGAAGATAGATAAGCTCCAGGATTACTTGATAGCAAGATAGAAAGGGCATTAGATTAATTGAAACTAAATCAGGTCGTGGGGGTGGATAACATTCCAGCGAAACCACTGAAATGTTTAGGAAAATGTGGGAGGAAGATGCTATATGGGCTGATTCGTGGTATCTATGAGGAAGGAGTCTGAAGGAAGACTGTGAGATTAGTGTTAGTTCCTATTCCGATAAAGATAAAAGTGCTGAATTCAGACCGTCTCGCTCGAATTTAAGTGGTGCAGAACTCTGCTCTTTCCTGCATTTTGGGACGCGGTCGTAACGAAACACACAAAGACGAGAAGCTGGAACCCCTGGACATCCTTCTGCCGAAGATCTCCGGAACCTTGTACGAGAGAGGGTCGCAGTCGGAGGCGCCCCTCATCTGGAGATTTGCCGACATCCAAGTCTGGTCGTGGGTACCCGTGTCATAGGCACCCCATAGCCTGCTTTGACCAAGCAGAAGTACTACCAGAGAAGAAGAGGCCAAGACTACCCTGAGCGATCGTCTTGACAACGCAGAAGAATTCTCCCCGCTCTGGTAGCCTAGGCGGCAGGAAAGGCGATAGGCCACGGTCGCGCAATGGAACAAGGCGAAACACTAGAGCAGGCGGAATTTAGGAAATCGCGGAATCTTGGCTCGTTGATAAGGTACGTATAATGGTACTCTGGTTGTTGCGTTGTTGCCTTTTGGGTCAGAGGATTCAGGGGTATTAGGGATAGAATGGGGTTCAGTGACAAACCAGGGTCGAAGTGTTACGGAGGTGCTCTTTACCGAGCGAGGCGACCTGGGATCGTGGCGACAAATGAGCGCCGTAAGAAGACGATTCTGAGCTCTCCTTTGCGCCTCCATGTCGCCTTCAATATCCGGAATGGGAGTGCGAGGGTCAAAGCCGGGAGAGATCATTGTCCAGAGTCAAAACAATTTCGAATTTCGCACAATGTTTAGTAAAATGAGTGCGTATTATGAGCTGAGATATAACAAATTGTGGCAGGAGAAAAATGTTAAAGAAGAGTAGTGGACGATGCTGTGCTAGGATATCATAAGTTGGAAAGGAAGGAAGTTGGTACACTATAACAAGATGGTGATAGCGCTAAATCACGCTGTCAGGAAGAAAGAAAGGAAACTCTGTTCAAACGATCAAGATAAATCAGTAATACTTTTAGTTATATATAGATAGATATAAATAAAGATAGATGTCTTTATTTGGGCGAAATTGAGACCAAATGGTCCCTTCTTCTGGCAGAGTTATTGTTGTAGTAATAGTTGAGGCAGAAAATATCGAAGGTAAATGGCAGGATATATACCTGTATGCTCGGGATACTTTTATGAGTAAATTTGTAGAATTACAAGAGTTCCGCTTGGAAGATACCATCAGATCGGTTTTGGTTCCAAACTTTCATGAGTCACAACCTCCAAAGCTGGACCAGCTAGGTTATATTTTCATGGGTTTTGCCAAAATATCAGTTAGAACACATTGAGTGCAGAAAGGAAAGGAAAGTGAATATGCGATTGTCCAATTGGAAGCATATGGCTGGACTCATACTAAAGGCAATAAATCCAATCAATCCATTGGTTTTGCAATTGAAATTTCAATCACCTTTAAAGGAAATATGATATCAGTGACTTTGGCATTTAAACATGAATGTCACTATTCCCTAACTGAGTGATTACCAATAACATAAATGATAAATAGAATTAATATACAGGCTATAAAGAGGACTATGCGTATTATGAGCAATGCTCCTTGAGATTCAGCATGTAAACCTTCCTTGAAAAGACTTGGTTTATTGCCAGCACCTTGCATATACGAGGGTCATCCGGAAAGTAGTACCCGTTCGTGAAATAAAGACACAAAAGTAAATATTAACAAACATAAAAAATTTTATTTGAAAGAGGATACTTTAAACTACTTCTCAACATAATCTCCAAGCAAATTAAGGCATTTGTCATAACGTGTGACAAGTTTCTGTATTCCTGCTGCATAGTCCTTCGCCGCCAGCTCATTGAGATACGCGAGGGACCCATCTTGCACAAATTTTTGCATAATGCAGATGGTGTTTAACAATTTCATGAACAATTGTTCGAGAAACATTGGGAAAATGCTCACAGATGTCATCAATTGTGACGCGCCGATCGTTCCTCCCGAATTCGTCAACTGAGCTCACCAGTTGGTCTGTAATGACAGACGGTCTCCCCGAACGCTCATCGTCGTGTGTGTTCCCCCTCCCCATGTTGAAGTTGCGACACCACCGCCGAACAGACGACTCGTCCATTACATTGTCTCCATACACCTCCTTTAATTGGCGATGAATATCACATGGGCGAACGTTTCTTGCATTGAGGAATTTAATCACTGCCCTCACTTCACAACTGGCGGCGTTCTCAATTTTTTTAAACATTGTAAACAATCACAGAAACAACACAGGCAATGCTAGCGTCACGCAACTTGGCTCAGAGAAGGCAGACAAGCCACTGAAGCTATCTGACCTCGTCCAGCGGCTACTCGCGTCGTCAGCACTTCATGCGGCACGAACGGGTACTACTTTCCGGATGACCCTCGTATGTCTATATTTAATGTTATCTTGCATGAAAAGGGTAATATTTCCCAGTACAAGTTCAACCACAATTACCATAGTCACCATACAAGAACCTGCAATGACCTGCACCAGCCATTTGTCGGAACACACAATAGCGCTCATGAGCTCAAAGCAATGGGCTTGAGGTTATTCAATAAACTTCCCCATCAAATCAAATATGGAATAAAATTACCTGTTTTCAAGAAAAAACTGTTTAACCTATTAATAAATAATATGTTTTATCCTGTAAATGAATACCTGGAATTGTCAATGCACATGAATTCTGGCTCAACCAAATAATATGTAAATACAGTAATATATTGGCATGTACAGTGTACATATGTATGTATATGTACACACAAGTTGACCTGTCACCAACAAGTATCATTGCTCCTGCGAGCACAGCTCTGCATATTTCATCAGGATGCACAAGCCCTTCCAAGTCCTCAAGGTCCATGGGGAGGGAAATTCACAGTAACAATTCTTAAACTACAAGCAGAATTTTTTAAAATTCACTTTTTAGAGACAGTAAAAAATAAGTCTTGTTTGTTATACAAATGATTTATTTCAAAGTACCAAAATACATGAATGTCTGTCATGGGTGGACATTGCTGCTTCCTCAAAAAACTGACCATTGTCAAAGATATAAGCTGGAACAGATGGGAAGATAAATGTAAACTGATTCAATGGAAAAGGATGCCCAACTTCCATCACATATTACTTCAAGCACACAGTTGTTATGCTTTCTGAAGCATTCCAACCCTCTAAATTTCATGCGGTGAAATTATGAACAAGATATTATGATTTAGTCCAGGTCCCTCCACACACCACCTTAGGATGTGGAACCAAAGTTTGCGTGCAAAACCAAAGGAGCTGGAAATCTTGTCACTCAGACCAAAGTGACAAAATTCTCAGTGGTAGCTTGACATAGCAACTAAATTCTGAGGATAACTAATTTAGTAAAAATTAAATTTGGAAACATCATCGAAGAAGTTCAATAACATTATGCATGTATTAATTTTATATTAAATGTTTATTTGCTAAAGCATTAATTTTCATCTTCACAATGGGCTATCAATCCAAGGATTGATTTGTAGCCTCTCAGCTAACTATCATGTTCCAATCTGCCGTTCTCTCCATGCCCTCATAGCTTCTCACACTGACATTTTCTATTATCTCCTGATCATTGTTCAAGCTATGCCTCTGTAAACTTTCCGTTACATGGTCTCAATTAATTTTCATCTTGGAAGTGCACAGTGGCCCCATTTGCATACATAAAGTAGACATTTTGAATGAGTGTCAGCAATAAAATAACATTTGTTAATTAAGTTTGAGAGAGGATGAATGATAGCTTCAAGTTTTCTTTTTCAAATATATAAAGGGTGATTGAGAATATTGTGAGCATTGCCTCAGATTGTTTTTTGCCGGATCTTTTGAGCTCCAAGTTGGAGAATGAGTGGGGGGTCACTCAAAATCTTATACTTGGAGCCATTTCTCATCTGTGATTTTTTTAATCAAGTATTAGAACCCAACACAACCTAGTTATTATTAACAGGGATGTTTCAAGGATTTTAGTGGAAGCATTTGCTGTATCATTGTGCTTTGAAATTGTGTGGATCCTTTAGTATGCATAACGGTCAACAAATGGCTGTTTATATGAATTAGCAAGAAATCAAATAACACAACAAATATCAAATTCTGCTTTC